>NC_036247.1:18605044-18657987 GCF_002742605.1 Olea europaea var. sylvestris
TTATATGGAGGTCACACATCACTTATACTAGTGAATGATACGTGCAAGTATGATGAGTTGGTTAACCTTGTTATTTCAGAATTAGGGCTTAATCATGCAGAAGTAGGTGTGAGATTAACATATTCTTTGAATTCTAGTTTACCTCCAGTTCGGATACTAAATAATAATAATGTCTTAATGTATTTGAGATTAAGATCTTTGGATGGCATTGTATCGAACTATCCTATTGCAGTTGATGTTATCACTACAGACTCATGGCAGTCAACAGGTGCATTGCAATGCCCAGAGTCATCAATTACTACCATTGAGTCATCAGCTAATGTGTTTTCTTTACAACAAATAGCTCAGGATATATGTGACTCAGTTACTACAATTGAGAACAGAAACATTGAAGAAGATGTGACATTGATATCTCAAGAAAATACTAGAGAAATAGTGGAGGGAAATGTTTTTCGCAATAAGGAAGTACTGAAAATGAGTTTGGCCCTCTATGTCATACAAAATAAATTTGAATATAAGGTGTTGAGATCAGACAAAAAAGAGTACGTAATAAAGTGTTCCCAAGATGATTTCAAGTGGATATTTAGATCTTTACGCTTGGGAGAAACGAAAATGTTTAAGATCAAGGAAATCTATAATAGTCACACATGCTCAATGAACATTATTTTAGGATCTCATCGACAAGCATCTAGCTCAATGGTGTCAAACTACATCAGGTACAAATACACTTCTACACGTACAATATACACTCCTAATGATATCTCAAATGACATGTTGCACAAATATGGAGTATCGGTGAATTATATGAAGGCATGGAGGTCACGTGAGCAGACATTAAAATTGATTAGAGGTGATCCAACAACATCATTTCAATTGCTACCTTCTTATTTTTTTATGTTACAACATATGAACATAGGGACAGTCACACTAATAGAAACTAATCATTTAAATAGATTTAAATATTGTTTTATGGCTTTGGGTGCATCGATTGCCGGTTGTAAATATTGTAGGCCAGTCATTGTTGTTGATGGTACATATTTAAATGGTCACTATGGGGTACACTCTTTACGGCTTGTACACAAGATGCAAACAACAATATTTTCACACTAGCTTTTGGGATTGGGGATAATGAAAATGATAAGTCAAGGAGATGGTTTCTTGAGATGTTGAAGAGGGCGTACGAATTTAGAGACGGATTATGTATAGTATCTGATAGACACAATAGCATAAGAAATGACATTGAATTTGTATATCCAGAGGCAATGCATGGGAACTGTTCATACCATTTGCTGAAAAATTTGAAGTCACATTATGCAAAATCAGGTCACAATGTCACACATGCATTCAATTCTGCTGTAAAAACTTATACAGTGGATGAATTTGAATACCAAATGCAGTAATTGGACTCAATAAATAAAGATATCAGGGGATATTTGGTAGGTGATTGTCTAAAACATATGTTATATGACTTCCTGTCAATTTTTTTGTGATGCTATGAAATTTTTATGAATATCTGTGATCACGCATGTTTAATGTACAAACTATATTTCAATTTTTGTTACACGAAATTGAAACATGATTATGAATGAAATATACAGTGCATATTTAGCATGTGGTCTCATTTATAACTGAAACATAATATAGTTTTTTGAATGTGTCCATTTGTGACATGTTCTGTGATAATATTGACTATCTGTGAACTTTTTAGAGTTAACTGTGGCCATATGTGACTTGTTACTTGAATCTGTTATCTAATAACTATATTATTTTGTAGTTGGATGTTGGATATGAAAAATGGTCAAGATTGCACATGCCAACCAATAGATACTCTATTTAGACATCAAACATAGTAGAATCTGTTAATGCAGTCACGAAGGCGGCAAAAAATTACCCCATTGAAGCACTTCTAGAATCATTGAGGCAAATAGTCCAATCTTGATTTTGCAAAAATAGAGATGACACGCATAACACTTTCACAAAGTTTGCAACAAAATATGAGAAGTTGTTAAGGAAAATGAGCAATGATGTGAGAAATTTAAAGGTAAAAACAAGAAAACTACGTTTATTATGTTGATCACAAGTATAACTTTAAATATTTTTTATTTTCAGGTTTCACCTACAAGTTACACTTTGTTTGAAGTGAGGGACAATTCTTCATCATATATGATTGATATAACTCTACATACATGTAGTTAATGTTTCAAGTGGATCAACTTCCCTGTCGACATGCACTGGTAGTAATAGCAACATTGAAGCTGAATGTATATGACTTTTGCTCTGTGTATTACACAAGAGATGCATATCTAAATACCTACAAAGAGACTGTCTTTCCTGTAGGTAATAAATCAGAATGGAATTTGCCAGATGATGTAAGTAATAGAGTTGTTTTTGCTCTAAACCAAAAGAAAAGTTCTGGACGGCCTACTAAGAAGAGAAAGAAGTCAGCATATGAAAGATCACAAGTTGTGAAATGTGGAAGATGCGGTGAATTCGGGCACAATCGTCGAACATGCAGGAACTTGGTGTCACTTAACCAGAATGACAAAAAATGAAAATAAAGAAAGATCCAAAGAAATTCAAATAGCTTAGCATAATTTTTTTACACAATGATATTCTTTGTAATTGTAAATTGTTTCATTTTATTGCCGAACGACATATTTTTTGGATTATACGAGTTGACAGATTTATGCATTGAGCTTTCATTATATCTCATGATGTTATTTATTTATGGAAAAGGGCTGTGTAAACAAACATTGATTGTGACCGTCTGTGACCATTTCAAATATAAAATAAGCTCTATATTTTTTGTTTAACTTGTATGTTCAAACTAAATTTGAATGTCATTTTCCACTAGATGGGACCAATTCTATGCTTACTTCTATTGTAAGAGTGTCAATGATAAATGTTAAGCATTTGTGACCTGTTCATATGTAACAAATTAACCAAAACTATTCGGACCATTTGTGACTTGCAATTATATAAGAAAGTACTCATATGTAACCACTTGTGACCTATTCAAGTCATGCAAATTAACCAACTGTTGCTATTTGTGACGATCTGTGACCTGCGGTTATATAACGCATTACTCGCATGTGATTATTTGTGATCTGTTTAGACTATGCAGTATTCTCACGTGACATGTTCAGACCGTGCAAATATAGACTTTTACATCCATAAAAAACTTAGATGATATAAACAAAATCATTCACATAAACAACAGTACTTTCACCTTGTACCAATTGACAAAAACAAATTTAAATTCAATTCCAAAACATATTACAAAGATAACATCTATCGACTACATCATAAAAATATCTGTTTGTCTAATTTTGAACAACTATCAATCTAATCCATCATGAAAATAATGTCATCAACAGGAGTTCATTCATCTGACTTTGAACTTCCCTTTCCAATCTGCTTCAGTTGTTTCTTTTTGAAAAGCAATGCTGTAGTTTCAAGTCTGGCATTCCCAGCACCAAATGACATTGACATATTACCAAGATCATTATGCAACAAATACTGTGCATACTTTATCACAAAAACCTCCCACAATCATGCCTGTAATATTTAAAGAAGACAAACCATAAGTAATTACTAAATGTTGATGGAAAATGATAAAACTTGCAATGCCCATAGCGAAACTTACCCATTTTGTTGTTGAGGTAAACCACGGATAATATTAACATGCAGTTCCCCAGATTTGTCATCAATACCATCACTAGTTTCCTTCCATAGCCCGACAAATTTTAACAGGTGTGTAAGAGTCTTCACAAGCGATAAAACCTCTTCGCGAACCTTGTTGTCCTTGTATAATTTGTTGCTTGAATTATATATGTAAAGGACATGGTTAGTAATATCAAGCTGCCCCAACATCCAATGAGCATGATTTGTAGGCATAATGGGCATCAACACAGATTCAACTTCTCTCCAAGCAATATTAAATGATAACCGTTCACCATTGATGGTTTTGATTAGCTCATTTTTGTTCTCAACAATGCTTGGATCTTGGAATAAATTTAGAGTATGTCAACTTGATTAACATATCAAATATGCAGTCTGTAGTGGTAGCTTTCATCTTCACACCTTCACCGAACTTGGCAAGTTGTCTTATACAATGAAGCATGCATCCAAGTACTGTAATAAGAAAGAATATACATAAGTAATACAAACTACTATGCATATGTGGAAAATGGTGAAAAAATTGTACCATGTTGTTCAATGATGAATTAGAATCAATCAACGCATGCCATCAAATTTTATAATGAACAGTGACATTGCCACATACAAATTGAAGACTTATCACGTTATCTGCATCGTTGAACTTTACCCTGTGCACACACATATGCCCTCATCAAACAAATGAATAAGATTGTGACCAATTTATTTCTGTCTGTGACCAGAAATGCAGTAGTCACAAAAAGTAATGGAATGTCACAATTCACTAAAAACACTTAAAATCTACGTTTAATTTATCTGTTCTTGGGCTTGTATCCTCTGTCAAACCAATTCTTAAATGAACTTAGATTTGTCCTATCAACTCCTTTCGAATAATTTTGGAACACGACGTTTACAGAGTTAGATTTTGATCCAGTAGCAACATGATGTGGATCGACCTTAACAAAAGATGACTGCAGAGTTCTCGATGACTTTTGTGCTCTCTTCACAGGTAGTCCAGATGATGGTGGTGCGGGTGTATCTTCCTGAATAAAAAACATAAAAACAACGTTTCTTAAATTAGTGCATGACAATTAGTCTGAATTTATAATATTAAAATACTAAATATTTCATTAAACTGACATCTTTGGAATGAAATTCAGTAGATTCCAACACGCGTGCAATAGCCTCATCAACCTGATCCTGCTTCTTTACTGGCAAAAAATGTATCATAAGAGCTTTTAGGTATCTGTGAGGAGCCAACTCCTAGATCAAATGAAGGAGATTCAAGAACATAGTCATCATGAACATGTGAAAACTCATGTGCCATGTCACCCTTGTCTACTTTTTCAGCCACGTCATCACTTTTTTTGCTCGGGTTCTATGTGAACATTGTCACTTTTTTCAGCAACATCATCAACTTTTGGCTCAGGTTCCATGTGACCCTTGCCCTTTTTGTCAACATCATCATCATCTTTCAGCACTTGTTCCGTCAAAACATCTTTACCACTCAACTTCTTATGAAGTTCATCCATCACCGAAGATAAAATGTCAGATACAGATTCAACAAAATTTTTAAGAGACAACCTGATGTCACTCAAGCTATCTTTCAACACATTGCGACTCTGAATGACCTCATTGAGCTTCAAAGAATTGCTTGATTGACGCATGTTTACATTCATCTTAGATAGTTCTAACTTCATCGACATAAGCTCCTCTTTCAACCCCTTGTTCTCCGCTTGGAGCTTGGTTATTTCTTTATCAATCAACTGCTTTAGTCGACCACATACCTAATAAATTTTGTAGTTAGTAGAATTGTATATAAAATGTGTTCTTAAGTGAATAGATAATGAAATTACTTACCTCAACACATGAGCAATCTGGATGGTAGGTAACACTTTGCTGATCGCGAGAGCTAGAGCCAGCAGCCCTTTTTGTTTATATAGCGGTGGGTCTACAAAATCTGAATCTTCAACGTGTACCTTCGACAGCAGGGGAGTTGCCTCACTTGTGCTCACTTGATTTTTAGAGATCCTAACATTCCGAGTTGGTTGTCTAGGCTTTGAGTACTGCACATCTACCGATCGTACACAACATACACAAGAATGAAGAAAGTCACAAGAAACAAGTCACATGTTTCACGTCACAAGCTTAAGAGACATGTGACTTTACAAAACAGGATATTCATACTTCAGGTCACAATCGTATGAAGAAAGTCACAAATCACAAGTTTCAGATCATATTCACAAGTCACATAAGAGCAAAGTAAGTCACAAGGCACGAGCCACAACATACATAAGGACAAAGAAAGTCACAAGTCACAAGTTACATGTTTCAGGTCACAGTCATAAAAGATATGTCACTTTACAAACAGGATATTCATACTTCAGGTCACAAATCATATTTCGTATCATAATATATGTGAAGTTCATATTTAAAACCTGTCACATATGGCATTGTGAGCTCAACTTCAGATGGATCAATGTCATTTATCACACCCTGTTTCACATAAGATGAAAAAATATTGAGCATATGTCATTTCAAAATTTATCTAATTAACCAAATGATTACATAACAATTTAGATGTATTTAAAATTTTACATTCTCACTTCCAAACACTTTGTCCTCCAACATTGCCGCTGAAGGATGTTTGTGCGCAATCCAATTAATAATGCGTGGATATTTCTTACAAATTCTTGAGGCCACATTTCCCTCAAGTGCAGGTATGCACTCATATAGCCACACCTGGAAAGCCACTAAAAAAACCAGTCAATCTGTAGCGACTAGTTTGTTTTGATAGTCCATTTCTTAGTGACGATAAGGTGGTCTCAAACAAATATCTATCCCAAGGAAATGTTTCAAGAGTGGGAAAATCGTCTACAAGTACAAATATGTAATGATCCATCACCTTCGGGTAGAATGTAACAAATAAGTATGAGGTGATGAGATAGATAATTCCAATCTTAACAACGTCAAGGTCTGGTGCATCATCAAGTGAAATAAAAACCCTCTTGACTTCTTCACTTGTAACAACTTTTAAGTCCTTAAAATATGTGTCATTCACTGAAGACGGTTTTTCATCTAACATTGGTCGACCATCGACCCCATCATACCTCAATCCCGTAACCAAACAAAATTCAGCAATTGAAAAACGAATATATCTCCCATTTACATTAAACCACATCTCCTGCTTGTTCGGTTGCTTGACCTCCCGTAGTCAAACTTGGTGAATCAATTGTGGTTGCACAACTATCTCCGTACAATGCTTGTAGTAAGAGAAACATGTGTTTTCTAGAATTGCCCTCTGGGCAACACTAAATTTCATCACAAAGTGCGTAATCACGCTCTGTATTGGCGTTGTGGTGATCTTTCTAGAAAACCAATACCTTGGTTTTATTAAGTATTTCCAGTCCTGCACAATCGTAAAATAAAAAATGTTACTCTGACCTTCAACACACAAACATTTCGCTGTGACCAACTCATAAATAGTTGGTCACAAATTTCCAAAATCATAATACAAAGAAGTAAAAAGTCACAACACCTATTTCATTCGCAAACAACCCAGCACTCCTTAGAAAACACATTCGATTAAAATAAATAGTAATTGATCACACAGTACATGAAAAAGTCACAAACCCTTCAAATTACAAAATACCTAAAACAGATCACAAAATAATATTTCCTACACAAAATACCCACATCAGGTCACAAACTACTCAAATAATAGGTCACAAATTTCAGAAATTAGGTCACAAAATCGGAGTTCACCTTTTTCATGGGTTTCCTGCCATATCATAAAATAGTTGGTCACAAATTTTCCAAAATCATAACACAAACAAGTAGAAAGTCACAATCATGCAATACATAAAATAAGTCACAAAACCTTCAAATTACAAAATACCTAAAACAGGTCACAAAATTATATTTCCTACGCAGAATGCCCAAATCAGGTCACAAACTACTCAAATAATAGGTCACAAAATCGAAGTTCACCTTTTTCATGGGTTTCCCGCCAAAGGACGACATTTTAACTCTCTTTGTTGGAAAAGAATCTCCTTCAACATATTTTCTCTTTCCTTTATCCTTCTCCATCACTTTCGCACCAACACTACGAGTTTTTGCCATTCCAAATACAACTATTGTTGAAACTAAAATTTAATAAATGACGATATATTGTGCAGTTCGTAGTAGTGGAGAAACGGAGTGGGAGGTTACTTTACTATATTAGAGAGAGAGAGAGCAACGTCGTTTCTGTATTCCCCGATAGAGATAGAGAGAAGGAAAGAGAGAAGAACGTGATTTCTGCACTGCACTGCATCATAGAGAAAGAGAAAGGCAGTTTATGGTATAACACGAATGACGTGGGTTGGATGATCGATGATTACGTGTAGAAGTAATATGAAAACAGTGTAATTCAAATATGGACTGTCCAGATTTCATCACGTAAATGAACAATTAGTTTATAATTATTATTAATTTTAAAATAAATAATTAACACCTGATTTTAGAAAATTAAACCTAATCACCCTAGTTTTGAAATGTAAAGTTTATAAGTAGGGTTTTGCGTTATTTTTCCTTTTTTTATTTTTTTCAAAAAGCCTAACTAAAGAGAAGACCTAAAATCTAAAAAATTAAAAAATTGGCCCAACTAAACTCTTCTTCCTCCATCCCTTCTTCTTCCCTTCAGCAACTGTAAGTGTAGCTCTTCTTCCTCCGGCCATTTTTTCTTCTTCTTTCTTCTCTTTTCTTCTTCTTCTTCTTCTTTTCTTCTTGGTCCAGTGCAGGCACGACGAAATTTCTTGTGTCAAGTCCAAAGTCCAGGGCGGGCATCGGCCTGCACTGAACTTTCTGTAGCTCCGCCCCTAGATGTTTTGAGTTAAAAGAATAATGTAAGGACTACTTGTGCATCGATATTTACTTTTAGTACTAATTTAAAATTCTATATAAAACTTATTTTTTGTACTTTTGGCCCCCATTATTTCTCATTAAATTAAATTAAATTTTTCTTTCTCCTATTTTCAACCACACAATTTTTAATAAAATAATATTACACGTAAACCAAAAACTTTTCTTTTCTTTTCAACTACTTAATTTTAAAAAAAACACTATTCAAAATATTATAATCTCCAAATAATGGGGCTCAAACGGGGGCTTAGTTTGATTTCTTTCTCTATTTGTTCCCAAATTTGTTTGCTAATTATAAGTAAATCAAATTTATGTATGAGGATCTTTTCATTTTCTAAATATATTTTTCTAATTTTATGGGTTCTCTCTCTATTAATTATAAGCCGAAATTTAACAATATATGGAGACTTGATATTTGAGTAACAAAATAGATTATAGTCTTAGTAATATTATTATGTGGATTATACATATTTTAAACCATAAACTTTTATAATTACATCAAGTTTTTATACTGTATCAAAAGCCTCTATTTTATTTATTGTTATACTTGTATTTCCGACTTTTTCATCACATTCTTATGAATCTCATTCTCACTATTCCATTAAATATTATATCTCGTAATGGTGATGATTTTTGTGCAAATATTTTTTCAAGATGATATAAAAGGGCTTATTTATCCATCATATTTTTAAATTAAAAAAAAATCACCCTCAAAAGTGCCTAAATATTTGGACTAATATCGTCATCCAGTGTTTTAAAATATGCGCATATGCTTTGCATATACTCGCATGTTGGATA
Source organism: Olea europaea var. sylvestris (assembly GCF_002742605.1). Taxonomy (NCBI): domain Eukaryota; kingdom Viridiplantae; phylum Streptophyta; class Magnoliopsida; order Lamiales; family Oleaceae; genus Olea; species Olea europaea. Next base: position 18,614,402 of record NC_036247.1, read on the forward strand.
TGTGCATGGCAAAATGATCAACCCGTTTTTGTTGATTACATATACACGCTTAAACTTCAAAATGAGCATAAATTTGTGTTAAAATTAAGTCAAAATTAGCACATAAATGTCCAATCCATTTTTGTAACTAAAAAAGGCAAATTGACCCAAAATTAGCATCTAATTAGCCTAAATCACCCAAGCCAGCCAAAATTAGCATCTAATTAGACTAAATCACCCAAGCCCATGAATTATATACTGGAATATGTAGATTTTGATGTTTAGAAAAATAAAAAATCAAAACATACTTTTTTAGGGTAGCAAACTATCTTTGCTGAATTTGATCCTCCTTTTTCTTCGCCAGTCGTCTTCCTCTAATGTTAGTAAGAAGTGATGCTAGTAATGCACAATTTTTGATTGTTAATGGTTGTGATGATGAAGAGGATATTGACAATAATATCTTACCATCTACAAGCGGTAATTGAAATTCTTCAATTGAAGCAAGAGAGCCCAATGAAGATGATTTAGATGAAGAAGAGGTGATTGAATTGGAATCAATTAGACAAGATCTAGAAAAAAGATTTTAAATTGGTGTCCGTGTTTTAGCCCTTGTTTGAGCCCCATTCTTTGAAAAAATTACATTTTTGAACAGTATTTTGACGTCATTTCAACCACACATTTTTTAATAAAATAAATATTATATGCAAATCTAAAGCTCTTCCTTATTTTTAACTCCACATTTTACATCAATACACTAATAAAAAATGTAATCTTTTGGAAAGAATGGGGCTCAAATAAGGGGTTAATCTAATTGCAGAAATTGATTACCGAGTAATTGTAGTATTTATAATTTTGAGCAATATTTTTTTGTTGGAAATTTGAAGAATATGAAGTTCAAATAATGTATTATTTTTATTTATTTATTAGTTTAAAATATTTAAAATAAATAATAAATCTGAAAAATGCATAATTACGCTTCAGTATTTTAAAATATGCGCATATGCTTTGCATATGCTCGCATGTGGGATATGTGCATGGTAAAGTGATCAACCCATTTTGTTGATTAAATATGCGCGCTTAAACTTCAAAATGAGCATGCATTTGTGTTAAAATTAAGTCAAAATTAGCATATCAATGTCCAACCCATTTTTGTAACTAAAATGGGCAAATTGAGCCAAAATTAGCATCTAATTAGCCTAAATTGCCCAAGCCCATTAATTATATACTGGAATATGTAGATTTTGATGTTTAGAAAAATAAAAAATCAAAACATACTTTTTTAGGGTAGCAAACTATCTTTGCGGAATTTGATCCTCCTTTTTCTTCGCCAGTCGTCTTCCTCTAATTTTAGTAAGAAGTGATGCTAATAATGCACAATTTTTTATTGTTAATGGTTGTGATGATGAAGAGGATATTGACAATAATATTTTACCATCTACAAGCGGTAATTGAAATTCTTCAATTGAAGCAAGAAAGCTCGGTGAAGATGATTTAGATGAAGAACAGGTGATTGAATTGGAATCAATTAGACAAGATCTAGAAAAAAGATTTTAAATTGGTGTCCGTGTTTTAGCCCTTGTTTGAGCCCCATTCTTTGAAAAAATTACATTTTTGAACAGTGTTTTGACGTCATTTCAACCACACATTTTTTAATAAAATAAATATTATATGCAAATCTAAAGCTCTTCCTTATTTTTAACCCCACATTTTCCATCAATACACTAATAAAAAATGTAATCTTTTGGAAAGAATGGGGCTCAAATAAGGGGTTAATCTAATTGCAAAAATTGATTACCGAGTAATTGTAGTATTTATAATTTTGAGCAATATTTTTTTGTTGGAAATTTGAAGAATATGAAGTTCAAATAATGTATTATTTTTATTTATTTATTAGTTTAGAGTATTTAAAATAAATATTAAATCTGAAAAATGCAAAATTAGGCATATGCTTCATATAGCTTGTAATATTTAATGCTCGATGATAATACATTGTCATGCATTTTAGAACCTTGTCGTCATCATAAATGCGTTAATAAATCTAATGTTGATAACAAGAATGCAATGAAAAATGTTGGAAACGCAAGTGTGTAATAAGTAAAAGTAATGCAATTAAATTATGATGCATTAATATAAAAACTTTGGTGTAAATATTATCTATCCTGTCAAAAAATATAGAAAAATATTTTTGATATATATTAATTTGTTAAAGCTGTTTAAAATAGTAGATGGTTCCAACTTTAGCGATACAGAAATACTAATAAATGATATGATAGATGATTCCATTGTAATGCTCAATTTTGTACAAATGATTTCTAGTATTCCCCCAACTTATAAATTACAAAAATACAGTACATCTCTCTCTAAGGAGACGCGAGCAACCAGAAGGCGGTCTGGTCGTGTCNTTCCCCCAACTTATAAATTACAAAAATACAGTACATCTCTCTCTAAGGAGACGCGAGCAACCAGAAGGCGGTCTGGTCGTGTCTGAATCAGACGACTTGAGTAAGCATGCATCGGAAAACAGAGTACATCTCATATATCATTTTCAGACAAAAGAATAGAGCACAATGCAGTTAATTCTGTAGTGAAACTGAGTTGGACTATAGACAAATATTAACACACGTGTAGGGTAAAAAAACTGCTAAGGTCTATCTACAAGACGAAACTTGTGCTTCTTCAGCTTCCGCCCTTTTCACATTGTTCACAACTTCTTGTACTTTTAAAGACAACTGCTGAGCTTGTTCCTCAACACTTGCTAGAAAATTAAGCAATCTTTCTCTATATGCAGTACAGAGCTGATCCTGCCTATGCAACTCTCGAGTAAGTTGTTGAATCTTCTCATCTTTATCATGCTACACCAATGAATAAAAAGAACAACTATTCTTAGAAACAGAGTTTGCTGAACAAGAAAAAAAATGTGCATAGCATAAAGAAACAAATCAACTATGCCCTCTACTATTTTATGATTTGAGACACTATGCTTTTAATGATCACTGGACTACTTGTTTAAGACAAACCGGCCCGGCCCCTTGTGAGGATCACTTTCACCTAATTTCCCTATGTACTGAATGCACAAAAAGGCTTTGTTAACAAAATTAATATCATCAAACCCTTTAATTCAAGCAAACACTTCAATTGTGGATGAGGCAAGCTACCCGCTGATAAAAGGTGCACAAATGTTGAAGATTTCTAAGTGCATACCTAATACTATCAGAAGGGAACAGGCACGAAAAGAAAACAAAAAAACCTTCAAACTCAGAGTCGGCTACTATTTTTTCAATTTCATGTAAACCGGACGCATTTCATAACACAAATTTTTGAAATAATAATTTAGCAAACAGCATACCATGTAAGTCAAATGTGCTGCTAACACATTCCCATTATGAAGTGTATCAAATCTAACACTGACTCCACGTAAATTTTATGCCCCCATTGATTACATTCTCAAGTATCATCCCTGTTACCAGTGCTGATTCATTAAACAACGGCCCTAGCTACCCTATCTGTATGCATGAACTTTTCTGTTAATGGGTTCCTGAAGATATCAAATCGTAATGGAATATGTCCTGCTTCCACTATTCCTTATACTATCCTATTGTCCTAAAATCCATCCATTTTCTCTTTTCACCTATTAACAACAATGGACTAAGCCTATTCCAAATAAATTTGGAATCCAAGGGATACCCTTTTTTTTCAAAAGTCACAATTGAATACACCCCCTTAGATTCCAAACGTTAACCATTTCATATTATGATAGTGTAGAAAATATTTTCTTTTCTTCTTCCCAAAGGCCTTATCTTGCATCTTTCACAATGACAGGAAAAAGTAATTTTTAAAATAACTAAAAAAGGCTCTCCATAATCGCCAGGAACTTAAATTATGGCTAGATTCACATAGCAAATCATACTCCATACATGATTGACATTAGAAATCTAGTCTTTCTGATGGATTTGGGTTCTGCTGATGTGCAGATGGAGAAGTTTATCTCAGAACAGACAGATTCAAGGCTCATGGCTGCAGGAATGTAACAGAAATCACTTGAAGAAGATATTATTTTGGGGAATTTTCAGGATTGTATTCAAAGTGGAATTGTAGACTGTAAAATGATAAAAAGAAAATGAATGATGCTCCAGCACTAAAAGGCAGATTCCTCCAGTGTTCTCTTTCTCACTAATCATTTCGTGCCTTCCCTCTCACCCTCATCCTTACATATACCGCCCTTTTAACTGACTCCTAACAAAATGAATAAAAGCTCCTAACAAAATGAGTGACCCTAGCATAATTCTAGAAGTTACTACTGTGCCCTGTTGTCATATGGTTGGCTCCACCGTGTGCCTTGCGCCTTGTGTATGTGAATGTACTTGGGGGCATATCAGTTTCACAACGGGTGGTACTTACGCCTATTAGCCTAAGGACCATATTTCTGATCTACCATTAATTTATAATCCAACGGATTATACAATAATTGAAAACATTAAAGAAAATAAATGCTGTCACATATTTCTTATACTCATCATTTACACATAATGAAACACTAAATAACATCGAAGGTTAAGCAAATCAAATTTTGCCTTTCCTAGTTTGGATCACTCCAAACTAAATAGTGTTTCCTATCACCCTCGGGGCAATAGCAATGGAAAAGAAACAGAGAACATGAAACCTCAAGACAGAAGGCACGACAAATTAATTACTTCTCGGACGATACACAAGACTTGCTTCAAAGTTCGATAATTTGAGGATGACTCGTTCCTTTTGGAAAATCTAAGGATATTACTACATAACAATGCCAGCATTTGTAAATGTCAAGATTGGGTAGACACTGGAAAATTCAATAATAAAGTCTAAGATAATTTTAAGTTTGACAAATGGTGGATCAAAACTATACTCCCCCTAGTGTTCCATCCTGCTCTTGTTCCTTTGGAGGATTAAAAGACATGACTATATAGATGTACTCACTAAAATTGCAAGGAGTAACCATTACCATCCATATCTAAAAGAGAGAACAAAGAGAAAACACAGGGGCTAAGTAATTCTTAAGAAAAATAGTAACACAGTATTTAGAAAATACAAAAAATGACCCCTTTTCAAGAGATGGGTATGCAGAACAAACCCAGATATCTTCTTAACTTGGGAAATATAAAGCAACAAGCAACAAGCAAAGAACGGACTAAAGAGAAGGAACAATTTTTTTTATTGCACGCGTGTCTTGAAAACTTACTGTTTTAGAATACTCGTGAGCAGTAACAACAAGAGGATGGTTATGATCCTTGACAAATCTTGTAACAACCCATTTTCCTGATTTCTCCACCTTAAAGAGTATAGTTGCCTTGCATCCTTCACGTGCACTAGGGCGTTGTTTTTTGTCTGGCCCAATTTTCCCTTTATTGCTGGCGGAAAAGCCCTGCTTGTTACATCCGAGTCGGCGAGCAAGAGTTCTACCATCAATCTCAGAACGACGACGTTGCATTATACGCACAACAAATCCTATCCTCCTCGCATAATCATTGTAAAAGCTCCTTGCAGCACCTTCTGACTCGAATTCCATTCCCACATATGGTTCAAGAACTTCACCACCTTCCACCTGACTGGTATTATCCTCAGCTTCAACATCGTCATCTTCTTCCAATTTCCCATAGTTCTCTTCACCTTCAAACTCTTCACTCCCTTCTAACTCACCATCATTTCCTTCAGCATTGCTGTCAGCTATTGTGTCTCCCTGATCTACCTCCACTGCAACATAATCAAGTGCAAAAATTACTATGAAACAGATAAAGCCAGAAATGCATTTTTGTGAACTCAACTAAGTGTAATTATCATTTTCTGGTACAGTAAAATGATACAAAGTTCAAGTTTATCTTTGGAAATCGACATAAGATTACACTGACAACAAGCTAGAGTAAATTACATTAGGATGAACACAAGTCAGATACCAATGGACAAGACAACTCTCAGACATATACCATATAGCAGTAACACACTTATATCCCTATGCAGGATGATGATAAATTTTGAGGCATATTCCCAGGGTATATTGCAGAAAAATGTAATAAACTAAAAAAACAGATTTCAGCAAGGAAAATAGAAGAAATAATTAAATAAAAGCTTCTACAGCATATGGCTAGAAAGGAAAAGATTATGGAAATGAATATTTAAACATAAACATTGTAAAACTTTTCGAGTTAATTGATCATTTCCTTTTCATATTTCGTGACTTCAACTATCGTCGCTAGAAAATTTTCAAGTTTGCTTTAGTTATAGTAGATAAAGCAAGGAAAATCAATTTTGGATTTTGATTTGTTTTCCTTCCCTTTCAGATATTCCTCTCTGTGAAATCCATTTTCCAGAGGAAGCCTTATTTAAGGCACAAGACGATTACACTTTATCTGCTAAACAAGTAGCCAAATGCAGCGAGAAAGAAGCAATCTATGCACAAGAGAGGTAGGTTAAAATTAGTAATAACAGTTAATTTAAACAAGCAATCAACATTCCCTCAACATTTTCATGCTAAAATTCAAAAATCACATGAATTCAACTCTTAGAATGCATATTAGAGAAGAATTACCTGACCTATTAAAATCCACATCCAATTTTTGACTAAAATTCAACACAAAAAACATGAGAGAAAAATATGGATGCATTAGTTACATCACGTGATTCAATTGCATTTTATACTCTAAACGATCAGCCAAATACATTAACACAGAAATGAGGAAAGAATCTAGCTAGAACAATAGCTTTAAACAAGCAATCAACGTTTCCAAGACATTTCATCTCAAATTCAAAAATCACGCGAACACACCTATTAGAACGCGTAACAGAAAAGAATTACCCAACCCATTAAAACCCACCTCCAATTTTGACAGAAATTCGCCGGGAAAAACCATGGGAGACAAATATATATAACAGTTACAGTAAGTGTGTGAATTATGAGCATAAATTATATTGAAAGAGGAAACAATTGACGCGAATCGAGAAATGTCGGTGCTCACTCTTGAATTTAAAGAAGTATCTAGCTAGAACGATAGCTTTAAACAAGCAATCAACGTTTCCAAGACATTTCATCTCAAATTCAAAAATCATGCGAACCCAACTCTTAGAACACGTAACAGAAAAGAATTACGCAACCCATTGAAACCCACCTCCAATTTTGACTGAAATTCGCCGGGAAAAAACATGGGAGACAAATATAAATAGCAGTTACAGTAAGTGTGTGAATTATGAACAGAAATTATATTGAAAGGGGAAACAATTGACGCGAATCGAGATATGTCGGTGCTTACTCTTGAATTTAAAGAAGTATCTTTGAGATGTTCCAACTTTCAACTACGAGTCGAAGGCTGTTTCCTTTTGCCAAAAGAGCTTCAGTTCTGTACGTATAACTTCGCTACGAGCGTTTCCAATGAAAATTGACAAATTTTTTCTTTTCTTTTATGCTTGTCAATTTTCCATTTTACCCCTTGTTTCAGCCCCATTTTTGTGGGTTTAATGAATTTTTGAACAGTGTATTGATGAAAAATGTGTGGTCAAAAAATAAGGAAAAATTTTGGATTTACGTATAATATTATTTTATTGAAGAATGTGTGATTAAAATGATGTCAAAACACTGTTAAAAATGTATTTTTTTCAAAAAAATATGGCTCAAACAAGGGCTTAGTTTTCATTTTGACCTTAGGCACCGTTTGATTAGCAAAACATTTTCATGGAAAATGGAATTTGGGTGACAATTTCCAACTTTGGTGTGTTTGATAGGGGTATATTTTCCATGAAATAGAAATTCTTGAATTTTTCATTTGATTAGCAAAACATTTTCATGGAAAATGGAATTTGGGTGACAATTTCCAACTTTGGTGTGTTTGATAGGGGTATATTTTCCATGAAATAGAAATTCTTGAATTTTTTGGGAGCTACACCTTTCTTGCTTTTGTGGTGGAATTGAATTTTCTGGCTACTGTTGATTTTTTTTTTTTTTTACAATGGAAATAAATTCTAAGAATTATTGTAATTTTTTTCCCTTTTTAATTGATAAATTCCATGTAAAACAAAGGTAAATGAACACCAAAAGATAGATATTTTTCTTGGGTTTTTTTTTTTGACAATAGAAACAAATTCTATCCTCAATACCAGTAAATTTTATCCCTTTAATTGACAATTTTCATGTAAAACAAAATCAAACGAACACCAAAAAACAAGGAAAATAGAAGAAATAATTAAATAAAAGCTTCTACAGCATATGGCTAGAAAGGAAAAGATTATGGAAATGAATATTTAAACATAAACATTGTAAAACTTTTCGAGTTAATTGATCATTTCCTTTTCATATTTCGTGACTTCAACTATCGTCGCTAGAAAATTTTCAAGTTTGCTTTAGTTATAGTAGATAAAGCAAGGAAAATCAATTTTGGATTTTGATTTGTTTTCCTTCCCTTTCAGATATTCCTCTCTGTGAAATCCATTTTCCAGAGGAAGCCTTATTTAAGGCACAAGACGATTACACTTTATCTGCTAAACAAGTAGCCAAATGCAGCGAGAAAGAAGCAATCTATGCACAAGAGAGGTAGGTTAAAATTAGTAATAACAGTTAATTTAAACAAGCGATCAACATTCCCTCAACATTTTCATGCTAAAATTCAAAAATCACATGAATTCAACTCTTAGAATGCATATTAGAGAAGAATTACCTGACCTATTAAAATCCACATCCAATTTTTGACTAAAATTCAACACAAAAAACATGAGAGAAAAATATGGATGCATTAGTTACATCACGTGATTCAATTGCATTTTATACTCTAAACGATCAGCCAAATACATTAACACAGAAATGAGGAAAGAATCTAGCTAGAACAATAGCTTTAAACAAGCAATCAACGTTTCCAAGACATTTCATCTCAAATTCAAAAATCACGCGAACACACCTATTAGAACGCGTAACAGAAAAGAATTACCCAACCCATTAAAACCCACCTCCAATTTTGACAGAAATTCGCCGGGAAAAACCATGGGAGACAAATATATATAACAGTTACAGTAAGTGTGTGAATTATGAGCATAAATTATATTGAAAGAGGAAACAATTGACGCGAATCGAGAAATGTCGGTGCTCACTCTTGAATTTAAAGAAGTATCTAGCTAGAACGATAGCTTTAAACAAGCAATCAACGTTTCCAAGACATTTCATCTCAAATTCAAAAATCACGCGAACCCAACTCTTAGAACACGTAACAGAAAAGAATTACGCAACCCATTGAAACCCACCTCCAATTTTGACTGAAATTCGCCGGGAAAAAACATGAGAGACAAATATAAATAGCAGTTACAGTAAGTGTGTGAATTATGAACAAAAATTATATTGAAAGGGGAAACAATTGACGCGAATCGAGATATGTCGGTGCTTACTCTTGAATTTAAAGAAGTATCTTTGAGATGTTCCAACTTTCAACTACGAGTCGAAGGCTGTTTCCTTTTGCCAAAAGAGCTTCAGTTCTGTACGTATAACTTCGCTACGAGCGTTTCCAATGAAAATTGACAATTTTTTTCTTTTCTTTTATGCTTGTCAATTTTTCATTTTAGCCCTTGTTTCAGCCCCATTTTTGTGAGTTTAATGAATTTTTAAATAGTGTATTGATGGAAAATGTGTGGTCAAAAAATAAGGAAAAGTTTTGAATTTACTTGTAATATTATTTTATTGAAGAATGTGTGATTGAAATGATGTCAAACACACTGTTGAAAAATGTATTTTTCCAAAAGAATATGACTCAAACAAGGGCTTAGTTTTCATTTTGACCTTAGGCACCATTTGATTAGCAAAACATTTTCATGGAAAATGGAATTTGGGTGACATTTTCCAACTTTGGTGCGTTTGATAGGAGTATATTTTCCATGGAATAGAAATTCTTGAATTTCTTGGGAGCTACACCTTTCTTGCTTTTGAGGTGGAATTGAATTTTCTGGCTACCGTTGATTTTTTTCTTACAATGGAAATAAATTCTAAGAATTATTGTAATTTTTTCCTTTAATTGACAATTTTTATGTAAAATAAGTCAAATGAACATTAAAAGATAGATGATTTTCTTGAATTTATTTTTTATTTTTTTGTTTTGACAAGGGAAACAAATTTCTTCCCCAATACCAATAAATTTTATCCCTTTAATTGACAATTTTTATATAAAACAAAATTAAACGAACACTAAAAAAACATTTTAATTTCAACATTTTTCACGTGAAAAATTATACCAATCAAACACAATAATTTACAATTCACAGGAAAACAATTTCTAGATAATTCAATTCCCCGGAATTCATTTTCTTTCCACTCAAATTCCATTTTTGTAATCAAACGGACCCTTAGATCAATTCAACCAGCTCGACATAAATCTATTTCTTGAATTTATTTGATTTTTTGAATGAATTTAAATGAATATGATAAATTTAATGTGCCTAGTTAAATTACTAATTAACAACGTTAAATATTTATTATTTTATTTTTGATGTAATCAATATCGATAAATTTACATTCGTCATCTCAAATTGACATATAACAACGTGTTAGAGCAATACGTGTGATGAGAAATGTCACGTGGTATGACAAAATCAAACGTATGAAACTATATTCCTTTCGTTAATATCATTTGATCGATTATGCAATATGGATATGTGTCAATCTCAATTATCGATTATATCTTTTATTCCATTATTAGATCAATGTAAGTTGAAAATTCCTTTTCGACTTATATACATTGGCCAAGAATTTCATTGTCAGCTTAACTGCATAAAAATGTAAATTATAATATTTTACTATCTCAAAGTGATTAATCCTTTATTGATCTTTTCACAACTTTTATATGATTCTTGACATACCCGAACGATAACATATTAGTGGCCCTTGATAGAGCAATATCCAACATCATCGAAGTATGGTTGTCCTCATATAAGACATTATGATGACCTCAAGTCAAAGAACTAATTTCACTATAAAACGTTAGAGATTAACTACTGACACTAGATAGTTATTCATATGGAATCTCCCGGCGGGTCTTCAATGTTTTGTTCTCATTTAAGTTTCACTACATTTTAGCTTGTGAGATCAGTTGCTTACTTTACAAGTTAGAAATATCACACGTGATAGTCTGTTCGTAATAACATATCCATATCTCGTTATTATGTAAATGCTACAGATGATTTAAGATTCAATCATATGTAATTTGTAATTAACAAATTATTAAAATTTGAATCTACGGCTTCTATTATTTAATTTAATTTAATGTTAATTAAGTCATAGATCTGTTATAAAATTACATTAATTATATAATAAAAGTGTTTATATTCAAAATTGATTGGATTTAGGACATAACACTTACAATTTCTTACTCTAATGATTTAGTCAAGCCTCCTCCCAAGTAACTGATTTTTATTTCTTGTTTTTTTACATTCATATTTCTTAAAGATTAGATTAGAACTACTCATATCTTTCAGATTGCTCTTAATGTTCGAGTTTAGAAATTTTTAACATGAACTAAGAAATACTCAGGGTTGGCAACGGTTCGGTCAAAACCATCGCCGAACCACTAATTTTTTTGCTATACAATAATCGCACCATAACCAAGTAAGTTGGTTTCGATTCGGTTCGGCTCGATTCGGGACAGTTAATATTCATGAAAATAAATTATTTTTCATAAGTCCAGTCGTCAAATTTAAAAAAATAATTTATGAAAAAAAGTCACACATGATGGTTATCAACGAATAGTCGAGTGAATTATATTGGAGCACCTCAAACAATTTGCATTGTTGATCACTTACCAATTCAAAATTGTACAAATAGTCGATAGAGGGTACATCTGTAAGAAGGCGGCGATTTATGGTACCAAGGGTGATGTCTAGGTTACTGATGACAAAATAAAGAAAGACAAAGACTATGTATACTTAATTTCAAGCCAATTCAAATGCCTAAAACTAATTAAATGATCAAATTTACTGTAAGAGAATAAGTTTTTTGAAACTGAAATTGTTGATTGAATTTGCTTCAAGAGCGAGTGAGTTGATAACCATTATGTGTCACTGTAAAGGAAGAAAAAAGGTCCCTGTGGAGTTTGCAAAATTAGAAGTTTGTTTTTTTTTTTTTTTTTTTTTTTTTTTACACATGTTTTGCATTGGGTTATTATTTAGATGGAAAAAAATAAATTTAACGAGTAATTGGTTCGGTTTGAGACGACGCGCGTAAATACCATACCTGCACCGACCCGAATCGGTTAATTAAAACCAAATACCATATCCACCTCATTGCACTATCGGTTTGGTTTTTTTCACCCCATTCAGTTCTGTTAACCGCGATTTTTTTTTGACGGTTCAAATTGTCATCTCTAAAAATACTTTTAAGGACACCATTGGTTTGGGTTATTAGATATGAATGGACTTTGTACATTTGTTTCATTCTTCCAGATCGAACGATATTAATTTGGGTTTACTTGTCGAATAGAGTGGATTAAGTAGGACTAATTAAACTTCTTGCGAAGTTATTTTTTGAGCTCTCTACCCCAAATTTTTGTTTTTAATAAGTAAAATGCCCCTAATTCGTCACCAGCTTAGCATTTGTCAATCAGGTGGTAAACAAAACTATACAAGTAACAAAACTCATTTTGACAGTATTAATAATGATGTAATTATACTATGTTTTCAAATTATCAAAATGCATATGCTACAATTGTAATAATATAATGACTTATTTTCATCTATAAATATTAATGTCTACACTTCCTAGTGCTCTCAAATGGATCAAAAAGGAAAGTAGGGGAACATTTTGGCACAACAAAATAAAGCGTATTGCACTTACTACGACCGTCTACCACATTTGGATGACAAGGAACAAGAAGATTTTTGAGGATCTTATACCGCATTTTGATAGCACTGTACGACGGATTAAAACAGACTTATACAAAGTCACGTTTTCTTTGTATTCGAATGTTTTAATTCAATATGAATTGGTAGCTATGGGTATCTAGTTTGTATATGTTGTTCTCTTTTTCTCATTTTGTTTTACCTGAGAATGCCGAAGTATTTGTTTATGGTTTTGATTTGATTTTACCCCAGGAATGCCCGGAGTAACTATACATTCTTTTGATCAATATAGTTCACATTTATCGATAAAAAAAAAAAAAGCACTAGTAATGTTTCATACTCTTATTATCATTAAGACCACTATAGAGGGCTTTATGAAAAATGTCTAGAATCAATGTAAATAATATGTCAATTCTAACTTACACATAAATGACATGTATATCCCCTCTTTTTATAAAACGTCTAGGGGACCTTGATACACTTCTTGCTATCTATTTTTTGCAGGTATTAATAATAAAATAAAAATGTTAAAGAACTCGAGCACAGAACCCATACTTGATAGTTGTGATGTTACTTTGAACAATATCAACGAAGATGGTGAAATATTATTATATCATGCTTGCTCGAAAAGGCCGTGGTTCATAGGCAAGGATGAAATATTAATATGAAGATTTTGAGAGAACGATGTATTCTTTTCTATAAAAATGCATCGGAGGTCCCCCAACATATGTAGTTAAGTCACTTTTTGACATTTAATTTGTGAAATTTTAATTCTCATCTTTTCAACTTTGTTACATCAAGTTAAAATTACTATTAAAATTGAACCATAACATGAGATGTAAAATAGGTTACACACTTACACCTAATTTCAATGAAAAATAACTATCGAAAGAATAAAAATAAAAATTGCTATTTGCCTAACACAACATATGCATACACACTGCAAGAGACATTGATTTGTACATCTAATTTTTGCGGTACAAAATTTAAAAGTGTCCCTCTTTTATTTAATTAAGCAGGACCATGCTACACTACCAAATTTGTAAGAGGCCTGATAGTGCATCCCTTCTGACAGTTTGGGGTGGAGGTGAGCTTTTGGAGGGTATTTTTCTAGTCATGGGGCCCGTCGAGGTGAGAGAAAATGGGAGAGGAACTCCTCTACCAGGCCTTTTACAGACCTAGTAGAGGAACATTACTCAATTAAGCAACACTAACAAAGAAAAAAATAAAGTCATTATATTTAATTATTTGTGCTTCCCCCCCCCCCCCCCCCTAATTTCTTGCCTTTAACTTGACAAAAAGAGTTATCTTCTAAAAAAATCCTTTAAATTAACAAAAGATATACATAAATAATCTACTAAGTACTGATTGTGCATCTTACAAAATGAATATCACTTAAAGGGGGAAAAAAATCTAACCCTCCTTTTGGCTATCAATTTATAAATAATTTATCAATTCAATCAAAAATGAAATATAAATTTTAATCACACATTCATAATTACTATTCATTTATAATTTATAAATTTTATGAAATTGTTCTATTTTCTTTATAAAATGCTTCATAATTGTATTTTATTTTTTTTCCCCCAAACGGAGGCTAATATTGGGTATTTGTACACATAGATGTTTTCATAGCAATGCACTTTAGGTAGACCAAGAGTTTAGACAATCAAACTTATCACTTTCCTTATCGAGTATAGGCTAGATCGTTCCGAGCCTCCTTTAGGGTTTCCAAATTTTCATACATACATAGTAGAGTTAATTATCTGAATCGTCACTGAACTTTGCGTAAAGTTTTTACTGGGTCACCAAACTTTAAAAATTATCCCATTAATTATTGAACTTGACAATTCATTATTCCATCCATTACTCATTCAATGGACGATTAAAAATTGACGATTTATTGTGTGGCTAATGAAATTATATACATGGCAATCTATTTACCACTAGACGTCCACATCAATAGCAATTTAGAAACAAATGAATTACAAAGTTCAGTGATTAACGAAGTAACTTTTAAAATTCAGTGATTCGACAAAAACTTCACCTAAGGTTCAGTGATCATTCAAGTAATTAATCCCAAAAAGTAACCACTAAACACAAAATGACGTATATGCCTCTACGGTGATTTTCCTTATTGAGCCGTTGACTTTAACCCACGCCGTCAATAATTCAAAACCCGAAAAAGGATAGAAAAGGAAGATCGGATCTATTATTCTCTCTCTCTCTAATTATCTCTCCATTCTTTCTCCGGTTCCTAGTCAACACTCAACAGCCAAATCTAATCCCACTTTTTCCTTCATTTTTCACTGAAGATTTTTTGTGGGGGTCGACAACAAAGTGGTTCTCTTTGTGAAAATATCTGTAAGTGTACAATGATATGCCTTTCTTTTTCTAACATTTTACAAATCAAGCCGAAATTTGAAACTTTTTAGCATGCAATTTCGTTGCTTATTGGCTCTGCTGTATTATGTTGTAGAATGTTGGATTTTAAATCTCGATTTTACTTTGAGAGCGGAGGTTAGGGGAAAACGAGAAGAAAAAGGGCCTAATGAATGAGGAGTGTAGTTTTAGTTTAATGGGATCCACTCTTTTTTATGATTTCAACTCTTAATTGACTTGAAATAGAAATAGAAATAGCGCAATTCCTATTGTTCAATATGATCTATCTTTGTTTTTCATTTTTTTTTAGTTATGAGAAATTTATGCATAAGGCTCCGCTTTTTTTAGTTTTTACAAAGTTATTTATGATTGTTTGAGTAACTATCTTTGAATTAAGTGACTAAAAGAATTAATTTTTCTCCAAATATTATGTGATTTTGAGTTTAAGATAGTCAATCTGCATAAATGATAGAAAGCTGGCTTGTTTGAACAAAATAGTGAATGCCATAAATGATAATTTGTGAACTATTATTATTGTGTTTTAGATAAATTAGAAGATTGGTTAATTCGAATTTTCAAATCAAATCAACAAAATGAGCATAAAAACAATCATGGTGTAAATGGAGTTCTTTGAAATGGTTTTTTGCTGACCTTACTGTAATTTTCCAAATTTCATTGGAGCATTCCTACCCACCCATTTCGTATAGTATTCAACCTGGTTTAACATCTTGTTAGGTGTCGATCCATAAATATGTTTCTGTGCATGTATATTTATATTTGTGGCAACACTTCTAGATTTTTTTTACAACTATTTCATTCTGCTGGACTAATAAGAATAATGGATTGTTAAGGACATAAGATTTAATTGAATGACCCCGGTCTTGGTCTATCTAGAACTTAGTGTCACCAATATTTGAATAAGTTATGGTTAAGAAAAAAAAGAGATTTGTTGCCATAGGTGGCTGAAATATCTCAATTCCAGACAGTTATTGTGGTTGTTGGATGGTTCTCAGCAAACAAATGTGCACACTCACACATCACATCTGGATGAATGTTAGAGCTGGAGGCTTAATAGTCAAACTCAAAGAATATTGACTTATTCCAGCAAGATTCTGTAGATCTATAACCTAGTTTTTGTTTTACATTTGCCTTTCCCTGTTCAAATGAGGCTTCCTTTGGCCAATGTGCACACACGCACAGTCTTCAAAGTTCAAATGCACACAGAGTACCAAGAGTGAAAGGAGATTTAACAAAACAACCTTTTGTAAAAGTGATCTTACTGTATGTTTCAATCAAATAGAATTAAAAGGTAGCTGAAAATGAATTAATAGCTATTAACAGGACAAGTAGTTTTAGTCATCATGGCTGTGGTGTATTTCATGTTTTACATTTTGTTGTTTGTCATGATGAATAACAAGTGTCAATTACTTCATACCATATTTGATGCCATTTCCTTGGGATGTTGATTGCTCAACAATGGACAGAAATAAATTTTTTAAATGTGTTAGATTTACGATTATGCTTATGAAATGAAGAAGATTGGAATGTTGCCAAAGGTAGTCAATTGTATATGCATATAAGTCATATGATGTAAATTTTTCTCCGAATCCATTTTGGCTGGTTTGGCTACTGATAAGAGATGCCAAATGCCATTTGGCTGAAAAACTAAAGGATTTTATCACGACGAGTGTTATTGAAGCTGTTAATAGAAGGATATTGGTGATTATTATCTCGAGCCTTCTAAATGATGATTTTTTTTTTAGTTTCATAGAACCTAAGGTAGTATTTGTTAGGTCAAATTGTAGATGTTCATGTATATGATATTTATCATTTGAAAAGGCATTGCCCCTGTATTGATTGAAGTGAACTGCACATGGCAGGAAAATGGAGACGCAAGGAGAGGATGGTCACCCTTACATTCCAAGAGATCTGAAATTGCCTGGTTATGTGCCTGTGAGCCTCTCTCAATCAACCATAATTAGCGTTTTCGGAATCTCTTCTCTATTGGTCATCTCCTTCATGTGGATCCTCTCCGGTAATCCTTGAGGCTTGAACTACTATATCATATATTATCCTATTGTAGGCATTAGCCTGCTCAAAAAAGCTCTTTCTGCCTTTGGTACTTCTATGGTGATAACTATATTATGAAATGAATTTTAAGTACACGAGTCCACTTTGACCTCATTACAAGTAAACAAAGGTTTTTAGTAGTCAAGCTATGACCACCATAATATTTGAACCAACTGATGAGGAGGTTCAGTACAGTATCAAAGCAAGCAAAAGTTTTGAGTTCGAGTTTTACTGGTACCTATTTATAAAGTTGTGCATGTGTCTAGCCTTGATGAAAAAATGGAACTAGTCCGCACATGACATGGCGTGTTAAAGACACTAATCAAATAAATTAATTTGTCTCCACTCTAATTGGTTAAACTTTAGATGAAGTGGTTTAGCATAAACATTATGTGCTGGCCTGGTTGCTCTAATAGATTGCTCTCTCGAGACCTTTTTATCTATAAAATTTAATTTGCTTCTGGAAAACCCATCTGTTTTCATTTCTCCATCTTATTCTTTATAATGCTAGGGCGGTTTCCAAAAATGTCAAAAACTGAGAGACGGCTAATGTGCTGGTGGATTTTCACGGGCCTGACCCACATTATCCTGGAGGGATATTTTGTATTTTCCCCAGAATTCTACAAGGAGAAGACTTCGTTTTACCCTGCAGAAGTTTGTGAGTTTTGCAAACTGCTGCATCCCATAATTTTTATTTCCCTAGTTGGGATGATGCAAACCCCCCAGCTGTATATTTTGCTTATAAATGAATATGGCAGGGAAAGAATACAGCAAAGGTGATTCAAGGTATGCAGCAAGGGATTCTTGTGTCGTCACTGTTGAAGGGATTACTGCCGTCTTAGAGGGTCCAGCCTCTCTCCTTGCTGTGTACGTTCTAAACTATGAAGTCTTTTATCTTTCAAGTGAAGCATTACGTTGCTTCACTTTAGGCCCTAAACTTTTTTCTATTTTAATTTCAGTTAAGACATTCTGTCTACTACAGTCTATAAAACAATTGCTTTTGTCATCTATATGAACAAGAATGTATCTTGTTTGACGAATTGTGCTTCCCCTGATGCACTTTTTGTAAGTAACAAAAAAATGTAATTAAAGAAGGAAAGTTGTAATCTCTGCCTCCCAACCACACTGCAGTCTCCCCTGCCCACTACTGCCATTGCTACAACCATCTTGTTAGTACAGGGTTGACAAATTGATTAAATTAAAACAAAAATGAATCTTCGGTTATTAATTTGGAGCAAAACAAATTTTCAGTACCAAAGTGAAACAGCACTGAAACCAGCACATAAAAATTTCTTACAGATTTTTGATCTGGACCTAGTTTTATGTGTCTTTTCCTTACCACTCATTCCCGATCTTACTGGCAGGTATGCTATTGCAACAAAAAAGTCGTATAGGTACACACTCCAACTGTCCATTTCTTTGGGGCAGCTCTATGGAACTGCTGTATATTTCATCACATCTTACTTGGAAGGAGACAACTTTGCTGCGAGCATGTATCACTATTACGCATACTACATTATAGCTAATGCTTCTTGGGTTGTAATTCCCACAATCATCAGCATATACTGCTGGAAGAAGATATCTGCAGCACTTCAATTGCAGGAACTGAAGAAGACCAAACTACGCTGATGCTGAGGTTGTACGGGTCATTGCTCAAGATACAGCTTTTAATTTGCTTTGTCAAGAAATATTTGAATTCATCATACATTGAGCTAGTGACACCAACATTGGCATACACTGATCATTTTGAGGCTTATCATTGGGAATTTTTCTGATGAGCATTCACATGTTGATAACTTAATCTATTAATGCAATGCTTGCTGTAATTTGTTCCAATATTTGTTCTCTATCGACTATAGCTGTTCGATGTGGTTGTTTTTCAATATTTTGATGAATTCTATCACATGTTTTTATTAAATCAAACATGCCAAACGTGTCATTAATATTGAAGAACTCTGTTTTGTTTTTGTTTTTTTTTTTTTTAACCGACTTTAAAGTAGAAAAATAAATGAAATATTTCAAGGAAAGAAATGGTGCTAAAAGTACAATGCAGAAAGTCTTGTTATTGATTGTCGTAATTCGACAAAACTATCTGTCATTAGTAGTTCCATGCCTTCGATAAAAGCAATTCTTCTAAAGCAGGAACCATAGTCATTAGACTCAATAAGGACATCAGCCCAGTTTAGGTACTAAGTTTTTGGTTACCGGTCGGATCAATGGGTCATTGTTTAAGAGTTATAGAAAGTATTTTGAAGCATAAAATTTTCCTTTTAAGGTAAAATTAAAGTTTTTAAATCATTTGTCACTAATTATTCATATTTTTGAAGTTATTAATATTATTAAATATTCAATTCATCTTAAGTAAAATTAATGTTTCCATCATAATAAGTTCATAAAATAAAGTGAAATGCTGGACTATAATTTTTATCATTTTTTTTTTTGAAAACTAAAAATAGTTGATGAGATACATATATATTATTGCACATAAACAACAAAAAACTATTGTAGGTTCCCGTGGTTAGATATCATTCATGTTACCTTAAGGTTCAATTCTTTGGACCCAAAAATTTTGAAGATAATTTTGAAATTCGGTTAAACTGGTTGATAAAGTCGACAAGTTAAGATAAAAGTGATCCCATTTTTGATTAGATCACTTTCATTTCAATCATATTACTCTGTCGGGCCCGATTTCCCTGGCTTCTGGCCCGACCATCGACACCAACAATAAGTTGAGTCTTTTATTATTATTATTATTATTATTATTATTAAATCTCTTGAAAGTACGAGTGGAAGAAATAATGCATATATTACTTAGAGCTTTGATGGAGTTATTTGGACTTCAAATATACAAATATGATTTAAACATTTACCCCTCGTTTGCTTCCATTTTTAAAATTCATTTTTTTCTCAAATTCATTTTTAACTACATATTTTATGAAAGTCATGTCTTTTACCAATTTTTTAATCATATATTTTATTAAGTTTTATTAAAAAACTTATTTTTACCTAAACCAAATAGGGACTTATACAAAGATGAAATGGTTAAAATCTTTTTATCGACAAATGTGATATGCCGTTGAGAATGACTACTTTTACTAACAAATTAGGGTCTGTTTGGTTTGTATTTTAGTTTTCAGTTTTGAGTCTAATCTCAATTTTAGGTTTTGAGGTTCTACTTTAAAATTATTGAAAACTCGTTTAATTTGTCATCTCAAAAAATTATTTGTCAAAGCAGAAATCTAGAAAACAAGTTTATTTTGAAATACTGTTTTATGAAATTTGATTACTCAGTAAAATTAGAACAAATTTTATGTCAATACATTATCAAGCATATATATAAATCAATTTTATCTTTTTAAATTGAATTATTCTTCTTATACAATCGGGCGTTGACAATGTACTTATAGGAGGGAGACTCACAATTTTTTTATTCAACTTGAGTCGCTCTATGTGTCTAATTGTCAACCAAAATTCTCAATCCTGCCGTACATATAACACAACTGTTTTAAATTTTATTTGTTAGAATTTATATTTTTCAAATATTTAATTCCCAGGGTTTATGTTTATGGAGATCGGAGAAAGCCAGTTCTGCAGCATACAATTTTCCTTTCTCCTTTCTGCCAAATTGCACCTCGGGTGAAGCCACACCTGATTCCATGGAGTCCGAAAACAAGATCAAGAAACAGAAATTGGTATTGGAAAGTGAATTGGAAGAGGATGAGGAGTATGAGGTATAAACGAAAATCATGTTTGACTTACGAGATAATGGTATGAAAGCTAAAATCGCCAACTTTACATCAATCTGATGATTTTCCTTCATTATTGTTAGATTAAAATATTTCGGATATAACTTAAATACTTCTTAATTTAAGTTAAAATTGTTAATGCCAGAGATAGATAACCAAAACCTTCAATTTCTTGTAATTTGCTTTTAATTACGCAACAGTTCTTTTGTATTGAATCTATTGATACATTGAGTAGATGGGCTATTTTTTTATGTTATTGCAGATCTTACTAAATACTTTTAATATGATGCAATGCAATTTTATCACATCAAAAAGCTACAAGTACAAATATACATCATATATAAAAAGAACTACTTTTGAAGAAATTTCAGTAAATGTACAAGGGACAAGTTTAAGCGACACATAAGAGGAAGGAGGAAAATGCAAAAACATGTTTCAACTAACTTGATTTTTGGTTATACTTCAATAATGTGCAGATAGTTAGAGATAGAATTGCACAAGTGATTGTAATACTTTATTTAATATTTGAGGTTTTAGGATTCAAAAGTCCTGAACCACCTCTCATAATACGGGTGGGATTTTACCCTATCTTGAGGTTCTAGTCCTGATATTTGGTTAGGATGTTTCCAGACGTCGTTCATACAAGAGGATGGAGTAACCAAATCATTGTCCAATCAGGACATGACTACTACTTCTCGGCATCTTTTTGGAGATAGCGAGGATGGCTTATCAATCAGCATCATCGAGGTCTTGTTCCTCCAAATTTATATTCATAAGTCTAAAATGATAAACTGGAAGAAAAATGGAAATTATAATATAGTGCAATTTTACATTGATATTTATTGGCTTTTCCTTTCAGAATATGAAAGAAGAATATGGACTATTTGTATGGCCATGTAGTAGAATTCTAGCTGAGTATGTTTGGCAACAGAAGGCGCGCTTTTCCAGTTCTCATGTTGTTGAGGTAGGTGAAAATGCTAGTTTCATTTGAGCATGAACTCAACCTGCTGCTTTCTTTTGATTTGATGTTAATTTTATTTCATTCACTTCTTTTTGTTGTTAACATTGGTATTTTATTTTTCTTTGACAGCTGGGTGCTGGAACTTCATTGCCTGGACTTGTTGCTGCTAAAGTGGGTGCAGAAGTAACCCTGACTGATGATTCAACTAGGTTGGAGGTATGATATTGCTTATCTGGAATTTTCTGCTTTAATTTTCATTGTGTAAGTCTGTAAGATAACCTTGTTAATGGGTTTTCATCATTTGATTAAATTAGTAGTCTTTATACTTGTTGTGTATATTCTCCCATTTGCAGTTCGTTAGCCTCAGAAATGTGTAGTCAGTGCTAAGTATTTTGTATTGTTGGGGGTTGAGAAAGACATTCAAAACTCACACTTTTACTGTAAATGCGATGATTCAGCGACATCGCCACAACTTTTGTAATACCAGCTTTTAGTAGTTCCAGTGAGAGTTTATATGTTGTAAATTGTTTCTTATCCAATTTATTATATTTTAAAAAGCTCTATTCCTTGGACCTGCAGGTGCTGGATAATATGAGAAGGGTGTGCGTTTTAAACAATCTCAAGTGTAAAGTAAATCGTGACCCTCTTGTTTACATCATGCGATAAGAGTCAGCTCAGATTCTGCATCATGAGTTACAAACCCCAACCCCAAAAAATACACACAAAAGCACACGGTCCTTTCTACATACTTGAGCACGAAATATCAGGATGACAGTAGAAGTCCAGACAGAGTTCTATTTTCTTTTCATTTTTCTCCAATGAATTAACTTGTATGCTAATACAACAAAAGGTAACGTTACTTAGGTTTCATTTAATGCTGCAGGTATTAGGACTCACTTGGGGTGTATGGGATGCACCCATCTTCAGTTTACACCCAAATATCATCCTTGGAGCTGATGTGCTTTATGATACAAGTGGTAGGATCAATTGTTTTACATGTAGTTTATCCTTCCTTCTCTCCCATATATGTTAACTAAAAGAACTATTTTCTGTTGCATGCCTTGCTTAGCTTTTGATGATCTTTTTGCCACTGTGACATTTTTGCTCCAAAAACTCCCAGAGTCTGTTTTTATAACAACATATCACAACAGAAGGTATTGCTTCAATTGTTCGTTCCATTTTCTATGTTCTAAAACCTTTCAGTTTCCATTTCGAAGTAAGCCTGACATTTGATTGTGATTTACTATTTGCAGTGGTCATCACCTCATTGAGTTCTTAATGGAGAAATGGGGTTTGAAGTGCATAAAGCTTCTTGATGGGTTTTCATTCATGCCCTCTCACAAGGCAGCAAGCTTGAGCGGCAACATCCAGTTGGCCGAGATTGTCTTGGATACTCCCGTCTGAGTGAAGTAACATTACCAATAATCAGCTAACTAATGGTGATTGAACTACTATTATTTGTCTCCAAAAGATCGTCCATGGCCAAGTGAAGATTTTTGTCGTTAGACAGGTTCTTAGCTTACCTGTGACTGGATTCTTGAGACCATTACAATCACTCTATTCAGATGTAGGATATTTGTTTGAACTTTTTCGCAACTCAAATCATACATGATGGAATTTCAAAGATTTGACCTTTCCTAGATTTCTACGAGTTGCTAGAGTTTAGGAAAACAAAGAGATGTGCACGAGCAAAGAATGAAAGAAATGCTGCTTCAACTCCCTTCAAGAATATTGGGTCGTGAAAATTTTGTGACTCACTAGATGTCCATATCTAGGTGGTGGATTTCTAGACAGTATTGATGTAGAAAAATGAATTAAAATTTTGTATATTATACTCTCATGTCCTATCTACTAGAGCTGTATCTCGAACATACTTGATCGGGCCCTGTGACTTTGCCTCCCATTTAATTTCATATGTTATTTTGACTAGCTAATTTAGTTGATGAACCTGTTATTCATTTTGGATCATAGATTTCTTTGTAGTCCTGCTAGCATCTAGTTATGCGTAAAAAGGAAAATACTTATTGTACATAATTATTTACACAATGTTTTACATAATGATGAGGCAATCAAAATGTAAGTGGAAAAGTTAATTGATTGACGGGAAAGAATGGATCATCTCGAGTTGAAACCATTCTCTTTCCTTAAGTTTTTTCAAAACCAGTTTTTCTGGAAACCCCTTGTATACAATATAAATCTTGTATAATTCATTATAGAAATAAAATCTCAATCTTTTGATATAAGAAAGATATGAGTTTCTAAACTTACTATCCCATAGATTCTTGATAGATTGAAGAAGATAATCTCTTTCTTACTTTAACAAAGAGAGAATTTTCTTTACTTAAGATCTCTATTCTTAGGAAAAGATACAGTGAGGGCAAGAAGCTGAAATAGCAGAATTCCCATTGAGGCAAGAGGCCGTTTAAGGGAGCAGTTTGCAGATTCAGAGCCTGAAGGTCACTCGGTTCTAAGAATACAGAATTAAGATCAAAAGTAAGGTAAAATTATTGTCTTTGTTAAATTTAGAAAGAATTCTTCTAATATCTTGAAAGAATCGTAGGGATTATTATTGTTTATGTTTGCAAAAAACTTATCTAAATATGTTATTATTCATAAAGTTTGCAAGGAATTATTTGAATAATGCCAGGTTATACAATTAAAGGATTAGATAATCTGTTAGATAGATTAATGGAAAAAATAGAAAATATTTATTCTCAATTAGAGATTATGGATATATTATCAAAGGAATTTGATAATCTTAGTAAATTACATGACAATTATATTACAGATTATGCTAATTTATTAGATCAAAGGATGAAACTACATATTAAAACTCGAAATGAGAGAAATAGAAGAATTTAAAATTATCCCAATAAATTAAGAATATCTTGTGCAATATATGATAAATTATTTCATTAAGGTATAATAGACATTTTATAAAAAATGAATAGTAGCAGGTCATTTATAATAATACCCCTCTCCGCTTCCTAGTCAATACTCAACAGCCAAATCTAATCCCACTTTTTCCTTCATTTTTCACTGAAGATTTTTTGTGGGCGTCGACAACAAAGTGGTTCTCTTTGTGAAAATATCTGTAAGTGTACAATGATATGCCTTTCTTTTTCTAACATTTTACAAATCAAGCCGAAATTTGAAACTTTTTAGCATGCAATTTCGTTGCTTATTGGCTCTGCTGTATTATGTCGTAGAATGTTGGATTTTAAATCTCGATTTTACCTTGAGAGCGGAGGTTAGGGGAAAACGAGAAGAAAAAGGGCCTAATGAACGAGGAGGGTAGTTTTAGTTTAAAGGGATCCACTCTTTTTTATGATTTCAACTCTTAATTGACTTGAAATAGAAATAGCCCAATTCCTATTGTTCAATATGATCTATCTTTGTTTTAATTTTTCTCCAAATATTATGTGATTTTGAGTTTAAAATTGTCAATCTGCGTAAATGATAGAAAGTGGCTTGTTTGAACAAAATAGTTAATGCCATAAATGATAATTTGTGAACTATTATTATTGTGTTTTAGATAAATTAGAAGATTGGTTAATTCGAATTTTCTAATCAAATCAACAAAATGAGCATAAAAACAATCATGGTGTAAATGGAGTTCTTTGAAATGGTTTTTTGCTGACCTTACTGTAATTTTCCAAATTTCATTGGAGCATTCCTACCCACCCATTTCGTATAGTATTCAACCTGGTTTAACATCTTGTTAGGTGTCGATCCATAAATATGTTTCTGTGCATGTATATTTATATTTGTGGCAACACTTCTAGATTTTTTTTACAACTATTTCATTCTGCTGGACTAATAAGAATAATGGATTGTTAAGGACATAAGATTTAATTGAATGACCCCGGTCTTGGTCTATCTAGAACTTAGTGTCACCAATATTTGAATAAGTTATGGTTAAGAAAAAAAAGAGATTTGTTGCCATAGGTGGCTGAAATATCTCAATTCCAGACAGTTATTGTGGTTGTTGGATGGTTCTCAGCAAACAAATGTGCACACTCACATATCACATCTGGATGAATGTTATAGCTGGAGGCTTAATATTCAAACTCAAAGAATATTGACTTCTTCCAGCAAGATTCTGTAGATCTATAACCTAGTTTTTGTTTTACATTTGCCTTTCCCTGTTCAAATGAGACTTCCTTTGGCCAATGTGCACACACGCACAGTCTTCAAAGTTCAAATGCACACAGAGTACCAAGAGTGAAAGGAGATTTAACAAAACAACCTTTTGTAAAAGTGATCTTACTGTATGTTTCAATCAAATAGAATTAAAAGGTAGCTGAAAATGAATTAATAGCTATTAACAGGACAAGTAGTTTTAGTCATCATGGCTGTGGTGTATTTCATGTTTTACATTTTGTTGTTTGTCATGATGAATAACAAGTGTCAATTACTTCATACCATATTTGATGCCATTTCCTTGGGATGTTGATTGCTCAACAATGGACAGAAATAAATTTTTTAAATGTGTTAGATTTGCGATTATGCTTATGAAATGAAGAAGATTGGACTGTTGCCAAAGGTAGTCAATTGTATATGCATATAAGTCATATGATGTAAATTTTTCTCCGAATCCATTTTGGCTGGTTTGGCTACTGATAAGAGATGGCAAATGCCATTTAGCTGAAAAACTAAAGGATTTTATCACGACGAGTGTTATTGAAGCTGTTAATAGAAGGTTATTGGTGATTATTATCTCGAGCCTTCTAAATGATGATTTTTTTTTTAGTTTCATAGAACCTAAGGTAGTATTTGTTAGGTCAAATTGTAGATGTTCATGTATATGATATTTATCATTTGAAAAGGCATTGCCCCTGTTTTGATTGAAGTGAACTGCACATGGCAGGAAAATGGAGACGCAAGGAGATGATGGTCACCCTTACATTCCAAGAGATCTGAAATTGCCTGGTTATGTGCCTGTGAGCCTCTCTCAATCAACCATAATTAGCGTTTTCGGAATCTCTTCTCTATTGGTCGTCTCCTTCATGTGGATCCTCTCCGGTAATCCTTGAGGCTTGAACTACTATATCATATATTATCCTATTGTAGGCATTAGCCTGCTCAAAAAAGCTCTCTTTCTGCCTTTGGTACTTCTATGGTGATAACTATATTATGAAATGAATTTTAAGTACACGAGTCCACTTTGACCTCATTACAAGTAAACAAAGGTTTTTAGTAGTCAAGCTATGACCACCATAATATTTGAACCAACTGATGAGGAGGTTCAGTACAGTATCAAAGCAAGCAAAAGTTTTGAGTTCGAGTTTTACTGGTACCTATTTATAAAGTTGTGCATGTGTCTAGCCTTGATGAAAAAATGGAACTAGTCCGCACATGACATGGCGTGTTAAAGACACTAATCAAATAAATTAATTTGTCTCCACTCTAATTGGTTAAACTTTAGATGAAGTGGTTTAGCATAAACATTATGTGCTGGCCTGGTTGCTCTAATAGATTGCTCTCTCGAGACCTTTTTATCTATAAAATTTAATTTGCTTCTGGAAAACCCATCTGTTTTCATTTCTCCATCTTATTCTTTATAATGCTAGGGCGGTTTCCAAAAATGTCAAAAACTGAGAGACGGCTAATGTGCTGGTGGATTTTCACGGGCCTGACCCACATTATCCTGGAGGGATATTTTGTATTTTCCCCAGAATTCTACAAGGAGAAGACTTCGTTTTACCCTGCAGAAGTTTGTGAGTTTTGCTAACTGCTTCATCCCATAATTTTTATTTCCCTAGTTGGGATCATGCAAACCCCCCAGCTGTATATTTTGCTTATAAATGAATATGGCAGGGAAAGAATACAGCAAAGGTGATTCAAGGTATGCAGCAAGGGATTCTTGTGTCGTCACTGTTGAAGGGATTACTGCCGTTTTAGAGGGTCCAGCCTCTCTCCTTGCTGTGTACGTTCTAAACTATGAAGTCTTTTATCTTTCAAGTGAAGCATTACGTTGCTTCACTTTAGGCCCTAAACTTTTTTCTATTTTAATTTCAGTTAAGACATTCTGTCTACTACAGTCTATAAAACAATTGCTTTTGTCATCTACATGAACAAGAATGTATCTTGTTTGACGAATTGTGCTTCCCCTCATGCACTTTTTGTAAGTAACAAAAAAATGTAATTAAAGAAGGAAAGTTGTAATCTCTGCCTCCCAACCACACTGCAGTCTCCCCTGCCCACTACTGCCATTGCTACAACCATCTTGTTAGTACAGGGTTGACAAATTGATTAAATTAAAACAAAAATGAATCTTCGGTTATTAATTTGGAGCAAAACAAATTTTCCAGTACCAAAGTGAAACAGCACTGAAACCAGCACATAAAAATTTCTTACAGATTTTTGATCTGGACCTAGTTTTATGTGTCTTTTCCTTACCACTCATTCCCGATCTCCCGATCTTACTGGCAGGTATGCTATTGCAACAAAAAAGTCGTATAGGTACACACTCCAACTGTCCATTTCTTTGGGGCAGCTCTATGGAACTGCTGTATATTTCATCACATCTTACTTGGAAGGAGACAACTTTGCTGCGAGCATGTATCACTATTACGCATACTACATTATAGCTAATGCTTCTTGGGTTGTAATTCCCACAATCATCAGCATATACTGCTGGAAGAAGATATCTGCAGCACTTCAATTGCAGGAACTGAAGAAGACCAAACTACGATGATGCTGAGTTTGTACGGGTCATTGCTCAAGATACAGCTTTTAATTTGCTTTGTCAAGAAATATTTGAATTCATCATACATTGAGCTAGTGACACCAACATTGGCATACACTGATCATTTTGAGGTTTATCATTGAGAATTTTTCTGATGAGCATTCACATGTTGATAACTTAAACTATTAATGCAAAGCTTGCTGCAATTTGTTCCAATATTTGTTCTCTATCGACTATAGCTGTTCGATGTGGTTGTTTTTCAATATTTTGATGAATTCTATCACATGTTTTTATTAAATCAAACATGCCAAACATGTCATTAATATTGAAGAACTTTGTTTTGTTTTTTTTTTTTTTTAACCGACTTTAAAGTAGAAAAATAAATGAAATATTTCAAGGAAAGAAATGGTGCTAAAAGTACAATGTAGAAAGTCTTGTTATTGATTGTCGTAATTCGACAAAACTATCTGTCATTAGTAGGTCCATGCCTTCGATAAAAGTAATTCTTCTAAAGCAGGAACCATAGTCATTAGACCCAATAAGGACATCAGCCCGGTCTAGGTACTAAGTTTTTGGTTACCGGTCGGATCAATGGATCATTGTTTAAGAGTTATAGAAAGATTTTGAAGTATAAAATTTTCCTTTTAAGGTAAAATTAAAGTTTTTAAATCATTTGTCACTAATTATTCATATTTTTGAAGTTATTAATATTATTAAATATTCAATTCATCTTAAGTAAAATTAATGTTTCCATCATAATAAGTTCATAAAATAAAGTTCATATTTTATCATTTTTTTTTTTTTTTGGAAAACTAAAAATAGTTGATGAGATACATATATATTATTGCACATAAACAACAATAAACTATTGTAGGTTGCCGTGGTTAGATATCATTCATGTTACCTTAAGGTTCAATTCTTTGGACCCAAACATTTTGAAGATAATTTTGAAATTAAGTTAAACTGGTTGATAAAGTCGACAAGTTAAGATAAAAGTGATCCCATTTTTGATTGGATCACTTTCATTTCAATCATATTACTCTGTCGGGCCCGATTTCTCGGGCTTCTCGCCCGACCATCGACGCCAACAGTAGGTTGAGTCTTTTATTATTATTATTATTATTATTATTATTATTAAATCTCTTGAAAGTACGAGTGGAAGAAATAATGCATATATTACTTAGAGCTTTGATGGAGTTATTTGGACTTCAAATATACAAATATGATTTAAACATTTACCTCTCGTTTGCTTCCATTTTTTAAAATTCATTTTTTTTCAAATTCATTTTTAACTACGTATTTCATGGGACGTCTTCTACCAATTTTTTAATCATATGTTTTATTAAGCATTATTAAAAAAACTTATTTTGACCTAAACCAAGTAGGGACTTATACAAAGATGAGATGATTAAAATCTTTTTATCGACAGATGTGATATGACGTTGAGAATGACTACTTTTACTAACAAATTAGGGTCTGTTTAGTTTGTATTTTAGTTTTCAATTTTGAGTTTATTCTCAATTTTAGGTTTCGAGGTTCTGCTTTAAAATTATTGAAAACTCGTTTAGTTTGTCATCTTAAAAAATTATTTGTCAAAGCAGAAATCTAGAAAACAAGTTTATTTTGAAATTTTGAAAAATTTGTTTTATGAAATTTGATTACTCAGTAAAATTAGAACAAATTTTATGTCAATACATTATCAAGTATATATATAAATCAATTTTATCTTTTTAAATTGAATTATTCTTCTGTACAATCGGGGGTTGACAATCCAGGTTGACAATATATTCAAAGGAGGGGGACTCACAATTTTTTTATTCAGCATGGCCCCTTCCATGTGTCTAATTGTCAATCAAATTTGTCAATCTCGATTGTACACATAACACAGTTGTTTTAAATTTTATTTATTAGAATTTATATTTTTAAAATTTTTAATTCCCAGGGTTTATGTTTACGGAGATCGGAGATGGCCAGTTCTGCAGCATACAATATTCCCTTTCTCCCTTCTGCCAAATTGCACCTCGGGTGAAGCCACACCTGATTCCATGGAGTCCGAAAACAAGATCAAGAAACAGAAATTGGTATTGGAAAGTGAATTGGAAGAGGATGAGGAGTATGAGGTATAAACGAAAATCATGTTTGACTTACGAGATAATGGTATGAAAGCTAAAATCGCCAACTTTACATCAATCTGATGATTTTCCTTCATTATTGTCAGATTAAAATATTTCGGATATAACTTAAATACTTCTTAATTTAAGTTAAAATTGTTAATGCCAGAGATAGATAACCAAAACCTTCAATTTCTTGTAATTTGCTTTTAATTACGCAACAGTTCTTTTGTATTGAATCTATTGATACATTGAGTAGATGGGCTATTTTTTTATGTTATTGCAGATCTTACTAAATACTTTTAATATGATGCAATGCAATTTTATCACATCAAAAAGCTACAAGTACAAATATACATCATATATAAAAAGAACTACTTTTGAAGAAATTTCAGTAAATGTACAAGGGACAAGTTTAAGCGACACATAAGAGGAAGGAGGAAAATGCAAAAACATGTTTCAACTAACTTGATTTTTGGTTATACTTCAATAATGTGCAGATAGTTAGAGATAGAATTGCACAAGTGATTGTAATACTTTATTTAATATTTGAGGTTTTAGGATTCAAAAGTCCTGAACCACCTCTCATAATACGGGTGGGATTTTACCCTATCTTGAGGTTCTAGTCCTGATATTTGGTTAGGATGTTTCCAGACGTCGTTCATACAAGAGGATGGAGTAACCAAATCATTGTCCAATCAGGACATGACTACTACTTCTCGGCATCTTTTTGGAGATAGCGAGGATGGCTTATCAATCAGCATCATCGAGGTCTTGTTCCTCCAAATTTATATTCATAAGTCTAAAATGATAAACTGGAAGAAAAATGGAAATTATAATATAGTGCAATTTTACATTGATATTTATTGGCTTTTCCTTTCAGAATATGAAAGAAGAATATGGACTATTTGTATGGCCATGTAGTAGAATTCTAGCTGAGTATGTTTGGCAACAGAAGGCGCGCTTTTCCAGTTCTCATGTTGTTGAGGTAGGTGAAAATGCTAGTTTCATTTGAGCATGAACTCAACCTGCTGCTTTCTTTTGATTTGATGTTAATTTTATTTCATTCACTTCTTTTTGTTGTTAACATTGGTATTTTATTTTTCTTTGACAGCTGGGTGCTGGAACTTCATTGCCTGGACTTGTTGCTGCTAAAGTGGGTGCAGAAGTAACCCTGACTGATGATTCAACTAGGTTGGAGGTATGATATTGCTTATCTGGAATTTTCTGCTTTAATTTTCATTGTGTAAGTCTGTAAGATAACCTTGTTAATGGGTTTTCATCATTTGATTAAATTAGTAGTCTTTATACTTGTTGTGTATATTCTCCCATTTGCAGTTCGTTAGCCTCAGAAATGTGTAGTCAGTGCTAAGTATTTTGTATTGTTGGGGGTTGAGAAAGACATTCAAAACTCACACTTTTACTGTAAATGCGATGATTCAGCGACATCGCCACAACTTTTGTAATACCAGCTTTTAGTAGTTCCAGTGAGAGTTTATATGTTGTAAATTGTTTCTTATCCAATTTATTATATTTTAAAAAGCTCTATTCCTTGGACCTGCAGGTGCTGGATAATATGAGAAGGGTGTGCGTTTTAAACAATCTCAAGTGTAAAGTAAATCGTGACCCTCTTGTTTACATCATGCGATAAGAGTCAGCTCAGATTCTGCATCATGAGTTACAAACCCCAACCCCAAAAAATACACACAAAAGCACACGGTCCTTTCTACATACTTGAGCACGAAATATCAGGATGACAGTAGAAGTCCAGACAGAGTTCTATTTTCTTTTCATTTTTCTCCAATGAATTAACTTGTATGCTAATACAACAAAAGGTAACGTTACTTAGGTTTCATTTAATGCTGCAGGTATTAGGACTCACTTGGGGTGTATGGGATGCACCCATCTTCAGTTTACACCCAAATATCATCCTTGGAGCTGATGTGCTTTATGATACAAGTGGTAGGATCAATTGTTTTACATGTAGTTTATCCTTCCTTCTCTCCCATATATGTTAACTAAAAGAACTATTTTCTGTTGCATGCCTTGCTTAGCTTTTGATGATCTTTTTGCCACTGTGACATTTTTGCTCCAAAAACTCCCAGAGTCTGTTTTTATAACAACATATCACAACAGAAGGTATTGCTTCAATTGTTCGTTCCATTTTCTATGTTCTAAAACCTTTCAGTTTCCATTTCGAAGTAAGCCTGACATTTGATTGTGATTTACTATTTGCAGTGGTCATCACCTCATTGAGTTCTTAATGGAGAAATGGGGTTTGAAGTGCATAAAGCTTCTTGATGGGTTTTCATTCATGCCCTCTCACAAGGCAGCAAGCTTGAGCGGCAACATCCAGTTGGCCGAGATTGTCTTGGATACTCCCGTCTGAGTGAAGTAACATTACCAATAATCAGCTAACTAATGGTGATTGAACTACTATTATTTGTCTCCAAAAGATCGTCCATGGCCAAGTGAAGATTTTTGTCGTTAGACAGGTTCTTAGCTTACCTGTGACTGGATTCTTGAGACCATTACAATCACTCTATTCAGATGTAGGATATTTGTTTGAACTTTTTCGCAACTCAAATCATACATGATGGAATTTCAAAGATTTGACCTTTCCTAGATTTCTACGAGTTGCTAGAGTTTAGGAAAACAAAGAGATGTGCACGAGCAAAGAATGAAAGAAATGCTGCTTCAACTCCCTTCAAGAATATTGGGTCGTGAAAATTTTGTGACTCACTAGATGTCCATATCTAGGTGGTGGATTTCTAGACAGTATTGATGTAGAAAAATGAATTAAAATTTTGTATATTATACTCTCATGTCCTATCTACTAGAGCTGTATCTCGAACATACTTGATCGGGCCCTGTGACTTTGCCTCCCATTTAATTTCATATGTTATTTTGACTAGCTAATTTAGTTGATGAACCTGTTATTCATTTTGGATCATAGATTTCTTTGTAGTCCTGCTAGCATCTAGTTATGCGTAAAAAGGAAAATACTTATTGTACATAATTATTTACACAATGTTTTACATAATGATGAGGCAATCAAAATGTAAGTGGAAAAGTTAATTGATTGACGATATTTTGATTCAATTAAATCTCATCACATCATCATGTAAATTATTATGTATGTATAGCACAATCCACATAAAAAATGTTCCACTTCTCAAGTATCCCTCACCTAGAGGAAGAAACAGATATCAACGCTCAAAAAGGCACATATGTTTTACTTACTTTTCTTGTATTTTGACATAAAAAGAAGAATCCTTCTTGTACATAACTATTTGCGTAATCTTTTACATAAGAAGAGGGAAGAAACGGATATCAACACTCAAAGAGGCACAAATGTTTTACTTACTTTTCTTGTATTTTGATATAAAAAGTGAATATACTGTCAAACAAAAAACACACACTTGAAAATTATGCCCGCAATACAAATAATCAAATGTGCAATACATTATTTAAAGCATGAAAAAGTTTTACTGGTCTGCTGCCTACACAAAAATGAGCACTACTCCAACGACAAAATGTGGTATTCCAGACTGCCTAAAATGATCAAGAGCACCAAACAAGGATCTTCAGAAAGTCAATCAATGAATAGCACCAATGCAAGAAAAGCTACCAACTAAACCATTACCATCTTTGATCTTCTTCCGTATAGATGGCGTTGCCTTTCAAATCTCTTTGACTCTTGCAGCAATCTTGTTATTATCGCCCGTGCTCTTGGTGGCATGAGAATCACAACTCCGCCGTGAGGGCAATGGGCAAAATGGTTTCTGAACATTGACGATAATCTTCGAGCCTAGAAATTGAAGGCTAAGTGATTTATACCATTATTTGTGGTAAACAAACTATAATATCATGTCGACAGTACACACTAATTCTCGATATGAAGCATTAAAGTATTTAATCAACTCAGATACTTCTGTTTGAATACTAGTAAGATGCATGTGCAAGGCACATGTCATAGTGTAGTTGACTATGTAATAGTGTAGATATAAAAAAATAAAAAAATAAAAAAATTATTTGTATTAAGCATTAGTTATATCAAATTTAAGCATATTTTGCTAAATATTTCAAGGCAACAACATTGCAAAAATGATATATTCAAAACCATAAATTTTGTTCCAGTTAAAAAAGAACTTCCTCAAGTAAAGTGTTTGAAGAAAGAAAAATTGATAACTTATATTCATTGGCAGAATTCTAATTTTCATTCGAAAATAATTTATTTGTTTTGACTCTAGTAACGATCATACGACACAATGAAAAATGAATGAACTTTTGTAGATTTAACTTCTTGCATTAACATAAATAACATAAGCAAAATATAATCTCAATTAACTTGTTCATGATTGCATCAAAATCTTGAACCAGTATAGCAATAGCATTGAAAGTCATCCCATATACATAAAACCAAAAGTTCTACACATATCTTAATTATAGACTAAGACAAATTACAAAATAATATTCTAAAGAACACACCAATGCTTTCATACTTAAAAATGCAGTTGCACAGAACAACTATGCCTTGTAGATAATATTTCATGACTATGCCTTTGATCAATACAAATTATCTATTATAAAATTTACTTAATTATTATAAGTAAATTTAGTCAAACGTGTATTAAGTAAAATACCTAATTTGAAAATAAGATAATGTGAAAAATAGTATTCAATAATTGTAAAGTTGAGCTTGAGTTGGAATTTAAATTAGACTTGGGCTAACACAAATATTTGGATCAAAATTACACAATTTATTTTTAATTTTCCATATGGGGTGGGAGTTCGGGCTAGGCTATAGCCCATCCCAGCCTCCCATTACCTCTGTCCCAACTCTAAATTACATAGGCAGGTGAACTTAATGGTATCATGTCAAGAGATTAATAGACATGTTCCATAAAGAATCATGGTAAGAATCCATCATACTGGTTTCCAATCATAATCTTGGTACACTTGTGCAGTTTCGACCAAAACTATAGGTAGGGTAGGTGACTCCTAAGGCCCCACTTTAGTGAGAGCCTAAAAAAAATTTATTTTATTTACATGTATTTTTAAATATAGGCAGGGGCAGAGCCCCATATGGTTGCCCTCCCTGAAATTTGGGCCCAGGCCCATTCGTTCTTTTTTTATTTTTTATTATCAATTATGAGAGCCTTATATTTGGAATGCAATGGTGGGATGGACCAAAAGTCTGTTGAATTAGTATGCTAAAATTTTCCTGCACTAGCCTATTTGTTGAATTAATATGCTAAAGATAAGTGTGATAGACAATTGCAATATTAGAGATCAAAAATTTATCTTTCCAACTTCGATAGGATGCATCTATGAACTCGTAGAGTTTCTATGTAACAATAGGATATTCAAATTTTTTGTTAGACAAAAGGCAGTACATCATAGCATAGAAATTCATTATTCATTTTCCGAATGAAGTTCCACAAGACAAAGAGGCAATACATCCTAGCAAAGAAATCCAATTTTTTAAATAAGATAATTTTTTAAGATTGATAAATAATAATCAAGTTATTGTGAAATGATATCAAAATACGAAAAGTCGCAAGGAACAAGTGTAGTTTATAAACTATGTCATTTTTACTAGTTGCCTATGCTTGAAATAAAAGAAATATACAAAAAAAAAAAAAAAAAAACACACACACACATAAATATAGAGAGATTTGCTTTA
Organism: Olea europaea var. sylvestris; assembly: GCF_002742605.1. Lineage (NCBI taxonomy): Eukaryota > Viridiplantae > Streptophyta > Magnoliopsida > Lamiales > Oleaceae > Olea > Olea europaea. Next base: position 18,650,862 of record NC_036247.1, read on the forward strand.
TGGCCGGGGCCATTTGTGCTCTGGCCATCCAGGGCACACGTGGCCTTGGCCAAGCAAATTAATTCACATATATATGGTCAAGTAGGGACCTCCTTACTGCAACCAAAAGGCATTACCATTCACCTAAACAATTAATCTCTTTCTTTCTATCAATAATTCCTGAAGTAATTATTCCCCATCTATAAATGTTGATATCATTAATGAGAAAGAAATGAAAATATAAATCTTAATCCAAAATGTAGCAAAAAATCATGCTGATATTCCTAACTCCCTCATTGTTCCATTAGAACTACCATTTTCCTCAATCGTAATAGTAAGATCTCTACTAGGTAAGATTCTATTTTATTTTGGTGTTGGGATCTCATTTATTGCTTCTTTTTGAAAGGAAAAGGAGGATCTAGGGTAAGACTTTCAATTTCCAGAAAGAATTTTTTCCGTCTATGAACTTGTGTTTCTACTCTTCAAATTGAGTTTCTATCGATTTTTTTAAATCCTTACACAGCTAACTGATTTGCCATTTTCCTTGTACTCAAGTTTTGTGATCAAGGCTCGCCATGGTTTTAACAAGGTATTTAATTTGACTTTTTGGCCATTTTTTTATTTGTTTCTCACTTTTCCAGCATCATGTTTATTTTTATCCTATCTCCCTAATGATCAATTAATTTCTTTGAAACTTGATTTTTCCTTCATAGCGAACAGTATGGCTATTCGTTAGAGACATGATAAAAGGGATTATCTTAGCTTTAGTGATTGGTCCACCTATTGTAGCTGCCATAATTGTAATAGTACATGTACATTTTTGCTATAAAAAGTCTATTAATGGTAATAGTTACTTATGGATCAACATGATTTTTTTGTTACATTTTTAATTAAGATTTATATTCAATTTCTTTCACATTAATGATATCAACCTTTATAGACGGGAAATAATTACTTCAGCAATTATTGATAGAAAGAAAGAGATTAATCGTTTAAGTGAATGGTAATATCTTTTGGTTGCAGAAAGGAGGTCCATACTCTTCTAGCTTATGAAGAAAGGTAAACACAAGTCACCGTTGTTCTAAAATCCCGTTGCCACTTGAGGTTAAATAAAATGCATGTACTTTATGAAATATCAAGAAACTTCTAAATACTATCTGATGAAGGAAATTAACCATTTTGCACGAGGAATATCATATATGAGGTGTCAAATGAAGTTGGTTACTATAACTCTTATCAATTGCTGAATTTGAGAATCTGTGGTGTATTTTTTGTAACAGCACTAACTGTAAATGAGAAAATAAGGATAGGAGCACACCTAATAGCACTAGACTCGAGATAATTTCTCTACTTCTGAGAATTGATTTTGAGAAAATCCGACATGGATAGGTGACCATTTGCCAATTTCTGATCTTTTGATCCTATACTTTTTGTAGGTGGAGTCCCTGTACGGATCGACATAGGACTTTGTGCTGAATTATTCAGCCTCCTCTTGTACTTCTGAATATGTTCTCCCAACATTGCTCTGTATCGCTCTTCTTTAATGTGAGGACTGCAACTTCTAGCCTCGTCGTCTGTCACTACTATTAAAGCTCTAATTCTTCTTATTCAATCCCCTTTCTGACATTATTTCAATACTGCATTTCCCCACTGCTCCACCTCTTAAAATGCAGAAAACCAACATGCAAAAATCACCAAATGCTACACACTTGTCCAATTTCACAAAACCATTCATTGAAATAGCTAAACCATATACTTTGTGGACCTGTGGATGAGTGACTGGGAAAGACACTGTAAGATTTTTGACTGAAAATCCAGCTTTTTTTCAAAATTTAATGTAGATAATAGAAATTCAACTCAAAAATAATACGAGAAACTAAATGAAAATTATGGTTTGTAACAAACAAAGAGCATACCTTGGCTATCTTTGCTCTCATAGTGACTACTATTTTTGTAATAATCAAAATAATCATCTTGTTTCGCCAGTTGAAAATTCATCAAAGACTACAAAGCAACAAAATATTACAATATTAAAATAAAAAAATAACCAAAACCGCGAAAAAAATTCCAACCTATCCACAAAACGCAGATTGTACGCGTTAAACAGAGAAGTATGCATTGGGAAGCAAGTAGGTCAATCTACCCCAGGCTTAATGCCCTCATGAATTTGGGAGGTCCCAATTTAACACTCGAAGATTACAAAACCCAAATTTAGTTTCATTAATCATTAAAACCCTAACTTCACAGCACAAAAGTTCACGTAATCAACAAATTGCACGCCTTAGTTTAAAAAAATAAAATAAAATAAAAATAAAAAAATAATAATAATAAATTGAAAAGCCATTTCAGAACACAGAAAACCCATAAGAAAAGTACCTCGAATTGAAGAGATTTGTATGAGTATTTCCTCTTGGAATCCACCTACTGTGTTGCTCAAATTACAGAGTAAAACCCAGAGTCTAGAATCGAGATCTTGGAAGCACATTGGGAGAAATTCTGTGGGTGGGGAGACATACGGTATAAGTGGCAAAGTGAACTGTAGATTAAAAAAAAAGGGAAGAGAACCCAAGTCCTAAATGCAAACAAGGTCTAAAAAAAAGAAAAAGAAAAAGAAAAAAAAAATAGTAAGGAATGCGTTCCTATGAATAGTGACAAAATCAACTCACCCTTTTAATATATAGAGATATTTCACAATAAAAAAAATTCAGGGACACGGTAGCATGACATGACTGCATAGAAACAGTGGCCACAAGAACTGCCTCTTTTATTTTAGTAGTGAAAAAATGCTAACCTAAAATTCTGGACTTTTAGTAGCCAGATACTCATCCACAGTTGAGAACAACCCCATTGATGTTTCACAGGATACTGTTTACGAGCCCATTCCCGATGATGCAGCAAGACATAATCGTCAATCAAGAATTATATTCGTTATTATCTAGTTGATAAATGTACAGTCAGATACACAATTTCCAGATCAGTAACTCAATGAGTAATACATAATGCCAATTCCCAATCTAGCCCTTGTTTGAGCCATATTATTTTGAAAAAAATGCATTTTTGAACAGTGTGTTGATGAGAAATGTGTGGTTAAAAAATAAGGAAAAATTTTAAATTTTCATGTAATATTATTTTATTGAAAAATGCATGGTTGAAATAATGTTAAATTACTGTTTAAAAATATATATTTTCCAAATAATCTGAATCAAACAGGGCCCTAGTATCAATATCAAAAAGTGTCTCTCTCTATATATATAGCCTGTGCAAGCTAGTGAGTAGAAAAAGATAAAAGTTCCTAAGAACTTGTTCGTATCTGAAACTAGCAATTATGAACAATAAATCACAATTTAAATGAACTTTTCTTCTAGTTAAAACTCCAAAGCTACAATTTGTGCAGACATACCACAATCATAAATTTTCTAACAGGTTTTTTATGATGGAAAATATATAATTTACAGTCTTCAAAAAATTAAGCAAATAGAGTTAGATTACTTTCCGTATTTACAAACTAATTTAAACATAGGATGCCAAGCATGTTCATCATGAAATACATTGATGGATAGCATATCCTATAGTTCATCCGAAGCTGTAAACTTACACAAAAGCCTAATATTGTCTAGAAAAATGTGATATGAGATAGGCGAAGAGATAGAAGCAGTACCTTTAAAGAACCACTCTAATCCTGTTAGACATCCATGGAAAAGAAGTTGTGCTGCTTTATGAATTCGAGGAACACAATTCGCTGAAAGAACGACCAATTTCCTCGAATTTTTATCAACCCACAGAAACAGCTGCATCCTGGAGGTCATCCCAGCTGGATGTGCTATTGTCTAGAACATTTATTACATTTCCAAAATCCTCATTGCTAGCATATGCACCAGTATCACATCCATTATTCCATAAGGAATCTGCCTTCCTTTGCAGCAATCCAGGAAGATTGTGTGACTTATACCCAAGGTACTTCATTAAACTACATGCAGCGTTGTCCAATCCAATATTCCTATCAATCATTTCTTGTATGATAGATTTGATCATCTTTACGTCTCCATCCTTACACAAGCCAGAGAGTATTAGATTATATGTGTGCTTGTTTGGAGGTATATCCATCTGCTTCATTTGGCTAAACAAATCATAAGCCTCTCCCCTTTGACTACTCCTGATAAGTCCGCCAATGGTGACATTGTATGACACAACATCAAGTGGAAACTCTGCAGCAACTTTTTTGAATAATCTGGTTGCTTTAAATGGGTTACCTAATTTTATAAGCCCATTGACGATTATAGTATGGATGTGAGCATCAATATAAGGATGAGTTCGAACAATTTCACAATACACATTAACTGCTTCTTGAATCCTACCCAAACTGCACAGTGCACTAAGTAATCCAGCAAAACTATATTTGTCTGGTGTAAACCCACTATCTATAATATTGTTATAAAAATCCACGGCACCTTCCGGATAACCAGCTTTACAGAAATAGCTAAGAAGAGAGTTACATACTACTAAGTCAGGTTCTATAGCCAGGCCACTGATTAGCAAAGGCAGAAGAACGTATTGTCTAGACAAACAAACAGTTGACATCAGAGAAGCAAAAGTGTAAACATCAGGTATTAGTTGCCGTTCCCTCAAACTGGAGAAAACTTCAAATGCATCATCATACATCCCCATCTTAGAGAGACAATCTATCAACACATTGGAAAGAACCAAATCAGGATAACATCCTTCCAATTCCAGAGCATTAAGGATCTCAAATGCCTTGATATACATTTGAGATTCCAAGAATCCCTTAATTATAGGTGTGCACGTGACAATGTTTGGAGAACAACCACTCTCCAACATCTTCTCAAGTAGATAAGCTGCAATATCAATCCGCCCAGACTTACAGAATCCATCTATTAATATACTCCAAACATTCACAGAGACTGGAGCACCCAAGACTACCATCAGGCCTAGTAGCTGCAATGCCTCAGCCAACCTAGTGAATTTGCAAAAACAATTCAAAACCAATGAAAACGTCTTGGAATTGAGATAATACCCTTTCGACAACATGGACCTAAGCACACTTTTAACATTGTTAAGATCATTCAATTTGCACAAATTACAAATTGCAATGCTAAACGACAAGAAATTTGGGACCTGTGTCTCCTTTAGAACTTGAAGGGCAACATTTACATGCCCAATCTTGAAAAGAACATCCATAAAAATATTCCGAGTATATGAATTTGGAGTGTAACCATACTTGCACATCTCCTCAAACGCATCGATAACGAGTTCATACATTGCTCTGCCTCCACACCAGTAAATTCGCAGTAAAAGCAGGAAAGTTTGAGCCTTTACAATACAACCAATATTTTCCAATTCCTCAAGTATTCCTCGCACCGTTCTAAATCTCGTAGTAAGGTTAGAAATCACACTTACCATGTGAAGAAAAGTGTTTCTGTCATGAAAGTAATTGGGTAGCTTGGCACACCACAGGAAAAAGCTTAGAGCAATCAAATCAGAAGAGCAGCTTCGCAGAGTGGATTGCACAACTTGAGGGGTAAGGATGACTGTTTTGTGAACCCCCAAAACTCGTTGACTCAGAGCAAATTTACTGGAAAATGAATTTTCACTAAATCTCGTAGTAAGGTTAGAAATCACACTTACCATGTGAAGAAAAGTGTTTCTGTCATGAAAGTAATTGGGTAGCTTGGCACACCACAGGAAAAAGCTTAGAGCAATCAAATCAGAAGAGCAGCTTCGCAGAGTGGATTGCACAACTTGAGGGGTAAGGATGACTGTTTTGTGAACCCCCAAAACTCGTTGACTCAGAGCAAATTTACTGGAAAATGAATTTTCAGGTTTTTCTTTTGTTGTGAATTCAATTGGCGAAGAAAAACTGTGAATTGCTACTAAAGACTGTAATTTGGATGGAAAGAATCTGAACTTTTCTCTGAAATTTTTACTCTGTCTCCATCTAGATAACATCTCCAGTGTCTTCTCTTTAAGAAATCTGGAAGAAGCATAAAGAACCCATTTCAAATCTGATTGGATGCACAAAAAACTGAAGATTGAACATACAATAAATTCGAAGAGGAATGTTCTTGTTAAAACAAAAATTGTTTTGTGGGTCTGAGCAAATGGGAAAAGGATTAAAACCTGGCTTGGAGATAGAAGCAGCCCCTGGTGAATTCCTTGTGAAAGCAGAAATTCCAACACTGATTACAGAATGGGGAAGTTAGCCACAATCAGTGGCGAATCCAGAAATTGTGGTGAGCTAGGGCGATAGTTTAGTCGCTGACCGTCTACCGTCAACCGTCGACGACGGCAATAGCGACATCATTTATTAATTACTTAATTAAACAATATAAAAAATTCTTCAATCAATATATAAACATAATAAAACTCAAAATCATATAGATATGAAAATATAATCCAATACAACTTGATATTACAAAAAAATATATGATCCAATCTCGTAAGCTCAAAAAACTGCATTCTTGTGCAAATAAGATATTGAAAAGCATATTAAAATCATCCCAGCTGTAGTCATTCCCATAATTTTCATTTCAAGATACTATCATTTATTCTTAGTTCAACTCCACTAGAACGTAAAAATTAGAGTCATCATATCCACATCACCCATCAAAAGCTTTTCCATTCGAAGAGCCTTAAAATCATTTAGATTTCTAAACAACGAATAGAACAAAAGCAAAAAAAATCAGAGATTCCAGTTATAACTCCAGCAGAATATTCAAAGCCCATACACTCAAGCACCACTAAAAATCGTGCACATTCCGTAAAAACTTCTGAAGTCCAAGCAAAGAAATCAAATTGAAGAAAACACAAAAACCCACAGAAATCACCTTAAATCAAATTATGCTCTCCCCCATAATCTCAGCCTCTTAAATGTTAATTAATCACATATCCATCGTAATCAAGAACTAAAAGAACGAGAGAGACAGAGAGAGAGAGAAAGGCTCACACAGCGGCGTCGGGCAATGGTGGAGGGCGGAGGTCGACGTCGGCATCGGTGACTAGATGGCAGCCGGCAACAGGTCAGTGGGTCACAACGCTCACAACTCACTCGGGGCCGGGGGGGTTCGGTTTGTCTTGCCCAGTCCCCCTGTTTGATCCCATTTTTGGGTAATGAAAACGAGACTGTTTTAAA
>NC_036247.1:18658332-18699191 GCF_002742605.1 Olea europaea var. sylvestris
TTTTTTTCAATCAATTATTTTTCTAAAAAATAATATTCCCTCTATTTTCAATTTTTTGGTAATAGAGATCAAACAGTGACTTAATGAGTTTAGGAAGCATATGGGTTACGGGCCTATGGCTAATTACAATACAAAGCAGCCTATGTATACTGAATAGGCCTAATATAAACCCAAAAATTCCAAAACAAAAGGCTCAAAGTTTAAAAAAGGCCCAAGTCCAATACTCACCTTCCTCCATCGGTTCAAGCATCCCATATTCTGCAACAATGACGACTGCAAAAAAGCCTTCATCAAAATCCAACTTGTAGATTTCGACGAAGCCAGCACGAGTGGTCGCACCACCTTACCGGGTGTTGGCTCCGCCACTGGGCACAATACTCTAAAAAAGAAGGAATTGATTAGTACACTTAAATCAAATTAAAGTTTTAATAACCGTACTAATTACGTTTTTAGTGATTTAAAAGCATAAAACTTTTTGAAAGTCAGTAAAATTTATTAGAAACTGGCTGGAATTTCTAGTTAAAATAGGCTGTCCACACAATCAAAAAGGTCGGAAATGCCACTTTTGGCGACAACCATCACCTACCCATATCCTTCAACTTGACCATGCTCATCATTACGCACCAACAGATGTGAAAATAACAACAAACAATGCAAAAATCCAATTCTCGAGCTGTTTTTTGTAACAGCAAACTCGGACCCTTCAACCACAACTTTCGGCATCGGCAACGCAACCCACGATCACGGACCACCAACTTTAGCACAGCCTCATAATGGCGCATCCAATGAACTCATGGGTCATCTCCAATTTCAAAACAATAGGGCTGAATCAAGCCAAGCAGTTCACGCACAAGTTAGGTCGATCCCCTTTCAATTGAGTACTCCACAACATTTCAACCTAGCAATTCCAGGATCCAACCTTCAATTAATGTTGTACAACGATAGGTCCTCCACCAATTGCATCAATTCATCAATTAAACAAACCAATTTTGGGATTGAACTCATATACAAAAGGGGCGAGTGAAAGTGGCATTTTTTGGGTCACTTTTTTAAATAAAAATAAACACTTTTTAATGAAAAAAAGGTGACACAATGTTAATTTTAAAAGTTAAGTGTCACTTTTATATTAAAAAATAACATACAGAGCCCGTTTGGTAACCATTTTCTTCAAAATACATTTTTCTCTCTCTTCTTTTTAGTCACACATTCTTTATTAAAATAATATTACGCGTAAATAAAAAACTTTCTTTATTTTTCAACTCACATTTGATATCAATTTACTATTCTAAAATACATTTTTACATAAAAATGCCTATCAAACACCCCCACAATATCACTTTTATTAAAAAGTGACACTTGTCATGTGTATCACTTTTTTATTATCTGTCACATTTTTTTTTGTCAATTTTTTGAGTTTGTCACCTTTTTTAATTTGGTACTGTTTGAATGGATCACTTTTTTATTTTCTGTCACTTTATTTAATCTGTGTAACTTTTTTTTTTTAATTAGTGTCACTTTTTTGAATTTGCCACTTTTTAAAATTTTTTGTCACATTATTTAGTATTTGAAATTTTGTCACTTTTCTTTTAGTGTGTCCCTCTTTTCAGTCACCTTCCTGATTTCTATCACATATATATATTTTTTTCTTTTACAAACATGACTTTTATTTCTACCAAAAGTCTTAATAGAGTAAAATAGATATTAATTATTCAACGAGTGTTTCTCACTTTTTTGAATTTCGTCACTTTTTAGTTTATCAACATTTTTTAGTTTGTCACTTTTTGAGTGATTGTCACATATTTTTTTCTGTCACTCCTTTTGAATCTGTGTAATTTTTTTTTAATTTATGTAACCTTTTTAAATTCATCACTTTTTTTTAAAAATTTCTGTTACTTTTCATTTTGTAATAAAAGTGACATTGTATGTAATTTTTTAACAATAAAGTGATACTAAACTTTGTGACACAATTTTTATAAAAAAAAGTGATATCGTGTAACTTTTTTAATTTTACAAAGTATTTTTTACTTCCAAAAAACTTTTCATATGATTTTTCAAAAGACTCCTGATTTTAAGGGTATTTTTAGAAGTTACCCTTACAAAATTCATGGTTTTCTCCCCCCTCTCTATTTCTTTATTTTTGGTTGCAAAGCAAATATCTTCTATTCTCAATGTTTATTGGGTTAAGGCCCATAGCTCAACTGTCTATCTGCCCATTATGAATGTCATACTTTGACTAGTGCAGTAATTTTATTTGAAATTACACAGCTCCAAGTATTTTAAGTCGACAATGCAAAGGTCAGAAGATTTTTTTAACAAGATTTCAAGTATTGAGTTAATGATTAAATATTAATTATTTTAATTATAGCTAATAATTAAATAATATGTATAGTAAATACATATGGTGCGTTCCCTTAAATATCATAATTCAAATTACCCATTATCTTAACTTCCATTATTATTCAAATCCATTATCTCTCAAATTCTTCCCTCATGACTCCACACGGTTTCTCCATTCAGTTGCTTCCCATTCCGATCATTTCAACTACATTTTGTGCTTCTCATCTTTATATTACTAACATCATCCATTCTATTCATTATGTCTTTCATTATCTTTTGAAAACCAAAGATTCCGTAATCGAAGTAAAATAGCGAAATCAAAGGATGAAAAAAGGGTAATCAATATCGAAGACACGCCACCAGAGAAAAAAGGCAAGAGGAAGATTGAGGAAAATCTAAAAAAAAAACCCACTGAAAAAGCATTCATCGTCTGTGATAGTGCGAAAAGAACCTTCGAACAAGTTTATTTTAATTTTAATTTTTTTTATAATTTAACTGATATATATGTATTAAAAAAAATCGTTGGGTAAGTATTGAAAATGTATTCATTGGGTAATTATTGAAAATGTATTGGACATTTGTGATTGGAATGGGTTAGGGTTTTGTATTTGAATCATATGTGTTGTCGAAATTGATTTTATTTTTTTATGACTAATATGTTTTCTAACCATAAAGAACCTAAATGTGACCATGATATCCGAATGTGACCGAAGTTGTTATGAATATGTGGATTGAATGCATAATTTTATGTATGCTTGTGACCTGATTTTAATTTTATGAATGATACGTGTTCTAAACATAAAGAGTTCATATGAAATCATGACATCCGAATGTGACCAAAATTTTTATGAATACGTGACTTGAGCTCATAACATCATCTATGTCTATGTCCTGATTCTATTTTCAAGAACGATATGTGTTATAAACATAAAGAGTTCACGTGACCATGATAGTCGAATGTGATCAAGATTTTATGAATACGTGGCTTCAGTGGATTGAAGAATCTTAAAGGATGATATAGGGAGCAATAATATCTGTCATTGCTTGTCTTTTTGTCTGCCACTTGTCCTCTTCTTTTCGTGTTGTTTGAATAATGGTACTATTTTATTAAATTTACTACAATAAAAATGTCATTTTCTTGAGTGTCGGTAGAGCTGGCATGAGTAGCTTTTGAGGTGACAAGCACATCTTCAATAACATGTTTCTTGCATTACAGACACAAAGTTGTCTATATTCATCAAAATAACTGGGTCCATATAGTTATTTTGATTTTGTTGAGCGATCAATTCATCAATGTCTAGCCCATAACAATCATCTTCATTGCTTTGAGCCCATAACAAAAAAATTGAACAGCATTTGAAATCATTTTGGAAAATTATTTGAAGAAGCCTGGTTAAAAAGAATAAACCAAGAATAATGGTCTAAAGTAGAAAATATTGAACCACGCATCTTTGTAGTTAAATTAATTGAAATGATCGAATGTATCATTATGTAGCTTACGTTTGAGCCCCATTTCTTTCCATTATTTCTCATTTTCTTCAGTCAATTGTTGATGGCCACTGGGTCCCACACGGAACATACATGCAGGGAAACGTACACTAGTCAAAATTGAATGTTGAGTTGCCAATATTTTAATACAACCTTTTGGACATATTGACGTTAATGCCCTAACAATTTCTTGGGTTGGGTAACGAGTACATTCCGATTTTGCGGATCCAATATATAAAAAAATGACGACATTTTTGAGATATTTATTGGACGTTCCTTTATATTCCTAATCCGGAAGATGTTACACACCATATCATAAATTACAATTCAAAAATAATAGCCGAATTAAAGTGGTAATCTAAGGTTTCATTGCAGATACAATCACCCCAACTTGTTCAACTGGTCAACGTATAGTGTGCGCTTTGTAATCCCGAAACTGGTGCCACGTCACGTTATATATATATGAGCAGGTTAGTATGTTTTTGTGCATACTGGCACGCGAGAATAGTTATCGATGTTTGAAACAATGGGCAATAGTCTGTGGTAAATGTTTGAACAACGTTTGCACTTGTCGATAACTATTCTCGCGTGCCAGTATGCACAAAAACATACTAACCTGCTCATATATATATAACGTGACGTGGCACCAGTTTCGGGATTACAAAGCGCACACTATACGTTGACCAGTTGAACAAGTTGGGGTGATTGTATCTGCAATGAAACCTTAGATTACCACTTTAATTCGGCTATTATTTTTGAATTGTAATTTATGATATGGTGTGTAACATCTTCCGGATTAGGAATATAAAGGAACGTCCAATAAATATCTCAAAAATGTCGTCATTTTTTTATATATTGGATCCGCAAAATCGGAATGTACTCGTTACCCAACCCAAGAAATTGTTAGGGCATTAACGTCAATATGTCCAAAAGGTTGTATTAAAATATTGGCAACTCAACATTCAATTTTGACTAGTGTACGTTTCCCTGCATGTATGTTCCGTGTGGGACCCAGTGGCCATCAACAATTGACTGAAGAAAATGAGAAATAATGGAAAGAAATGGGGCTCAAACGTAAGCTACATAATGATACATTCGATCATTTCAATTAATTTAACTACAAAGATGCGTGGTTCAATATTTTCTACTTTAGACCATTATTCTTGGTTTATTCTTTTTAACCAGGCTTCTTCAAAGCAAATGATAATGTAATCAGTGCCCCCAATTATGGATTCCACTAGCCATGCATGCAAAAAGTGAAGAAAAAAATATTGCCGAAAATCTTGTCTTTACAAAAATCTATTGACATATTTCAAAATAATGGAATAGCATGACATGCTTTTACTAATAATGGAGTTTTTGGTAGATATAGAGTTCTAAACAGTTCGCACGTATCGTAGCCACATCCATGTATCTGCCTCCACAGAGGCTGATCGAATGGGGAGTCCTAGGGGGTTACGTGACCCCCCTACTTTTTTATTTTTCGGGATAAATCATGTTTGGTATTGATTGAAATATAAATTTAATCTAAATCAAAGTTAATAACTAATTTTAATAACATAGTTCATGAAATCCTTAACTTTTTAACTTTTATCAAAATTGACTAAAAATATGATTTTAACACCAACCAAATGAGGCAAAATCACAATAAATTTGAATTTTTTTCTTTCTATTACTCTATCTTACTCTTTTCCTCACACCTCTTACCAAAACTTTAACCCTTCTAATTTTTTAAAATTTGTTTAAAAATTTTCTACAAATTATCACATCTATACCAAAATTTCACTTTTCATTTAATTAGAACCTAAAATTGCATTTTCTCATATCCTATTTGTGTACATAGAATGTGTTTGAATAAATTATATCCAATTTAATTTATTATTAATGAATTGTATTAATTTGATTGAATATTGGTTATATGTTTTTCCTTTCGATCACTTTAATTGGTTGTTTGTATTAAATACACTACACATTTTTAAATGTAAATATGAATTTCCTTGTGATGAGAAAATTATTAATAAAATGATTATTCAAAATCAAATGGATGAAAATAATGAGCAAAATATTAATGAATAAATATTTTTTAAATGTAAATCTTCATTTTCGTGAGTCAAGTATAAATCATTCCAAAATTTAATAATAAAGTATTCGATTTATATAGATTTTGATTGTGACCCCTAACTATAAATTTCTGCGTTCACCCCTGAGCCTCTAGCTGCTGCAATACACGTCTTCATTTGACCCGTCATCTAAACTAGTATTAGGCATGAGGTCACAATCAATCTTAGATAACATTTGCGAATTGTATGTGTCTATCATCTCGTCGTATTGACACCACGGGAAGCGAAAAAAATTGTTACATGTGGGAGCATAAAATTCGGACCATGACTTTAGATAATTCTTGGTACCATCATTGAGTGCCAAATAGCACTTCAAATTTTATACACAAAGTTGTGGAACTGTACACAAGCAAATGATAATGTAATCAGTGCCCCCAATTATGGATTCCACTAGCCATGCATGCAAAAAGTGAAGAAAAAAATATTGCCGAAAATCTTGTCTTTACAAAAATCTATTGACATATTTCAAAATAATGGAATAGCATGACATGCTTTTACTAATAATGGAGTTTTTGGTAGATATAGAGTTCTAAACAGTTCGCACGTATCGTAGCCACATCCATGTATCTGCCTCCACAGAGGCTGATCGAATGGGGAGTCCTAGGGGGTTACGTGACCCCCCTGCTTTTTTATTTTTCGGGATAAATCATGTTTGGTATCGATTGAAATATAAATTTAATCTAAATCAAAGTTAATAACTAATTTTAATAACATAGTTCATGAAATCCTTAACTTTTTAACTTTTATCAAAATTTCTGTTTTCAATTTTCCAAAACAATGAAAATGCATTCTCTTTCCTATTTTTGAAAGTGAGTTTTTCAAAACAAAAAAATAATTTGTACTAGGAACTCAAAAGGTCTTTTTAGACGTTATGAGTATTTTGCAGCCAAATCAAGAAAAATAAAAGAAAACACAAGAAACACGCCCCAAATTAAAAACAACCTTTATCTCTTTCTTCTTACACTAAAAAATCAGTCTATCTTGTAAGATACATCGGATTTCCTAGGGTTTGCTCCGCCTTTCCATTCACAGATTGAAGAATCTCGAAGGCTCATCCTCATCTCCTATTTTCTGCACAACACTATCTTCAGATCTAGGTATTTCTTTGGTGTTATTTCTTTGCTCTGCCTTTCCATTCTCCCATTTTCAGAATGTGTTTTTTCTGAAGCTTGAATTCTTTAGGTTATTCTTCATCTCTCTCTCTCTCTCTCTCTCTCTCTCTCTCTCTCTCTAATATATTTATACACGAGTGATTTTTGGATGTTTTCGATCTGTAGATTTTTCGTTTATTCTAGGAATAGGATTTGATGGTTAATTATTGTAATTAACTGGGTTTACTGTGAGGAAGATGTGCTAATGCGGTGATTTTGATTGATAGTCGAAACAAGCTTAAAATTTTTAACTAGGTTTACTGTAAGGAAGATGTTAGGTATACGTGGGCAAGGTGGTGGCATATAAAATAGTAGAAGACACATACCAAAATGCCTCACAAAACATCTACTTAGCATTTTTATTCGTTATTTTACGTTTTCATGATTTAACAATCTGACAACGTTGATGCCCATATCATTCGATTGATATTCAATTAATTTTTATTTGGTTATTGAGTTTATTGGTTTTGGACTTCTTTGGGTGGGTTGGGGGTAATTGCAGGGACATTTAAATAAAGAGAGGATCATAGGAAATGGTTGGAACTAGATGAGGCACGTAAGGCTGGACTTGCGCCCACCGAGGTTGATGAGGATGGAAAGGAAATTAACCCTCACATCCCCTAGTATATCCTATTAGCACCTTGGCATTTAAATGCAGAAAGACTGGTATGTTATATTTTGTAATGTTGCTTTCTCTCTATGATTATAAACTTGTGTATTGATAGGTTGTCCAAGCGGGCGATAAGATTATCTAATTGTTTTTTTTTTTCTTTATAGAGTTTGAAACATCAAAGAAAGTGGAAACCAAATCCTAATTATACTAAGTCATGGTAAGATGGAGGTGCAAAGACTTTTCAGGTTGATAAGTTCATAAATGATGCTTGTGAAAAGTACATGGAATCTCATTCTCTCTCTCTCTACACACTAGTTTGCTTCTTCCTCTACAATATGAAGTGAAAGATATATATATATATATATATATATATATATGTGTGTGTGTGTGTATATATATATATATATATATATGTGTGTGTGTGTGTGTGTGTGTGTGTGTGTGTGTGTGCGTGCGTGCGCGCGCGCGCATTAAATAATTAAACTTGTGTAATTATCCATATTTTTGTGTAGTTTTCTATTGTAAATAGTAATTCATAATTCTTTTTATCTTCATTGAATTGCATTAACTTGAAGACTTTTGAGCAATTGGTGGTATGTGACTATAATGAAATACATTAATATATCCTCCTCAAATCGCCTATGGAACTCTTATATATTTCTTGATAATTTGATGTATATTCAATATAGCTTTAACATGGGTGGTCACAAAGTTAGGAATAAGGAACCAATGTCATGGTCGGATTAGAATGAACACGGTTTTATCAAAATTCCTTACGAGAAAGTGAAATCAAATGCATTGCAATGTTCTACATTCACGAAAGATGAATGGGATAGGATCAATGAAACCATGATAGCTTCAACAAAATTGGATTACGACATAGATAGAGTAAAGGGAAAGTGGAACCGCTTATGTAAGATTCATCGAATTGTTCTCTGAACTATTGGGACATACAGGTGTTACATGGGATCCTAATACCAACAAAGTTAATGCTATAGAAAAAGTTTGGTAACACTTTTATACGGTACATATATTTATTAAAGAATATTTTCATCATTAGTTTTTATCTTATCACTTTTACATTTTTTTATTGAACACTATGACAATGTAACTTCTTTTTTCAATGGTAGATTAACAAGTCGGATTACAAGATGTTCAAGAGGGAAGGATGTAAGCACTACCATACTCTTGGGAAGATATTTAGCGGGACCACAGCTACTGGAGGATTAGGCAATGCCTCCACTTAGCTTCCAAACACATCAGAGGAAGAAGGATAGCTAGAAGATGATTTTTTGAACAGGAGAGTACATGTACATGCGAAAAATGATGATGAAGTCAATGAGGTTTCAAATACTCGTCGACATGACAAAATTGGTACATTGGGTAAACGCCGGAGTAAGAAAAATAAGATCAGTAAAAGTGATAAACTCGAGGCCTGCATGGCATAGTGGTCATCTACAGTTAGTTTGAGGAATGAAGAAACTAAATTTAGAACACTTTACCTAAAAGAAAAATTTGCAAAGATCCAATAAAAATTATATAATCAATTGAATAGTGAAGTTAATAGTATGGATCCTTATTCAAATGTTATTTACTTGTACATCTTAAACAATATGGAAGGGGTGTCCAATGAGATTTATATGAAAGCAATAAAGGGTTTTAAGGATCCCAATTTCATGGCATCATTTTTGAAGATGCCAGAAGTAAGGAGATGACATATCTTGAAACTACTTTGATGTGATTGTTGTTATAATTTCTCTAGTATCGTGTTGTTTTAATTTGTGATGTTGAAGGTTGAAGTACTGTGTTATTTTCACAGCTTGAAGTACATTTTTTCCTTTCATGGTGATGTTGTGTTGTTTTCATTTACAAATTTAGTGATGTTGTTGGTTGGAGAACTGATGTTAATTTTTCTTTAGTTTCTGAATGCTTGATTGATTGTTTTATTTGAAAGATGCTTCGTGTGACTTATAATAATTATTGTGGTTATATTTTGTTCACAATATGGCTAGTGAATCAAATGTGGATGATAATTTTAGTACCGATGATTCCATTAATGAAGATTCGAGTGATGATGATTTGTTATTTATGGATGATTTTGACGCAAATTTTGAAGATTCTTAATTGTTGTGTTTTCAACAAAGGAAGTACTATTGGCAAGAGACCATGTAGAACATTATTGCTTACGGAAAAATTGTACGTGCTAGAAATTCTGAATGGACATCCGGACATGTGCTATTGAAATTTTTGTATGCAGAAACATGTTTTCATGAATTTTTATAATATTTTGAAGGAGAAATGGTTGTTGAAAGATGGAAAAAAATGAGCGTGGAGGAGGGTGTTGCTATGTTTCTGATGATTAAAGGGCACACTACATGATACAGTGTTATTGGTGATAAGTTTCAGCATTCTATCAATACGATACACAAATGGATTAAACAAGTTGTAAGGGTTGTTTGTTCATTTGGAACTGAGATAATCCGTCTGATAAATCAAGATATTGTGCATGAGTGGATTTTGCACAAATATCCTTTCTTCAAGGATTGTATAGGCGCAATAGATGGAGCACATATTGTAGCTTGGGCACCTTCATCGAGACAAACATCTTTTGGTAAAAGGAAAACTAATGTAACACAAAATGTGATGTCGACATGTGATTTTGATATGAAATTCAATTTATGTACTCTAGTTGGGAAGGTACGGCTAATGATTTGCGAGTATTCGTTGACGTAATTACAAGAAGCTCGAATAACTTTCCAATACCACGAGGAAGTATATTTTTATACTTCAAATAATTATTGCAAATATATTTATAGTATCATACTACGTAAGCCTTTTTTTTATTTTATTTTGCAGATCAATTTTATCTTGTTGATTTTGAATTTACAAACATGCTGGATTTCTTGCCCCTTATCGAAGTCAAATATATCATCTGCATGACTATGTTGGACCGGGAAGACTACATGGAAAGGAAGAATGATTCAACTATAGACACTCCTCGTGCCGTAACATTATTGAACGTTGCATTGGAGATTTAAAGGCAACATTTTTTATTTTGAAGTTGGTTACCAATTATCCGCTTAGTAGGCAAAGACAAATCTCTACTATATGTTGCGCAATAAACTAATTATTCACCAGGAGCATGCTTTAGATAAGTTTTTCGTTGAGTATTCAGAGGAGAATATGGTGTTTCAAGATATATCGGAGTTAAGTCAAGATCAAGAAGTCATACATTTTGATGCTAGTCAAACAACTTAAATGAGATAGGTCAGGGATCAAATTGCTATACAAATGTGAAATGACTACTCAAGACTTCGCACATGATTCCGTGGGTGTACTTTATGTTTTGGTAAGTATTCACTTGTTTAGCCTTGACACGTAAACTTCTAATAGTATCTATTGAACTGTTTTGCCAAACTTAATTTAGGTTGTATTTTTTATATTTGTCAAAAAAATTATCAAGATTCACCAATTTCAAAATTTATATGTTATTTAATAGTATATTAACATTAAACTATTAAAATTTATTAAATAATCATATTTCTTAAATAAAATAATATAAAAAAATTTCTTAAAATTTCAAAGGAAATGCATTTTTCAATTTCATGTTTTGAGAAACAATTTTCCTAAATAACAAAGAGAACATATTTTCAGCAATTTTAAAATAGGCACTCAAAACACAAAATTCAAAATGAATTCAAAACTAAAAAACTAAAATAAGAAAAGAATATTCCCTTACCTTCCTCACGAACATTGTATTTATTGCATGATGTGCTTTTCCATGATTAGTAAAGAGTACAACTACAATTGCACCAACTCAACATCTCAAGAATTAATGTGACAGTTTGTTATCCCCAATTTTGCTCACCATTTTTGCATTTTGCATGGAACCAGAGATATTGATATATTTTTGTTTGAAAATATGCAATCCTATCGAAAATCTAAAAGGAAATCCTAGATTTGGACATATTGGAACACGACGAGATTGGCGAACACACACGGCCAAACGCAGTGTTCCGTTTTGGATTCTATGTGGCCCATTTTATCTACAGTTGAATGTCACAGTGTGCTAATGAATCAGTGGCTGACGAAGGAAAAATTATGTACGGGGGATGCAAAGACAATCAATGGAAAAATTGGACAATTTTATGCTTACCATGTCTGAGTAATAACCCCAGTCGTTGGCGTTATGTGCTATGATTGTGCAACAAATCAGGCCCAATAGGTAGTCCGAGTTCCATTGTCGTCTGGGATTGAAGCTGGAGACATTATTGCGCTTAGGACGAAGAAGAGATAGAAGCTGGCTCCTGGGGCACTCAGGAAAATAGAATTTGCACCGTGTTGACACTGGTACACGATTGAAAAAATTGAAGAGCGGAATGTTGGAGTTTTTATGGGCGTAGATTGGCAGAGTGCGAAGCTTTGGGAAATGAAATGGGAATTGATTTTACAGGAGTTAGATAGCAATATATTATGCAAGGGCATTTCTGTAAAAGCAAGCGTCTGAATGTGGGTGCTATGAGCAATGTAGCTCCAATGGTTGTCTTTGTATTATTTATCTCTACCAAGTGGTGTCAGTCGTTGTCAGAGTTGAAACATTAATATCATTGACTAGGGCTTTGAAAAGGATTGGAAAACCTAGGAAAAAGAAAATAAATGAGGCTCAAACGCAGGCTTAATAATTTAATTCTTTTTTCTTCCCAATGGTGTTGTCCCCAGTTTTCGTAGGACAATACCATTTGAATTGAAATTTTTGAAAAATCTATATGCTTTGGATCTTGAGGATTTTGGGATATGGGTTATAGCAAATTCAATTTTATAAGGATAGATTCAATATAATCCCTCATTTTTCTGGCATTTCTTGGCATGAAATGTAGGTTTGCAGGAAAAATATCTTTGAGACAATCTTCAAGAAATGAATACCTGTAAGACCAGGATGATTCCATCTCAAAGACAGGATATTGAATAGGTTTGGTAAAATAATGAAAGGCTTTTTAAGGATTAACTTCTGGTAATTTCCCAAATTCAGTTAATACGACTTTTTTGAAATTGGAAGGTTTAGTTTCATCAGAAACCTTTTGGGTATTTTGGAAAAAGTTCTTTGAAACTAAGGTAGTTATTTTTTTTTCGAGAAATACTTGGAGATCCATGAGAATTTTGAATATAATCTTCAATTGATAGCAAAGGAACTGTTGATTTCTTCTTATTTTTCGTGGAGTTAGAAGATTCCATCTTTCACCAAATCACTCAAGAATCTTTGTTTTGAAGAAACTCTTTTGTAGGGAAATCTGCAAGATAGTTTACTTTACCTTGTATATATAAAATTTCGCAATTAAAGCATGATAGGATGGCTTGCCATCTTGCAAAAATTTGTTTTGAAACTAGGTTTTTTACCTTTTTTTGTAGAATGTCATTTGATCCTTTGCAATCTATTTTTAAAACAATTTCTTTATTGATTAAGTCATCTTGAAATTTTGAAATAAACAAAACAATAGATAAAATTTCTTTTTTAATAGTGGAATAGTTCTTTTGAGGGCCAGTCCATACTCCACTATGAAGTCTTACTAGTTGTTCTTGACTAAATTGTTTTGGATTATGCTTAAACACTCTACCAAAACCTATGTCTAATGGATCGGTTTCTACAATAATGTAGGCAGTGGGGTCTAATATTGAAAAGCATGGAATAACTTTGATAGTATCTTTAACTTTTTGCATAGCTAAAGTATGTTCGTGACTCCATGGGTTTAGGTGCTTTTGTAGTTTTTTGAAAAAAGGGGGACACATCACCCTTATGTCTTTAATAAAGTCTGACACGTAATTGACACAATTTAAGAATCTTTGCAGATTAGAATTTTCCAAGATCTCATATGAAAATTTGTCGGTAAAATTTAGACTTC
This sequence comes from Olea europaea var. sylvestris, assembly GCF_002742605.1. Taxonomy (NCBI): domain Eukaryota; kingdom Viridiplantae; phylum Streptophyta; class Magnoliopsida; order Lamiales; family Oleaceae; genus Olea; species Olea europaea. The sequence goes on from NC_036247.1 coordinate 18,671,939, forward strand.
TTTGAATTGGGGTAATAGTTCCTAGATGAATGTTATGTCCTCAAAACCTAATTTTAGTTTGACCGAGAATAGCTTTCTTAGCAAAAACTATTAAATCATTTTTCTTAACTATATGCATGAATGTATTGATGTGCTTAAAATATTGTTCTACACTTTCTAAAAATATGAGAACATCATCAATATAAACAATGGTAAAGATCAAAAAAGGACTAAAAAGATAATTCATGATTTTTTTGAAATTCTGAAGGGGCATCTTTTGAGACCGAATGACATAACATAATATTCATATTGGCCAAAAGGAACACTGAAGGTGGTTTTGTATATGTCTTCCTCTTTAATTTGAATTTGCTAGAAACTTAATTTCATAACAAATTTTGAGAAGATAGCAGTTTTGAATAATCTATTTAACATATCTTTCTTTTGAGGTAGTGGATATCTAATCCATTGAAGAGCTTTATTAAGATGCTTATAATTGATAACAAGAAGCGAAACACCCCGTTCAATTTCAGTAGAGTTATTGACATAAAATGTAACGTCACATGCTTATATCTCGTGATTACCATGTCTATCTGGATTATTTTCATTAATATGATATTTATTTTGTCAATTAATATAATTATCATCATCATGACTAGCTGGTGTTTTTTTTTGAAATTGGGCGAGCTTGGCTCGTCCAAGCTCGTGGGCCGAGTCGAGTTTCGGCTCGTGGGCTCGCCTATTTTTTTTAAATAAAAATAAAGAATAGAATTTTAAAAATAAAATGTGTTAAAAAATAAAAAGTGTTAAAAAATAAAAATAATTTAACGAAAACAAGTTTTTATTTTTTATTTATTTATATCATATTGTAATTTATAATACTTTTTATAAAGTATAAAATATTTATATAATGAAAACGAATTATTTTTGAAATACATTTAAAAAAAATATTTTTTGATTTCTTTTTAAAGTTAATAAAGAATAGAGTTTTAAAAATAAAAAGTGTTAAAAAATACAAATAATTTAACGAAAACAAGTTTTTATTTTTTTTATTTATATCATATTGTAATTTGTAATACTTTTTATAAACTATAAAATATTTATATAATGAAAACGAATTATTTTTTGAAATACATTTACAAAAAATATATTTTTTTAATTTCTTTTTAAAGTTAATAAAATGTAAACCCTCCTCCTTTATCCTGACTTGAGACCGGTTACATCAATTTTAAGTAGGCGGAGTTAAAAATTGTACACGAATAACTTGTTGTAACGTGTACAATTTTTTAAAGAAAATTAAATTTAAAGATTAAAAAATAAAATTTTTTTGATTAATATAATTAAATCAAATATCACTTACATGACGACATGCAATTTCAGCGTATTTATCTTGTAGTCGAAAATTAGCGTCCTGTCAATCCTTCACACACATTAATGCTTCCAAAATATCTTCTTTCAGTCGGCTCTTGACATCGGTCAAAACCCTTTTACCTGTACTAAAAGTAGACTCCGAAACAACAGTGCTAACTGGAGGTGTCAATAGATCTTTCGTAATTGCAGAAACAATTGGCCAACGTCTTTCATACTTTTACTAGAATTCAATTACTTCTTCTGAAATTTTTTTAATTGTTCTGTCTGTTGGCATATTATGATTGAAATAATCAATTAATTCGACAGACATCGCATTTTGAGTTTCGACCGATGTTTGATGAGATGCAGATGTAGACGATATGGCACTAGATGAATACATTGCAGTTGCATCATATTTAAATGTATTAATGCCCTGAAATAAATTCATTATTTCCGTAGCATCTTCTTCAGTTTCAGCAGAAGGAGTAGGTGCAGCAGAGGGTACCCGACTAACATTCGCATACATTCTTTCCGCATATAAATCATACATTCCATATAATGTTTGTTCTAAATTCTTATAGGTGATAGGTGTATCAAGTATTAAAACTTTATTGATTCGATCAATTACGTATTTAGTTCTCGAAATATTATATCGGGGGTCCATTGCGCATGCTAAAGGAAATAACATAGGCAGTTCTTCCCAATATTTTCTAAACTTTAATTCCATAGCAATTAAAATTTCACTAAAAGTAGGATCATTTTTATATTTATGGAATGTTCTTACAATTATATAAAGATGTTCAAGCACCATACAGCTTGTGAGATAATAAACGCTGGATAAAATCTTTGTGGTCTCATAAAAAGATGTCAAAAATCGTTTAACTTTCAAAACTAAAATTCAATCTGATTCATTTAACATACCATCGTCATCACTTCTAACATATCTATTGTTATAAAAGTCAGTTATTAAATTTTCGAAACCTTCACATGATTTTAATAGCAAGTATGTAGAGTTCCATTTATGACCTACGTCGCTAACAAATGTTTTAGCAATCATCACCCCTAGTTCAGTACAAAAATCTTTAAATGCTTGTTTTCTACTATGAGAGATCGTAATATATACTAATGCATTCCTAATCCTTTGAAGTTCATCATTTATATGTTTTAAACCATTTTGCACAATTAAATTCAAGATATGACACACACAACGAATATGAAACAAATACCCACCAAAATCAGGTTGAAGTGTCATACACAATTTATCGACGACTACTTTATTAACACTAGCATTATCAAAAGTAAAAGATCGAATTTTAGTCTCACAATGATATTCTCTAACAATACTGATAATAGCATTATATATATTATTAGCATTGTGAGGAAATTCAATAATTCTAAAAGCAATAATTTTCTTATGCATGCACCAAAGTGGGTCTATATAGTGTGCGGTTGTAGCTATATATGCTCTTTTATTAACCCCTTCCCATATATCAGAAGTTAAGGATATAACACCCCCATATTGTTACCCCCCATAATTAATTGTTGTTTTAAATTATTGAAATAATTTATTGTATCGGCACGAAGAGTGTTTTGATTTACCCCAACGCATATCAGTTGTAGATATTCTTTCATGAACGAGTCGAAGTGTTGGTTGTCTGCAATAGCCAGAGGCAACTCAGTGATGGCAACAAATTTCACCATTCCGGTTCGAGTATCGTCCTCCGAACACACCCACGTGGATAGGGGTGAAGTTGTAGAACTGACGCCTGGACTGCCAAATTATAATTGTGTTTGACCAGCTGGAAGAAGTCCATGTCTGGCTGCACATGATTTGTAGTGACAGTTGAGATGAGTGGTACCAATTCCTTTTTGCCATGCCAATCTTTGTTGGCAGTATTTACATACTGCTTTAGATTCTGCAAGGTCATCAACGATTTTTCTCGTTGAAATCAATTTAAAGTTATCTCAACATTTTGCTTATTTTTTGACCTTTTGCTATCCCCTCGCATCTGGGATATTTAATTGCTGATCTTCATCTTCATGTTTCGTTTCGGGAACGTTAATATCATCCAAATCAATTACAATGTGGCTTCCTTGACCGTGAATGTGGACATCTTCAGATATCGGTATGTCATTTAAACCGTCAAATTCATTTGAAAATTGACTTTGCGGCGTCCTAGGCGATTTTCCATGATGTGGCAGTGGCTCACATCCTATATCGAACAAGCTCAACAAATTAACGTTGATCCATTTCTGTAATTGTTTATGATGAAATCTTGACTAGATAAATATAAATGTAGTGAGATTGTGAGAATTGGATGAATTGAAATTGTAACTAATAAACTGTAAAAATTGAATTGATATTGTATATTTTGCAGCACAAGAGAGTAAAAACTCGATAATTGATATAATAAAAGAGAGTTGAGAGGGTTGTAATCTTGTAAGAGCAATTGATATGAAAAAAAATCTTTGGTGAAAGGGGGTATTTATAGTAAAAAGGAAGGGAGGGGGGAATAAATAAAATAAAAGTTCAGTGACCAGAACGGTCACTGAAAAGTGACCTGTGACCATTTTGGTCACGGGCTCGACGAGCCACGAGCCCGGCTCGTCTAGCTCGCCTCCCGACAAGGCCCGCTCGGCTAGTGCTCGGACTCGTGATTTTACAAGTCCGAGCCCCACCCACGAGCCTCTTTTCCACGAGTCGACGAGCCGCGAGCCGGCTCGACTCAATTGACATCCCTAGATGAATCACGTGTCCTTTAATTCAATTATAACGTTTATATTTTATTTAATTCATATTAAATTATAATATGTACTTTATTCATTTTTGTAGTGTCTTGCTTTTGAAATGAACTTAGACATCGGGTTGGAAGAAAATCATTTTTCGATTTTAGTAAATTTGGTATAAATTAATTTAATAATGACAAGATAGTTAATATTGGAACTTTAGTAACATAATAAACCAAGTTTAGGGCTGAATAAGTTAGTAGGAAAAGATTAAGTGTCCAATGACTTAATTAGCAGATTTTATGCCCTACTAAATGTCATTAAGTTAAAATTGAGGATCTTTCCAATTTATCCACCTTCTTGTGAAATTATTTTATATTGTTCCCCAACCCCAAAACCTTCCTTGGCATCGCTTTTCGGATTCCAAATCTGCATAGTCTCTTAATGTATTCAGATTATACTTTTTTAGCTATCATTTTTTTGGATCAAGTATAAGTTTCATGTAATCATTACGCTTAAATTGAATCATGTTGTGTTTCTCCATCCCTGCATGTACACGTTCATTTATGTATGTAAACATCCTATCATGGATCTATTTACTTGAACTGCTATCCTATGTATATGGAATTTGAACACGGTCATCATGAGGTTGAATTTTTACTACTTTCGTATTAATTTATTTGGCCCTTCTCTTTGGTGTGTATCGATTTTATTATATGGGAAATTCCTTTATTTATTTATATAATCTTTGAATTTAAAACGATCTTGTTAATATTTCTAAATACTTTGAGAATTTTATTTACTTGACTAGGATGATAATAAAATAAGATGAATTTTATGTTAAATTTGATTTTTCAGATTTTTGGACGTATATTTAATGCTTACATAGAGTAATTATTTGAAATGTTAACTTACTAGAAAACTTTTTAGTTTAGCTAATTCTGCCCAAGTAAATTGAATTTTTGCCATACCCCTGGTCTATCATATTTCTATGTTCAGATACCTGATATAATTTATTTCATTTTCAACCGTTGATCTATGATATTACACATATGGCCTGCTGCTACAAGTTTAATGATCTTGTTTTGATAAACTCATTTATAATGCTCACAAGTAGAAGTTTTTCTTGTACCCGTTATTACAGTTTCCTTTATACTTTTTTCTTTCTAAATTCTATGTTTTGCGTTGAACTGTATGTACGTTAGAGCGTTCTATAGCTGGTGGAACTATGAAAACACCAAGTGGAGAAAATGACATTACACTATTGATCAAGTCTCTCAGAAAGAGGTGGTAACATCCGATAAAGTAGGTGAGCCAGGTTGTTCTGACTCTTCTTCTCTATCTTCATTGCAATATTGAGGTTTTGGAATTTTTGGATTGAAATCAACACCTATTAAAGAGGACGTTGAAAATCTAGTAGATTGAAAAGAAGTTTCTCAAGATCCATCTACAAATCTAGAAGAGTAAAATCTTTGAAATATAGATGATGAAGATGATGACAATCCTTTGAAAATCACCTTAACATTTCCATCAATAGAAGAAATAATTTGATTATGAGTAGTCGGAAAAAGAGCAGGAATTGGATTTTTAGCATTCTTAAAATTCTATTCAAGTCCTCTAAATTGAAGATTCTATGGTATCCTTTTTGGAATAACGGTATTAGAATGAAAATGGTTGACTTCAACAAGAAGACTCCCCTCTTTTGGAGATGAGCGAAGAGCACGAATATTGATTTGAGTATTCATAAACTTGTAATAAATTCTGTATATTGTAGCAAATGCATTTAAGCGATCATCAAAATCAAGATTTTTGATTTGAATACGAAGATTTAGAGCATTAAGAATTGTTCCATCATTAAGATTAATAGAAAATTTTGGATAACAATTTAAAAATATAGGACCATTTTCTAGATATGACTTTAAAATAGAAATTAATGAGTTTTCAAATTTGAGAACTCTCTTATCTCTAAGAGTTAAGAGAATAGGAATATCCAAACCAAGTCGAAACAATGGTTTGACAACAATTTAAACTAATCACACATGAAGATATTTAAATTTCTTCCCGTGAGATTGAATAGCTTCTTTTGAAAATAAATTTATATAACCATTTTAGTTTTTGCTGGCAAGAGTTTGCTCAAGAGTTTTGATGATATAATTTTGAGTAAAATTAAACTTTCCTATTTTATAGATAGAACTTTTATCTACCTTTGGAATATTCCACTTATGAAGTCTTTGTTCAATTTGAGCAATTTGAGTTCATGAGTATTGAGATCATTTGATACAGATGGTGCTTGATCTAATTCTTCTTCGGTTTGAAAAACATTTGCTAATGTTTTTAGAGCGACTACTAAATCTCCTAAACCAGTTTGACATTAAAGACATAAATGAATAAAGTAAAGCAAAAATGACTTATTACTATAAATACAATGCTAATTGGATAGACTGACATCTCCAAGCCTATAATGGGACCACCTTAACATCCTACTTCGACAACACGGGCTGACCAACATTATTCAGTAGTCATTGAGGTCTGAACTAGGTTATCTTATAACACAGTATTAATAATAAGAAATTACAACAACCTAACTTCACTCTCTTATAGCTTTGATACCAAATGAGGCCCAGGAAGGAGAATGATGGAGATAGTTATGAAGACGACTTAGAAAATGACGAAGAAAGAAATGATATTTTTTTTCTAAATAAACAAATTAAAGTAAAAGATATTGTATATGACACACATATATTTTTTTTCTAAATACACAGGAGCATATATGTGTGTGTGTGTGTGTGTGACCCATTGAACACATAATATGTGATTTGATTTTAAACATTATGTAAGATTTTCTCCGTGTGTGATTCCAAATGAGTATTTAATATTGTGTCATTCCAAATACCTAATGCAGGTCTTGCAATTCATAATATCATAAGATTGTTGACTTATATGAAAGATTACAACCTCAGTTAATAATGGTGTTTTTACCACCATTCAAACAAGCCAAGAATAGAAACGTATATTGATAGGAACATACTTTGCCCATTTCTTAGATTGCCATGAAATAGCGTTTCAACCACAATTGATTCATTACTTTCTTTTGAGACAGGTTTATCACACTAACAATGAAGAAATGTGATTTTATGTGTCTAGGCCATATGTTAAGTTCTTTATCTCCGAATTCTATTTAGTCATAGGCCTAAGATGTTCTAGAGATAGTGATACACAGATGTTTGAAAGTAGATTGTCACAATTGAAGATAAAATACTTTTGTTAAGTGGATAGTGTAACCAATGTTTTAAAAATCAGATCAGATCGGCCGGTTCAATTGGAAAATTTGGAAATCGACCTCAAATTCGGTTCAGTACTAATAAATTAACCGGAAATGAAAAAATGGGTAAATAACTGGTCGAAATGGCCATTTTAGCCGAAAATCGGGAAATCGGTCACAGTTTTTAACAATTTTTTTCAAAAAAAATAATAAAAAAATAAAATTATAATTACTTTGATAAATGGGCTCAAGCATTGACAAGCTCAATTTTACCTTTCTTCCAATACAAGTGTTGTTTTTAAAAGAGAAAAAACATGCAATGTTTTCCTCAACTTCTAATGTGGGATAAGTATAAGTGTTGTTTTTAAAAGAGAAGAGACATGCAATGTTTTCCTCAACTTCCAATGTGAGATAAGTTGTAAAATCCTTTGCAATTTATATATTTAATAATTGTTCACCTTTTTCTTTCTATTAAACAAATTTTGGCCCCAAAAACACAAATAATTTCAATTTTTAACAAAGCAAATTATTTTAGACACAACAATTGTTAGTTTTTGATGTTTTAAAATAAATTATAGGATAATAAATCATTAAATCTAATTGACAAATATTGATTTATATTTACTTTGAATTAGTAATACTACAATTTAAAAATTTGTTATTGTTATAATATTTTAGAGTTTGTTGGAGTATTTATTTATTTAATTTTGATATCAGATTTGATCCCGGGTGGACCCTGGTTCGACCGTTTGACCCTTAACCCTTTTTCTTTTTTGGGTCGATGTCCGGATCGATTTTTAAAACACTAAGTGTAACACATAGAAATGTACAATCCACATTTATATCTGCATGCCAAATGTCGAACTTTGATCTTGTTGAAGCCCTTCTAGATAATGACTTTGCTATAAATGGGGCGTTGTATTTCATCACTACTTATCTCTTTCGTAGAGATTACACGAAGGTTGTTGATCGCTTCTTGTTCGCTCTTGTTGAGAACTTCTCTACAATGAACAGGTTCATATGGGGCAAGCTACCATTCGAAACTACTTTGAGTGCATTGAAAAACGAGTTGAGTAGGAGGTTACAAAATATGTTGGTAGCCTTCTCAGCGTGGATATGTGAGACTTTTTCCAGTCTTGATGGAATTGTTGTCACAAGCATATGAGGATGTACCCCACATGAAGAGCTGAATCACAAACGAAACCATTTCCTACCAAGTTGGAAGGACCGATTGCTTCTCAAACCCTGATGTAAACTTTTAATAAACATTATGTACTTTATTGTAAATTGTTGATAATACATATTTTTTAATCTATATTGTACTACAAATTGAGATTTGTGACTTGGAACCCTCATAAATTGAAATGGCCATGCCATACATAAATATTGTCCAGTACAATAAGCCATTTTAGTTGGAGATTTCACAAGACGGTCACAGAAATAAGAGTGGGATAGAAATGTGAGTTGACCTTGCGGGTACAAGTAGGAAGTCGGTCTATCGTATGCAAAAAAATCATCATCAGTGCTCTTGTTAATGTGCAATAGTATTAAACAAGCTCATGTCCTCGCCAACAATGATTTTGTTGATCTTCCACCAAAATAAGAGACATCTTCTCATGAAAAATCCCCAACTAATGAAGGCTCGTCAATTTCCCATCTTTCTCAAAAGAAACCACATTTTCATGGGCCACAATTGGGTAATGTAAGTTATTATTTAAGTTAGTTATAAACCATTTCTTTCATTGCTCACATATCATTATTTTCAAGTCACATTTCATATAGATCAGGTCATAGATGATGCAGTTATTTTTTAGTGTACTCTATATGTTTATATTTGGTCACAGATCACTATTTTCAAGTTATGTATAATAATATATTTTTTATTTTTCAAGTGTTTGAGGATATAAGATTGAAGCTGAGTATGCAAATATCTGAACTCAAGTTAAATAATAAAGTTTTGACTGCAGAGCTTATGACATCAACTCACAGATGTCATCCCTAAACGCATAGCAAACAACTAAAATGAATTACACTGTCTAATGCAAGGAGAAATAAAAAGTGACTTGAAGGAGATAAGGACAAACATGCAATTTCTGTCTGAACTTGTGTCAGTAATGATTTCCCGTTCAATGGACGATACTATGAAATGGTTCGATTACAAAATAAGTGATCATGGAGTTGGAGAGAAGAACCTCATGCTCTTGGAGGATATGATAAGAACGACGAGGTAGGTACATGATATTTTTAAATTTCTTTTAACAACTGTAGTTGCATTTGACATTTCAAATATTCTTCAATTTAATTTACAGGTGAAAAACATGGAAGCAAATGTCGATAGAAAATGGAAGGGTAAGATGGACTCAAATGATGATCCTGATCTTCATATATTTTCCAATCACTGGAATTTGATTTAGGTGTCGGATCTACACAACCCGTGTTTAAATTTTCAAAGAAATTCAGAAGTACATAGATTTTATCGTATATGATGTGATGACAACAACAAAAAATGTTGATATAGAGGTATATTGTACCATGTTGGTCACAAAACACATAATTCACAAATAGTAAATGTTCACAACTTACAGATCATACACAAACTTGCAAAACATGTCACAAAGAGTTCATATGCTGGATGTTTAACTTAATCACTGTACATAAATTAAGAAGCTAAATGTCACAATAACATACAAGGATCACCTGTTGTTGAAGTGGCGTGTAAATTGTCAGTTAAGCAAGTTTCAAGGTCCACGAGGACATTGCAGTCTCCATTCATTGCTGGAGAAGGGAAGTTATTCAAGCATGATGATAGTGTTACTGTTTTCAAAAATCATAAAAACCATGTCAAAGAAGTTGATAGATCAGCATTCATGGGTTGGTCCAGAGAGGATACAAACCAAAAAAAGAATGCATATAGTTTGTATCTATTTATGAACATTACTTGAGAACTCATTGTAACATAGTAACTTAATCTTCAATTTTGATTGCAGGAAAAAGATTAGCAAGGAGGGCTGCCACACGATTTATGTAACGTGATTTTTAAACCGCAAGTGTATGGTGTCAAGTTTTGTAATATAGTAAAGAAGTTAGGATGTCGAACCCACAAGGATTGATATTTAAGTAAATTGAGTACTATAATTGTTTTAGCCCTCACTTTATTTAGACAATCGAAAGTTGAAACGATGTTTTATTCTAAATTAAAATAAATGGGATGAACGATGCAAGTAAATGAGGATAAATTATAAAATTTCTTATCAAATTATGAATGCCTACGGAATGATTTCACCGTACCTTTGACAATATTTTTCAACCGTATAACTATTTCTATCGATCTTTCCAAAATTTATAGGCGAGAACGCTAAAGTGATTCTATTTCCCTCTCTCGAGCGCCAAATAAAATTTATTTCTATATTTTAATTCTAATATCTCTATTCCGAATTAAAGATAAAAAAATTATCAAGCACGTGGTTCTTAATTAAAACAAGTCTCAAAGATTCTCACCTTCTCTCGAAACCTACGAAATCTAGGTTATGTTGTCTTAGATCACGCCCAAATTTGCCTATCTCGAGTGCCAAAATTTAGAACATCAAATCAATCAATTAGTGGCCAGTTAATTGAAAGCATTGCGCACAAACAACATAAATAAATAAACGGAAAGATTAATTGAAATAATTCAAACGGAATTCAAACATGTCTAAAGCAGGCTACATCAACCCTATGATTAAAGTTTAGTGCATAATTGAAAGAATTAACACAAGTAAATTAAAATGAAAGCACGTGGAAAAGAAAAAGAAATGGAAAAACTCGTTTGTAGCAGCTTGATTTCTTCCCCAAAATTAATTCCTTCAATTGTACTTGTCTTTCCAGCCGTTCCCCTTTTACTCCTTTCTTCCTTCTCAATCCCAGAAGTTTGAGCCAATGAAAATCCCCTTCAATTGTTCTGTAATTGCTGACTGTTCTCCCCAGAATTCTCTTGCTCGTTCCCCCTATATGTGGCTGGTTTCCACAGATTTGTAATGTGCGGCTCTCCCCTTTTTTTAGGTTTTTGGATGGTATTTATAGTTTCTAGGAATTTTGGACGGGTTGGAGTCGATTTGGCTCGAGAAATATAGTTTAGAAATCTGAATTTCCCTTTCTAGGAATGCAGCGCCTGGGCGCTGAGTTTCTGTTGGAATTACAGCATTGTGGCGCCTGGGCGCCCGGTTCGCCCGAAACGGCATTCTGCGCATATTTTAGTATTTTTAGCATAACTTTCTCGTTTGATATCCAATTGAAGTGATTCAAGATGAGTTGGAAAGGTAATTCAAAGGGCTACAACTTTGATTCAGGCATCATTCTCCAATTCTATTGTTTGCTATGTCGAAAATGGGTCTGAATGTGGGACTAAAAATCTGGTGCAAAACTTTTCGGTTCGAAAATGATTTATGATCATATCTTGATTAAATTTGGTCCCTTTTGACACCTTCCTTCATCCAATTGACTCCTACCACTCTCGGATCTTCATTGCAAGTTTCGATACAACTTTTGATAATGCGTACTTTAGTACTCGAACTTTGGATCTCTTACATTTTGGTCCTTTCATCCAATTTCGCCAACTTTTGCCTATTTCTTTCATTTGGCCTCTTTTAGCACTTGTTTTCTCCACTTCATCCATCCTTCAAAATAGCGTGAAAATCAAATGTTAGCACCTCTAAAATACTCTCCAAGATAGCAAAATCATGAAATTAATGGCATAATATAATTAGTGTAAATCACTCATCAAAGGCGTATTATCAAACTTGCTTTTGTTATTAGTTCATTCCAAGTAGGACAAAAGACTTGGTTCTACCAGTAGGGACAGACACAGACATTTTTGAATGGGGGTCATAATCAATCTTTCAAAAAAGTGACGAAAAACTTAAAGTAAGAGATATATTATTACAATTGTTCCCTAATAACGTTCCATAATTACATTATTTTTAATCTTGTCAAAAACATCTTTCTCAATATATGCAATCAAACTATCATACAACCATTGATCTTCGATTCGATGGCCTAGACGATTTTTTACCTAAGTCATCACAGAAAATGCTCTCTCGACTGCAGCAGTAGCCACGGGGAGAACTAAAGCTAATGTCACAAGTTTGTAGACTAATGGATACATTCATGTTTATTCTTCATACCCAACTTTTGTGCAAGATCACTAATGCCTTGTAATATCTCAAAAAGTGTGCATATCAAGAATATATGTATCTAGTTGATTATCAAGTTCTGAGATATTTGCTACATCAAAATCTATTGGATAATATTGACATAGTGACATCACTTTGGTCTCTTCAAAAGTAGCAAATGAATTATTTGGAGATAAACACGCAACACAAAGGAGCAAGTCACTATTTACCTCACAAAAACGATCATTCAACTCTTCAAGTTGCATATCAATGATAGCATAAAATATTTCCACATGAAAATGATACAAATTTGTCACTGTCTCAAGTCGTGAACGATCTAGAGTTATGTGTAAGTTTCACAGAACGAACAAACTAGTCCAAAAAAGAATCACATCCATCACCCCTTATGATTTGGAGTTGGCTTTACATATTTGCACCAATCTCATGGGATTAACAGTATCTTGATCTTTTCTTTGTAATGCTCTCGAAAATTCATTTGAAATCCTTGAAATCTTTTTTATGAGATTTAGATTAAATGCAAATTTAAATCTTTACATCAACTCCAATGAAATATATGCGTCACCTCTTGTTCCAGTAGTTGTAGTGTCAATAGCAATAATCACAATAACGTTGACTACGGTTGAAAACATGACAATCAAGTTAATTAAACAACTATAGTGAGAGCCCCAGTGTGTATCACCAAGACGCTGAAGTGTAATTTCTTGATTGAAACCTCGTTCGCCTGAAATTTCGCCAACACTGAGCGATTCAAGAATTGTCAATCTTTAGTTATTTCAAATAAGATCAATCTGTTTAGCTTATCTTCCCACAACATTTACCATATTGTGTACTGTAATGAAGAAATTTTCAATCTTTGAATGTTTTTATGCCATTGTGGAAGTTGATGAGCAAAGCAATGAATATAGTAAGCACTTGGGTTTTCTTCCAAAATAAGTGCTTTGAGGTCATTATACGCACCTTGTATGTTACTAGCTCCATCACATCCCTAATCTCTCAAATTAGATATGCTTAAGCAGTGCGTTGAGAATAATTGATCAATTACAGCCTTAAGTGAGGTAGCTATTGTAGTCAAAACATGAATGACACCAATAAAATGTTTCAGTACATACCCATTCTTCACATAACAAATGACAACTGCATTTGCTCCTTCAATAAAATGTCTTGAGATTCATCAACTAAAATTGAGAAAAAACTATCATGAACAGCTTTGATAATCACGTATAGACATTCAGAAGCAGTAGCATTCACAATATCTTTTTGCACTCTTGTTGATGTTAATTTGAAATTCTCGAGTGCATTCATCAAAGCAACGGCATTAATAATAGCATTATGATCATACAACCAATACAATAGTTTAAGAAAATTTCATTTATTGTTTGAATCTTCATATTCATCCTGTCCACGAAATGTCATCCCTTGTCATAGAAGAAATCGAACACAATCAATTGACGCATTCAATCAAATTCGATAATCTGTTTGAACTTGATGTGATTGCTTATCAAGATAGGTTTGAATACTTTGATTCTTGAACAATTCATATTTGACCCGAGCTTGATTGTGTGCACTACTTGAAGCCCCAACGTATTTTCTAATATATTATTTTCTTTTTTCATTTTGAGAATCCATCTTTAACAAATAAAACACCATTCAAATTTAAAAGATAGCAGTAAAAGCAAAGGAATTGCATCTTTTGCTATACTATATTCCTATCAAATAGGATCCTCATTATATCATGAAACACAAAATCGTTTGTTTTTGTTACCTCTTCTTGTCTGTGGAAATGCATGATTGCAAGGCTAACAAGGACCCCTTTGTACATATACTCTTCAAATCACCATAATTGAGTATTGGAACTCTTAATCCAAGATCTAAGGGAACCTGGGTAATATCGATATCCCCAACATCTCCAATATTCCCAACATTTCTAACATCAACTTCCCCAACATCTCCAACATAAATATCAACATTATCTTCATCTCTTTTCTCTCGAACATTCCTTTCACTAATATTTTGCTCATCACAGGAAAGCATTAATTTACTTTAAAGTATTTGTTCATAGTTGATGCAAACAAAAAATCGACAACATTAGAAATCCCTAAATCAGTTTCTTCTTCTAAATCATACCTACCAAAATTCAAACAAAGTGTTAATCTTCCTAAATCAATTCACATATAAATAAGAAAGCCCTAAATAAAAAATCCCTAAATTTCTGAATCAAAAATCCCTAAATCAAAAATTAGAAAACATAATTAATGGCAACATTGACATTTATTTGTTAGGAATCAGGAATGAGTTGTATATAAATTACAAATAGAACAAAAATCAGGGAAAACCCTAAAATAGAATTGGAAGAAAAAAACTAAAATCAAATGGAAATGTGACATACTTTCAAGATTTAAGAAGATGGCAGTGGAGTGGACTGCGGATGGATTGGATTTTGGCGCCGATAAAAAATTATATAAGGGTGGATGCAGCTGGCAGCTTGGCAACAGAGACAGATGCAATCATCGCAGTGCATAGCCACATGTAGGTAGCGGGCTTTTGGTGAAGTGAAAAAGAAAATGGTGTTTTGGAAAAGTGGTGGGCCAGTGGCCGATGGCAGAGTGCCGGAGTGGACTGGGTTGAGCTTGAATGGATGCTGAAATGGCCACCGTTACAATGGAAATCTCAAGTTTGGGTTGTGGAAGAGAAAGACAAAGGTGTGCTACTGTGCCTGTACTACTAATTCATAATTTATATTTTACGTTTCATTTTTCAAACTTTGATCTACTACTAAAAAAATATATATAAAAAAACTAGGGGGTCAAGTAACCCTATAGGTATCCTGTCCGTCCCTATTTACCAGATTATAAATTCAGAGTCACCTTTGAGCAATAAGATACATAACTGTACTCATTTATGTCACATTTTATCGCTAACCAATCATAGACCACGTGCTAGGATTACATATAGCAAGACACAGTTACCATCTTATGCATACACAACTTGCTATCCATAGTCACAAATTAGTGTCATACGTTGTTAAGATAACCAAAGTTCATACAAACATGTTAAATATTAAACTGGATTTAAGTTACAGAGTCAGTTTTATCCAAACTATTTCACATCATACTTAATTTTTTTCCTTTTTATTAAAACAACACATGGATACGTGCTTTTATTACATTTGTCAGGTAGTGAAACTTGGTAAGAAGGTAATATACAAAGCTACGACAACAAACTCTTGGTTCTAGAATAAGATTAAAGACATATACCTTGCTTTCCCAAAGGATCCTAATGTTTTGACGTCGAAGTCCAACCTGATTGAGGTTAAAACATGTCACAGCCTATCTTTTCAGCACACTCTGGGCCGATGTTGACTATGTGTTCATTCCAATCCTCCCCCACCAAACACTAGATGTTTGGTCTATTATAATTTAAAAGCCATGCCTTGAGTGAGTTCAATTCAGTCGGTAAAAGCTACTCTAATTGGAAGGTTCTACAAGGTATTGAGACATACTTGAAAATCTTACCTACTCTACTGAATGCTCTAGAAATTTCAAAAAAGGACCATGATTATCATCAACTCGACTGCATAGAATTGAAGGTTATCATTGATGATATCCTACCTCAGCAGACAAATGGGGTAAGTTTGTGACCAAGATTGCAATGTGTACAACTTTAAAAAAATTTCATTCATAGCATTCCATTTCGTGTTGTTCATCAGCTATGATTTCGGGATATTTATGATTTTATATCTTATTATCTTTTGTGAAAGCAGAGATTCCATACTGTATGAATTCGATGCTAGCAAACATAGACTGGATATTGCTACATTACTCTACAAACGTCGAGAGATCTATTTGAAGATGACAAAGTGGCCTACAAAAGGAAGAGGGAATTGTTATAGAATGAAACTTGAAATTACTTATGTAAATGAAGTTGATGCTTTCATCTGTGACTTTTATGAATATTATACTCCAACTTTTTCTTTTTTAATATTTTCTGCTCAATGTAAGTGATTGTAATGAATATTAACCTATAGGTGCAAGGACTAATTTGCAATACATGAATGCAACATGTTTTAGCTTATAATACCTTGTTATTTGGTTATATTTTATTGCAATGGGTCATAGATTTGGTAGAAATGTCACATATTTATATACACAGGTCTAATGTGTACTGTGGCTGCAACCATAGCTATTTATGTTAACTTGATCCTTCTGTGATTCTCTACATCACTTGTTTAATGTCTCATGACTAAATGAAAATAAACACATACCATAGGTCACATGTTACAGCACAGGTTTTTGATATCTGATGAGACTCACTGCATTTCTCATGTCTAATGTCTGATGTCCGTCATATGACACAGGTCACATGTCACAGCACACAAGATACATCTATTGGAAAAGGTCATATGTTCTAATACATACGTCAAAATTCATGTCATGTATGAAATAGGTAATCACATATATGTGTTTCACACCTCAGGTCATAGTTATTTATCAAATAGACTACAGAATTCAAATAGAGGTTACAATTATTTATCAAACCGACTTCAAAATTAAAACAAAGGTTATATGTGATAGTAAAGGCACTAACTAACGAATACACAACTATTTAAAGGTCAAAACTCAACGGCACAATTGAAAATACAATAGTTACAGATAATTTCAACCATATTATTCAAATAAATGTTTCAAATACAAGAATATGGTATATCTATGATCTATCTATATCATCTATTGATTATCTATTTCTGGGTGTTATTCTCTTTGTCATTTTAGCTTAATGGGGTCAAATTGGAGCATTTCCTACGGTTGTAACCATGTCTTCTATAACATCCACATTTCACTGTTGGTTTTCCTTTTACTAGATGATCTCTTCCTCTTCTCGGTAAGTCTTCTAGGACTCTTCTTTTTGTTAGAAGCTAATACAATTTGGTATTGCACTTCTTGAGGCATTGTTCATTCAATTGGATTTTCAACAGGATATTTGGAATCTTGGTACACATTAATATGTGCATCTCTTGTGTAATAATAAGAACAGGAAGCATATAAGTCCCTCTTTGTATTTGTAATTATAGCTAATGCATGCCGATACGGTAACAAATCAACTTGTAGCATCCTGAACGTACATGTACAATTGCTTAATATCAACAACAAAAGTGACTTTTCATCGTTGATAGAAAACACTGTGTGTTTGGAAGAAGATACCTGTGAGAATGTAATAACATTCCCAATATTTGTCGTGTCAAACAGTTAAGTATTACATCACAGACATATATTTTGTCGTAGATGTACAATTCAAGTCTCATACATTTATGTTTAGGTCACATATATAAATAGCGCATAGATATATATTTTGTCACAGATGTACAGTTCAGGTCATGTGCATTTATGTTCAGGTCACATACATAAATATCAATTATCAAAATAATAAAGTCACCATCAAATTCCTCAAATCTACATTCATTTTCCTCATTTCTTTCTCGTAATTGCTTGACAACTTGATAAAAGTTTCATGCACATCGTTTCTATGTTTATAGAACCAATATTGTACAGTTTACCGCAACGACTCCAGCAATGATACAATAGGCTAATTTTTAGCTGATTTGTGGCCGCGTTGACTGATTCTACTATGTTTGATTTCATTATAGAATATATGTTGGCTTGCATATGGATTTGCGATAATTTTTCAATCAACATTAACCTACAAACATATATTATAATGATAAATATCATATAAATGACATATGTGTCCATTTTTATGTATACGATAATGTAATCAAATGTAATACTCTAGTCAGTAACTATTAATCTTCTCATTTATTGTGTCCAATCGTCGCATGCTATAATCAAATTCTTTCAATGTGTAAGCGAAAACAGACGAAGTGAAAGCATGTGTAATGTTTTGACCCGATTTTTCATAATATGATTTTTAGATTTTGCAACAAATGATACGAATTAATACCATGTGGGCTCTCCAGATACATTGTTCTATTGCATTCTTTATAATGCTATAATGATTCAATATAAAATACAATCCTTCTCTGTACTCATACGTCTTTTCCAGGTTTTCAAAAACCTATCTCCAAGATTTGTCGTTCTCGTTATCTCCAATTGTAAAAGTAAGAATGAATATGCTATTATTCAGTGTACATGCTATAAAAAAAAAGTATCTCCATAGTGACCATTGAAATAAATACCATCAACCACAATCACAGGCCTACAATGCTCTCATTCTCGTATTAATGTACCAGGTGATATAAAGCAATATTTGGACCTATAGTAACTATCACCTCTAATTTTGTGATCGTACCAGGATTCTTTCGTCGGAGCATGTAGAAGAAGCTCGATATCTTACCAAAATGAATCGACTAGATCACCACTAATGATTTTTTAATGTTTGCTCTTGAAATCTCCAAGCTTTAGAATAATTCGAATAAACCCCATAAGTATGCAACATATCACTGTATATATCTTTTGGAGTGTATGTATTACGGAATGATATGTACTTGTACATGATGCTATATGACACAACTGTAGTTGATACTTGTCCGCTAACACTATATTTGATACATATGTGTGACTATTAATCTTTAGAATCTTAAATAGATATGTTTTACTTCATTTTGACAATCTGCATATCCAATTGCATCCACCATTTGAACACCTCACAACATATTCTTTCTGTCGGACCTCAAATATATTATGTGTGACAAAAAAGGACCGGCTCAATTTCAAAATATCCTTATCACGAAACACCCTTTATTCTTCTACCTCCCTAGCATTTGCGACAGATACAACTTTGACTTCGGTGTCGCAGATGTGACCTATTTTTTCAATTGATGATTCATGTATGTCAGATGTCATGTCCTATAATGTACACAGCTTACAACTAGAATGTGCATTAATTGACATTGTGATAGATAGTTTATCAATTTATGTATAAATTACATCGATGATTAATAGGTATTTAGCAAGTTCACGATCCATATCCTTCAGCAGAATGTACAATAGCAAATTACTGTCTTTTTTTATCCTGGTTGGAGGCAAATTATCGTTTAATACATATTTTAATGAGACTTTTACCTTCATAGGATCCAAATCAAACTCTATCATAACTATGTCCATAGGGTTTATATAATTGTAATTACGATTTACCATTGTCAACGATGATTGAGATCCCTTCGACAAACTCATGTGCAAGTACACCATTTCCCCAAATTTAGATTAATATCAATATTGTCCTCGTGATGAAAGCAATAAAATTCACAGAGTTCATACAGAAATGCAATTAATAAAGTACATGTCACCCGTTCAAACTAGTCACATATGACCAAAATGAATGTCGTAATTGGTGAAACATAGGTCACTATTCATTTTACACAATTCTCATATTTATCCTTCATATTCTATTACACACCGTACAAGCATGAGTTACATATATAGAGAGCAGGTAACGTTTGAAATGGTTACCTTGAAAATATTATCTCGTGTTAATAAGAGTTTCTATGACATGTAAATTACAATTTATAATGAATCTATGACGGCAAAAATATTGTCGTGACTAGAGCATTTGATTTGTGCCCAAAACAATTCAAGCGGTTACCTATATCCTATTATCCGACGACGACAAGAACTTATGTGACAAGCATTAGATTTTTCTGTTGAAACTGTGACGGTATAATCAATTCATGATTATAGCATTCAATCCATGACTAAAAAATTAGAAGTGGTGACCAAAATAATCGGATTATTATCTATATTGTCTTCTCTAATGATTATTTTCAATTTATCAAATTGATTCAAATATTTGTGATGTGAGATATCTAATGTTTTAGAAATCGAACCAGACCGGTCTATTCAAGCGGAAAAATCGAGAACCGGACCCAAATCCGGTCCGGTTAATATATTAAACCCTCTAATTAAAAACCCTCCCTAAAAATCGTAGAACCGAGCAGATTTTTTGTGACCCGTGACCCGCTACCGGTTTAAAGGGTCAAAATTAATTTTTTAAAGGCAAGAATCTCATTCTCAAATGGACAGAACCTTGTTTCTCACAATTCCTTCATCTTCCATCTTCCATGCGCCTCTCTCATCTCGGTCTTGATGTTTGCAAATTGGTTTCAACTTCCAATTTCAACATTTAAAGGTTTGAGCTGCAATATTATTAGGTTTTAGTTTAATCACTTTGATTTTTTTCATTCTGCTTCATTTTTTCCATAAAATTTTATATGTTCTCCGAAATTGCAATTAATTTAGGAAGAAGATTTTTTTTTCATATTCTGTAGGTTTCGAATAATATTTTGGGTTTTTTTTCTCATAACTGATTTCAAATTTTGAAAAATTCGTTGGATTTTGTTTTTTGTGCTTCTTAGTTATGATAATGAGTTGGTGGAATTAATCATATTTTTACTTTTTTTTGAGATGGTTTGTCTGATAATCCATAAAGAATAAATAATTGATTGTTAGAAAAAACTTATGTTGTTCTGTTTTAAAAGCAGATTTTAAAAAACTTATGTTGTTCTATTTTCAGAAGCATACCATAAATAGGAGCTCATAGGTAGAACTATAAGTAGATTATGCAAATAAAGGCAGGAATCTGCTTGCAATTCAAATTGCCAATCCAAAGATGATGGCCTGCAAGAAAAAGTGTAATAGAAAAAACATGGATGGGCCACCAAGGTGTTGTCATTTAGTATTATGGGGCTTTTTTCTTCATTGAAAAGTGAAAACAATGTTTTGCTGCACTTGTGATCAAAATTCGCTGATCGTTAAATTTTTGGAAATGTCGTCGTTATTTTTTAATTGTATTAATATTTAATATTCATCTAACTATAATACTTTTAATTGCTTTTATTTAGGATGGATTGCAATGATCAATCTTTGGAAAGTCATTCTATAGGTTTCACACAATCTAGCCGTGCAAAAACTGATCCTGCATGGAAACACTTTTCTTCAACTCATGATATTGATGGTAAAGCTCGTTTCACATGTCTTTATTACAACAATAGCTTTAAAGGTGGTGGAATTAAGAGAATGAAGTATCGTCTTGCTAGAATTAAATGTCAAACATCTCAATGTAAGAAAGTTCCTTTTTGATGTTCGATTTAAATTTCAAGGAATTCTTAGGGATTTATCTAAAAAGAAACTAGATGCTAAAGAGGCTCATGATTGTACGTTTAAGGACAATTATATAGATTTAGAAATCGGAGGAGAGGAAATAGAAGAGGATATTCAAGAAATGAATATATCATTAGAAAAACAACGACAAGAAAAAGGGAAGAGGAAAGCAAGTGAAGGTATTGAAACGTATTTTTCTCCGAGGACTACTCCTGGATCTCAGCCTAGTTTGAGGAGTACTTTAGCTGGTAAACAAGCAATAAAGAGAGCTCATATATCTTGGGCTAGGTGGTTTTATGATGCTTGCATTCCATTTAATACTTTGCAATCAACTTATTTTCAACTTGCTTTAGATGCCATTGCTACAATTGGTCCAAGAATTAAAGGTCCATCTTATAATGACATTCGTGTTAATTTGTTAAGAGATTGCAAGAAAGAATGTCAATTGTTTGTTGACACTTATCGAAGTCAGTGGATAAATAATGGATGTACAATTATGGCCGATGGTTGGACCGATCAAAGACATAGAACTTTGATTAATTTTTTAGTATATTGTTCTTCTGGGATTGTATTTATAAAATCTTATGATGCATTAGATGTAGCGAAAGATGCTCAAACATTGTGTAATTTGTTTTCTGAGATAGTTGAATGGGTTGGACCTCGTAATGTGGTTCATATGGTAATGATAGTGCAGCTAACTATGTGGCAGCAGGGAAATTATTGCACGACAAATATGATCGCATTTTTTGGTTTCATTGTGCTGCACATTGTTTGAATCTTATTTTAAAAGATATTAGTAGTATGCCTCACGTACGTTCATTTGCATTACGTGCTTCGAAAATTACAATATTTGTGTATAATCACACAATTGTTTTTGTCTTGGTTGCGAAAAATACCTGAATGGAGGGAAATCATACGTCTAGCTGTGACTCGTTTTTCTACAACTTTTATTACATTGAAAAGTATTTATGATCACAAACAATCATTACAGAGTTTGGCAACAAGTAGACATTTTACAATCCATAGGCTTTCAAAAAGCGCAAATGGAAGACACGTGAGCTCTATCATCTTGGATAACAAATTTTGGGAGAATTGCTTGATGGTTGTGAAAATTGTGGCTCCTATTATAAGATTGTTACGAATTGTAGATTCAGATGAAAAACATTCATTAGGTTATGTATATGATGGCATGCATAGAGCATGAAAAGGAATCAAGAATATATTCTTAAATAAGAAGAGATTGTACAAACCTCACACTGATATAATTAAGGAGCGATAGGATAAACATCTTCTCCTTAACATACATGCAGCGGCTTATTTTTTCAATCCTGCTTTCATGTATGAAGAAGGATTTTGTCAAAAAGTAGAAGTCATGCAAGGTCTTTTCAATTTCTTGAAATCAAAAGTATTTGTGGTGATGAGACAAAAGCAATGGGGGAAATAAGGATGTATCAAGAACGTGAAGGGAGTTTTGGAAGGCAATCGGCATGTAACACTAGAAAATCATTACAACCTGGTGAGTAGTTGTATTTAGTTATTTGTTGTTTATTTTTAATAGTTCTTAGCGCTTGAAACTAATTTTATTAAATTATACAGATGAATAATGGAAATTGTGTGGATCTAGTGCTCTAACTTTGCAAAAGATAGCTATTCGAATACTTGGTCAAACAACTTCTTCTTCAGGATGTGAAAGGAATTTGAGTGTCTTTGAATGCATTCACACGAAAAAGAAATAGATTGAAACATCAAAGACTCAACGATCTTGTCTATGTTATGTATAATTTGCAATTGAAGAATAGGTATATAATCTTAAACTTCTTACCACGTCAAGAGTTTATTTTAATGACTCGCTTATTTGATATATTTTCTTTATCTAACTACTACTCATTTACGACCCTATAGGCGTTATTATAAGAAGGGGTCTTATGATTCAATTGAGTATGAGTGTATTGACAAGACAAACTTTTGGATAGAGGAAGAAGTGCCACCACAGGATTTCGAGTACGGAGATTTAGATAATGCTATTTATGAAGAAAATGCAATATCCAATGTTAATGATCATGAATTTGATGATAATGTTCAAGGTTCATAAATAATCTTAACTTATTGTTTTTATCTTTTTTTTTTATAATATTAGTCAAGTATTTTTATCTAATATATTGTTTCGTATTTTTTGTATTTTAGATAACAATGAAAATAAGGATGAGATTAATACTCAAGAGATGGGAGAGTTAGATACAATGGATGTTATTCATCATTTTGGTGGTTCATGTGATCGTGGAAGTGATCAAGGATTGAGGCTTATAGATGAAAATGATAAAGACGAAATTTAACTATTTAATATGTTATGTTTAGTGCACTTTTTGGTTCCAATTATTACATGACATTTTTTGTATTGGTGATAGTTGTGAAACTTTTAAATTTTAGCTATTTAAGTTTTCATGCTATTCACTTATTGACATTATTGTTTACTTTATATTATTGACTTATTCAGTTATTTTAAATTATATAATTGGATTGAGTAGCATTGACTTGGTTGATTGTAATCGATTTTTTTGTGATTTGATTTCAATATTTGCTTTTCATTTTTTCCCTTCTTTATAAACATATATTTTTCATTTTGATTTTATAAAAGTCATTGCTTCAATTCCGGTTCAACCCTGGTCCAACCTTCTGACCCCGACCCTTTCTGTTTTTCAGGTCGATGACCGGGTCGGTTTTTAAAACATTGGAGATATCAATGTGGGATGAATCATTCAATTTGTGATCAAAATCAATCGACATGGTTACCTACTATATCTTCTCCAACGACTGAATTATGTTATTTGTTGTGAAAATTCCAACTGAATTTTTAAGTTTGGGATATGGATTTGTATTGTAGGGAGTCCTATTATAGAATTAAAGTGAGCTTAATTATAGGAAATGGATGTGAGTTACAAAAATGTTGATTATTATTTAATTCACTCACATTTTTTTTAAAATAAAAAAATGGCCTAATCCAATACTTATTTTATTATCGAATGCAATTAATTTTTTTACAAGAATCAAAACAAATTGGATAGTTAATTGAGTTCTATTTTGGTTCAATATGATTTTCAATCAAAATGCCAACTCACAACGACTTTATATAGATTTTAACTAGAAATAGCATTAGAAGGGAGCAAGATCCGATTTGGCTACATTATACTTTCATGAGAATATTTTTCGTATCACAATATGTGATCAAGAATCCATGTCATCAAATAAATGTTTCTTTTTATAATTTTCTTGACTCAACTCATCTCAACTTAATTTAAACTTTAATATTTTTTCTCGATCTAGAGTTTGGTCATGAGTCAAGATTCTCGACCCTTGGGAGATACATATTTGTTTTTGTCAATTAAGGGCCCGAACTTTATGTCCAAGAAACATTTTCCTTTTCTTTTGTGGGACCCGATATCAATATACATTTATTAAGTTACTCTATTGAGAATTCATTTTTCGTTTTTCCCCCTCTATTTTTTATACCTTATTAGGAACACCTCTACGAATGAATGTGCAATTTATTCACCTCTAAAGAAAGAAATGCAGAAGCACAACAGAGGTAAAAAATGACACAAGTCGACACATTCAGCTGTAGAAGAACAAGCTACAACTTCGCCTGCAAAACAAAGGTGATCATGCCGATTGATAGGAAAAAAAAAAGAACTACACCATGCTCTTATTTTTCAAATTAATCATCTGGCTGAAAATTACCCCTATTTGCGTCCCATTTTTTAAAACTCATTGTCAATCATGTTATTTCAATAAAATAATTTTGCGCATAGCACAGACCAATAAAAAAAAAAGGTGCCACTTTTTAATCACGCATTCTCCAAAAAAACGCTCGCAACAAAATTTGTTCTTAAAAAAAAAATGAGAAACAAACAAACAAACAAGGGCTCAATAAGTCACATCTGCGTAAGATATGTTCGTATATCTGCTCACAGATATCTTAACCAAATCTTGTAAACCTTAGTATAAACAAAACAAAATCAACCAAAGCATCCAATGTATGATAGGAAAAAACATAAAACAAAGCTATGACTTAATCGGGCGAGGAAAATAAGAAACGAAAATAAAAGCTATATAGTTTTGTAATAGATAAGTTCACCAGGTAAATCGACTAACCCGATCAACGAAGCACATACTGGAAAATAAGAATTTATTAATAACAAAACTAATAAATTACATACAAATATGATTTCACTTACCACTGTATCTCATTTGCCAATTATGATTTCACTTACCACTGTATCTCATTTGCATTTTTGTTACATCTTCTATACATCTCGAGCGACAATAAGTTCGACTAATTGATCAGCATCTCCGACATCAGATAGCAACAAGATGTCATCTTCCGTTGTGAAATTATGCTGTTGTCCAATAGCTCTCAAAAGCTGGTACACTTCAAACATGGTAGGCCTCTCTTTGGGAGCTGGTTGCACACAGCTACAGGCAACCTTAAGAAACTGGAAAAGCTCACCATTGTAACCTTTCCCGACCAAAAACTTATCAATTGCATCATAAAGTTTAGAGGATCTAGAGAGCTCGGAAATCCACTCAACTAGATTTCCGCTGAAGCTTTTGGGGGCTTTCGCCACATAGGTCGCCCTCTCACCTGTTACTAATTCGAGAAGTACAACCCCAAAGCTGTATACATCCCCTTTAGGAGTGGCCAGCAGAGTTCTTGCATATTCTGGAGCAACATAACCTAAGTCCCCGAATTCACCATTCACAAAAGTACTCAAATGAGTGTCAATAGGATTCATGAGCCGAGCAAGGCCGAAATCGGATATTTTGGGTTCATAGTCTGCATCTAGTAAGATGCAGTTGGAACTTACATTTCGGTGAATAATACGTGGATTACAGCTGTGGTGGAGCCATGCAAATCCTTTTGCCGCCCGAATGCCAATTTTGAGCCGTAAAGGCCAGTCCATAAGTTTGCTTCCGTCTTTCACAAGATGTAGATTATCATGGAGGTTTCCATTTGGCATGTACTTGTAAACTAAAAGTCTTTCATTCTTAGCTATACAAAAACCTAAAAGCGGAACCAAGTTGCGGTGTTTCACGTTTCCTAGAGTAGCCATCTCAGACGCAAATTCTTTCTCCGAGTATTGAATATCCTGCAATCTCTTCACCATAAGGGATGTGCCATCTTGAAGCACTGCCTTGTACATTGTCCCTGTTCTTCCTAACCCAATTATATTCTCTTTACTGAAGTCATTGGTTGCCTTCATGAGATCGCCCAATTTCATTTTAGAAACTGACTTCTCAAACGCTGAAAGCTGAAAGTAGGAGATGTGACTATTAGTAATTCATTCCTTGTATGGTTAAAAAAATTGAAAGACAAAAGAGGTCATCTACACAAGTGACACCAAGTCCGAAGTTCAACAAAATAATTTAAAGAAATTTGCAGCCAAGGACAGCAAATGTTGACAAATAAAGCACATTGGTCCCCAATCAATATCTCTTGGCATATCGGATTCTAAACTTTGATTTTGGTGCCTGTTGGCTCCATGGAAACCGTTAATTTTCCCATCAAACAATCACATACTGTTCGAGGATTATTTTTCTCAACTTGCTTCATTTCCCTCAAAAAGTTAAACAGAGAAAAATGGAGTGCTGACATTTGGCCTTCG
>NC_036247.1:18699295-18701144 GCF_002742605.1 Olea europaea var. sylvestris
CCCCCCCCCCCCCCCCCTCTTTTAGTTGTTTTAGAAGGAAACGGAATTGGTTGACAAAAATAACCCTCAAATAAGCAAAGCATGTGACTGTTTCACAGAAAAATTGAGGTATCCATGTCAGGGCATGAGACCAGAAAATTTTGAATGGGAGCCATATGCTTTATTTGCTAAAGTTTGAGGACCGTGGTTACAAATTTCACAATAATTTATATATGTCAAGAAATTCCAACAATGTATCTTGCCTTGATGCCTTTGGCATCCTTGATACTCTTTGTCCATTTGTTGCCCAAAGGATCTTCTTCCTTTTTCTTTCTGGACACCTTACGGGAATAGAAGAACATGCCAATGACAACAGCCAAAGCTGCAAAGGTCACCCCACCAACAGCTGCCCCAACAATGGCTGCACTATTAGTTTTCTTTGAGGAGCCTTGACAAGCAGGCAATGGATTGCCACATAGTCCTGGATTATTCAAATAACTATCGGCCGGAATTGTAACATTTACAAACTGGGGAACTGGACCCGACAGTCGATTTTTTGTCACGGTAAATGCCTTTATTCGACCAAGTTGACCAATTTGAGCAGGGATTGGGCCAATCAACTGGTTGTCGTCAAGTTTAAGGACGTTCAAATAAGAGCAATTTGCAAGATTCACTGGTATCTGTCCAGATAACTGGTTGGACGAGAGATCAAGGGTTGTCACATAGCCAAGTAATTTAGAGATGTTATTTGGAATATTTCCATAAATCTTGTTATTAGAAAGATCTAAGCCTGTCAAGGATGAACACTTAGCAACACCAAAAGGAAACTCGCCCTTAAGTCCCATGTCCCCCAGCTTAATATTCAAAACCCTGTTCTCATCCGCATGCCAACAATCGATCCCGATAAACTTACATATAAATCCTTCATTAGTGCTGCTATCAAAGTTCCATGATGAATTGATGTAATTCAACGTGTCTTCCATAGAATTTTTTATATCTCTCAGGCAGTCAACATCACTCTGATCCGAGTAGGTAAGAGATCCTCTCATAATCAACAAAAGAAAAATTCCAATAATCGTTGAGAGAACACTAAAATCAAATTTTGCCCTCAAGCAGAAAGAAGCCATAACCCGAAACAAAAAACCCGAGTGTATAAACCTCCTGAAGATGATTGCTAAACTAACCACCAAGTAACAGTTGTCATAAGTTTGATTCCTGAAACAAATTCAAATTTCAATGTAAAAATATTTTGAGCTCAACACAACATACTGAAAAAGTCTTTCAGCTGAGGAGATAATTCGAATGACAGAGTAAACTGTCATCCAATAACTATGGCAACAATTAACAAGGAGATGCAGAACCACAATTACTGCAAGGAGAACATATGGATGAGGACGGCGAGTTTGATATAAAAAAAATTCATTAAGTTAAAAAAAGATGTTAAATCATCTATATAAATACTTGAATGACAAAAGTTTCAAGCAAGATAACACCATTTGTATAAAATTTATAGCTAGTTAATTAATCAGAAATCTATTATAGGACAATTGATTGTTTATTTGATTGAATTACTCATTTAACAATAAAAAATCCCAATCAAGAGAAAAAATAAACATATAGATAATGATAAATCCCATGGGAAGACAGAATATGAACATGATATTACAGAGACCAAGCAGAACATATGAATATTCAAAACTCTTCCTTTCTAAAAAATCATGAAATTAGTAAGAAATGATCAAAACCACTTCAGTTTTCTCGATTATACGTCCTAAAATTCACATAACCATTTAATAAAAAAATTAAATCAAAGAAGCCCACCTGTGGTACCACCAAATTCAATCAAAACACCCCCCCCCCCCCCCAAAAA
>NC_036247.1:18701420-18716750 GCF_002742605.1 Olea europaea var. sylvestris
CTATTTTAGAAAGTTAATACTTAAAAATAAGTTCCAATAAACTCTATTTTAACTTTTTAAAATAAAGGGTATTTTTGGCTCTCCAAATTTAGAGAGGCAAACTCACTATAACATTTAATACATTACAAATTTCAAAACTCTATAATTTAAAATTTTCAAATTACATTTGAATTAATTGGTCATTAATATAAAAAAAATTATACTTAAATAAAATATGTGAAGAAATTATTAAATATTCATTGAAAAAAATAAAATAAATAATCAAAGTAAAGAGCTTGTTGGAGTGTATAAAAAAAAATTACTCTTTAAATTTAAAGATGTTTTCTATTATGTATAAGATGCTCTTTATAAATATAGAGTATTTTGCATATGTTCTTACTTCGTCAAAAAACAAATTTCAGTCATTACCAAGCGATTGAATTTAGTTTAAATTATTTTAGGAAGCCCATTAACTTATTATTATAAGTTTATTGCATAAAATAATAAAGGTAAAATGGAAAATAAAAAATTAAGAAAGGTAGAGAAATCGTAAAAAAAATAAAGGTGATGTTGAAATGGTTTCATTTCATGCTCAAGTGCTATTAGAAATCGATCTTGAATTTCATTGAACCTCAAATTTAATACTACTCTCAAAGGAAGATTTATTCAAAATAAATGCTGATTTAGCACCATCATATCTAGAAAATGAAAACTATCGTATTCTTCTTTGTTTGTCGTTATGTGCAAATGTATCGACTTCAAGGGTGGTTCTTTTGGTTTTCATTCTTTGGCTATGGTTACCTCGCGAATTTTCGAGAGCGTTTAGAATGAATCGTAGCTAAAGATCGATTTAGCTTAGATCTTGTTTGGAATGGGAAAATTTTTGATAGCGAGTTTGACTCTATGTCCCATATCCATATCTTTAATACAGCTCTACCACAAAACCTTTTTCATGTCATTATATTATCTTTACTCGACCTTGAAGAACTGTATTAGTTAGAGCCTGTTCAGTAGTAATAATGAGAATTGATTTTTTAACAGTTATAGAGAAAAGTGAATCCCACCTGTAAGTGAAGAAGTCAAAAATGATGATTGAAATAGTGAAATAACGATCAAAAAATTAATCTTTTTGAGTAAAAAATTGCTATCAAACGAAGGCTTAATTTGTATCCATACATAAAAAAATTTCGTTCTTTTAACCTCAATTTGTTGGGATCAAGCTAACTATCGAAGGCATGCCCAATACATGAATAAGTAGATCACTTAGTGGGAATTTTATGTTCAATAAGAGTGTTCACAACTTTGCACGACCTCTTGAAGGAAGCCTGCTAATAAGAGACAAAATTTTGGTCAAGAACAAAATAATATAACTTGCATAGAAAACATCCTCTACATCTCAATTTACGAAGTTTGGCTCTTTGAATAGATCTCACATTATTTTAAAATATATTTTTTTTTCTTTCTTATTTTCAACCATTCATTTTTAGTAAAGAATATTATATGTGAACCCGAAACTTTTTTTTTATTTCTTAATCACACAATTTCCATCAATTATTATTCCAAAATGCATTTATGGTGCTCAAACATGCTCTAAGAGTCTGTTTGGCATAAATTTTGAAAAATCAAAAGACAATTTCTAGACATGTTTTGCTAATTTTATGAAAGTTATTTTTCTACCTAAAAAGAGTTTTTAGGTAAGATTGGTCCGATGTGAATTCCTAAACGGCATTTTTAGAATAGAAAACTCTTTTCAAAATTTAGTTTCCAAACAAAGATCAAGATAACTTCTTCTAAAAATTCTATTACATGAAGTGAAAGCAAAACAAAAATCATGCCGCCCTAAGCCTTACTTCTCCAACATAAGTTTTGATTGGACTAATTGAAATGTAAAATGAAGTTCACATAAATAGCACTAATTACGAGCACAAAGGTTTAGATTTAAAAAAAAAAAAAAAAGATTTTGTGTGTCTTACCACAAATATTGATATGATTGAATTGATGCAATGTTTTCTTAAAATTATGATAAATTTAAAACGTGATGTCTTGACACAAGTTAATAACTCTCAATCGAGGTCAAGTACCTAAAGCTATGAATTGACAATAGTACTGTTGACACACTAAAAGTGCGGCCCAAATCGAATAGTTCAAGGAATGAAGCCCAACTGAACAATTCAAGATAAACGTCCAGATAGGGTTATTAATGAATGCAGTGGAAGCCCACGAACACGGTAACATCATCGCCCAATCTTGCAAGACGCCTAAGATCTGAGCGAATGAAGTGCCTTATAGTCGCCTAGAGCTATAACCTTGTTCTCGTCCAAACCTTCGAATCGCCTAGGATCTTAGCAAACATAAGATGTTATGGTTATCCAAAAGTGCAGTTATTGAGTAACCTTATCACGTTCCACGATTCAAGAAGTTCAATTGAAAACGGTTGAACGACAAAGAGTAGTGGCAGTACTTAGAGAGGACAATTCCACGACAAGTTAGCCACCATATAGGAAGTGGGTAGTTATAAAGCAATCAAGTAGTTTCTAAATTGTTGATCGCGAAGAAATCATCAAGGGAATATAAAAGGAAGAGAAGACATAAAGCAGAGGGACCCCGAATCAAACACTCTCAAACAGAAAATATGTAATTTCAATTTCTTAGTTTAAACTTAAATATTTCTTTTCAGTACTCGTGTGCTTGCGCCCCTTGGAGGCATTCTGTTTAGTTCCAATTGTAAAGTCATCGCCAATAAAATACCCCTTTTTGGGACTTTGTCTCAAGAGCTTTGTTCCTCACACAATCGTCTGATTTTTCTTTTTAATTGTTAGCAAATACTCGCGTGAAACAATTTGACACGCCCAATGAGATCTTGGTGTTTTGTATTGAAAATACAAAAGGTGAAACAATTTGACACGCCCAGTGAGACCTTGGTGTTTGGTGTTGAAGATACAAAAGGTGAAACAATATGCCTCAAAAATCTGATAAAGAAGCAAGTCAGGGAGGAGTCCAGTCTGTGATCAAGCGATATGAGGAGCAGCATAGCTCTCCACGAATAGATGGATAGAGTCAGAACAGTCACAGTCGTTACGAACCAATGACAGAGTTAAGTCCTCGAACCATGCGTGCATTACTTGGAGAACTCACACACGATGTCGTTGAACAGGTAAATCTACGAAATATTCATAATATGGAAAGATTTACCCAAAATGGGAATGCACATTATAACAACATGGCCAAACAACTGAATACTTTGAACGAAATAATGAATAAGTTGGTAGGCCAAATTTGTCAGCCAGTTGTGCCTCTTGCAAATAATTTTCAAATTAGGACAACTGTGGGACATAATTCCCCAGTCCTAAGTCCAAATCAAGGGGTAGAACCACCTTTTGGTCCCTCTACTTCAAACCAGGGGATGGTGTAATGCCAAATCAGAATAGTGGCAATGGTACATCTAACTTGGGGGGTAACCTAAATGTAAGAGACAATGTCCTCAATAATGGACAAATGTCCCACGTGTTAATGATGGAATAAATATTCAGACTAATGGAAAAAATGGCCCAAATCATGGCAACTTTGTTGCCAACCAAGGACCAAATATTAGGCCCCAAGCAAATCAACCGGTCAACCAATCTGTAGGAATTCCATATGACCCCAAGTCATGTTGAGGAATCAAATTATGGAAATAGTACAGGATCATATGGCTTTTGGGGTACGTCCTATCATTAGGCCGACTTACACAAGCCATATCTTGATTGGGTAGACCAAGCATATCCATGACCTAGAGGGTATAAAGTGCCAGAATTCGCACTATTTACCGGTTTAGGAGAGGTGTCTACTCTAAAACACATAGGGCGATTTACGCTGCAAAGTGGTAACGTAACTGATTACCATAAAATGAGGTTGTTCCCTAGTTCATTAACAGGAGTAGCTTTCTCCTGGTTCATCAATTTGCCAGCGAACTATGTTTAGACATGGCAACAATTGGAGCAATTGTTCCACGCTCAGTTTTATAAGACTGAGTCTGAAGTTACTTTGGCAGATTTGACGAATCTACGTCAAATGCCAAACGAATGGGCAGAAGGGTTCCTTCAAAGGTTCAAGACAGTAAGAAGTAAATGTTCTGTACCTTTACCCGAAAAGAAGTTTGTCAAAATCGCTCAAGGTTGTCTAAACTTTGATTTGAAAAAGAAGTTCCAAGACAAGGAATTTCCTGATCTTTTCCAATTGAGCGCGAACGTGATTAGGTATAAACGATTAATAAGAGAAGAAGAGCAAATGAAAAATTCTAGCAAGGAGACTTATTATAGAGACCCAAATTTTGATGTTCATATCATTAATGACGAGTATTACGATCAAACTGAAATATGTTTGGCTGAATTAATCAAAGGAGACGCGTATACTTGTCCTATAATGGCTAAGCCTAGACCGTTGGGTAAGGATGAGCCAATAAAAGATGAAAACAAAAAGGCTAGAACGTTCTTGTTCGATGTAACCAAAGCTGACCTTATATTTGATAAACTATATAAGGATAAGCAGATAAAGTTGAGCGATAAACATAAATTGCCAATCCCTGAACAAGTTAAGGGTAAAAAATATTGTAAGTGGCATAATGCATGGTCACATTTGACTAACAACTGTTTGGTTTTTCGCCATGTGTTACAGTATGCCATTGAATCGGGAAGAATTACATTCGAGGATAAGAGGAAGATGGCAGTGGATGAAAACCCTTTTCCACAGCCACTTGGGGTGAACATGGTGACGACTAGTTTCAAAAACAAGTTGCCAAAATTCAAGTTAGTTACAGATGACGGGGAAGAGGACCCTGGACCACATCCCAGTGTCTTTGAACGTATCAAAGGGAAATAGCCTGAAAATGATGAAGACGTCCTATGTGCAAGATGCAAAGAGAAGTGAGTGCAAATACAGAGAAACCAGGGATATGGCAGCATTACCATCGCCCTAGTTTTTTCCCAAACGCTCAGCCTGGTAGAGGGCAAGGTACATCATTCTATACGGGATCGCCTTTTGAGAGGCAGTTCAGGTCAGTAAACAATGGGAGAACATTCAGGGCACAATCTCGCCAACCAAATGTATGACATTCGTTCCAGTATAACGCAAGAAGGGTGATACCCTTCAACGAGATGACTAGAACCCAACAAAGATATTTTCAATGGAACTATGGACGAATGATGAGGCAACAACAGAGAATGCCATGTCCTAAAGCGCCTAGACTACTCGAGGTAGCCAATCAAAATGTTTTCAAAAACAGTGAAGAGACTGGTACAGGTGAATCGATGAAAGAATTGTCAGAGACTTCTTCTGGGAGATCGAAGTTTGAGCGAGACAGAAGAGATGGAAAAGATCCAGATCAGTCTCTTACTGTTCAGTTCGGTACGTTACCTCCTGTCATGGCTAATAACTATTTGCTAGTCAATGAGTTCAAGAATAAAGAGAAAGAAGAAGAAGAGATGGAGGATAACGAAGAAGAAGCATGCGTGCTAGAATATAAAGAAGGCCAAACTTTTAGAGGGGCCTACGATGATGAAGGAGATGATGGTATGACGAATATCGAAGAGAAAATTGATTTGGAAGCAGAAAGAAGAAAAAGAGGAGTATCGTAAAATACTCTGTTGAAGCAACTACATCGAGAGGAGGTTCGTGAAGTGGACTTGTTGGGGGAACCGTCTGGACATTCTTTCGATTATTACGTGCTGTACGGGACGCCTAAAAGGAAAAAGAGAGTTCCTCGCTCTGAAAAGTATGGATCACCTCCAAAAATAATGTCTTTTCCCACAGGTTGGGTAACTGAAGAAGAAGCATTAAAAAATAGTAAAAAGAAAATTAAGGAAACGGAAGCTCAGTGCGACATGTTGCACGTTGACTTATCACAAAAGGATAACTCGATAGAGGACAAGCAGGAAGTGGAAATAGATGCTGCCTAAAATGTTATTTTTAAGCGATCAGCTATGAAGTTAACTAAACACTTGATGCCATTGTACGTTAAAACTCTAGTTAACGACAAACATGTGGCAAAAGTGCTTGTCGATAATGGAGCAGCTATAAACACCGTTCCATCTAGTATGATGAGGAAATTTGCAAAGACAGAAAATGATATGATCCCAACAGAAGTTGTCCTTACGAGTTTCAATGGAGGAGCAACTTCAGCTAAAGGGGTTATGCCATTGGACAAAACTATAGGGACAAATATTAGGACCACAGTCTTCTTTGTAATAGATGGTCCTACTAGTTACAATGTGTTATTAGGAAGGGATTGGATACACAGAAGTCGCTGTATACCCTCATGGCTCCATCAATGACTAGTTTTTTGGAATGACAAAGGCGAAGCAGAAGTGGTGCAGGCCGATCATAGACCTTTTGTCGTAGAAGTAAACTCAGTAGAAAGGTTCATGTACGAAGGAAATTATGGGCTTGTCAGAATAGTCCAAGATGGAGAAGAAACTTAAATTGTCACGCAGTGTGAAGAGCCATTTTCGGTGGATGCACTCACTGAAATATTCAGTCAGATGAGGCCAAACATAGGTGCCCTAGAAGAGCCAGTAATTGGCAAAAGAGTAACAAGGAGTTTTAAATGAGTTGTAACCAACCAAGGCAAATGGCTGATATTCAGGCCTTCAAAGCCAAATTAATGGCTTTCAATAAAGAATGCAAGGACAAGATGGAAGAAGAAGCAGCATTGAAAGCATTGAGAGACAAATTGGCAATGCTCGAGTTGGAACAAGATATTGGTCGAGAAGTCAACAAGGTGGATTGTTTAGAAGAAGAAGTGCCTATAACGGAATTGGACGATGAAGTAATGGGGATCACCAAGCTTGGATATGCTCAAGCACAAGACCCTCTGATTAAAGTGAATATTGACAATGAAGGGAAGATCACCCAACCTTCGTCAGCCAGATGCTCGATCAAGAGGTTAGTGATAAATTGATCGCTTTATTAAAAGAATATAAGGATTGTTTTGCTTAGGAATATGAACATATGCCTGGTTTAGATAGGCATTTGGTAGAACATAGATTGCCAACCAAACTAAATTTTAAGCCTCATAAGCAACCTCCTAGGCGTTTTGCTCCTAATGTACTTCAGGAGATTAAGAAAGAAATAGAGCGATTATTAAAAGCAGGCTTTATTAGAACAGCCAGATATGTGAATTGGTTGTCCAATATCGTGCCAATGCTAAAAAAGAATGGTAAATTAAGGGTGTGCATAGACTTTAGGAATTTAAATATAGCCACACTCAAAGATGAATATCCAATGCCTACGGTAGATTCTTTAGTAGACTCGACTGTCGGACACGTAATATATTCCTTCATGGATGTGTATTCAGGATACAATCAAATTTATATAGCTGAGAAAGATATACACAAAACTGTCTTTAGATACCGTGGATCTCTAGGATGTTTTAAATGGGCAATTATACCTTTCGGCCTAAAAAATGCAGGAGCAACTTATCAAAGGGCAATGAACTTGATTTTTCATGATATGATAGGCAAGTTTGTTGAGGTGTATGTAGATGATATAGTGGTCAAATCCATTAAAGAAGAGGACCATTTTGAACAATTGAGATGTTTATTTGAGCGAATGAGGCAATATAAAATAAAATTAAACCCCTTAAAATGTGCATTTGGCGTTAATGCAGGAAACTTTCTTGGTTTTTTAGTACACAAAAGGGAGATTGAACTTGATAAAAATAAAGCAAAGGCTATTTTAGAGGCCAAATCACTTAGCAATAAAAAGGAATTGTAAAGGTTTCTAGGCCAAGTAAATTTTTTAAGACGTTTTATTTCTAACTGTGCAGGGCGAACTAAAACTTTTCGCCACTTTTAAAGTTGGAAAATCAGGACGAATTCATCTGGAAAGAAGAGCATCAAAAGGCTTTTGAAAGCTTAAAGACATATTTATCAAGTCCACCAGTGTTGGTGTCACCAATCCAAGGGCGGCCAATGAAAGTATATATATCGGCTGAACAAGAATCAATAGCTGGAATGGTCGCGCAAGAAGATCAATTTGGTGAAGAAAGGGCGATTTACTACTTGAGTAGACGGTTAACAAAATGTGAATGTAATTACTCTGTCATTGAAAAATTATGTCTTACATTGTATTTCACGTGTACGAAATTAATGGCTTATTTACGGCCCATAACAGTTTATTTGATTTCTAAAGTAAATTTGGTTAAGTATATGTTCTCTTGCCCTATTTTACACCAAAGGGTAGGCCTTTGGAAGTTAGCATTATTAGAATTCGAAATACAATACATACCCCAAAAGGCAATCAAAAATCAGGCTTTGGCTAACTTTCTGGCCGATCATCCATGCCTTAACATGCCTGAAAAAATTGAATTAGAAATCAATTCGTTTGATTTGTTACAAGTTCGCATTCACTTTGGATAGGATGTATACCAACAATCAAGCCGAATATAAAGCCTTAATCGTGGGCCTAGAATTGATGATAGATATGAAAATGAAGAATGTGATCGTTAGAAGCGATTCTCAATTGGTAATTCACCAATTGATTGGTGATTTTAAGTGTCAAAGTGATTCCATTATAAGTCAATATGAAATCGCCCAAGAGTTGTTGGAAGAATTCGACCAAATAGAGCTTCAATATATTAATATGATATATAATGACGTAGCAAATGAGTTGGCCCAGATGGCATCAGGGTATTCAAAGGTTTTAAATTGGAAATCTACTTATGAATATGGAGTAATATTGCCCGTAGTCCAAAGAAGGGCGAGAAGGATTAAAATTCATTGCATACTCCATCGTCCAAGCAACATACATTTGTTATAATTGCAATTGATTTTTTCACTAAGTGGGTAGAAGCGATACGTTTAAAGGAGATCACCCAAAAGAGTGGCATAGAATTTATCCGTGATCATATTATTTATAAATCTAGAATTTCACCAACTTTGATGGTAGATCACGGGACTTCTTTAAATGGAGATCAAGTAAATATATTATTGAGCGAGTTTGGAGTTCAATTAGTAAACTCCACACCATATTACGCTCAATCCAACGGACAAGCAGAATCTTCTAATAAGATTTTAAAAAATATCATAAGGAAAATGATAGATGAAAATGCCAGAAATTGGCACGAATGTCTAAACAAGGCCTTATGGGCTTATAGGACGTCGCCTCGGTCAAGTACCAAAATTACACCTTTCCAACCTACTTATGGACAAGAGGTCGTTTTACCTATGAAAATTAACGTACAATCGATTAGAGTGTGTTTGCAACATAAGTTAAGTGATGATGAGTATACCAAATCACTAGTTCAGAACTTATTGGAGTTGAACGAACTAAAGTTGGACGTCCTAGACAGATTGCAAGTTCAAAAACAAAGGATGGCTAAGTTTTATAATAAAAAAGTTATAGCCAAGTCATTTAGACTGGGTAAATTGGTTTGGAAAATAATACTCCCTTTGGATAGTAAAGATCCAAAATATGGCAAGTGGTCGCCTAATTGGGAAGGGCCATATAAAGTAAATAGTGTGTTGCCTAATGGAGCCTATCATTTGGAAGATTTAAATGGCACCAAGCACATGAGGTTCATTAATAGCAAATATTTAAAAAAATATGTTCCTTCCTTACGGGAAAGTGAATAAATAAAAGCGTAATCAAATCAAGTTGAACGATCGTATATAAAAAGGGCCAAAACAAAATACGTTCAAATAAATTCCTTTATTATCAAACATTCATTACAAATTGCGAGATACAAAATACTAAATGCTCTATAAGCTACAATTGAGAGCAAACTAATCTCTCGGTCAATAGCCAAGTAAGAGGGTGAACTGGCATTGATTGTCATCCTGATTGCACTGCTGCAAAGGCAAGTAGAGAGGTCGAGAAGCACTCCCAGCAAGCAGAATGGAAGAGAAGCACTCTCACATTGCCTACCTAAATGCATCGCTGCAATAACGGGTAAGGAGATTGAGAAGCACTCTCAGCAAGTAAGGTGGCTTGATGGGCATCCTCAAAAATTGTCTTCCATCATTGAACTCCTTGTAAAGAACATGGAGATGATGGGAAGAACTTCACTGGCCAAAAAATATTTTCTATATCTCCCATACCAAAGGTGACATTAAAACAGGTAGCAAAATGGGTGGATCAAATGATCCATCTCTGTGGAAGGCGAAAATTTTGGATCGATTATTGAAATGCCAAACGATGGCAGCAAATTAGTTTTTGAAAAAAAGAATGGAAATGAAAATGAAAAGTGCGGAATATACGTGCATTTATAGGGGCGTGAAGGTAAAGAGACAAAATGTGAACGGTTGCATTTGTGCCTAATAATTGGAGTCAAGTGGCCCAAAGTCTTGGGAAAAGAAATAGAAATACCAAGAGAGAATGTACATGAATCTTATCATAAAGCAGTTAAATGCTTGGAGGGTTGACGATTAAGGACAAATGTCAATAAATACACAAGAAGACAAATTAGTTGTTCATTAATGACAATGGCTGCTGTTACATTCAAAATTGGCAATGGCCATCAGTACGAGGTTACAAGAGGAAAGTTAATACGAAGTTACAAAAAGAAAAGCTAAGGCATTAGATGTCTTAATTACAATTCACCCAAGACCGAACGAATTCTTTCCCTAAGTCTCCCCCAATCCTCGCTCTGCTGAGAAGAAGTGACATTCAATTCAGCTACAAAATCATCATCAACCTCCAGCTTCTTGTACTGCTCGACCAAAGACTTGGTTCGCACAATTCCTTGGGAAGCATTACTCTTTTTAGCAGCCATTCTCACCTTGCATTCATCCATCCTTGCTTGAAGTTCCTTCATCTGTGCAGCCAAATTGGTCATCAAAGAGTTTTCAATCATAACTTTGGAAGAGATTTCTTTCAATTCGTCCTCAGCTTTGTTGATCTCCAGAAGTAAAGACTCTCTTTCAGATGCAGCGCGAAGATATTAAGTACTCTTGGCCTTCAGTTCAACATTTTTGGCCAGCAAAGAAAGGATGTCAGAGTGGACAACTTTCAACGTCGCTTTAAAATCAGCAGAAATATTGAGCGACGGAAGTGTCAGTGCTTGCGCTAACTTCGCACTCAAATGCTCAAGCTTATTTTTATGTTTGGCAGCACTAGCCTGACCGATGTCCATGTCCATAAAATATACATACTCAAATATCGACTGCTTGAGGAACTTCACATCTTCCTCTGAAGAAGCAGAAGGACGACCGGTTGAAGTAGGGCGAGACGTCTTAACTTGTCCCCAGGAATTGAACAAGTCCCGGATGGATCGCACAATCTCATCAGCATCTTGCAAAGAAAAATGCCAACATTGAAGGTTTTCACTACAATGAACAAAGTGAAAATAAAAGTGAAGTAAAAGGTTACCTTATCAGCAATTTTGGGAGGTGGCATATCACCAGTTGGCTCCACCACCTGTGGAGACTTTCCTTTGTCTGGGCGAGAAGACTCTGCCACAACGGGCAGACCCATAGGAGCCTCTGCATAATTAAAGAAGCAACAAATCAGGAACCAATAGCACAAGTAAAGGTAAAACATCAAAAAATGTAGTACCTTCTGGTTTGACGTTTGGGGGGTCGGCGCCCTGGGACGAAGGTGGCTCGTCCATTGGTCGTGATGAAGGTTCCGGGACTGAAAGTTTCTCTTTAAGCGTAGTCCCTTCATCAACTGGTTTGGACGAAGCAAGTCCAGCACAGGATGATGGAGCAGGAGCTGCCAACACCAAAGCCTTCAAAGGAGAGGCTGAACTTTTCTGAGAAATTCAAGAAAACCATTAGCACATAGAAAGGTATGCTTGTGAGTAAACAGAATTAAATTATCTTTCTCCTGACGATAAGAGGAGTGTCATCATCATCATCATCATCATCCTCCAAAATGGGAGATGCTGAAACTTGCCGTTTGCAGTTTGGGGCACTTTTAGCTGCAGTAGGTTTGGCAAGTAGAGAAGTGGAAGGACGAACAGATTGTTTAGCACGAGCAGGGGAGGAAGGATTCCTAATGGACACAGGGGTGACCAAAATAGGAGAAGTGGAAAGAATCTTTGCCTGATCCAGTGAATGGAAAGCACGATTGGTATCAGTTGCAAACAATCTATGCTTCACTGATGGCCAGAGTTGTTCAAAAAGGGGGTGAACGACACGGCTAGGATTGAAGGGGGCTAATGAAAAGTTACTCGTCAAAAGAATATTGCGAGCATCTATAGCTTGTGCCTCTGCCTTATTAATGGTGTGAAAGCGGTCTATCAAATTTTTTGAATAACAAGGGGGAACAGGCCAAGTTTGGCCAAAACCAAATTGGCGAGCAAAAAATTAAGGAGCATATATTTCAACCCCAGCTTTGGCATTGGTTCCAGTTAAAATATCATGAAACAACTCCCTCCCAGTCAAAAATTGAACCCAAACGAGCAGAGAGATGCTTGCACTGTCCAGGGTAGATGGATGTTGCACATAGTCTGGAGTTAAATGAGCAGGAAAGGGAAAAAAGGAAGGAATTGAATTTAAAGTATAAAATAATGAAAAAAATGTCCCTTCTGGACATATTTATAGGGCTCAATGGGTCAATGGCTAGCCCATAGCAGCTAGCAGAACGAAAAGACATGGATAGAGCACCAAGTGATGGAAAATAGGCTCTCAACCACAGTTGAGTGAACCAAAAAGGCTCACTGCTAGTGGGAGATGTACCGTTCTTCAATTGAAATTGAAGAGAAGTCATGCCTCTATTAGAGGGCAGCGAAAAAGAAGGAACACAAATTTAAAGGCCTACCACGCGCCAATTCGTGCGCTATGGATAAATAGCTCATAAAAGGCTTTATACTGGGCACACACAGAATATATTTACAAAACCAAATACGAAGAAAGGCCACACGCTCAGCGTGGGAAGGCTTAGCGTTTGAGTGATTATAACAGCCTTGCAGACTTGAATAGGACTCGGTGAGTTTTTTGTCAAATTTTGGGATAACA
Organism: Olea europaea var. sylvestris; assembly: GCF_002742605.1. Taxonomy (NCBI): domain Eukaryota; kingdom Viridiplantae; phylum Streptophyta; class Magnoliopsida; order Lamiales; family Oleaceae; genus Olea; species Olea europaea. The sequence continues at coordinate 18,714,335 of NC_036247.1, forward strand.
CCGAAAATCAAAATACCAGGGAAAATGGTGTCGTCCAAAGGTAGAAGATTTATCAGGGCCCCAACATCCCTTAATGTAATAGACATGGGACCAAGAGGGAAAACAAAAGTATTATATTCAGAAGACCAAAAACTTAAAGCAATAGGAAAAAGTGTTGGGTCAAAAATTGGGAGTTGAAGAGAGATTTCTAATAAATCGAAAATCCTAGCACGATCAAAAAGTGCCTTGGTAGGACCATGGCCACAAGGCGAGCATGCCATCTACGGAAAACAACATCAGATTTAGGCTAAGTGCGAATACCTTTTTCGCAAATCGGCATCAGCGGCAAAGAGTTCAGAAATGGAGGGCCTTGAGTACAAGGGAACGGCTGGCTCACCGCCACTTGTTCGATGGCTTCGGCATTGTTAAATGAAGGACCCAGATAGAACTCATTAAGTTCAGCATTGGCCGGTGCAAGGAAGTTCAGGTTTACATATGGCTGAGTAAGGATTTCTAGAAATCTTCGAAACTAAAGGAGTCGTTAGATTGGGTTTGTGGAGTAGCCATTGAGGACGAAATACAGTTTTGTTAAAGTTTGCTTGAGAAACGTAGCAGAGAAGCAAGAAGGTGAACAATGGTATGGAGAGAAAGAAGTGCGAAATAATGAGGCGTGATTTAGTAGTACAACGAAATGGCGTATCTTTGGGGTTTATAAGGGTTTGTAGCGTCGCACTTTTTCAGGTTATGGAAGGAAATAATGATTGAAATTCTTGAAAATTTCAAATGTTGTTGGGAAACACAAAGTAAATATGGCAAAGATTAATAATTGGTATTAATTCTGTCATATTGGGGGGTAATTATTGACACACTAAAAGTGCGACCCAAATCGAATAACCCAAGGAATGAAGCCCAACTGGACAATTCAGGGTAAAGGCCCAGATAGGGTTATAAATGAATGCAGTGGAAGCCCACGAATACAATAATATCATCGCCCAAGCTTGCAAGACGCCCAAGATCTGAGCGAATGAAGTGCCTTACAGTCGCCCAGAGCTATACCCTTGTTCTCGCCCAAACCTTCGAATCGCCCAGGATCTTAGCAAATATAAGATGTTATGGTTATCCAGAAGTGCAGTTATTGAGTAACCTTCTCACGTTCCATGATTCAAGGAGTTCAATTGAAGACGGTTGAATGACAAAGAGTAGTGGCAGCAGTTAGAGATGGCAGTTCCACGACAAGTTAACCACCATAAAGAAAGTGGGTAGTCATAAAGCAATCAAACAGTTTCTAAGTGGTTGATCATGAAGAAATCATCAAGGGAATATAAAAGGAAGAGAAGACATAGAGCAGAGGGACCCCGAATCAAACACTCTTAAATAGAGAATATGTAATTTCAATTTTTTAGCTTAAACTTAAACATTTCTTTTCAGTACTCGTATGCTTGCGCTCCTTGGAAGCATTCTGTTTAGTTCCAATTGTAAAGTTATCGCCAATAAAACACCCATTTTTGGGGCTTTATCTCAAGATGTTTGTTCCTCACACAATCGTCTGATTTTCTTTTTAATTGTTAGCGACTACCCGCGCGAAACAAGTACTCTTCAAAATTTATAAAGAACATTTAATCTCGAAGACCGGAATATAAAATACACATGTTGATTTGATTTGAGCAATTGATAGTTTCATTGTCGTCTCATCAAATATCAAATTTTAGAGTACTCGTAAAGATATCGTGAAAAAGTAAAAGTTTGTACATTAACAAAATCTCAGCTAAGAAGGAGAACAACTAAAAGCATTTCCAAGAAATTCTTTAAACATAAAATGTTCTCTATTTTAAAGAGTCAATATTTAAAATCATATCCCAAAAGAATCTTTAAATTAGCATTTTAATTTAGAGAGTGAGTTTAGCTCTCTAACTCATTTTCTATGACTAAATGCATTCAAAACTTTTTAATTTTCAGTGTAAGAAAATAATAAAATAATATAGAGAAAAACAAGTTAAAATAAAAGATAGAGAAAAATAATAAAGTTTTTTTGGAGTAGTAAAATGAAGTGCTAAATATAAATAGCTTGTTGGAGTATGTTAAAATTTTAACTCTCTGAATTTATAGATGATCTTCAAATAATAGAATATACTCTTCAAAATTAAAGAGTCTCTTGAATATGTTATGAAGATTCTTCATATTCTAATTAAATAAATAAAAATTATAAAAACACTTATAGCCGATAATTGGCAATTTCATATTAACTTTGTACCCGTCTTTGAAGACAAATTTTCATTGTAAAGCCGAAGAAATTTGGAGGAATTCCTTAATCTCAACATCAATGGGCATTAATAGAGCTTACACGTCGGCTAACCGGGAAAAAAAATCTCTTTTGATAAAGCTTCGTCGAATAATTAACTTACATACTTTTTACTTTTCATTAAGAAAGTTATATACT
>NC_036247.1:18718398-18730859 GCF_002742605.1 Olea europaea var. sylvestris
CAAACTAACAAATTATTAGTCACAATCAGCCAAATAACTGATTACAAGCATCAAACCCATCTCATCCCACCCACAACCACCGCAACAACCATCACTATCTCCATTACCACTATTAGACTCTCAAAACCATAATTACCACCCAAACACGAACAAAACCGTCACCTAAAAAATTAAAAAAATTAAAATCGCCCAACCACCAACAAACCACTTCCACCATTGCCACTCCAACATACCAAAACCAAACCAATGCTTGTGCTACCAACATTACCACCTATAATACAACTACCACTGAATCACCACCACCACCTCCAACAGTAACACCATCGCAATGAACACTATCACCAGACAGTACAAAATCACCACTACACACCACAGCAACGCAAAAACCATCACAAAACACCGCTAGCACCATCACAAACCCACCTCGAAATCCACTACAAAAGCCATCACTAATCACTACAAAGCAATACAAATCACCGTCAATTTGCCACTGTACCGATGCTCAGTTCACCGCCGTTGCAGTGACGAACTGGGCATCGCGGCAAAGATCATGTGGGCTTGAAGTGCCACAACTCAAATTAGTGACGATCTGTGCTTGTTGGATATTGCTCCAACAGCCGGTTTACCACTACAGCAACGCTCAGTACACAGCCATTACAGTGGTGAATTAAGCGTCGCGGCTAAGACTAAGGGTGCTCAAAGCACCCTGTGAACTGAGTGTCATGACTCAGATCGTCAACGCTCAACGACGATTTGATCTTGTCGGTTGCTGCTTTGTTCCTCCCAGTCACGTTGTTCTGATGGTGGCATCTTCACAGTCAACAGAGGCGATGTCAGCTTGAAGGATATAGAGAGAATGGAGAAATGTGATAGAGATAATTAGGGTTCTTTAAGTATGTATTAAGTAAATATATTCAGTAAAAATATTAATTAAATAAAAACATCTGATTTTTGAAAAGTGAAACCTCCTACCTAATTTTAGAATATTGATCTTCAAAGATAGAAAGGGTTGTAATTTCCACATTAACTAATGTTGCTCATAACCCAATTCATTTGAGGATAACACATTTGTGTTAGCCCATTAGTGCTTAGTTAGTTGATGATCCATTTATTACATTTGTTGGCCCATTTCAAGCCTTTGTCTTGGTTTGTCTTGGTTTTGTGCTTTTGGCTCATTTAGTTTGTCCATGGCCCAACTTGACAGATGACCTAAACTAATCTATACGGTGGAAATTACAACTAGACATGTTTTTTAACCTCCTAATTCAAAACTAAGATTTCAAAGTTTTTTGTTCAAAATTTAGATGATAATTCATTTTTTAAAAAAACTAATAATAATATTGTAAATTAAATAAATTCACCTCACCCAACTCAATTTCATCCCAAACCCTAAAAATCACTTTCCACTCTCTTCTCCCTCTCATTATCTTCTCGCTCACTCACTCTCTCTATCTACTCACTCCTCACTATTTTGACGCTTGCATTGGGATGTCAAAAGGGCCGAGCCTCTCGTCGGCTCGATCGCTCGGCTCGTGGGTGACTCGAGCTCGTAAAATCACGAGCGCGAGCCGAGTGGGCCTCGTCGAGGCTTGCCTTAAATACTTGTCCACGAGCGGCTCGTAAAAAGGCTCGAGGCTAGTTATAATTAAGTGACCGTTTTGGTCACTGAAACTTTTCAGTGACCAAATGGTTTGAAATTTATTTTTTATATATATTTTTTTATTTTTTTCTTTTTTACTATAAATACCCCTTAACTCCCTCTTTCTTTTTTCATATCAAATACTCAATCAATACTTCAACTCTCTCAATTCTCTCAACTCTCTTATCGAGTTTTTTACTCTCTTGTGCTGCAAAATATATAATATCGATTTAATTTTTACAGTTTATTAGTTACAATTTCAATTCATCAAATTCTCACAATCTCACAACATTTATATTTCTCTAGTTATTATATTTGGATTTCATTATAAACAAACAAACAAAGAAATGGACCAACGCTCATTTGTTGAGAGCTTATTCGATACGGGATGTGGGCCACATTATGGCGAATTGCCTAGGACACCGTAAAGTCAATTTTCAAATGAATTTGTTAGTCTAAATGACATACTCATACTTGAAGATGTTCACATTCACGATCAGAGAAGCCACAATCCAATTGATTTGGATGATATTAACGTTCTCGAAACGAAACATGAAGACGAAGATACCGAATTAAATATCTCAAATGCAAGGGGAAAGCGAAAGGGCAAAAAACAAGCAAAATGTTATGATCACTTTAAATTGATTTCAACGGAAAAAATCATCGATAACCTTGTAGAATCTAAAGCAGTATGTAAATACTGTCAACAAAGATTGACATGACAAAAAGGAATTGGTACCACCCATCTCAACTGCCACAACAAAGCATGTGCGGCCAGACATGGACTTCGTCCATCTGGTCAAACATAATTGCAATTTCGCAGTCCCTGCCGGTTCTACGACTTCACTCCTATTCACGTGGGTGTATTCGGAGGATAATACTCGAACCGAAATGGTGAAATTTGTTGCCGCCACTGAGCTATTGCAGACAACCAACACTTCGTCTCGTTCGTGAAAGAATATCCTCAACCAAGGTACGTTGGGGTAAGTCGAAACACTCTTCGTGCCGATACAATAAAATATTTTAATAATTCAAAACAACAATTAATTATGAATTTACAACAATATGGGGATGTTATATTTTTAACTTCTGATATATGGGAAGAAGTTAATAAAAGAGCATATATAGCTGTAACCGCACACTATATAAACTCACTTTGGTGCATGCATAAGAAAATTATTGCTTTTAGTATTATTGAGCTTCCTCACAATGCTAATAATATATATAATGCTATTATCAGTATTGTTAGAAAATATAATTGCGGGACTAAAATTTGGTGTTTTACTTTTGATAATGCTAGTGTTAATAAGGTAATTGTCGATAAATTGTGTAAGTAACTTCAACCTGATTTTGGTGGGTATTTGTTTCATATTCGTTGTGTGTGTCATATTTTAAATTTAATTGTGCAAGATGACTTAAAGTATATAAATGATGAATTTCAAAGGATTAGGAATGCATTAGTATATATTACGATTTTTCCTAGGAGAAAACAAGCATTTGAAGATTTTTGTGTCGAACTAGGAGTGACGACTGCTAAAATATTTGTTAACGACGTAGGCCATAGATGAAACTCTACTTACTTGCTATTAAAGTCATATGAATGTTTGGAAAATTTAATAACTGACTTTTATAATAATAAACAAGTGATGACGATGGTATGTTAAATGAATTTGATTGGATTTTAGTTTTGAAAGTTAAACGATTTTTGACATCTTTTTATGAGTTCACAAAGATTTTATCCGACGTTTATTATCCCACAAGCTGTATGGTATTTGAACGCCTTTATATAATTGCAAGAACATTCCATAAATATAAAAATAATCTTATTTTTAGTGAAATTATAATTGCTATGGAATTAAAGTTTAGAAAATATTGGGAAGAAATGTCTATATTATTTCCTTTAACATGCGCAATAGACCCCCGATATAATATTGTGGGAATTAAATACGTAATTGATCAAATCAATAAAGTTTTAATACTTGATACACCTATCACTTATAAGAATTTAGAGCAAACATTACGTGAAATGTATGATTTATATGCGGAAAGAATGGATGCGAATGTTAGTTGTGTATCCTCGGGACCTACTCATTCGGTTGAAATTGAAAAAGATGATGCTGAAATAATGAATTTATTTCAAGGCATTAATACATTTAAATATGATGCAACTGCAATGTGTTCATCTAGTATCATGTTGTCTACATTTGCATCTTATCAAACATCGATCGAAACTCAAAATGCGATGCCTGCCGAATTAATTGATTACTTCAACCGCAATATGCCAACAGACAAAACAATTAAAAAAAGTTTAGAAGAAGTAATTGAAATCTGGAAAAAGTATGAAAGACGTTGGCCAATTGTTTCTACAATTGAGAAAGATCTGCTGACACACTCGGTTAGTACTGTTGCTTCGGAGTCTTTTAGTGTAGGTAAAAGGGTTTTGACCAATGTCAGGAGTCGACCGAAAAAAATATATTTTGGAAGCGAAAATGTGCGTAGAGGATTGACAGGACGCTCATTTTCGACTACAAGATAAATACGCTGAAATTGCATGTCCTCAGGTAAGTGATATTTGATTTAATTATATTAATCAAAATTTCTTTATTTTTTAATTGTTAAATTTAATTTTCTTTAAAAAAATTGTATACGTTACAACAAGTTGTTCGTGTACAATTTTTAACTCCGCCTAATTAAAATTGATATAGCCGGTCTCAAATTTGAATAAAGGAGGAGGGTTTACATTATATCTACTTTAAAAGAAAATTAAAAAAATATTTTTTGTAAATGTATTTCAAACAATAATTCGTCTTCATTCTATAAATATTGTATACTTTATAAAAAAATAATACAATATGATATAAATAAAAAAATAAAAAGTGTCTTCATTAAATTATTTTTATTTCTTTAAAAGTGTTTTCATTACATTATTTGTGTTTTTTCTTTAAGAAAAAAAAAGACAAGCCCACGAGCCAAAGCTCAGCTTGACCCATGAGCTCGGCTCGCCATGAGCGTGAGCCGAGCTCGTGAGGTTAAGGGCCCAGCCGGCTCAGCTCGGGCCATTGCCCCCACTACGCTTGCACCCATCCCTCATCCATCTTTACAACCCACCCTCATTCAACGGCGGCAAGCAACAGCAATACCGTTGTGCACAATGGTGCTTCACTGCAGAAGCATGTTGCACGCAGCGAGACAATGCTGTTATTGCTCAAAGCGGAGCAGTAGCGACATCGCCTTGGAAATCTGGTTGTGAGAGTGGTAGACAACACTGCTGCAGGCAGTGAGGCGATGCTGCTGAAGGCCGAATAATATAGAATTGTGACTTTAATATATTATTTAATATAGAATTTGTGATCAATTAATTTGATAATTTGTGATCAAATAGTATAGAATTGTGACTTTAATATATTATTTAATAACATATATGTTTACTTAATTATTTCATAAATAAAATTTAACTAATATATGATTTTTGAAGTTTATAACATTGTTTATTAATTTTCAAATAGGTCATGCTTAGTCTCTTATAAATGATTTTTTTCATCTATGTATCCTCTCATTTGCCTATAAGGGTATGTTTGATTCACTTCCAATTTCATGGAAAATGGAAAATATTTTCCACTTTTCATTTTTTTTGGTGCTTGATAGGCATTTATATCTTAGCAATTGGAATTCCATTTTGCTTCACACGGTGACCATTTCTTACTTTTCTTTGAATTTGTTTTCCTACCTATATGGTGGGAAATGGAATTTCAGGAACTTTTATTATTATTATTTTTTTTGAGGTAATGGAAACAAATTCTAAAAATTATTATAAAAAAATATTTCTCTTTAATTGACAATTTCTATGTAAAATAAAGCCAAACGAACATCAAAAGATAGATGATTTTCTTGAATTTTTTTTTCTTTTTTTTTTTTTTGCAATGAAAACAAATTTCATCCCCAATACGAGTAAAATCTATCCCTTTAATTGATAATTTTCATATAAAATAAAGTCAAACGAACACGAAAAAATACTTTTATTTTAACATTTTTCACGTGGAAAATTATACCAATCAAACGCAATAATTTACAATTCACAGGAAAATAATTTTTAGGCAATTCAATTCCCTTGAATTCGTTTTCTTTCCATCCAAATTTCATCTTTCCAATCAAAAGGACCATACATGTTTTCTCGTGATGTTGCAAGAAAGTGGTAGTCGTCTTGGTTTATTTGAGTTCGACCATTTCTTTCTCATTTTTCTCTCTTTTGATATTGTTACCACCATTCACCTTAATCCTTTGTGGGTTAGTTTGTGGCAAAAGAAGTGAACTGGTGTTGTGGGTTTGAGCCCCATTGTGATTTTGGTATTCTATTGATGTTTATTGTTGGTTTAAATAGAGCCCAATTTTCACAAGATTTGAAGTATTTTCACGATAAATGGTATTAGAGCATAGAAGCGTGTAAATTTTGAACAAAATGGAAGTTGAAATTGGTCTTGAAATTTGCAAAAATCGGTTGAAAAATCAAAATGTCGAATCTATTTTTCATGTTTTTTGGCCAAATAAGAGGTCTTTTGGATGAACTAAGACCACAACCGAACTCAACAAATCAAGGACAATCCTGCTAGCCAACACGTGAGGCAGACAATGGCGTGTAACACCCACACGTAGATGATGACAATGGTTCGTATGGGCAAGTCCAGCGAATATCAGTGACGATGTTTGAAGGCAGATTGTTTCTGGAGGTTTTGCTCTTGGACATTCAGGATTCAAGTTTTCGTGCTCGTGTTGCTATAGTTGTTGGAAGCTTTAGGGCGAATAATCGTGGCCCTAAAATAATAAATTCACATCTCCCCTTATGGACGTGGATTTGGTTCCTTGTCATCTTGTTCTTTCCTTTTTATTATTGTAGTTACAGCTATCTTATGGGATAACTATTTACTTTTTACACTAGCAGCTCATCGTGTAGGTGACATTAGGATTGAGGTTATTGTGTGAGATAACCATTGCCTGCTACTAGACCTAATATATTATTTGCTGATTAGTGCCTAGAATTATTTGTGAATTTAATATATTATTTTCTATGTGAACTTGATATATTGTGTTTTAATTTTGAAGATTTTGCTGCCATTTTATTTTCTATTAGTGATTCCTGTGACCTTAGGAAACTTTGACTGGATGTTTTTGTACCTCTACTTTACTTGTGGTCATTGCTTGTTCGCATACTATATTTTGTGCATTTTTGGTAAAATGATAAAATGATAACACGTTTTTGAACACGTTTTTGAGTTGAGTATTTTTAATGGCAAAGGTAACTCTTCTTTTCGGCAACAAAAGCTGAAAGGTAGAATTTGGGATAGGTCTAAGTTGAGAGTGAAAGGTAAAAGATTGTTATAACTGTAGTGAAATTGAACACTTGGTAAGATACTATCCTATGAAGAATAATAAAAAGAAAGAAAAGGTGAGAGATGAGGCAAATGTTGTCATTGGGTCTAATTATGACCCGAGTGAGGTTTATAGTTTTTTTTTATTGTTAGAGTTTATTGTTAATAAATATGATTACTGCTTTGCATCTATGTGAAATCCTATTTATATGCGTGATTGCTTGAATCGGTTGCATTGTTCCATGTTACACTTTCAATATATTTGATGTGTGTATTTGCATGAATTTGAAAGTGGTTTTATTATTGTGTTTAATGTGTTTCTATGTAAAGTGGGTTGGAAAGCATGAGTAGTTAGTGTGTCTATTGGTAATGTAGGGTATATATGCTTAAGGTTACATTTGTGATATGTATAGGGAATTTAGAGAGTGACAGGTGATGTTTGGAATCCTCTATCTGTGGGAATTACGATCGTGTAAAGTGTGAGAATAAAGTTCCTATAACCTTTATTAGCTGGAGACCCATTATCTTAGCTTGAGAGAGGTGACGTAGTATAAAAGAATATCCCATGGTCTTAAGATCTATATTGGTTTATCTATTAGGCATGAGGAGCGACCAATCTAGTGAGCATAATTAGCAATAAGAGGAAATATGTGTTCTAGATATACGAGCTACACGGAATGGGTAGGATAATTATGGTGAGATCTTTTCGTAAAGTCATTTATACATTTGTTGTATATGTTGGCCATTTTGCTTGATTAACTTAGTGTCAGTTTGATGTTTTTCGAATATTGAACATGTTTGAAAATATCTTTCTGCTATCCTATGATATATCTTTATCGCATATTTTTTGTATTCTTAATTGATTATTGTGATTATTTGTTTCCATTTGGATTTTCTTAACATTAGGCCCTTGATAAGTACATAAAGTAGGTATTATATGTGTTTCCGGTTCGAGACACGAGGTAAGATTTGTGATTTGAATTTTATTTGGTGACCTTGATTAGCAAATATAAACTTTGTGTCGTTTGTTTGCAAATTCAATTGGTACCAAAGTGAAGATTTGTTGGGTTTTCATATCCAATAAATTTTGAACAATTATGTTAAAAACGTTGTTGGATTAATTATATCAATACCATAGTAATTGGCTTGACCAGAAAGCAACTTGGGCTATTGGAAGACTTAACTAACTAAATTTGCTCATGGCCCAATTCACTTGAGGATGACCTATTTGTGTTAGCCCATTTGTGCTTAGTTAGTTGGAGGTCCATTTATTAGGTTTGTTGTCCCATTTCAATCTTTTATCTTGGTTTTATGTCTTTGGCACAACTTGACATATGACCTAAACTAATCTATATATCCTCTCATTAGCCTATAGCTGTTTCTTGTTTTTGAGTTTGTTTGCAATATGTACAAGAAAGTGGCAACCATCTTGGTTCATTTGAGTTTAACCATTGCTTCCTTTTTGTTCTTTCCTTTGTGATATTTATATCACCATTTACCTTAATCCTTTGTGGGTTAGTTTGTGGCAACCGAAGTGAAGTGGTGTTGAAGGTTCGAGCCTCATTGTGATCTTGGTGTTCGATTGGTGTTTATTGTTGGTTTAAACTGAACTAGATTTTCACAAGATTTGAAGTATTTTCTTGATCAGCTTTTTTAAAACAAAGAATAATCAAGTTCAGCACTCCACATAAGTCCTGTTTGATGTAGATTTTTTGATAATTGATTTTGTGAGAAGTAATTTTTTTCTAAAGAATGATTTTTGAAAAATGTGTAACAAACAAGAGTTTATTTATTTACGATTGAGATAAAAAGCAGGATAAATAGTCAATAATCTTGACATCAAATCTGAACCGATACAAAATGTTAATATCAACCTCACTCTCGACTACATGGTGATATTGTCCAAGAGGATTGTGGATTTTTGCTTTTATGGTTCAATAATGAGATATTGTATACACTAAAACATGATAAGTTAATGTTTGCATAGACTACCTTGAAAACCAACAAAAACAGATAACTAAATATGAATATTATTTCACTCATCAATTACATCTTTATATGAATAATGTTATTCATAGTGAGGACTATCGATAATCATATTATGTGGCATACATACGACATTTTGTTATTTGATGCATAAAACAATAAAAAAAACTACCATATTAACGCATCAAAATAACAAACTGCCACATATATGCCATATAGGGTAATTGCTGGTAGTTTCATCATGAATAACATCATTTGTCTTTAATAGATCTTCTATGGACATCAAGTGATAATAAGTTCATCTAGTTGATCAGCAAGATCATCTACAAATGGCAACAAGATGTCATCTTTCGTTGCCATATTATACTGTTGTTCAATAGCTCTAAAAAACATGCACGCTTCAAAGATGGTGGGATCAGTCAGCACACAGCTACAAGCAATATTAAGAAATCCAGAAAGCTCACCATCATAACCCTTTCCAACAAAGGACCGAAAATTTGAATCTAGAAGTACATAGGCTCTAGAGAGCCGAAAAATCCAATCTACAAATCTTTTATTAATTCTCTTTGGGGCTTTAGCCAAATTGGTCGATCTCTCGCTTGTTACTAACTCGAGAAGCACGATCACAAAACTATAGACATCCCCTTTTAGAGTAGCTGCAAAGTTCTTATATATTCTAGAGCAACATAGTCCATCTCCCTCAATTCACCATGTACAAAATACTCAAATGAGCTCCAATGGGATTAATGAGACTAACTAGTCCATCATTTGATATTTTCGATTCTTAATTGACATCCAGTAAGTTGATGTTGGAACTTGTGTTTCGGTTGCTAATACAAGGATTGCAGTTGTGGTGTAGCCATGTAAATCCTTTTGCAACCCCAATTGCTATTTTGAGCCTTAAAGGCCAATCCATATGTTTGCCACTATCTTTCAAACTTAGTTTATCGTGAAGGACACAATCTCAATTTGTGTTCTAAATATGTCTTTGGAGAGATTAATCACAGGATATTTGGGATCAAATCATACTTGGATTATATATGTTTCCCAGAATAAATGTTGATAAATTTATTTTAGACACTAGAACAATTGTAATTAATTTTGATAACTTATGACTTAATTGGTTATTAATTTTATTTGTTAGGTAAAATGCGAGGCAACTTGGTGGGATTAGAAGAAAAAAAAAATAGGTAAAAAACGAAAGAAATTCAAAGTTTGGGAACCAAAATGTAAACATTCAATAGTTGATTCCGAACATAAAAATGATTATTGAAGATCAAATATGATCAATTGGATGCAATTGGAGGTCAAATAAGTGAAATATAGTCAAAGGATTTTCACAAATAAATTTTCACCCAAAAAAGTTGTGCTTCGAATTTTTAGTCTCAGATTGAGACTCGTTTATTTCAGGTAGTAAACGTTTGAATTGGGAAATTTCTACTTCTAGAAGAATTATATCCTCTTGGATTATCTTTTCAACGCAGTTTGAATCACTCTAATTGAATATCAAGAGAGAAAATTACGACCAAAATACTGAAAGCTGCTCAGAGAGAAAAACAAGCGAACTAAATGCACAAGAAATAAGTCGTCGCGATCAAAATCGATGAGAGAGCATTTCAATTCTATGGTGTGGCCGCACCAATTCATACGAAGTGGGGACAAATTTTCAACTGACGGGCCAACTATCCTTCTATGATTGAATCTCTTTTGGAACTCAAATCGGACGTATTTTTTGACCTAATTACATCTCCTATAAGTACAAAGCATGTGCTAAACACTGTAGAACTCTCTCTTGCGTCTTCATACACAATAATATCATCAAATTTATCAAGAATAAGAGGATAATTCATTACTTTTAGAAGAGAAGACCAATCCCTTGCCAAGAATTGAAGCCAATTATATTAAGATTTTGAAGAATTCAACCTTGGGATGGAAGGGCAAGATTTTTTTTTTTTTTTCACGATTTCATAATTCGGGCCATAATTTTTCATTATTCTTCTTATAATTTATTTTAAATCATGCTAGGCGAGACCATTTTGTGTTTGATGAAGATGAACCTTATTATTTTATTTATTTTAATTCAAGACTATTGATTTAGTTTAGTTCTGGTTCTCGATGAATTTTACATACCCATTGCATTATGTAATTGCTTAATCTCCAATTAGATAATCATAAGTTTAGAACGGGATAAAATTATTATATGTACAATAGATGTTGGAAATAACATTTATCACATGTTTAATTATATTAATAATATGGAATTTAATGCACTCTAATCATTCAAATTAGGGTTACGAATAGACTCAGGTCATAATTAGAATAGAGTTAATTTATCTTGGAAAAGAAAGTTACAAATATTAGTTTTATCAAATGTTAAGAATGCATGACTATGATTAAAATATATAATTGAGAATTGAAATAGATAGCAATATGCAGATTCGAATTTCAACACAATCATTCATAAATTGATAAAAACCACACTTCTATAGGTTTCAGAGATTAATTTAACATAAATCAAATCAGAATCCTTTTTTTTTTTTTTTACACGCAATTCAAATATTTTACGTAACTAGTAAACTCGAATTGAAATTTATTCCCTGTGAGACGATACTCTATCTCATTAAAATTATTACTTGTCAATGATCTCTAACGCTTGTAGGATTTTGCATGAACACATGATATCCTTCCAAGATCCATCATTTAACCAATAATTGTCACCAACATATAGTACCAAAAATACTAATATGCTCGCACTTATAACCTTTTATACACAAATGATTCAACATTATTTTGATAAAAATCAAACATTTTGATATTCTCATCAAAACGTGTATTTCAACTCCTAGGGACTTAGTTCAATCCATAAAGTAGACTGCACACATATATTCTATTGTGCAGCTACAACTAGCAAAATCTGAATATAGCTACTGTCAAAATCAAATCCTTGTAATTGGTTGTAGCCAGTCTTACTTTGTAAGTATGAACATTACCATCCATGTTGATTCCTTGTAAACTTATTTTAATCCCATCAATTGGGTGGCCCAATCAAAGTCCAAACTTTGGTTTCAAACATAGATTTCATATCGTATTATATAATTTTTTGTCATTTCTTTGAATCAACTTTTGACTTTGCTCATATATTAGGGTCATCATCATCGATTAGTAATAAATTACTAATATTAGGAATTTGTGTTTCCAATGAAAACAAATGATCCTGATGAATTTACATGGAGGTGGTGTGTGAGTCATCTCATATTGATAAAATGGTGTGTCCCAAGTGTCAGTCTATACGCCAATTGATGCATGCTCAAACTGTACGTCGTATAATTAGTTCATTATATCTGTCGAATCATGAACTTATTTATGTTCTACTTGTAGTCCTACTACCTTATCTTAAAATGAGCTGTTTCTTCCCAACACAAAAAAAAAAAAAAAAAATTTTTTAAAAATAAAAAATTTTTTTTCTTTTTATA
>NC_036247.1:18730918-18764615 GCF_002742605.1 Olea europaea var. sylvestris
ACAACAACAACAACAACAACAACAACAACAACAACAACAACAACAACAACAACAACAACAATAATAATAATAATAATAATAAGGGTAATTAGCACAAAATATCCCTACCTTTCGATGTTTTTGTGGAAAACGTCCCTACCTTTCATTTTTTGGCGGATTACACCCTTACCTTTACCTTTTTTTTGCGTAAAACGTCCTTATGTCAACTCTCCGTTAAAATGCTCCGTTAAATCAAAGGGTAATTAGCACAAAAGGTCCCTACCTTTTAATATTATTGTGTAAAACGTCCTTGCCTTTCATTTTTGGCATAATTAGCACAAAAGGTCCCTACCTTTAAATATTATTGTGCAAAACGTCCCTACCTTTCATCCTTTAGCATTTTCATCCCTACCTTTCACCTTTCATTGCGAAAAAAGTCCTTTTCATCCATTTTTTTAATAAAATGACGATTTTACCCTCCTATTCAAATAAAACAAAAAGAAAAGAAAAGAAAAATAAATAATTAATTGCAATCATAGTCCTAAATCTTTCAAAACATTACAAATTAATCTTAAATTCTCTACTACCGCCACTTTCATAACCCCACCAAACCATTACCTATAGATCCATATAGTACCACCTTTCGGCCACAACACCTATCAAACTCCACCACCACCAGCCTCGCCTCACTCTCCCCAATATCCTCCTCCCTAGTGTTGGTCACCAATCTGTCCGAAACAACCACATTTACGATGGTGGAGTCTAGCGGGCATGGTGGCAGAAAGGTGGTGTTATGTTAATTTATAGTTGGCAGCGTGATATGTTGTGAAAGTGGTGGTGGTTGGGAATTTATGATTTATTTGTAATTTTTTTAAAATTTAAGGACTATGGTTACAGTTGGTAATTCATCTTTTTTTTTTGTTTTATTTGAATAGGAGGGTAAAATCATTATTTTTTTTTTAAAAATAGATGAGAATGACCTTTTTCGCAATGAAAGGTGAAAGGTAGGGGTGAAAATGCTAAAAAATGAAAGGTAGTGACGTTTTGCACAATACCATTGAAAAGTAGGAACCTTTTGTGCTAATTATGCAAAAAAGTGAAAGGTAGGAACGTTTTGCACAATTATATTGAAAGGTAGGGACCTTTTGTACTAATTACCTTTTGAAAAAAATAGATGAGAATGACCTTTTTCGCAATGAAAGGTGAAAGGTAGGGGTGAAAATGCTAAAAAATGAAAGGTAGTGACGTTTTGCACAATACCATTGAAAAGTAGGAACCTTTTGTTCTAATTATGCAAAAAAGTGAAAGGTAGGAACGTTTTGCACAATTATATTGAAAGGTAGGGACCTTTTGTACTAATTACCTTTTGATTTAACGGAATATTTTAATGAGGAGTTGACAGAATGATGTTTTGCGCAAAAAAAAGGTAAAGGTGAGGGTGTAATCCGTAAAAAAACGAAAGGTAGGGACATTTTTCACAAAACAATCGAAAGGTAAGGACGTTTTGTGCTAATTACTCGGATGGAGAATATAAAATAAGATGGAAAAATGATAAAAAGCTCCTACCCATGGCATCCTTAGTAAGCTTCAGTCTCATTTGATGGAAGACTCAGAAAATTAGCAACCAACACTTTTACTAACATGCAAGAAGTGAGAGAAGCAAATGAAGGTTATGGAGGCCGGGAGACAAGGCAAGAGTTGAAGGCTAGATTCTATGAAGCTAGTGAGGGTTTAAAACACGATGGCATAGGTTAGGTCCTCTTGTACATAACATAAGCTATTTCAAATAAGTTCGTTGCTCCGTGTATGAAATTACATTCTGTGGGAGACATAGCTGAGCATGGGATACAAGGGACACAACCAAATGCTAAGGCGACCAAGCAATGTAGGTTGGCAGCCATTCATGGAAGCATGAAAATGCTCGTGGAGAATTCCAGAATTACTTAAAATGTAGTACAGAAGTTCAAATCTTGAGAAGGAACATGTAGAACATTCTAATAGATAAAGAGAAATGTACCAGAGTGACATTCTAAAACACTGTATAATACAAAATAATACTAAGTCATACTTGAAGCATGTTTTGTAGGTATTTTTCTAAAATTACTTTCGGTCAAATTTGATTTGTATTCACATAATTTATGGAATTCACTTGTATTAGACATTTGGAAATTGCTGGAGTAACAGGGGGCTGACTGCCCCCTGACAGAACCCCACCAACAGGAGTGGGTCCTGCACAAAAAAAGGGCCCTCCCCCACCTATTGGTGGGGTTCTATCAGGGGGCTCCAGCATTTCCACATTTATCTAGTTACATATATACAATTGAAATTAATTATAATCACCTAATAAACATTGCAGGAACATGATATTTACATGTTTTGAATCAGTAACCTTTTATTATACTTAATAAATAAAAATTGCACACCTTCTTGACAATGAGTATTGAAAACATCGGGTAAAATTTCACCCCTGCTATGATGTCCATGAAATTATTGTTTTGCTTTTAATATCACAAGTATACAGTTCGTAACAAGTAATAAAGTGGAAAGTAGAGTTTCAAATATTGTCCTACAGATATTGAATTAGTTTAATTTTGCCTACCTCACCCTTAATCGAAACCAATTTGTCAAAGGTGCTTTTTGTAACGTGATTATACCTAAACTGTACTGTGTACGCAATTGTGAATGAATTGAATGAAATTAAATGTGAAATGACATTTGAATGCAAGTTTGATTGAACTTAATGAATGAGAAACGCACTACGATCATGAATCCCCATGCAATGCTCACTTTAACCCTTAGATCTTAGAGTGCTCAATTTTCGATAATGCAGAAGATGAGACGATTCTGCCAATTTCA
Organism: Olea europaea var. sylvestris; assembly: GCF_002742605.1. NCBI lineage: Eukaryota > Viridiplantae > Streptophyta > Magnoliopsida > Lamiales > Oleaceae > Olea > Olea europaea. The sequence goes on from NC_036247.1 coordinate 18,733,754, forward strand.
AAGGGGTGTCCATTGCTCGCGGAGTGCAAAATTGGCGCTATGTCATGAAATTCGGGTTGCATGGTAATGTGAAGATCGTTGGAGAAGATGTGCATTCCACCTGATTGGGCCTTTTGATTATAGTGTAGAATAAATTAGTTTTACAACACTAATACACATTTTTTGAAGAGCAGTTACTTTAACTTAGTGATGTATAATAATGCTCAATCAACATACCAAACTTGCCATAATTGTAACTTGTTGAACACGATCTTATCACAGAATATTTTGTATATTCATTTTGATTTGAAATCACCCGATAGTGATCCGAGTATTCACTTTGTATTTTTATTTTTATTTTTTTTAAGACTCGAATATACTCACTCCTCCTAGTCAAGATTCACAATTTAGTCCCTGTTTAATTTCAATTTTTGGGATAAAATGCATTATGGAATAGTAATTTTTTGGAAAATGCATGATCACAAAGTAAGAAAAAGTTATTGAAATAAGCGTATAATTATTTTATAGAAGAATATGGGGTTGAAAATAAATTTTGAAAAAAATGGGACTCAAATGAGGGCTTATAGTTTAGTAACCGTCTAAAGCCAAAATTTGGTCTATGATTAGTATGAGAAAAAACTTCAATGCACTCGAGGGTGGAGCCAGGATTGTATTTGTACGTTTGTGGGAGAGTATTTTAATTAAAAAAATTATAATAAAGTACTATGAGAGAAATATTAAAATAGTATATTTTTCAATTACCCATAATTTTTTATACATTACTAGTAAATAAACGTGTGTTACACGTTAGTTGATGAATATTAAATATAAGCATGTGTTGGTTGTTGAACACAAGGACGGAGGCAGAAAATTTGAGTTAGGGGGGCACAATCAAATTTTGTGCAAATCAACTACTTTATTCTTAATTTTTGAATGATTCATATTTGACCCGAAAAAATGTAGATTTATATTTGAAAAATATTTTTTCATTAATATTTTGCTCATCATTTTCATTTATTTGATTTTGAACAACCATTATATTAATATTTTGCTCATCATATGCAAATGCATATTTATATTTTAAAAAATTATGTATTTGATACAAACAATCAATTTAAGTTATCGAAAGAAAAAGCATATAACCATGTTCAATACTAATAAGAGTCATGCTGGGCCGCCCCCCATGGCACATCCAAGTTGGCGGAACAATCACATTGGGGGACTCTGGAACCAAGCGTGGGGAGTTCGATTCCTGGTGGGAACCTTTGATCCAATAAAGGAGGAATTATTGGTGGATTAATCACCATGGAGGAGGCTTCCTTTGGGTAAGGAGTAAAAGCCATGTGGGAACCTGGGAACCAATAAGGACACATCCTGCGATTTACCTCCCTGAGCAGTTAAGGGGCCGGAGGTTCAGGGACGAGGATATATAGTCTGGCGCAAGTTGGGACACCTCGTTAAAAAAAAAAAAAAAAAAAGAGTCATGCTGGGCTTAAGGAAACAGGAACATGACAGGCCACACACATAGGTGGGATCCACGTAATTTTTTTTAATACATGTGGGGCCCCTGCACAGTGAGGGACCCTGTAAAATATCTGTGAGGCAGCCCCTGTACACTGGGCATCGCTCTATTAATAATCAGTCAAATAAATACAATTCGTCAAATATAAATTAAATTTTATATAATCAGTTTAGACATGTGCTATATACACAAGTAGGATAAGAGAAATGCAAATTTAGGTTCTAGCTAGTTAAAAATTTGATTGAAAAATGAAAATTTGTAGTAGATGTGATAATGTAGAGAAAATATCAACAAATTTTAAAAAGTAAGAAGGGTTAATATTCTGGTAAAAGGTTGAAGGAGAGAATATATTGAGCAATAAAAAATAAAGAAAATTCAAATTTATTGTGATTTTACCCCTATTTGGTTGGGATTAAAGTCCGATTTTTAGTAAATTTTGATAAAATTTTAAAAGTTAAGGAATCCATGATATATGTCATTAAAATTAATTGTTATCTTTGATTTAGATTAAAATTTAAATTTCAATCTACACCAAACATGACTTTATTAAAAAAAAAAAAGAAGGAAAAATCTCAAAAATTGGGGGGTCACTTGACCCCCCAAGACCCCCCTTGGGTCCGCCCATGGTTGAACAGATACATAAGACAAATGTTTTGGTGCAACGTTACATGTATTGACGTAATGAAAGTGCTATAATTTGGAACTTTCAGTTAAGATTTCATTTATAACAAACAGTTATGTGCAACCAGTAAGAAATTAGAGTCTTAATTAGATTTTCTACATTTTCGATTAAATGTGTCAAAGGAATAAGCTTCCGTCCATAGAAAAAACTACTGGAATTGGAATTTAGATCCAGCATAGAAAATAAGAAAAAGTACAAGGGGAATATTATATCAATAAATTGATGTAACAAAAAATCTATGGAGGATGATTAACAGACATAATATTTATTTATAATTTAAATCAACACTTCCCAAACAAGTTTCAAGTCTGAAGGCACGTAAAAATCTAAGATATTCATAGATACGTTCAGAAAATTAAATTATAGTAGGAGAGAGTCATACTTTCTCAATATTTTCTCTGATTGCATAATTACAAGCCTGTTGCCATATCTCTGTAATATGACCATCGCTAAATATTCGGCAAGAACTCTCAGATGAATGTCTTTGGAAAATCGTTTGAACTTTTTAAAATCTTACCCAAGAGGCTATAGAGTAATAGTCATCAATTCCACCAATTTTAATATTGAACTAAACCAAATATGAAGTTTTCTGTCTGTTCTAAAAAATATGACATAACTAAATAAAACATAGAAGGCAAAAAAATTAAACGCCTAAGAATATAGAGATAGAAAAAATGAATTTAAAAAACTAAAAATAAAAAACTTTCCAAAACCTCAATCCAAGAGGTTTCTATTTTTTTTATTTGTTTTATTCATGTTATAAATAATTTTTTTGGATTTAAAATTCTTTTTAATTCTTTTTTTAAAACTAATTTTTTTCAACTTTAATTAAATAATATTGGCATTAACAAAATCCCAATTCGTGAAATTCCATTCCCAAAATAACATTATTCTTTTTTTCACAAACAACAATCGATGCATTAGTTAACAAATGTATTCGATTCAATCAATCTCAACAAAAAAAAAAAAAAAAAAAAAAAAAAAAAAATATAAAATAAAAAAAAAAAAAAAAAAAAAAAAAAAAAAAAAAAAAAAAATCAAAACCCACAATCTCAACCCCTCAAAATGATAGATAAAAATATAAGAAATAAACTTTACCTATGGAATAGAGTAAGTGACTAAGGAAACCTGGTGAATTGGAGAACGAAGTGTAGGAGTAGGGCAATGGTTTGCTACAAAGCACGGAGCAAAGCTCCCGCAACGCACGGAGCCATTGTCATGGAGCAACAAAGCTTTCGCATTATTTATTTATTTTTTTTCATTTTGTTGTTCTTAAAAAAATAAGGGACATGCACAGAGCTATTACATTCTCCAAAATTGAATGAATGGAAGAAAATAAGAATAAAAGGCCAAAAGAATCTTACAGATATGGAAACAAACGATAAACCCATCCATTAGGATTCATAGTAAAAAAATCTGCACAAGATGTCGAGAAATTAGAGTTGAGAGAATAGCGAAGAGAAAGATTATAACAAAAGAGAGAAGAAAAAGAGAAGACAAGCCTAAACAAGATAGGTGTTGCGTGGAAAAATGAAGGAAGAGTGGGTGGTTGCGCCAGAGAATGAAGAAGGAGAAAAAAGAGTACAGAAAATGGGTTGATTGCATTTTGAGAATTAAAAAGAGCAAATCCGTACAGGACGTATTTGACGCATGTCCAACCCTTTCTTTCCTCTTTTATATATATAGGAAAATAGTATTATAATAATAAAGTGTATGATGCAGTTTTATTATAAACAAAAACAAGACAATTTATTTGACGTCATCAATCCACAGAGTTGATTTCGGATAATATAATTTAAAGTATTTGAGGTACAAAATAGAATTTGTACAACTGTTTGTCCCAAAAATTACAACAGAGAAATCATATTTGTAAGGTTCCAATAATAATTAGAAAACAAACAAGTTGGATGATTATAATCTAAATCAACGACTTTTGATATCTTTAATGTAGTAAGATAACAAACAAGTTGGATGATTAATCACCTTTAATAATAAACATTCATCGAAATAATCCATTGCTCCCACGCTGGCTCCGTCAGTGTATCCACTTGTGGTAGAACCTCTAGTCATCGATGTGGTAAGAGAGAAATATATTGGGTGGGGGTTTGATGTTGTGGGTTCACATTTTAAATGACTCGAACTGATTTGAATGGATGATCATACTACGTGTATATATCAAAACTCTTTCGTTTACTACACAACACAATACAAAGTACGACTAAACAATATAATAGATGAAATTTTAATTTTTTTAATGTTGTCGTGTATTATATGATACTGCCAACCAAAATATCATTTATTTAGTGCTACGTGCAAAATTTCACCATGGTCATATTGCAATTCCAACTAAAAAAATGAAAAATATTCTTTAAAAAATTTAGCAATGTAAAAATATACTCTCCGTCCCATTTATATAGGTTGGTTTTGTTTTTTACACAAATTAAGAAATCTTATTAAATATTATTGGGAAAGCAATTTTTGTTAAAATTTTTACTAATTTACCCTTATTTATATTTGTACAATTTCAAGAGTGAAAAAAATTGGTTAAATGTTTCTTATTCAATTAAATGTTCCATTAATGCTGGTTAATTTGTCAATTAAATGTTTCATTAGTGTATGCTCATTTACTCAGCATACACAGTTTTAGTTAGCAACTGATCGGTACAAATTTTTTAAAATTTATTTTTTTTATATTTATTTTCAATTTTACATTCTCTCAATAAAATAATTTTGTACGCAAATTATAATTTTTTTCTTACTTTTAATCACAAATTCTCTAAATAATAACTTTTCACAAAACATATTCTAAAAAAATTTATATAAAACAAGCCCTTAATATATAAACAAACTTAAGCCCTTGTTTGGGTCCTATTCTTCTAAATTTATTTTTTTTCAAAACTCATTTTCAATCACACATTTTTCAATAAAATAATATTATACGCAAACTCAAAACTTTTCCTTAATTTTTAATCACACATTCTTCATTAATCTACTATTTAAAATACATTCTTCCCCCGATATGGGGCCTAAACAAGGATTTAAGATAGAAAGCTTGCTTGGATCTCATGATTTTTCTAGATACTATGAAATATTTTTTGCCAATTTAAAAAATAAGTATAAAATTTATGTTTAACAAAATAATAACTTTTATTTTTTGGGACACAACCAAGCTCTAATTGTATAAAAAAAAAAAAAAAAAAGTTAGGGATTCGTTTATATAACTTCAATAAGTTAAGGACCTTCGTTATAATATTTAATTTACAAAACGACCCAAGCCCTCAATTATTTTACAGGAAAGTCTAATCCTCAAAGGCCCATTTTCAATAATAAAACACAAAAAGCTGCTTATAATTTATAAATTCAAAAACCGAATACATACATCCATGTTCCGTACAGATTTTCTCTACCTGATGTTTCTCCAATTTCTTTAATAAATATATAAATCTCTCAATTTCTTCTGTTAATTTATCATTTCCAGCTGTTTATGGGTCCAAATTTCGAACAAATATTCGTCAATTCCATTAATTTTACCGAAATTTCAATAAACGGAATAGATTTGTAGAAAAATTTCTGATTTTCAGAGTAAATTATTTATGGCTGCAAGTGCGAATCCTTCAGCGGGTCATAGCAACGGTAATAATGATAATAATGGCCACAGCAATGGCGGCGGGCAGGAGAATGCTAATGGTGGCGCTGGAAGTAGCAACGGTGGGCAGGAGGATTCCATGGCGAGATCTACCCAGGCTGCCCTCCGCCACAACCCCGGCTTGTCGGTCGACTGGTCTCCTGAAGAGCAGTCCACCCTCGAAAATTTACTTTCAAAGTTAGCTCCCGATTCCTTCTCTTCTTTTTGATTCTGCTGTTATTACTGTATGCCTATATGCAAACATGTTTATTACGCGTTTGGGTGCTGGCCTTTTATAATTTTTTTGCTATCATTTCAACTTGCCTGAATTATGGCGAGTTTCATCCTAAATCTTCTGTGTTGAATTTGGGTCTTTGGGTGTTCTCCTGTCGATATAATCAATATTCGTACTTGTATGTATAAGATGATGATTCTGGGTGGATATCTAGCGAAATTGTTGTTTATTTACCACCTGTGGGTGTTGAGAAGTTTGAAATTTGACATCAGCGTCTCTTTCTAAAACAATTTATGAAATGGAAGCACAGTTATGCAATCTTTAAAAAGAAAAATCTTGAAGTCTAACAGGTATGTGGGTTCCTTCTGTCTTCAGAGGACGACGAATACTGTTATGGGTATACATACCACATATTGGTTTTTGGCTAATTTGTACCAAGTAAAATAGGAAATAAAGAAGTCTATATTTTTGGGTTGTGGATTAATGCCTATTCCAGTATTACCAAGAGCAATTATAACACGAAATAGAAAGCACTTAAGAACAAATACTTGGCCCCTGTTTGTTTCCCATTCTTTCCCCATTAAAATGAAAAATAAGATGGTTAACCATCACATCAAGCCACCAAATTTGAATTTTTATCTCTTGTGTGGGGGCTATAACGGCTATATTTTTTATTCTCATTTTTACAAAAAATGGGAAACAAACGCCCCGTTGATATGATTCACTCTCACTGCAAGTGTATGGCCACTTGCAATTGTAGGATTTCTTGTGATTGGTTTAATATGTATTTTCTTTTATGGTTCATATTCTGGATTGGGTGAACATCCTTGTAGTAATCGGATGAATTGAATTGTATAAGCAAAGATTTCACTATAAGCGACGTAGAAAAATAATAGTTACATATTGTATGGAAAGTCACGCCTCTCTATTAGATTCTCTCTACTCCTAGATAGACAAAATGAGGCTTGCCATAATATCCTTTATATTGATAAGAAATATCAATACATGAGCAAACTTACAATCATACCCCTATCTTAAGTAAACAGTGTTATTAGCATTCAGAAATCCAAACTTTTTGTAGTGATTTCAATTGTATATCAAGGTGATGGAGACAATAAATTCCAAACTTGCACATAATGAGAACTGTGATAGAATAGTACTCTTCATAGTACATGGTTGATTTGAGGTTTAGGAAATGCCTCATTTTCAAGTTCAGCTCCCAATTCATCAAAATTCTAATCTATTAATTCGCATCTCTCAACAGCTTTGAAAAGCAATGTTCTTGGTCAGACCAAGACAAATTGCTGAATTTCACATCAGCGTTCATTTATTTGACATATTTACTGCCAATTTAGAAAGAATAATTCCGCTCCAAAAATATTCCCATGTAGCTGGTCTCATGTTATTGTGGATAACGCTTGGACAGTGCACACTGATCCGTTACTGAATGCTCCCTTTTGCAGATATAACTCGGATACCCCCATTGTTCGGTATGCTAAAATTTCTCAGGCGTTAAAAGATAAGACAGTTCGGGATGTGGCGTTACGTTGTAGATGGATGACTGTAAGCTTTTATCTTGTCGTTTTCTTTCTCCTCATTCAGTAGTTATGATTATTTGCTTTTAGAAATAGCCTTGCAGAATTGCTTTTGCATCTGATTTTTTTAATCAAAGCTAAACAGGAAATAACGATTGGGATTGAGGAACCAGAAGTACTCTAAATTTTGGGGATAATTTTCATGCCAGGCCCGGTCTTTGTACTTTAGAGTTGAGAAAAATGGAAAAGGGAAAAGTACAATGCAAGCGTATATAGATGTGCTTGCACATCCTCAAGGTTTTTGGATGTGATTAGTTTGTAAAACTTGGTATCTGGGTGTAACTTTTTTATGAATGAAGTGTATTTTTTTAATAAGAAACTTGAATTATTAATTATGAAAGCGTAATTACAGTTGTTAAGGGGTATAAGGAATGCTCAAACATCAAGTAAATAAAAAAGAAGTCAAGCATGCAACGATATTTCTAGCCAAGAACAATGAAAGAGAAAATAATGGCCTTCGACTCTTTGACTGTAGAAAACCTTAATGATGCCAAAACATAGTTGTATATTCCAAAATTCAGAAATTTCTGGCTTTGTCCTTCAAAAATCCTCCCATTTACCTAATCCTAAGGGGTAGCTCAGTGGTCAAATATTAGGTTTATTCCTCAGTGGTCACCAGTTCGAGTTCCTTCAAGGCTACTGAGATGAGTACTCAGTTGTAAATTTCAGGGCCCCGTGGAATTAGTCGAGGTGTGCGTAAGCTTGCTTAGACATCCACGGTCATCAAAAATAAAAATAAAAAAATCTTCCCACTTACCTAGAAAATTCAACTAAAACAAACCTCCTGATTAAGCTACACCTCAGCCATCTTACATTATAATAAGTAATCCAAATTATCCATATGTTTTGAGTCCTCTATGTAGATCATACACTATGAGAGTTTGAACTAGTTCTCAAATATTAAGTTTCGCGTAAAAAACTAGCCTTTAAATTTCATTTAAAGAAACAAGCATAGCAACTCCTTAATTATGTAAGGGATGCAAAATATCTGACTAGACTTTAACGGGAAGATGGGATATTTCTTTTTCTACAACTTTTTCTATGGTATGTAATCATAAATGATACCTAGATATTTCTGATATCTGCATAAGGTAAAATCATGTGTTAATTGTCCAAAAGCAAAATCAACATAAATCGAGAACAAGGTTTTTAAGAGGAAATCATTAAATGATGCATAAAAAGGACTTATACCAAGACAAAAAAAACTTATGTCCCCTTATTTCAGAAAAGCTTCTTTATCCCTCTCTATCCAGTTGGTATGGACTCAGTTAACAACGTGATGTAGGCGGAAGTGTCAAGAATTGAAGAGTGCAAGATCACAAATTGTTGACTCTTGCACGAATACCAACTTAGACAGATTTGAAAAACTCTTCAAAATTCTTATTAATATTTAAAAACAATGAGTGATAATCAACTTCTAGTTTTAGCTTAAATAATAAAATGCCACAAGAAATCCTAACAGTCTAAAATGTTAAAATAATCCCTAAATAAAGTGTTTCATTAAACAATGAAACAAAATGATAAATTAAGGGACATAATAAAGTGAATCGAATATTTGATCTCTATGTATACCTCAATCATCATCACCTGGATGAGGAAGATTCGCCCACAAATCTTGAATTATTTTCTCATCTGACATTTTGTAATGGTAATTGAATTGGTAATAAAGCAATGAAATCCATTTATTGCGCCAAGCATTGAGATTGATTTAAACTATTCATTTCGGTTCTTTTAATTTGTGACCCCTTCTCCATGGAATGTTGTTGCAAATTAGACAATAATTCATGCTCTAATAAATTATGCTACCCATTCATGACATCGCACAAACACATTGCCATATTTCCCATGGCATGAAGAAAAGGTTCTTCATAGTGTTGCATTAAATTCTTTTCAAATACTATAGCAATTAAGCTTCCACTTGTTAGGAGACATCCCACCCCCAATCTATTAAGCTGATATCCCCAAAATAAATACTGAAAAAGAGTTGCGAAAGAAATCGAGTATTCAATTATATGTACTTACAAACTATCATCACTAATTCCTTTAGCTACCATAATAATGGCACTTCAATTTTGGAAGAATATTTTCCATGTTCATTCCGTTTGTAATGATGAATGCAAATCAATAATCTTTTCCTATATTAGGATGAATGCAAATCAATAACCCTTTTCCTTTATTCACGTATAGTCCTTCATCTTCTCATTAACAACATAATGGTCCTCTATAGCTTTTAGAATTTTATTACTTTTGACATCCACTCTGGCAGTCATTATCCCATTGACCATCACCACACAGTCTCCACTATATCTTCTTGTACTCAATCTTTCATTACATCTTCATCGATTACGTTGTCAAAAATGGTGGGCAATTGTAGCCCAGACCTGAAACTCTATCCATTCTTTGTTCGAGATTGAGAGTGACGGAAAGGTTGTCACCACCGTTGCTGTCATCCACTACTATTGACTCTACAAGTGTTGAGCCTTTGCACCATTGTAGTAGCTAATCAATTTGCTTTTTCAACATCACCAGATGTCGATGCAGTTATTTTTTCTTCATCAGCTTAATCACAAAGAACTCTTCTTGTAGTTTTGCATCCTCGTTGCGAAAATAACTTCTGCCATTGAGGGTTTCACCGTTCTCAGGACAGAGCTGAGCTTTGATACCGGATGGCGTAGGTGGAAGAGAATTGAAGAACCCAACATCACAAATTGTTGACTCACACAGAAATACTAATTTGGACCGAAATTTGAATAAACTCTTCAGAAGCTTTATTAATATATAAAAGCTACCAACTAATGATCAATCCTAGTTTTAGCTTAAATAATAAAATTGCATGGGAACTTTAACGACCCAAAATGTCAAAATAACCCCTAACTTGAACAATAAAATATATTGATAAAATAAGGGACATAATAAAGTGAATTGAATATTTGATCTCTGCCTTTATCTGCATCACCATTTCTTTCTTCATTGGTATTCAATGTGGTTCTTGACCAACTTCAATTCCTTTTTTTATTTCCTCTTCAGTTCATAGTTTTAATTTCAAAGAGGCACCAATGTTGCATGAACTTGTGTACAGACTGTACGTACATGACTTTCTCTTCTTTGTTTAACTAATGCTGATAATTTAGATAGTTGTAACATTGAAAATTTACATATCATATTGTAGTTTTAACAATGAATGGTTAGTCCTCGAGCCTTGTTTAACAGTGGTGACGAACCTCCGAGTAAAGGATTTAAGGCCAGTGTGAGATTACCCTGAAAGAGGATATTGTTTTTAATTTCAAGTTTATGATGCCAGATTCAATTTACATGTTTGATTTTCACTTTTTCGAGAGGGTTAATGTATTACCAGAGGCAGATTGTTTTGGAGAAGTCGTAATTTTTATTCTTGAAAAAAATGGAAGACATATAATCAGAGAATTAAAATTGGAAGCAAAGTCCATCATGCTCATTAATAAATGAAATTTGGTCGGTGGGGAATCGTAAGAGCAAGAGCAAAGTTAGCAGTTGCATAAATCCTATCCGTGCTATAATTTTCAGCTAATTACATCAATTTTGACCTAAACGTTCCACTGTTCGCAGAAAAAGGAAAATGGCAAGCGAAGGAAAGACGATCACAATTCATCAAGGAAAAGTAAAGATAAAAAGGTACTTCAACATTTTTCATGTTGTTATCTGTCCCCAGCTATCCATGTAATGCTCAAGGACGAGTCACCTCTCTCACTTTTAACATTTTATGTTAGTATCTTAATAACACTTCAATTGACTTCTTTTACTACGTGAACCTCTATAATATATTTAGGCATCTTAATGCTCCTAGTAATAACGTCAACGCGGAATAAGAAGTGGCCTTCCAATTTCTGCTATATAGAGAATAATGATTCAGATTGATCTTCCTCACTTCCTTGATGTATTAGAGCCTTATTAACAACTGAAATCATATGTTTTATGATGGTTATTTTTGGTTATATGAGTTTTGATAGAGTATCTAGATGTGGCGACTTTATAGTATGTATCATGCACTGAATTTATAATTAACCCCCCCCCCCCCAACACACAAACAGAGGGCAATGAAAAAATGGGCCTTTAATAAAGTGATTGCCTTATTGATATTGAGGCAAGTCTTCACTATTGCATCTTAGTCCAACTTAGGCATATTAGAGTCAACAGTATGAGGTGATGTTGTTACTTGCTTGTGATCTCTAGTCTCTCATGAATGCTTTCAACAGGGTAAGTGATCAATAGTTTGCAGCATCAGGTAGAAGCTTGATTTGTTTTAGTTTGTAAATTTAAAATTTCAATAAAAGTAAATGAACATTCCTGAGTCATGTGATGGGCATCCCTCGAGGTTTCCTAGGCCAATTAGATCTGGTTCTCTAGATTGAATATGTGACTTGAAGGAAGCTGCTGCGGCCTGTAGAAGAGGTTATGATGTCCATTGAGCCTGTGTGAATGGTTGGTTGCCAAAGCTGTGGCATGATAACTGGCACCCCTTAGGTCAATTAAATCTGGTTTTCTATGCTGACATTCCTAGGCAGTATTTGTCTTTACAGCTGCTGTAAGTTAAATTATAGCGTATATAGCACTCAAATTTCTGTTGGATGGGTTAGTACTGCAGGAGACCAAGGACAATTGATTGAGGTGACTGCAATCTACCTCATACCTTGAATGAATGCAAAAGATGAGCTTGTGTGCACATCATCACAAGTGGCCCCTCTTCATGTCACTGTGTTTGAAGGTTTGACAGGAAAAGGGGTGCATTAGTACTACTCTGGTGGAAGCTGGTATGGTTCAAAAGGGATTCAAAGGTTTTTTGTCTTCCTTGTGTGAAGCAATAGGTTGGCAACAGTTGACAAACTATAAAGGCAGAAACACGAACAGCTTTCTTCTCTGAAACTGAAATTGGAACTTTGTTACATATATTGTCTCATTGTAGTTTTTTTTTAGCATAGTATCAAACCTCTTGTGATCATTCAAATGTATACATATACGAGATACATGAGAATAAGAGCTTATCTGGATATTTAAAGCCTTTAGGGGGGAAGCTTTGAGTAATGTTAGAATGATATTACTCTTTCTTCTGCTCATGTCTGGTGGAAAGAAAGTAGCAGCTGGAAATTCAAGAGGGTTGAAAGGACCGGTGAGTATGTTTCTAGGGAGATTATGAGCGACATACAATGGAAAGCTGATACTGGAAGGAGTGTGTTAAGGTTAAAGGTGACATGGGATTATAGCGTGGCCTTTAATTTCTTAAAAAATTTACCTACACGCCATTTGTTTTTCTAATATAGCTGGTAGGCTAGTATAGTCTTTTGAGGATATACCCTCATTGATCTATTGTCAAGGAGGGAATGACTATAGAGTCTGTTTGGGAGTGATCCCCCCCCCCCCCCCAAAATTGATTTTTTTACCGTTATTTCACTATTCCCGTCGTCATATTTGACTTCTTCTCTCACAGACGAACTCCACTTTTCTCCTAACGACCAAAAAATCAATTTTCAAAATCACTTTCAAACAGACTCATAATATGGTATAACTGATTAATTGCTTATCTTGGTATTGTTTCTGCTTAATTACTAGAAAACAGATTGGAATCCTTGATTTTTCCCCCTCAATAGGACACTTATTCACAGGCTTCGTGGCCTATTTCTTCTTAAAATGAAAATTATAATTCTGGTGTGAAGGTGGTTATCACGTTCCCACTCTTCTTTAAGTCCTGTTTGGTTTCATTTATTTACCTTATTGATCCATATAACTTGATTATGTTGTTGGTAAGCACGAGAACGTCCTTGAGCAATGGATAGGATGATAATTAATGTATTTCTGTTCGGATAACTACGCCATTGAACCTTTTAGCTGTCAACTAGGCCCACCATCCATTTGAGCTTATCCTCAGAAATAGTAAATGCAAAAGAATCTTCAGTATAAATAGTGCTGCAGGCATTTGCATCCATCGATCTCTCAAAACTATTCTATTAGTACAGTCTTCTGATTGTATAACCCCATAGCCATGGTGCTTGAAAACAGAGTACTCTAATCTTTTGTTTTTGGTCATTTCTGATTTAAGTAGATTTTCCCATTAAATAATTTCTATTTCATTTTTTGGGATCCTCAGGAAAAAGCTACAGATTTTTTGCCAAAATCATCGCAAGTTGCAAACCGCTCCAATGTTCCTCCATATGCTCAATCAGCGATGTCGATGGACAGTGATGATGGAATTTCGTATAAAGGTTGGTCCAGACGCACCCATCAACTTTGCATTATGCTTCACTTATTGCTCTTTGCTTAAGCTTTTGCCAAATCATCTTAAACTGTTTAAAGATTTTGTTGAACTTCTTGTGGATCAATGTTACTACCCGTTTGTGCTTCATTTATCAAAATAAAAATCTCACAATTCCTGTTCTAGAATCTTTTAGAAAGTAAATATTATTTTTATCAGTAATGACATATGGCTTTCTCTTGCCCTTTCCTATGATTGCGCCTTCTAATTGATAATCTGGGGTCTAAATTTTGTTTCTTTTTCTTTTTATCTATAACAAAATTTACTTCTCAATATTTTTTTCTTCTCTCTGCATTTACAAGGTATTTCAACACCCCTGCCCATGCAAAGAGGATGGTGCTATTTTAATGATCTCGAACAGTTGGAAAGGATATTATACGGGATAATAAGCTTTTAATTTTTCATTCTCGAGCAAAATAATTAGTGTTCCATACGATGCGTCGGTTTTATGTTCTTAGGTATGAAATAAAAATCTCACAGTGTGAATTAAAAAAATAAAAAGCATATAGCTAAATGAAAAATCGGTATCAATTTTTCTGCATTGCAATTGGTAGAAAATCGCAATGTCATATGTTTGTTCTTGAGTAGTGGCCTAATTATAGCTCAAGTAAATCTGTTCCTTTCACAAGATTCTGATTCATCTCTAATTTTAGATACTCACAGATCATTATAAATGCATTTAACTCTTAAAATGATTTTTAAAGGAATTCGAATAAAGCGCCCAACAAGGTTGCCATAGGCTAAAGAATTTCCTTTTCAATCTCCCTTAAGACCTATCAGCATCCAAATATCCCAAGAAAACTTGTGCCTAGGAAACACAGATCTATAGAGAACTAGTCCTGGTTTATCCTTTTTTCCCCGGAGACACTATTCTAAGCACAATTGTCATGTTGAAATAAGTAGAAAAGTAAGAACTGTAAAAATATATATTTTACAATATATATTAAACATTAACTTGTGAAAGTGCTTCCACCAAGCATGTATATTTGACAACCTAGTTGATTAAATTTATTGGCCTCAAATAGGAAAATTTTTCACTCTCACCAGCACTCTCATTACGTCATCATGCTTGTTGCAGCCACACTTAGCTTATCCATGAAAGCAAAAAATGCAATTAAAATGTAATTATCCCATATAATATCCTTTCCAGAACCCCTGCTGGTCTATTTTAACTTTTACTCGAGTTATTTATGCACAAAGTAAACTTGCAGTCCACAATTCATATATATATTGCAAGCTACTGAAAAAGCTATCAAAAAATGAAGAGTACATTCTATGAATTGCAGCCATTGGAGGAGCAACTGGACAGCTTCTTGAGCAAAGTGCTCAAGCCCTGGATCAAATATCTGCAAACTTTGCTGCTTTCAAGGTGATGTATAATAGTTCTTTTTTTTTTTTTTTTTAAGTATATATAATTTCTTTTCAGAAGATGTATCTATCAATTAGAAATTCTAAGGATGTGAACCCTATGTGAATCTCGGTGAATAATGACATAGTGACAAATATCTGGTTGCTTAAAGATGTCTTATTTAGACCTTGTTTGGTTTAGATAAAAATCGATGAAATGTGGGTTGAAAATGATTTTGGGAAAAAATGAGTTTTAGAAAATGGAGGCCAAACATGGGCTTAATTTATTGCTTTTAAGCAATTGGATGAGAATTCATTTTTGGCAATTTACCGGGCTTAATATCTTTCAGCAGGGAACAATTGGACTCCAAATATCATGTAGATGCACCTTTTGTCCGGTGTAATATAAGTTAAACTGGAATTATAAGGTGGATTAACATTATATGCTAGGACATCCAACCAACTCACTTTGTTTTCAATTTTTGTGGACAATAATTATTGCTGATTGCATAATACTAGTTGTTTAAGCTTCTGGACTGATGGATATAGTAGTTAGATTTTGTCAAATGATGAGTGACCTGATCTGAATATTGAACTCAGTGAAGGATTGATTAAATTCTCTTACATAGGAAATTGAGGCCTTGTTTGAGCCCCATTAGTTTCTCATTAAAATGAATAATATGACCGTTATTCATTACATCAAGTCACCATATTTGACTTTTTATTTCTTGTGTGAGACTCATAACTGTTATATTTTTCATTCTCATTTTTAAAATAATGTGGCTCAAACGGGGGCTAAGAGATTCTACTGCATTAATAATATTAGTTTGTGAATATGCATCTTATTAAGATATTTATGTGAATATGGATTTCTTATTTAATTCATGTTTGTGCACACCTTTTGCTCCATATACTTAAATAGCCATATTATATGTGCCTTCCCTTGTCTGCCTCATCAAAGTTTCAAACATAACTGGGAAGCTTCTTCCATAGCAGTGATTCATGATATTTATTTAAACTTTTATTGTTGTATTTGCATGCAGATAAATGAGAACATCAATCTCTTCTGCCAAGCTCGAAACAATATCCTGGCTATCTTAAGCGAGTACGTTAAATACACTTTACATTTATATGTTTGTGTCCCTTCCTGGCATGTGCGAATCTTTAGTAGAGCATAGATGCATTCATTGATTTCCATACTTATTTTCAGTAAATTTTCCCTTTATTTTTAAATGTGTTTTTCCTGATTTGGTCTTCATAATTAATTTGCCTGTTATCAATGGTTAAGAGATTAAGCCCTTGTGTGGGCTCTATTTTAATGGAAATTTGGGGGGAAATGAGCTGTGGAATAGTGATTTTTGGGAGAATGTGTAGTTAAAAAATAAGGAAAATTTTTCGATTTACGTGTAATATTATTTTATGGGAGAATATGTGGTTGAAAATGAGTTTTGGAAAAATGGGGGTAAAACATAGGCTAAGATGCTTTTTGGTCTTCAATTTCAAATTTTAAACATTTCATTGATAAGGCAAGAGAAGAGTTCTATCTGCAATGTTATTGGTCAAGGCTGTAGAGAGGAAGTAATCAATGTAAAACCTTAAAAAAAAACGAAAAGTCAATATCAACCATGTTGTCTATGCAAAATGCAAATGAGTTTATAAAATTGCCTATGTTTGGCTCATATTTATAAACTTGTTTACAAACCTTTAATTTTGTCCACACATTTCGAGGGACTGACAAGTATTATCACCACTCAGTTTTATTTTTATAAATTTGAACCTTTTATAAACATTTCCCAAATATAGAAACTGAAGCTAACGGGATCAAGGTTTGATATGTTGGTGTAGATAGAAAAAACAGAAACATGACTGTTGAATCCAAGAACTACCTAGTCTTAGCTACGTTCTTAATCTATGGTCATGGTAAGCTCGTTTAGCACCTTAAAAGGGTGATCTTCTGAATCCTGTAAACATATTTGGTAGGATATTATATACTAGTTGTGACTAATATTATAGAGCTTGTCGCCCCTGTGGATGTATGACTTTCGAGGATTTGATGTGGATGTTTTCTCTTGTTTTGGTCTCGATCAGTTTCTTGGAAGAATAAATTTCAATAAATGCAGAAAAGGAAACAGATGCCACTAGCTTTCGGATCCTGTAGTTCGAAAACCATAGAGTAGTCCTCAATAAGGAATTATCTCCTTCTCCCTAGATATTACTTTTGGGACACCTCCCTAAACTGTGAAACATGCCCCCATCTCTCCCCAAATAAAGAGCAAAAGGAATGGAAACTGCCAAAATGAAAAAATCCAAAAAGAAAAGTAGTGGAAATGCTGCGTATTTGATTAGATCATAAATATATTTTCTTAATGAGTTCTAGTCTCAATAAGAATGCTACTATGTAGTTTAACTGTCTTCAGAAATGAATGTCCGGGCCTGTTTTTAACTGTCTTCAGAAATGAATGTCCACGCCTATTTTTGCGTTTGAAGGTTGAAATAATAATGTGCAAGCATAGGAATGAACCCTTCCTCAACCACGTATATGTGCCCTTCCAAAACCAACAGTACTGTGACACAGTAATTGTTACATCTTATGAAGGTTAGATCATGGATATTTAAATTCATAAAGCTACACACATGAAGCTCGAGTAGACCACAATTACTTCTCTTGGACTCGAGCTTTTATAACAAATCATCATGTGTTAATTATATAACAGACTGGAATAATTCCAAAATGCTGAACTGAATTATTTGAATGCAGCTTAAATGACATGCCGGAATTAATGAAGCAGATGCCACCTCTACCTGTCAAGCTGAATGAAGATCTTGCCAACTCGATCCTTCCAAGATCATCCTTGCCAAAGAAATCTTGAGGGGCATCTTTTACAGGCTTGCTAAATCGTCCTTCTGGGCCTGTTCTTTCTAATAAATTTATAGCAAAATAAACTGGATAGTCAGCTACAGTGCAGCTGAAATTTTCTATCAACACCATTGGTGGAAGCCTCCTTTTTTTTTTTTCTTTTTCTTTTTTTTCATCATTGTCAGAGTTATGTTTTGTTACTTGGTGTTTTTTGGCTTTTCTTTGAGCTACTTAATTTCAATTAGGAGATGGATTGTCTATCGTGTTAAGGTAATCAAGAGTATAGGACTGCTTGTTTATTCTGTAAATATTTCAGGGTTTGCTATTTTAATGAAGACTTGAAGATGTAAATATATATAACTTGTCTCCTATGCATTCTAGTGGCATGTGTGGTTGATTTGACTTTAATACATACTATTAACGATGATAAAAACGTTAAAATCTTGTCTTTCGTCGTGTTTTCATGTACTCCAAAACTTCATGGGACGCAAAGAGAATTTGTCATTTCAATAGAACACGCTATATCTTTGTGGATGTGGGAGGTCAATTTTCTTGCTTTCCTTTTTCCTCTGTTATATTTTTTGATTGTTTAGGTTTGATTAAGTGTTTGCCTTTTATACCTTTGAGAAAAATAAGAATAAGTGTTTTGCATATCACTTTGATATAATGATGGCAATGG
Organism: Olea europaea var. sylvestris; assembly: GCF_002742605.1. Taxonomy (NCBI): domain Eukaryota; kingdom Viridiplantae; phylum Streptophyta; class Magnoliopsida; order Lamiales; family Oleaceae; genus Olea; species Olea europaea. The sequence continues at coordinate 18,752,558 of NC_036247.1, forward strand.
ATCGAGCTGAGTTGATTCGGCTGGTCCATCTCTGGTATCAGATGTTGAGTTGACCCACCAAGCGAGCTGAGTACGAGATAGATTGCTTGTAAATTTTTCGGGACTGACTTGCCTTTAGTTGGGCGAGCGGAGCAGGATTGCAAGCCTCGTAATTTTTATTTTCTTTAAATTAACATCTAATTTTCGTTCGAAAAAAGAAAATTTTAATTTCAAATTCAGGCAGCTCCCGTCATTTGATGGTACTTGCCTCCATGTGTTGCTTGGTCTTAATTTTTGGGTTTTGCTATTTATATGCCCCTTGCGATGAAGGGTTTTGATACTCAAACAGGGGTCTTGAAGGGCCCCTTTGATCGGCTTCCCCTAAAATAGGGGGCACTGGTAATAGGTGGGCAGGGGGCACCAAATTTGCGACTGTCATGGCCCCACAATAAAGTGGGATTCCTGACCAATAAAAAATTTGATAGCTCTCTATTGTGAGGGAGTTGTACGCGTAGCAAAATTCTAATTTTTCTAAAAATGTTTTTCTTAATTTATTTTCAACTATATATTTTATAGAATTCACATGTTTTACCATTTTTTATCAAATTTTATTGAAGTCTGATTATTTTTCAAATCAAATATGGGCAGCATTAACTACAATCACAATCACCTATGGTGAATCAGATGCTCGAGCTGACGAGCTGATCGTTGATTTTTTTGAAATTGGCTCACGATCAAGAGCAGTGGCGAATCCAGCATCAACGTTCAGTTAGGGCGGAGGTTGATTTTGACCATTGACCATCGACGATCAACGATCGTAAAAACCCAATCCGGTCGGCTACCGATCGTTTATTAAAATTAAATTAAATAATATTAAAAATTATTCAATATATGTACCACTCCAATACTTAGTTCTAACAGTCATCTAGGTATATCACCAATTTCATTAGATCTTCAGAATCTTACAATATTTTTCATCTAGCAAATCAGAAAACGAAACAATGTACTATGCGTGAAAATCTGATAAAATAAGACTGATTAAGTCTCTGTTGTCTATACGTTGAATTGTTGGGGGAAAAAAATACGTAAGGCACTTGGAGGGAAGTTTTATTAGAAGAAAATAACAAAATCAAAACAAAGGTGAAAGGTTAACCTTCAGCTACCATAGCTTATTTTTCTGAACCCAATAGCTATAGCCTATAAGCACAGAAAAGAGCCCAATGTTACACATAAATAAATATAGAATACACTTTGCTCGACATAATTCATATCAGTTATGAGATTGTTGACACATAAAAATTCAGCTCAAATCGAACGATCCAAGGAGTGAAGCCCAATTGGAGGATCCCCAAATCAGATAGCTCAAAGAACGAAGCCCAATCAAACAAATTAAGATGAAGGCCCAAGAACGCGGTAACGTCATCGCCCAAGTTTGCAAGTCGTCCAGAATCTGAGCGAATGGAATGCCATACAGTCGCCCGGAGCTATTACTCTATTCTCGTCCAAACCTTCAAGTCGCCCAATGTCTTAACAAACATAAAGTGTCGTGGTTATCAAGAAGTGCAGTTATCAAAACAGTTATTAAAGCAGCCCTATTACGTTCCACGATTCAAGAAATTCAATCGAAAGCAGTTGAACGATGAAGAGTAATGACAGCAATTAAAAAAGGCAGTTTTCATGACAAGTTGGCCATTACGAGGAAAGTGGGCAGTTATAGGACGATCAAGCAGTTTTTAGGGCGGTTGATCACAAAAATATCGTCCATGAAGTATAAAAGGGAGAAAAGACATAGAAGCAAGGACCGAATCAAAAACTCTCGAACAGAGAACATGAAATTTCATTTCCTTAACTTAAACTTAAACATTTTTCTTTCAGTAACTCGTATGCTTGCGCTCCTTGGAGGCACGTTGTTTTTAATTTTCAATTGTAAAATCATCGTCAATAAAAGAACACCCCTTTTTGGGACTTTGTCTCAAGAGGTTTGTCCCTTACACAATCGGAACACCCCTTTTTGGGACTTTGTCTCAAGAGGTTTGTCCATTACACAATCGTCTGATCATTTTTAATTGTTAGCGACTAACCGCGCGAAACAGAGATAAATTTTGAAAATACAAAAAAGTGTAAACCTTCAATAGTCATTCAAAATGCAGCAATCAAGAAAGCAAACAATAAAGTCTTAACACTAAAATCTCAGAGGATAACGAAAAGGGATGGAAAGTTGCAGATAGCACAATTTATTTATTTAGAAATGATAATAAAAATGGGAAATAACTAAAAGAATCTTGCATTCTTGTTGCGAAGTGCGGGCTGCCTGCTGGACTGGAGTCTGGAGTGCTGCTCGCCTGCTCCTCTCGACTCTAATCGGTGGCGGACCTGGCAGTGCCGTCTGCTGGCTGCTGCCGTAGTGGTGGTAGATGGGTAGAGCCGTAGAGGTAGATTGGTAGGTGGTGGCAATTTGGGGAAAATCTGGGACTCTGTTTTCGGGTTGCTGGTTATATGGCATGGAGAAGCTCATTTGGGCTTCTTTACTTGGGCCTGATTTAAAAAAAAAAAAAAAATAGAGGCCCAACAGCCAACACCCAAGCCAACAGGACTGAACGACAGATCAATCTGAAAGGGGCAAAAAAAAAAAAAGGGCCTGACTCCCGACGGTGGCAGTTCCGATGAAGCCGCCCTAGCTGGCCAATAGCTATATCCGCCACTAAGAGGCGATCACAAGTAGTTTGCATCCATTGCCAGCCTTCGAACAAAAATTGTCCTATGGAATCAACTACGCGTTAAAAGGAGAAGGTTCAGGATCATGTTCTGTAGGATCATGTTCTGTATGGAAGATTGCAGAGGAAAAATATATCAGCCTAAATTTCTTGAAAATCATTAGTATTTTGGATTTTCCCATTGAAAGATAACTATGTTTGGAAGAGCTAAGTTTTATAATAATTCTTTTCAAGAATACATGATTTTTCACTTATAAGTTAAAACAGTTACTTATATTAACACAATTACAAGTTTATGATAGATTTTCATCCCCTCGAGTTTTGGTTAGATTTAACGAATTATATACTTTTAAGGGAGATGAATCGCAATAAAGATGGAAATTTTAATTTGCTTTTAAGAAATAAATTATTATCCTTTTACATCTCTCGTTCAATAAATGAATTGTTTAATAACAGATCACTTATGGTGCTCATTCAACTAATGAACTTGAATAGAAATAGATAATACTATAAAGCATAAATAAAGATAAATTTTACGTATACGCATACCACAGTCACCTACCAAACATATCTTTAGGAGAAAATTTCATTAACTTCTTGATTTTGCCGACTAGATTTTTTGTTCAGTAATTTTTCATTTTTGGACCCGTTTGATAGAGTATTTGAAAAGTCAAAAGTTGTTTCTGAATCTAAAAAATTGCTTTTGAGCTTGTTTGAATAATTTTTTTAGTACAAAAAAAGTTAAAAGTAAAATTAAGTAGAAATCATATCAAACGAATACTTAGGCCCCGTTTGGTAGGGATTTTTTGCCCCAAAAATTTGATTTTTTGACCGTTATTTTACTATTCAAGCCGTAATTTTTGACTTCTTCTCTCACATGTGGACCCCACTTTTCTTCTAACGGTCAAAAAATCAATTCTCAAAATCCCTACCAAACGGGCCTTTAATATTAGAATAAATAAGAATATCTCATCTGAATAATAATGAATGAAATTAAAAAAATTGAAGTTAATTCGACCTTTTTCCCTAAGGGACCAATTAATGCTAGCTTTCTACTATGAGGGAGTTGTACACATAGTAAAATTCTAATTTTTCTAAATATTTTTTTTTAGGGTCCATTTGATTGTAAAGACGGAATTGAATTGAATTGAAAATGAATTTCAGGGAATTAAATTGCCTAAAAATTATTTTCTTGAGAATTATAAATTATTGTGTTTGATTGGGATAATTTTTCATGTAAAAAATGTTGAAATAAATGTGTTTTTTATCTTCGTTTGACTTTATTTTACATGAAAATTGTCAATTAAAGAGATAGATTTTACAGGTATTAGGGATAAAATTTGTTTCCATTGCCAACATACAAAAAAATATCAAGAAAATCATCTATCTTTTGGTGTTCGTTTGACTTTGTTTTATATGAAAATTGACTTCAAAGAGAAATATCTTTTTACAATAATTCTTAGAATTTGTTTCCATTGCCATAAAAAAATAAAATAAATAAATAAATCGAAAAAATATATAAAAAGTGCTACAATAATAAAGAATTCCAATTCTCACCAATTCAAGGAAAATCAAGAAAAGCCCGGATTTCGAGACAACTAAGAAAGAGAATTTCATGGGAAAAAAAACCTATTAAACATGGCAAAAAGTAGAAGTTGGAAAATAAATTCCATTTTCCATGGAATTTGGATGCCTATCAAACGGACCTTTAATTCATTTTCAACTATATATTTTATGAAATTCACATATTTTACCTTTTTTTTTTAAATATATTATATCAAATTTTATTGAAGTCTGATTTTTATTCAAATCAAATATGGGCAGCATTAACTACAATCACAATCACCTATGGTGAATCAGATGCTCGAGCTGGTCGTTGATTTTTTTGAGATCGGCTCACGATCAAGAGGCAATCACAAGTAGTTTGCATCCATTGCCAACCTTCGAACAAAAATTGTCCTATCGAATCAACTACGCATTAAAATGAGAAGGTTGGGGATCATGTTTTGTATGGAAGATTGGAGAGGAAAAATGTATCGGCGAAAATTTCTTGAAGATCATTAGTATTTTGGATTTTCCCATTGAAAGATAACTATGTTTGGAAGAATTAAGTTTTATAATGATTCTTTTCAAGAATACGTGATTTTTCGCTTATAAGTTAAAACAGTTACTTATATCAACCGTGTTACAATTTTATGATAGATTTTCATCTCCTCGAGTTTTGGTTAGATTTAACGAATTATATACTTTCAAGGGAGGTGAATCATGAATCTCAATCCTCGTATCTAAATTTTCGAATTGTGCTTATATTATTATCTCTAAAGATGGAAATTTTAATTTGCTTTTAAGAAATAAATTATTATCCTTTTACATCTCTCGTTCAATAAATGAATTGTTTAATAACAGATCACTTATGGTGCTCATTCAACTAATGAACTTGAATAGAAATAGATAATACTATAAAGTATAAATAAAGATAAATTTTACGTATACGCATACTACAGTCACCTACCAAACATATCTTTAGGAGAAAATTTCATTTAAATTCTTGATTTTGTCGACTAGATTTTTTGTTCAGTAATTTTTCATTTTTGGACTCGTTTGATAGAGTTTTTGAACAGTCAAAAGTTGTTTCTAAATTTAAAAACCTGCTTTTTAGTACAAAAAAAAGTTAAAAGTAAAATTTAAGTAAAAGTCATATCAAACGAATACTTAGAATAAATAAGAATATCTCATTTGAATAATAATGAATGAAATTTAAAAAAAAAATCGAAGTTAATTCTACCAAATTTTTTTTTTTCCTTTCTAATGGACCAATTAATTCTTGAACAAATCCTATCTGTATGGTAATTATAATTTTCTTGAATTTTTTCTTTTTAAAAATAAATTTTATCTAAAGGAGTGACCAAAGTTCCTTTGGTGTTTTAATTGTCAACGAATTTGTTGGATGGCGACGAACCCAACGGCTATGTGGGCCGGCCACGTCATTGTCAAGTCCACAAAACTCCAAGGACTAGATAAACCTAAAATGACGCATTAAATTGAATGCCTTCCTATGTTTACATTCTATCATTTATCATGTGGAGTGTACTCTATAATATATTTGTTATTTCTTAAATTATTTAAAATCCTACAAATGCACGGTTCATTAACGAGTACTAAAATGAATTTTGAGTTTAAATATCGTACCCACAGAGACAATACTTGTTTAAATTCAAATTAACTTCGCCTTAAACAAAATCTTGAAAACTCATGATTTTTCTACAACTAAGCCCTTGTTTGGTTTTCATTATTTGCCCATTAAAATAAAAAATATGATCGTTATCCATCACATCAAACCACCATATTTGACTTTCTATCTCTTGTGTGGGGCTTATAACGACTATATTTTTCATTCTCATTTTTATATTAATGTGTATCAAACGGGGCCTAAATTGTAACTACTTAAATGACATATGAATGCGGGACCTAAATTAATTAAAATCAATATAATGTTATAATTAAATGCAAGTTTTATAAAATTTTGATGATAAAAAACGTACCAGGATCCTGAATTCTCTTATATCAATATCCTTTAGCCCCAAACCTTATGATGCACGATCAAATTATGAAAATCAATATTCATAATTTGTTTAGTAATCTCTCTCGTACAAAATTAAAATTTAAACATATCTTTACATATGATCCGACTATATTTCTATGAAAAGTGTGAACATACAAAAATGAATTAAGGATATATGAATAATTAAAAATCACGTAAAGCATAGTATTATATTTCTACCCTCTATCGGGCTCTACTACAATTGACCATAAGACTAACTTATTTTCAATCTTTTGAAGGTAAAACAAGACACGATACTCATACAACTATTGTGCGTATAATTGTAGAGAAAATTAAATTCATATCAATCATCCAAAAATTGAAAACGTGTTTTGAATGTCAAAAATAAATAAAAATCAAAAGTTCATGATATAAGTTTCATTTTAACCCTAACACTAAAAATATTTAGCCACTCATATTGTCGGAATTAAACAAATAAAAGTGCAAAAAACATCATCGATAAATTGATGGGACGTAATTAATTTCTCAAAATTCTTGCACAAATTATCAATCGAATTTTTTGCAAAAAAATTCTGAAATTATTTTCTATTGTTACTGCCGTCTCTCCGTCATGTGCATCTTCTATGCTGTCTCCAGCATTTTTATCTTCATTCCTTCCTTTTTTTCTAAATTTGTCCCCAGCATTTCTCTTCTTCAATTAGTCGTCGGCAGCATTTTTAATCCAAAAAAGAAATCGAATTCTTCCGAGCCTCTGTCTCATGTGTTTTTTTAATGTGAAAATTTAATATTTAAGAGATTATGTATGTCTCATTTTAAAATTAAGAAATAAAGTTTAAAACTTTAAAAATCATATATTAATTAAAATTCACTTATAAAATAATTAATTAAAAATATATTTTATTAATTAAATATATTAAGGTCAAAATTATATAAATTATCTAATTAATAATAAATTATTTCTCGGTCAAAAATTTAAAAAAAAATACAATTATAGGTTACAAATTATTTCACGACCACAAATTAAAAAATTTATGTCATAATTTATTTATCAATAAAAAATAACAATTTTTATAAGTCACGACTCAAATTTTTAGATCACAATCAACCAAATAATTGATCACAAACCCCACCCTATGCCATCCCGCCAATAACAATCGCACCATCGCCACGACCAACTCCAGCACTATCACCATCACCATTACTATTACCACCACCTCAATATTGTAACATCACAACCACCGCCACTGCCACACCGCCTCGTAATCTGAAAGACTGAAACTCACGAACAGAAACAGAAACAAAACCCAAAAAATCGACACCACCACCTCACAAACAGAAATAGAAACCAAAAAGTCGGCACAACTACACTTTCCCTGCCAATACCACCACCACTAGTATCACCACACACATCGTTGATGATCTCATTCCACAATTGCCAGCTCCAACAACAACCACCACAATCTCTACGGACAAGTGTATTTTGTACTCTTATCTAAGTTAGTAAATTGGAGTATTTGTTAGTAATTTAAATAACTTATAGCTTAATTATGTGTTAATTATGTTTGTTAGGTTGAACTCAATGAAATTGGTGGAATTGGAAGGAACGAAAAATGAGCAAAAATGAAAGAAATTCAAAGTTTGGAGACCATAGTGTAAACATTCAATAGTTGATTCAGCCCATAAAATAATGATTGAAGATCATATAGGATCAAGTTTGTGCAATTGGAGGTCAAAGGAGTGAAAAAGAGTTGAAATATTTCCACAAATCAATTTACAACCGAAGAAGATATATTCCGAATTGTTAGCATCAACTTGAGACCCATTTTTCGAATAGCAAACGTTTGATTAGAAGAATTGTAGCTCTTTGATTTATGTTTCCAACGCACTTTGAATCACCTCAATCGAACATTGGGAGAGTAAGTTATGACTTAAATATCGAAAACTGCTCATGGAAGAACTGATATGAACATGTGCGCACGCCTCTCACATGATACCCTATTTCCCCCAGCTCGACAGCCAATTGGCTCAATGGTGTGCGCGCGAGGCATTTTTGCAAATGAATCAGCAATTTCCTTTCGTGATTCAAACTCTTTTGAAAACCAAATTGTACGTTATTTTGACCTATTTTGTTATATATTTCTAATACAAGACTAGTAATTAGTTTAATTCTTGTATTTTTTGATTAATTTTGCAAATGCATTGCATTTTATTTAATTGATTGGCCATCATTTTCTAATTAGTTGCTTGTTGTAGTATTGGGAGATAAGTTTAGAACGCGACAAAATTAACACATGTACAATAGATGTTATGAATATCATTTATCACGTGTGCAATCATATAGATACTCTAAACTTTCACACGTTCTAGCCATTCGAATTCGAGCTAGGAATAGATTCGGATATTGTTATGATAGAATTAATTTGTCTTGAAAAAGAAAATTAAGTAGATTAGCTTTATCGATTGTCAAGAACATATGAACAGAATTAGATTACAGATAGAGAATTGAAAGAGATAACAATAGCAGATTCGAAATCCAATACAATTATCCATAACTTAATAAAAAAATAAAATTTTATTGTTTTATTAGATTAATTTAGCAAAAATAAAATCAAAATCTATCTTTGTTTTACATAATTTAAATTCAATATATAACTAGTGAACTTGAATTGAAATTTATTTCCTGTGGGATAGTACTCTCAACTCATCAATTATATTACTTGTCAACGATCCATACGCTTACGAATTTTGCACAAACAAGTTTTTGGCGTCGTTGTCGAGGAATAAAGTATTTAATTTGAGTTTATTATTTTATATAGGATTTGAATTCTTTTTTTTCTTTACTTTATTTTTTTGATAAATTTGGCTTCCCACCCCCGATCTCTTTTATGATTGGTATGCTATTAGGTACTATTCAACAATATATGTAGGATTCTGATGATGACAAAAGAGTAAATTTTTTTGCAACAAGTAATCTCGACATAGATGATAAGAATATGCTCGTAGAAGACATAATTTGTGAGCTTTGTAATGTGATGCATTATGTTGGGTAATGCTTGTATACATGCACTAATCCCTTTATATTCAAACTTTGACGGTTTAAACAGTATTTAAGATGTCGAAAATAAGCAATTGACAAATCTGATGAATACTAATGCCTAAGGGTGAATATGCAAATCCGGAGATGACATCATTCTTAAGGGAATTGTTCTTCCCTTGTTGAACGAGGAGCACTTGCAAAATATTATAATGAACTTGTTATGTTGGATGAAAGCAAAATACATACAGGATATTTTGTATTATGGGGCGAATTTAAGATGTGGGAATATAATTTAGTTGAAAAAGTTGAAAAGAAAGAATTACCATTGTTGGAGTAATTAGATTGTAAACCATCCGTTCAACTCATTGGGATATCAATTATTGAAGAAGAGCATAAAGAAGACAAACTAATTACAAAGGAACCAAGCAAAGAAGTGGTAGTTAATGATGATGAAATTAACATACATTCTTTTGATGTAATCAATTGTCCAACAATTAAATTTGTGATTAAGGTCGACGAGGAAGAAGTTTACATAGTTGATGTCAAATCGGATGGAATAGACAAGTCATATTGTATTAAAGGAGGCAAGGTCAAGATTTGGAGAATTAACGAAAAGTGAATCAATGTCAAAAGAAGCAAACTAAGCAAGTCATCAAAAGCTTTCTTTAGAATTCCACGTTGCAGAACATCACGGTCAAGATAATGACTATAAATAAGCGCTTATTGAGAGGCAATTCAATTTTCTTCTTTTTCATCTATTTTGCTTTTTAGATATAGGATTAGTAATTTTTATTTCTTTTAGTAGTATAGGGTATCCCCATCCAATATTTCCTTTTAGGGTGTGTTTGAGCTTATTATAAATTATTCCATATTATGATTGATTTTCTATTTAGTTTGAAGGAACATGACAAATTAGATTACAAATCAAGAATTGAAATAGATGGCAATAGTCGGATTCGCAATCCAATACAATCATCCATAATTTAATAAAAAACGAATAAACTTTTATTGCTTTGTTAGATTAATTTATCAAAAATAAAATCAAAATCTATCTTTTGTTTTAAATAATTTGAATTCCAAACATAATTAGTGAATTTGAATTGAAATTTATTCTCTATAGGATGATACTCCCAACTCATCAATTATATTACTTATCAAAGATCCGTACGCTTGCAAGTCTCGCACGAACATCTAACTACAGCTCCAACCAATCACAACTGCACCACCATCGCCTGCATTAGCAACCACCACCCCCTGCACCAATAACCACTACCAGCACCTACTAAAATCTACCATCTCTTCTACTAGTACCACGCCACACCACTGCCATCATCCCCACCAACAAAATTCCTAAACCCGCCATCGCCATTTGCACTTCAAATACAGTACTAATCAACCCCCAATTCTGACCACCACAAAAATTAATAAATAAATAATGAATGAATGACAAAAAAATATGATTTTTGCAACACTCACTGCTGTTACCCTAGACTGGAGGAACTGATCGTTGATGCATGATCCCGTGGTGATACCACTATCGCTACACGATGATCGGCCCATTGACTTGCCACTATATTGTATGTAGTGACACTAGAGAAGTTGATCGTCGTTGAGGGTACCATCGTCGTAGCTCTAAGCTGTGGTGATAGCATTCACCGCTGTGCACAACGATCGGCCCATCGACTCCACTAGATTGTGCATGTGTGAGAGTGAGAGAGAGGGGTGGTTGGATGGGTATGTTGTGTCGGGTGAGATTTTTAGGGTTTGGGGGTGTGTGGTGGTTATGTGAGGAATTGATACATAGTGTTTGTTTGGTACAGATTTTAAGTCAATTAAAATCATTTTTTTTTATCGTTATTTCACTATTCCAGTCATCATTTTTGAATTCTTTTCTCACACGTAGGACCCGCTTTATCTCTAACATCAAAAAATCAATTATCAAAATTCTTACCAAATAAGTACATAATAATACATGTTTTTAAATTTAAGGTAATTAGAACATTTTAGAAATAATAATTATGATTTGATTTTAGTATAACCAAACTTGGATTTGATTTTTGAAGTTGAATCTTAAAAATTTGATTGGGTGTAATTTTCACTTTCTTAATTGTCAGCCAATTGATTGGATTTCATTCCCATTGCAAATCCAATTGACAAAGTACAATTAGATTAATTCCTTCTCAAATTGGTCTGAAGCCCAGTTAGGGAAATATTTCACATCAAGGCCTCTCTTTTTTTAAATAATACAATTTAGTCATTGAGTGCATTTATTTTGCAGCCCTTGTCCTCTTCAATTACTAGAGTGTGGAATTTGTTCTCCAAAACTGCAGATTTCGTTCAATTTTATCTTTCTTGACCAATGTTTGCTCCGATTGCGAGTTTTCTCCGAACATAATACAACAATACAAATAATCAAGTATTAAGTCCACAATAATATTCAAAAAGTCACTTTTGGTGGCTTAGATAAATATAAATTTCGGACTCAATATATTTAACTATTTTAGAGTTTAAATTATGCACGAAGAAAATAATTTATCAATGTATATATTTTTGACACGCTCTCTCGTTTATGCATGATTTCATTAAAAACCTTGTGTATAATTTTCATAAATAGATGATTTCATTTTGAACTTAAACCGTTTCTCAAGTCAAAACTGGTAAAATTGGATTGGTCTAGCCAATTAGGCACAGGAAGAACAAAAGAATTCTCGGGTAGGCCGGCCAATTAATAGAACTCTCTCTCTCTCTCTCTCTCTCTCTCTCTCT
>NC_036247.1:18764654-18853668 GCF_002742605.1 Olea europaea var. sylvestris
CAAGAAGAACAAAAGTTTAAAACTCATTGGCCTCTTCGCCTGCCTTACACATGCCGGCATGACCATCTTCTAATTTGATACTATTAAATTGAATTGCTTCATCTAAAAATTTTAAATTATTAGATATTCAACATTTTGTATTTATGATACATAATTTTATGACAATTATAATCCAATGTTTAAAAGGTTATGAAACATGAAGTAAAGTTGATTTTCAAAAACATTAGTAATAATTTGAGTAAACTAATTAATAATCTACTAATTGAAATTAACCAAGTTCCTTTATTCCAAATTTTCTTTTGATTTTCCTTTCCAAGCAATTATATTAGAATCTAATTAAGTTACTGTTTGTTATCCTTTAAAAATTTAAATTGTTTGCTATACGATCATTCTTCATCAAACATTCATACAATAAAATATTCTACATACAAATCATTTATTTTCCTTACTTTTTAATCACACATTTTTCAAAAAATATTATTTAATAACTCATTATTTCCAAATAAATTCTATCAAACAGGCTTTAACTTTGTTAACTCATTCACTCAATTTGGACATGTTCCAAGTTCATCATGTCAGCCTCATCATAGTCATCAAGAAATGAGAAGAAAATCATCATGTGAATGTCATATTATATATATAACATGTTATATAATGTATGTATATATTCTCTCTTGAACTTGTCAACTGCCTATTTCCCAACTTCATCAACCACTCCTCTTTATGTAGTTGATTATATACATAAAAACCATTTTCCTCATAGTAGAGAGAGAGAGATGAAAGGGTCTTTCATTTTCAGTCCTTCCTTCTTGATTTTAGTTTTGTTTTTTGGAGCTGCAAATTCACAAGATTCGTGCAATTCTCCCCTCAGCGTCGAAAGGTCTCTTCCCTTTGATACAGCCTCTCTTCAATGTGTCTCTGTCTGGCCTTCTCAAAGTTTCATTCTAAGAGTAAGTTCTATCATCACTTGTAATTACGATTGTTTTATATGGATACATTAGAGTCGACTCAAGCCCTTTATATTAGGATCGTTTTATATGCACATATTAGAGTCGACTCAAGTACTTTAAAGATCTTACTCGAACAATAGAAAGGGAGTTCGTTTTCCGATGAATTTTAATAATTTCGTACAATTTGTTATTTCAGTATCAACAAGCATCCACAAATGTGTGGAACTTTCTTCTATCAGCACCCAACACTAATGCATACATTGGAATCGGGTTTTCACCCAATGGCAAGATGGTGGGGTCAACTGCAATAGTCGGGTGGGTACAACCCGACACTACCACGGATATGAAAATGTACTATTTAGGAGCCCAATCACCGGATCAAGTGATCGTTGTCAAAGAAGGAAACTTAAAATTGGGAAATTCATCGATGAACGTTCAATCAAATCAAATTTACATGGCATTTCAGTTGATCGTCGATGCACCGGAGAAGCAGTTGATATACTCGGTCGGGCAACGAAATCGCCTCCCATCCGGCCCAGACTATGCCTTGACGCAACATCAGGATCAGATCTCTACTCTACTGAATTATGCCACAGGTTAGAGCAACATGCATATTTTTTGTTCTTGATATATTGGTTATGGAGTTTGAGGAAGTTTAGGTAAGATTTGATGTCATTTAGGGTGTGTCTCATCATCCTAGTGGTGGTAGTTGTTCTTTGCCCTTCCACTATCAATTAGACACGTAATTTCCAACTTTTAGATAAAAATATTTAACATATTATCTTTATAAATAAATAATTTCAATTCAAGTACTTCAAAATTTTTATGGGTCGAGAACATAAAATTAAAAAAAAAAAAAAAAGAATTAGACTTAGATGTAAGGGAAGAAGATTATAAGCAATAAATTTGCCGTTATCAATAGCTAATTAAGTTATAAAATGAGGTAATAAAAAAGTAGATAAATATCTTCTCTAACTTTCACGATCTCATCGAGTATATGCTTGAACTGACATTTTAAATTTTAAATTTAAATAAATAAATAAATTCAACACTTTTAATACACTAAAATGTGTCAAAGATGAACAATATGCCACTAGTTATAATTTATTGAAATTTCCATAAAAAAATGTATATTATATAAATATTATATAAAGAATATAATAGATGAAGGTTCACTATAGCATGTGATGGGGCTCCATGACAGCTGCTTGTCAACTCCTTTTGGTAGATTAAAGATGTTATTTTATGTCCGGCTAACTAACTTATAAGTAATTTTTAACTTATTTGACTTCAAAGGCAACATTGTTACTTGTTCGTTATAATTTATTTTGAAAATATAAACACACAAATAATAGGGTACCTCCCCAACTATCGTATTGATTTAATGGTATTTCTTTTCTTTTTTTTTCAAATATTGGAAAAACAATACTTTTACTTATGTCCCGTTTGTTTCTCATTTATGTAAAAATGATAATGAAAAATATAGTCGTTATGAGCCCCATACAAAAGATAAAAATTCTAATATGCTGACTTGATGTGATGGATAATGGTTATATTATTTTATTTTAATGGGAAAAGAATGAGAAACAATAGGAGCTAATTTAGGTTTTTCGTACGCGTCTTAGATATGCTTGGATTCTCATAATATCGAAGTTACGGATAATTTTTAATACAATTAAGTATGAACTAAATATGGGACATAACTTAGGTTGTCCAATCAAACATCTAATTATCAAAAGTAGATTTCCTTGGATCTTATGAGTAAAGTAATGTCAATCCTTAACAATTACACCGTTATGATGGTCCTCTTGAATATAATAGGATTAGGTCTGGACTGAATTAAATAATTATATTATCCAATGGAGACTCAATTATAAGTTAAGAAATTTGCTTAAAATTTTATTTACGGCTAGAATTCACCCTTAACTCATCTAGGTCAATGATCTGAAAAGGCTTCGTTCTTTATTTGAACTGGATCTTGATCTCTTATTTGCAACTGTAAAAACGATCAAGTCCACGTAAAATATTTGAAATCATTGAGTCCCGTTTTTCATGATAGTTTTTCTATAAGATTAAACATCGAAGTAGCTCCATGCTCAACTTATTATAATTAAGAAATATTTGGTACGTTGAACTTTTTTTTAATTAAAAAAGATGAGTTTACTTGACACTTGACTTGATGTATCGAAAATACAATTCAATTCATCTCTTAACGAAATCGACTTTTAGACGACACGACTTAACATTTTTGTGTCAAAATTTTGTGGTGAAAGGACAATTTCAAAAAGAAAATCCAGATGCTAGTCTGAAGAGAAGCCATGGGATCTTAAACATGGTTGGATGGGGCATTTTAATGCCAATTGGTGTATTGGTAGCTCGGCACATGAGGCAGTGGGACCCAATCTGGTTTTATTCTCATTCAATCATCCAATCATGTGGATTCGTACTTGGAGTAGCCGGTGTTATTTGTGGAATCGTCTTAGAGGATCGCCTCGGAGCGAATGTTAATAAGCACAAAGGCCTTGGCATCTTCATTCTCACACTTGGTTGCCTCCAGGTTTGTCTTTTTCATTTTCATTTTTATTTATCAACCTGAGTATTAACAAGAAAAAATAATGGATCAAGAGTTGAAGATTGATCTCTTGGTTAAAAAAAATAAAATTAAATGAATGAACAGGAACAGACCCAGAATTACGATTCAGTGGGAGCGAGACACGAGTACGTAAAAATTATTTCAAATAAATTGGAAAAGAAACCCAAAAAAAAGATCTAAATATTTGAATTTAAAAAAGCCACATTTGAAAATCACGTGGGGACAACTGCATCCGCTCGTCCCTTCATAGGTTCACCCTTGTGAACGAATAAAATCTAAATTTTAGTTATTGACTTTGACTTAGATTAAAATCTAAATTTTAATTTGTACCAGATAGGGATGTAGCATTATGGGTACTTGGCACAAATTTTTGAGTGTATATAACCGATTCCCTAATTTATTGAGAATAGGAATAAAAAACTCACTGTTTGTTTTTAGCCCCTGTTGGGTTCCTATTATTTTCTTATTAAAATGAAAAATATGATCGTTATCCATCACATTAAGCCATCAAATTTGAATTTTTTTCTCTTGTATGGGGCCCGTAACGACTATATTTTTCATTCTCATTTTTCAAAAAATATGAAACGAACGGAGGCTTAATAAACGAGCGATTTGATATTAGCTAACGTCAAGTAGGGTAAGTGTAACACCACTAGCTATAAAAATAATCAATGATTATATGACACGGATCTGAAAAGTATGATTTGTATGTAACAGGTTATCGCATTCTTGGCTCGACCGGACAAGGAGTCGAAGGTTAGAAAATATTGGAACTGGTACCATTTCAGTGTAGGAAGGATTCTAATATTTTTGGCAGCAGTGAATGTGTTCTATGGGATTCATTTAGGCAATGCTGGAACTGGGTGGAATGCAGGTTTTGCTGTTGTGCTTGTCACATTGTTCATTGTTGGTGCCATTTTAGAGCTTCGGATGTGGAAGAGAAAATGATTTGTTTTATTATATTCAAAACTTTATATGTTTTAGTTTTATTTTATTTAATGAGATTATTATAATTATTGTGTACAATTTATCTATTTCTCTTTCTCTTATTGGTGTGTATTCTCGAGCAAAGTCTGCACATTACATGGAAATAAAGTTTTTTTCTTGAAAATCCACGAGGTAGCAGATTTTTTTTTTTAATCTACAATACATAAAAGAGAGAGCCAACTCTTTCACAATTCAGAATATTTGCGCGCGATTGCTCGTGCTTTTTCACTACAGCACAAGATTGACCACGAGAAGTCATTTGATCAGTGGCAAAGATGACTATTGTGCGCGGTGCGAGTGCTCATCTCTCTAGCAACAGTGACTTGAGTGTTGAGCATATTTAGATGTGCACACTGCACTTGCAGATTAATAATTTTAAAAGTTCTATGTTAAGTCTATATTTTTATCGTGTGATTGTACCTAACAGTTGTGGATTGGAGAGCACGCTGAATATTGAAATTTGGAGGATTTTTTTTCATAATATACCTTTTTTTATAACTATATTTCATTAATTTGAAGGTGAAAGGTTTATTCCCTTTTGTGAAATTGTCCTTAAAAATTAAGTATAACCACTTAAATTATTAAGGTTGTGATTGAAAAATTTTATTATATATAATAGAAGTTATTAATTTACAAAAATTACACTATAGACAACATTTACTAACTTTACTTCATTAAAAAAAAAAAAATCATATCTTGAAATATGAGTAAAGTAAAATAAAAAATTATTATCGACCAAGCTTGAGAAAATAAAATAAAATATTAGAAGCTAATGTGTGTAAATAACTAAATATAGTACTAAGATTTTGATTAATTGCGTTCATCATTTTTCTTTGAGATAAATAGCAATGAATGACATGATGAGATATACCTTGACAACACATACATACATTCTCAAGATTGAAACCAAACGCAAACATAATGATATCGTAATTTGAACACTAATCCTTTTTTATTCCATTATACTGGAGTAGCTATATATGTATTGTCTAGCTCAGACTGTACATATAACTTATTTCCAGATTCAATGTAAGGTTCACCGACTAGTGTACTTTATCTAAATGAAGACCTTAAAAATTAGTGTACCAAGAGAGTTGCATTCTTTCGATTAGTTCCACCCGAAGACTAATGAATTAATTTATAAGATTGGTCAAAGTGAAGCACTCATTTCAATCATACATTCATGATTACTACGCATTATTATCTACATATTTCATGGAACCTGATATTAATCCTCTTGTTGACCTAAAAAAATGAAAACTATTTTTTAAAACCAACATTATGTCTTCAGCCTGAATTTTGGGAGGGTTTCCCTCATTTTTTGGGGATTTTTGAATGCAATTTTCAAATTGAAAGTGAAAGATGGAGTTTCCGACATTGTTTTCGTTGGAAAGTGCTTCTCGTTCAGAGATAGCGTTTATATTTTAGAGAGGTTCGCTCGCGAATGCATTTTTGATATGGGACTTTTTGTAGAGTGGAAGTTAAGAGAGATGTTTTTCAATTATTTTTCCATTATGCAATGCCTTATTTACAGGCGTTTTGGGGGAATTTTAGACACTTTTATGAGTTGACATTCTCTCATCATTATGTTGGAAGTTATTATCTAGGTCACCTTCTCGAAGTTTTTGATGTTTGTGCTGGGGAAGCAGGACCTTAGACCGCATATTAGAAGGAGAAAAAAAAAAGTTAATTTTGCAAATAATAATTCATATTCTTCAAGTAAACTTTTCAAGTTCGAAGTTGTTAATCTTGTTTTCAATTTTTTTTTTTATTTTTTTTTTTGCAAGCCAAGCAATCAACTACAAAGTTGAGTTACGACACATCATGAACTCAAATTGTTGAATTTTTTTTTTTAATGTTAAAATAATCAAAAAATGTGAACAAACAACTATTAATATAATGTTGAGATGAACCCAAAATGTTATTAAATGAGCATTAAGCATGAAACCTAACCCGTGTTTCATTGGGTATTCTTATACTCAAATCACCATATATTTACACATGCATGATCGATAAGGGAGTTCGTTTTATCGAGACATTTAAAGATGAAGGTCAACCAAGTTTTAGGGATGTGAGATTACATTACATGGGTCGTGACAAGATACTGAGTGCCATTCTGAAACTTAAACAAAGCCATAGATATTTGAAGTCTCGCCAAAAAGATTTGTTTTATATGACCATCACTCAATGACTTGATCTTAAAGTACAAAGGTTGCGATATATATGTGAACAATAGACACCTTATTCTCACTATTCCGAAAGACCAGTGAGCCTAATTCCAAAGCCACTAAAGAACATTAAGTAATATAGACAGATAAGCATCTCCCTCTCAGATGAACAAAGAAGATAGAAGCCATTCTAACAAATAAAAATTAAAAGGACAGACCAAAGCGAAAAGGAAAGGAAGCAAAAAGTTTATATTTTCAAGTAAATCATGAATTATCTGAAAGAACTAAATGGAAAGTAGCCGACTATATTACAACCTCAAATGTATCACAGCCTTGGCATTTGATGTACAATGCAGTTAGTTCAAATATAGTCTCAACACAGAACTCAGGCTTTAACCTACATCCCCTATCAAGATGCTCTGCATGAGCTTCAGCCAGCCTCGTCCTTAGCAAATCCAAACTAATCT
Organism: Olea europaea var. sylvestris; assembly: GCF_002742605.1. Taxonomy (NCBI): domain Eukaryota; kingdom Viridiplantae; phylum Streptophyta; class Magnoliopsida; order Lamiales; family Oleaceae; genus Olea; species Olea europaea. Next base: position 18,771,820 of record NC_036247.1, read on the forward strand.
AAGAGCAAAGGAAAAAATAAGGTAAGCCTTACATCTCAATCAGCATCAGCAAGAATAGTATTTAAGTTCTTGTTAAATATGTACTCTTTTGTTATGTATGGTCATGGCAGATACGAAGATCGAATAATTCAAATACGAAAATCTTCTAATTGATAATTAGGCCAAAGAAAGAGATTAAATTTCATGAATTGATTCTCTCCCTCAAGGTGATTACTGTCATCTTCCCAAAAAATAAAAAAATAAAAAAAAAGGAAAAACTAGTTCTAAACATTTGAGAAGAAGATTGGGAGAAGCAGAAGATTTGAAACAATGTAGCCTCATTGGCACCGTAAAAGAACTTCTGAGTTGCCATTCAAACATAAAAAAGTGAAAATTAAAAGAAAAATATATATAGCTTCAAAAAAGTGTAGAGCTACCACGTCAACCATGCCAACCTCTTGTCAAATAGTCAGAAACATCTAAACAAATGCTAATTATTCCCATACTAGAGCAATCAAACTACACCCTCGAAAACTTTCCGTTACAGCACATAAAAAAGGGGTATATAGGGTAGCACTAGTTGCTAGGTGCAGCAGCATCTTCTGCCATCACAACATATAAGATAGGGTGCTGGTTTGAAATCACCACAAACCCTCGGGGGTATGGGTCATTTCACTGGAACAACAGAAAGAATTCACAGTCTAAAATGGATATGATAATCAGAAGCAGCGATGAAGAAAATGTCATTTCAACATCTACTCTGGTTGCATTTTTGGTCTTGGTTTCATTATATTTGCAGGGGTTGATATAAAACTTCCCCACCAATTTTAGGTGGCTATTATTGTTCTATAAAAGAAATTAAGACTCAAAACATTCCATATAGACTAATTTACAACCACAACAGTGCATACTATAAAAAGAAAAAAGAGTGCGCAGAACCTCATCGCTTCTGTTGAGTTTAAGTCCACACCGATCACAATAAATAAGGCAACGATTTTGTTGTAACTCTCCTCTTTTGCAAACAGGGCACCAAACCTCCTTTCCTACCTATTTAGAAAAATCAAGAGCATTCAAAAGCTTCAGCTTTTTATCCACGTAGATCAAAAGATAAAGTGGAAAAACCTAATAAGTTATATTTGCTAGTGGCATGCCAAGTTAAAATAAGTTGGAGCAAAACTCAGGCAGGTATACAGTTGTAGAACTTATAAAATCCATTCATATTATGCTTTCATGAGTTCATCACATCTCAATGAAGCACTGATGATCCTACTTGAATGATTTGTTAGTGTCTGACTATATACATACACACACACACACACACACACACACACACACACACACACACACATACATATATATACACACTCTGATGCTCGGACTCTTCAAAACAGTAGGAAAACCCATGTCGGACATGGATATAGGTATAAGATATGTGTTAGATCCTCTAAATTTCAATCGGACACTTCGCCGTTTTTACTTCTTTTTTTTTTTTTTTTTTTTTCCTTTCCCATTTTTGCTCTCTCTAAATTTCGTGCCACCTCCGAAAGTGTGGAGAAGGGCAACAGCACTAAGTTTTCCTTTCTTCTTCTTCTTCTTCTATCTTTTTTCTTTCCCTTTTCTTCTTTTTTCCTTTCTTTCCCTTTTTGCATCGACGGTTTAAGATTTTGTTTGCATAAAATAAAAATGGGTTACATATGGTGCTACCTAGTGCTCCACTAAGTCTAAATTACAATCAAATCCTTCATTTTCTATTTTATATAACATTTACTAATTAACTTCCCATAATTGAAAACTAAACCCCAAAATTTTATTTTATTCGTTTTAACATCTTATTCAGTACTCATTTCTTTCTTTGTGAACAATTAACTTTGATTTATTCAAAATGACATCTTGGGTAAGTAAAAAAATTTAAACTTGAAAGACGTACCCACGTACATATGTCTGAAATTTGGACTCTTTTTAGCGATATCCCCGTATCCTATATTTTAAAAAATAAAAGATGTAACACTTAGATACATACCCATACCCGAGTCCGAACATCATAGTTAATATATATTTGTTTATATATTTATAGCTTAAAACAACGAGGAATGTGTCGTCAACACATCTAGGATGTGGTAGTTTATAAACAAATTTAGTGAAACTTTTTACTATTAAAACATTTGAGTAAAAAGTTCAGAATAATGTGAGAAAACTTTTAATGAACTTCATGTCTAACATATTTTATGTCTACTATATGCATTTTTGTTCTCTGGAACCAATTGGTATCGAGCAAAGGGACAAAATGGGAGAAAACAGGGAGATGCTAGCCTGTGGTCATGAAGATTAAGGTATTAAAAAAGAACACGGATCACCAGCTACCACCTAGAATGATCACTCTGTAACCTATATTCTGTAATAAAAGTAGGCAGTGGTTTTGCCGATAAGCAGCAAAAGTTGAAGCAATTTCCTGTGAGATCCTAAAGTTCCAAGCTCGAATTAAAATTACCATCTACATATGATTTCTCATGAAAAATGAAACTCACATCAATTCTATCCTTCTGTTGTCAAATCTCTTTCTAATGCACAAGACATTTAATGCTGTAAGGTAAAAAAACAAATTTTATCTGTAGAGCATGCATCCAACTCTTTATTCAAGAGGTAAAGTATATCTTTTGGAATTCTTTATAGAAATGGGCAATGTAGACAATTCTCAAAATATTTACAAAAGGAAGCCACAGTAATAGAGCAAACTAAGTCTCATTAAATAATTTGCAGCGTTCTTCTGTTTAAACACATGAAGAGATTATGCGGATAAACACTGGAACAGCTAGTAACTGAAGTGCATGATGAGGACGCTAAGAGTAAAGAAATTAAATTTTGTGAGCATTATACCTGTTCACCATTAAGCTGCATGTGCTCATATACAGCACGAGCCAAATATTCATCTTCTTCATCCTCCCAAGTTTCGATAAAATTTTCTGGCTCTGGCAGGAAATAAAAGTATATCTAAGCTCACAAGAATAATTGGCACTTGTATTTTTTCTGACAGAGCCAAAATAAGAGAAAAATAACTCAGCATAATATAACTTGACAATTGCATCCCTTACTGACTCTGCTGTTGCCACCTTGAACAATGACAAAACCAGTGATCCATGGGTAGAGTTTACAGCTCTTTTTAACTCACACCAGCAGAATTGATAAGTTAATCTTATTGAAGGTGATATCTGGAGTAGACTTACCATTTTGCCAAATATTTTTGGTACCAAATGAACAAAAAATAAAAGAAACATTTTTTTTTCTGCCAAATATTTTTAGTACCAAATGAACAAAAAATAAAAGAAACATTTTTTTTCTCAATGGTATCACATGGAAATTTACAGAATATTGGTCACTGTAGCATGTTTCAGTCCTGAGGCCTAAAATAAGAAATGTTCTTCTCATAGGAAGATCCCAATTGGTTTTCTGATACGGAGCTCGAAAAATCAGAGTCGTCTCGAATCTTCCATTGGATAATATTTACGTAAAAAAGTTTGCATTGATTATAAGGCAATAGCTTAAAGATATGCTCTTAGAATATTTTGGGTTGAACATGAACATGAAATATTTTCTCACTTTAAATCCACAAAGTTCATGATGTCTACTAAAAAATTAAATATTCCTTCAAAATCATGAATTGCTTAACTGCACTCCATCAGTGATACTCGTATGGTACCTTTTAAACTTTCCTCTGTCCTCAGATCCTCATAAAATATCCTTTGCATTTCAAACAACAATTCTTCACAGCTGCCTTGATAATCTGTATGAAGACCGTCATATTCCCATATCATGTCATCAGAAGCAGTGCCAAAAGTTGGAACTCCGCAATCGCTGTTCAAAGACGAGTCCTTAATTTTTCTTAATTCAACGGAAACTATATCTTGGAAAGTTGATTTGATGAGATCCTGCAACCAGAAAATTAGTTTAGGTCAAAGGATTGTTGGTAAGAAGAATACAATAAAATAATAATTCTAATAGGGGACACAACACAATCACTGTCAAAACAAACTCAACGGTATAGAGCTTCAGTTACCAAGATTGTCTAGGACTACAAAATTCTAGCAAGAAAATAACCTGCTAAATAAATCCAAATTATGCACAATCTTGTGATATGCAGGTTGTCACAACTGCTCTGTGGTCTAATACATAAATATGAGGACTTCTCTGACGTCCACAGGAATGCAAACAGCATAGAAGCATCATTGTGAAATAACACCACACCACACCCCTCCCTTCTCCCCCTCAACAAAAAGAAAAAATGGTACGCTGACCTCAAACAGTCTCTCTACTTATTGATGGTTAATTTTCAATTAAAAGCCTCATTGCAGTGAGACCTTAGAAGGTTGCAAACATGTTTTTATTTCATTAATACGTGACTCTCAATTTGTATTTATCAATCCTCCATCTTGTCATGATTTTACATCTATTGTCTAGTTACTCAGTCTGCCAAGTGTCAGTGAGGACAAATGTGTATGCATAATACTAAACATAAGCCTTTTGAATTTCTCCAATCTATTAACTAAGTGTCAATAGCTCTCAAGATGCTTTGTCACCTACAGAGAACCATAAATAAAGAAATAAATAAATATAAATCCCTCTATCCATCGTACCATTAACAATGGCTTCATAGGAGATTAACATGGATAGCTTTTCACACACTCCCACCACTCGAGTATTACAAATTACAGAATAAAGTTTCATTTTCGCTAATAAGAAAACATTAACTAAAATGGAAGCACAAAAAAAAATTAGCACTAACAAAATACATCGCATAGATTAACAATAAAATGGAAGCACAAAAAATTCGTATAACAACATTTTCCTTTAAACTAAATAACAAAAAACGAACCTTGTGATTGAGGTGCAGTTCATTTGGTTTAGGCAATCTTAATTTCCAAAGCAAACGGGTTCGATCTTCACGGACCCTTTTGTAGCAATTTTCTCTAAGCTACATCAAATCAACACAATATCAATCTAAAATTCCCAAAATTTCTACAGTATCTATACGTATGAACAATAAATTTACGCATATTCAATAATTCAATAAAACCAACAGCTACCTTGTCTTTCCATTTAGGGTAATTATTAAAAGATATATGACTTTTGAGAGAAGGGCGGTTGTTATGGGGTCTGTTGCCCTCGTCTTCCGCCATTTCTTTGCTACTATTCCAGCTTTTTTGTGTGTGTGAGGATGATTGTTCTTTCAGTTTCAATTTGCCTTGGGAAGACGTGCGTTTGTTCTTCAATGAAGCCAGCGAAAGGAAGACAATCGGGCGCCTGAAGTAAAGAGAAAATATACAGCCAAGAGCCTCAAACTTTACAAAATACGCACTTAAGTCCCAAACTAGTTTTACTTTACATAAGCGTCTTCAAACTTTCAATCTCAGTGCACACATGAATACGAGTTGAGATATTAATTTTTTGAGTAATGCTACGTAGACAGATATTCTAACATTCGAAGTTTTACACTTGTCTAACCTTGATTACACATGGATAACAACTCCTTCAAAATTTTGCACATGTATAAAAACTTCCTCAAAATTGTGTATTTCGAGTGATCGATTCTGTTTCGTGCGGGTTAGTCGCTAACAATTAAAAAGGGATCAGACGATTGTATAAAGGACAAACCTCTTGAGACAAAGTCCCAAAAAGGGGTATTTTTATTGACGATGACTTTACAATTGGAAAATAAAAACAGAATGTCTCCAAGGGGCGCAAGCACACGAGTTACTGTAAAAGAAGTGTTTAAATCTAAATTAAGAAATCGAAAGTTACATATTTTCTGTTTGAGAGTGTTTGATTCGGGGTCCTTTACTCTATGTCTTTTCTTCCTTTTATACTCTCTGGGTGATTTCTTCGTGATCAACTGCTTAAAAAACTGCTTGATCGCTCTATAACTGTCCACTTTCCTTGTAGTGGCCAACTTGTCATGGAACTGTCTTCTCTAACTGCTGTCATTACTTTTGTCGTTCAACCGTCTTCAATTGAATTCATTGAACCGTGGAACGTGATAGGACTACCCAATAACTGCTGCATTAACTGCACTTTTAGGTAACCATAACTTCTCATGTTTGCTAAGATGTTGGGCGACTCGAATGTTTGGACGAGAGCAGAGTCACAGCTCTGGACGACTGCATGACAATTCATTCGCTCAAATTTTGGGCGACTTGCAACCTTGGGCGATGGTATTTCCGCGTTCATAGGCTTCCTTATTTGGGCCTTTATCTTGCATTGCCTGACTGATTCGTTCTTTGGGCTATCTGATTTTGGGAATTTTCCAGTTGGGCTTCATTCATTGGGCTATTCGACTTGGGCTGGACTTTTTGTATGTCAACAATTATCCCCCAATATGGCAGAATTAATACCAATTATTAATTTTGCCATATTCACTTTGTGTTTCCCAGCAACATTCGAAATTTCTAAGAATTTCAATCATTGTTTTCTTCTGTAGCCTGAAAAGGTGCGACGTTTGCAAACCCTGATAACCCCCAAATACGTTATTTCATTGCACCACTAAATCACGCCTCATTTTTTTCACGCCTCTCTCGCAATATTACTGTTCATCTCCTTGCTTCTCTGCTACGTAACTCTGTAAAACTCTATTTCGTCTCTAATGGCTGCTTCACGATCTCAGTCTGGTGACTCCTTCAGTTTGGAAGACTTTCAGAAACTCCTTACTCGGCCATATGTAACTCCGAACTTTCTTGCACTGGCCAATGTCGAACTCAATGAGTTCTATTTAGGTCCTTCATTCAACAATGCCGAGGCCATCGAACAAGCGGCGGTCGGTCAGCTGTTCCCTTGTACTCATGGCCCTTTGTTTCTAAATTCTTTGTCGCTGGGGCCACTTCGCGAAAGAGGTATTCGCACTTGGCCTAAATCTGATGTCGTGTTTCGTAGATGGTATGCTCGTTTTGTGGACCATGGTCTTACTAAGACAATTTTTGATAATGTTAGGATTTCTGATTTGTTAGAAATCTCTCTTCAACCCCCTATTTTTGACTCAATACTTTTTCCAATCGCTTTAAGTTTTTGGTCTGCTGAGTATAATACTTTTGTTTTTCCTCTCGGTCCCTTGTCCATTACCTTAAGGGATATTGGGGCCCTAGTAAATCTGCCACCTTTGGGCGATACCATTTTCCCTGGTATCCTGATTTCTAGTGTCGTCCCAAAATTTGGTAAAGGCCTCACCGAGTCTTATTCAAGTCTGCAAACCCTTCATAAACACTTGAGCACTGAGTCTTCCCATACTGAGCGAGTGGCCTTTCTTCTGATTTGACTTTGTAAATACATTTTGTGTGTGCCAAGCATAAAGCCCTCCCTGAACTATTTACCCATAGCGCACGAATTGGCGCGTGGTAGGCCTCTGAATTTATGTTCTTTCTTTTTAGCTACCCTCTATAGAGGCATGACTTCTCTTCAATCCCAATTGAAGAATGGTGTATCTCCCACTGGCAGTGGACCTTTTTGGTTCGCTCAAATGTGGTTGAGAGTTTATTTTCCATCGCTTGGTGCTCCATCTTTTTCCAGCCCTTCTGCTAGCTGCTACGGGCTAGCCATTGAGCCCCTGACTCCTGTAAATATGTCCAGAAGGGACATTTTTTCATTCTTTTATACTTTGGATTCAATTCCTTCCCTCTTTCCTTTTCCTCCCTTTTTGACTCCAGATTATGTGCAATCCCATCCACTCTAGATAATTCGAACACTTCCTTGTTTATTTGGATTCAGTTTTTGACCGGGAGGGAGTTGGTCCATGATATCTTGATTGGGACTAATGCCAAAGCTGGGGTAGAGATATATGCTCCTCAATTTTTTGCTCGCCAACTTGGTTTTGGCCAAACTTGGCCCGTTCTTCCTTGCTATTCAAGGAACTTGATAGACCGCTTCCATACTATTAATAAGACGGAGGTAGAGGCTATAAATACTCGCAATCTTCTTTTGACGAGCAACTTCTCATTAGCCCCCTTCAATCCTAGTCGTGCCATCCATCCCCTTTTTGAACGACTTTGGCCGTCAGTAAAACGCAGATTGTTTGCGACTGATGCCAATCGTGCTTTCCATTCGCTAGACCAGCCAAACATTTCTTCCACCTCTCCTATTTTGGTCACTCCTATGTCCATTAGGAGTCCCTCTTCCTCTGCTCGTGCTAAACAATTTGCCCGTCCATCGACTTCTCTTCTTGCCAAGCCCACTGCAACTAAAAGTGCCCCAAGCCGCAAACGGCCAGCCTCAGCGCCTCCCATTTTGGAGGATGATGCTGCTAATGATGATGATACCCCTCTCATCATCAGGAGGAAGGTAATTAAATCGGTTTATTCATAAGCATACCTTTCTATACTTGAGGCTTTTCCATGTGCTGATAATTTATTTGGACCTCTCAAAAAAGTTCAACCTCTCCCTTGAAGGCTTAGGTGTTGGCAACTCTTGCTCCATCATCCTCTGCTGAGGCTGATTCGTCCAAACCTGCTGATGAAGGGGCTACGCTTAAAGAGAAACTTTCAGTCCCGGAATCTTCATCACAACCAATAGACGAGCCACCTTCTTCCCAGGGCGTTGACCCCCCAAACGTCGAAGTAGAAGGTAATTTGTTTTTTGATGCTTTACCTTTACTTGTGCTATTGGTGTTGATTTGTTGTCTTTTGAGTTCTGCAGATGTTCCCATGAGTTTGCCCATTGCGGCAAGGTCTTCTCGCTTAGACAAGGGGAAGTCCTCACAAATGGTGGAGCCAGAGGTGGCAGATTTGGCTGGGGATATGCCATCTTCCAAGATTGCTGATGAGGTCATCTTTGCTTTACCTTTACCTCCACTTTGTTTATTGTAGTGGAAACCTTCAATATTGACGATTTTCTTTGCAGGATGCTGATAAAATTGTGCGTTCCATTCAAGACTTGTTCGCTTCCTGGGGGCAAGTCAAAACATCTTGCCCTGCTTCAGCTAGTTGTCCTTCTGCTTCTTCAGAGGACGATATGAAGTTCCTCAAGCAGTCGATATTTGAGTATGTGTCCTTCATGGATATGGCCATCGGTAAGGCTAGTGCTGCCAGGCATAAGGATAAGCTTGAGAATTTGAATACGAAATTGGAGCAAGCACTGACACTTCCTTCGCTCAATCTTTCTGCTGATTTTAAAGCAACGTTGAAAGTTATCTATTTCGAAGTCCTCTCCTTGCTGGCCAAGAATGTTGAATTGAATGCCAAAAGTACTCAATATCTTCGCGCCGTATCTGAAAAAGAGTCTTTGCTTCTGGAGATCAACAAAGCTGAGGATGAGTTGAAAGAAATCTCTTCCGAAGTCATGATTGAAGACTCTTTGATGACTAGTTTGGTTGCTCAGATGAAGGAGCTTCAAGCCAAGATGGACGACTGTAAGGCGAGAATGGCTGCTAAAAAACATAATGCCTCCCAAGGAATTGAGCGAGCTAAGTCTTTGGTCGAGCAGTACAAGAAGTTGGAAGTTGATGATGATATTGTGGCTGAATTGAACATCACTTCTTCTCGGCAGAACGAAGACTGGGGGAAGCTTAGGGAAAGAATTCGCTCGGTATGGAGCGAATTGTAATCAGGACGTATATTGCCTTAACTCTTATTTTTGTAAATTCGCATTTGACTTTCCCTTTATAATCTTGTACTGATATAACAGCAGCCATCATTGTCAATTAGCTTTTTGTGCATTTATTGATGTTCGTCTTTTAATCGTCAATTGTTCAGGCATTTAACTGCTTTATGCTAAAATTTTTGCACATTTTCTTTTGATATTTCTGCCCGATTTTGGGCTATTTAATCTCATTTACTAGACACGAATATGGCTGCTCATATTCCGTCTTTTCACCTTCACCCCTTATAAATGCACATCACGTTCTGTCTTTTCACCTTCACCTCCCTATAAATGCATGTATACTTCATACTCTTCATCTTCATTTCCATTTTCTTCTTTAAAAAATCAATTTGCTGCCATTGCTTGGCATTTTTGACAATCAATCAAAAGCTTTCGTTTTCCATGGAAATGGATCATCTGATCCGCCCACTTAGCCATCTTTCTTGATGCCACCTTTGGTATGGGAGATATAGGAAATATTCTTTGGCCGGCTGCGAAGTTCTTCCCATCGTCTCCGTTCCTACAAGGAGTTCAATGATAGAATGCAATTTTTGGGGTTCTTGCAAGTCACCTTGCCTGCTAAGAGTGCTTCTCAGCCTCCTTGCCTGTCGTTGCAGCGATGCATTTAGGAAGGCGATGTGAAGGCACTTCATCTTCCTTTCTACTTGCTGAGAGTGCTTCTTGGCCTCTTTGCTTGCCTTTGCAGCAGTGCGATCAGTACGGCGATCAAGGCCAGTACACCCTCTTACTCGGCGATCGACCGGGAGATTAGTTTGCTCTCAATCGTAGTTTATAGAGCATTTAACATCTTGTATTTCGCAGTTTTGTAATGAACATTTGATAATAAAGGAATTTATTTAAACGTATTTCGCTCTACCCTTTTTATTCTATGATTGTTCAATGCGATTTGGTTACGCTTTTATTTGTTCGCTTTTCCATAAGGAAGGAATATACTTTTTCAAATATTTGCCATTAATGAACCTCATGTGTTTGGTGCCGTCTAAATCTTCCAAATGATAGGCTCCATTAGGCAATACATTATTTACTTTATATGGTCCTTCCCAATTGGACGACCATTTGCCATACTTTGGATCTTTGCTATCCAAAGGGAGTACTGTCTTCCAAACCAGTTCGCCCAGGCTGAACGACTTGGCTATAACTTTTTTATTAAAAAATTTAGCCATTCTTCGTTTTTGAACTTGCAATCTATCTAGGACGTCTAACTTTAATTCGTCCAACTCTAATAAGTTTTGAACTAGTGATTCGACATACTCATTATCACTTAACTTATGTTGCAAACACACTCTGATTGATTGCACGTTAATTTCCATAGGCAAAACGGCCTCCTATCCATAAGTAAGTTGGAAAGGAGTAATTTTGGTACTTGACCGAGGCGATGTCCTATAAGCCCATAAGGCTTTGTTCAGACATTCGTGCCAATTTCTGGCATTTTCATCTATCATTTTTCTTATGATATTTTTTAGAATCTTATTAGAAGGTTCTGCTTGCCCGTTGGATTGAGCGTAATATGGTGTGGAGTTTACTAATTTAACTCCAAACTCGGTCAAGAATTTATTCACTTGATCCCCATTTAAAGATGTCCCGTGGTCTACCATCAAAGTTCGTGAAATTTCAAATCTATAAATGATGTGATCACGGATAAATTCTATGACATTCTTCTGGGTGATCTCCTTTAAAGGTACCGCCTCTATCCACTTAGTGAAATAATCAGTTGCAACTATAACAAAAGTATGTTGCTTGGACGATGGGGGATAAATCTTCCCTATCAGGTCTATCGCCCAACCCTTGAACGGCCAAGGTTTAATAATAGGTGCCATCTCTCGTGCTAGCGCCCTTTGTATTGGACCATGCTTTTGGTATGCTAAACAACTCTTTGCATATTGAATATATAATTCTCCCATCTTTGACCAAAAATATCCACTCCTAATAATTAACCATCGCATCCTTTGGCCAGCTTGATGAGCTTCACATATCCCTTCGTGCACTTCAGTCATGATCGTCCTGACTTCTTACAAACTTACACACTTTAGCAGTATACCATCAGAGCGTTTCTTAAACAACTCTTCATCTATCAATACATAGTTTAGTAAGCGCAACTTCATTTTTCTACTATCTCTTTTATTAGGCTCTTTAAGGAACTCCTTAATCTCTGCCCTCCAATCCATTGCATTTCCATCTTGTATGCAATGAAGTTCAATCTTTCTCATCCTTCTTTGGATCACGGGCAATATTGTTCCATATTTACAAGTAGACTTCCAATTTAAAACTTTCGAGTACCCTGAGGCCATCTGAGCCAACTCATTTGCGACGTCATTGTATATCCTATTAACGTACTGAAGTTCTACTTGGTCGAATTCTTCTAACAACTCTTGGGCAATTTCATATTGACTCATATGGAATCACTTTGGCATTTAAAATCACCAATCAGTTGGTGAATTACCAATTGAGAATCGCATCTAATGTTTACATTTTTTATCCCCATATCTATCATTAGTTCTAGGCCCACGATTAAGGCTTCATATTCGGCCTGATTGTTGGTGCACATCCTATCCAAAGTGAATGCGAATTTGTAGCAAATCCCTAAAGGATTTATCAATGCTACTCATACTCCTGCACCTTTAGAGGTTTTTTACCCATCGAAATACAACACCCAAGTTTTCAGCTCGAATGAATTGATTTCTAATTCAATTTCTTCAGGCATGTCAAGGCATGGATGATCGGTTAGAAAGTTAGCCAAAACCTAATTTTTGACTGCCTTTTGGGTTATGTATTGTATTTCAAATTCTGATAAAGCTAATGTCTAAAGGCCTACTCTTTGGTGTAAAATAGGGCGAGAGAACATATATTTAATTAAATTTACTCTAGAAATCAAATAAACGGTTACGGGCCGTAAATAAGCCCTTAATTTTGTACATGTGAAATACAATGCAAGACATAATTTTTCGATAGTAAAGTAATTACATTCACATTTTGTTAACCGTCTACTCAAGTAGTAAATCGCCCTCTCTTCACCAAATTGGTCTTCTTGTGCGACCATTCCAGCTATTAATTCTTTTTCAGCCGATATATACACTTTCATTGGCCGTCCTTGGATTGGTGACACCAACACTGGTGGACTTGATAAATATGTCTTCAAGCTTTCAAAAGCCTTTTGATGTTTATCTTTCCAGACGAATTCGTCTTGATTTTTCAGCTTTAAAAGTGGCGAAAAGACTTTAGTTCGCCCTATACAGTTAGAAATAAAGTGTCTTAAAAAGTTTACTTGACCTAGAAATCTTTGCAATTCTTTTTTGTTGTTAGGTGGTTTGGCCTCTAGAATGGCCTTCGCTTTATTTTTATCAAGTTCGATCCCTCTTTTGTGTACCAAGAAACCAAGAAAATTTCCTGCATTAACACCAAATGCACATTTCAAGGGATTCAACTTTAACTTATATTGCTTCATTCGCTCAAATGAACATCTTAACTGTTCGAAATGGTCATCTTCTTTAATGAATTTGACCACTATATCGTCTACATACACTTCAACAAACTTGCCTATCATATCATGAAAAATTAAATTTATTGTCCTTTGATAAGTTGCTCCTGTATTTTTTAGTCCGAAAGGCATGACTACCCATTCGAAACATCCTAGAGACCTAGGGCATCTAAAGGCAGTTTTGTGTATGTCTTCCTCGGCTATATAAATTTGATTGTATCCTGAATACCCATCCATGAAAAAATACATAACGTGTCCGGCAGTTGAGTCTACTAAAGAATCTACCGTGGGCAGTGGATACTCATCTTTGGGCGTGGCTATGTTTAATTTCTAAAGTTTATGCACACCCTTAGTTTACCATTCTTTTTTAGTACTGGCACGATATTGGACAACCATTCGACATACCTGACAGTTCTAATAAAGCCTGCTTTTAATAATCGCTCTATCTCTTTCTTAATCTCAGGGAGTACATTAGGAGCAAAACATCTGGGAGGTTGCCTATGAGGTTTAAAATTAGGCTTAGTTGGTAATCTATGTTCCATTAAGTCTCTATCTAAACCAGGCATTTGTTCATATTCCCAAGCAAAACAATCTTTATACCTTCTTTAACAAAGCGACTAATTTATCACTAACCTCTTGATCGAGCATCTGGCTGATGAATGTTGGACGATCTTCTCCTTCATTGCCAATATTTACTTTAATCAGTGGGTCTTGCACTTGAACGTATCCAGGCTTGATGATCCGCATTACTTCATCGTCCAGCTCCTTTGTAAGCACTTCTTCTTCTAAACAATCCATCTTGTTGACTTTTCGGCCAATACTTCGTTCCAATTCGAATACTGCTAATTTGTCTTTCAGCGCTTTCAGGGCTATCTCTTCTTTCGCCTTGTCCTTGCATTCTTTATTGAAAGCCATTAATTTGGCTCTGAAGGCCTGAATATCGGTCATTTGCTCTTGTTTCTTAGAACTCATTCAAGACTCCTTAATTATTCTTTTCCCAATTACTGGCTCTTCTAGGGCCACTATATTTGGCCTCATCTGTCTGAACATTTCAGTGAGTGCGTCCACTGAAAATGGCTCTTCGCTTTGCGCGATAACTTGAGTTTCTTCTCCATCTTGTACTACCCTGATAGGTCCATAGTTTCCTTCATACATGAACTTTTCCACTGAGTTTGCTTCTGTGACAAAAGGCCTATGATCGGCCTGTACCACCTCTGCTTCACCCTTATTATTCCAAAAAATCAAGCATTGATGGAGCGATGAGGGTATACAGCAACTTCCGTGTATCTAATCTCTTCCTAGTAATACATTGTAACTAGTAGGACCATCTATTACAAAGAAAACTGTGGTCCTAGTAGTTGTACATATAGTTATGTCCAATGGTAGAACTCCCTTAGCTGCAATTGCTCTTCCATTGAAACTTGTAAGGATGACTTCTGTTGGAATTATATCCCCCTCTGTCTTTGCAAATTTCCTCATCATCCTAGATGGAATGGTGTTTATAGCTGCTCCATTATCGACAAACACTTTTGCCACAGGTATGCCGTTAACTAGAGCTTTGACGTACAACGGCCTCAAGTGTTTAGTCAATTTCATGGCTGGCCGTTTAAAAATAACCTTTTCGGCAGTCTCTACTTCTACTTCCTGCTTGTCCTCTGTTGAGTTATCCTTTTGTGATAAGTCAACATGCAGCATATCGCACTGAGCCTCTGTCTTCTGAATTCCCCTTTTACTATTTTCTGATGCATCCTCTTCAGTTACCCAACCTGTGGGAGGAGGCATTATTCTTGGAGGCGATCCATGCTTTTCAGAACGAGGCATTCTCTTCTTCCTTTTGGGCGTCCCGTACGGCACGTAAAAATTGAAAGGACGCCCAGATGGTTCTCCCAGTAAGTCTACTTCACGAACTCCCTCTCGATTTAGTTGCTTCAACAGAGTATTGTGCGATACTCCTCTTCTTTTCCTTTCTGCTTCCAGATCGATTCCTCTTCAATGTCTGTCATACCGTCATCTTCCTCACCATTGTAGGCCTCTCTAGAAGTTTGGCCTTCTTCATATTCCAGCACGCATGCTTCTCCTTCGTTACCCTCTATTTCTTCTTCTTCTTTCTCTTTATTCTTGAACTCATTGACCAGTAAATAATTATTAGCCACAACAGGAGGTAACGTACTGAACTGAATAGTAAGGAGCTGATCTGGATCTTCTTCATCCTTTCAGTCTCGCTCAAACTTCGATCTCCCAGAAGAAGTTTCTGGCAGCTCTTTCATTGATTCATCTGTACCGGTCTCTTCACTATCTTTGAGAACATTTTGATTGGCTACCTTGAGTAGTTTAGGTGCTTTAGGATGTGGCACTTCTTGTTGTTGCCTCATCATTCGTCCATAATTTCGTTGGAAACGCCTTTGTTGGGTTCTAGTCATCTCGTCGAAGGGTATTGCCCTTCCTGCATTATACTGGAACGAATGCCATACATTTGGTTGACGAGGTTGCGGCCTGACTCCTATTATCTACTGGCCTGAACTGCCTCTCAAAAGGCGGTCCCTTGTAGAACGATGTACCTCGCCCTCTACCAGGCGGAGCGTTTGGGAGGAGAGTAGGGCGATGGGGATGCTGCCATATCCCTGGTTTCTCCATATTCCCACTCACTTCTCTTTTACATTTTACACACAAGACGTCTTCATCCTTCTTTGGCTCTTTCCCTTTAATATGTTCAAAGACACTGGGATGTGATCCAGGGTCTTCTTCTCCATCATCTATAACCAATTTGAATTTTGACAACTTGTTCTTGAAACCAGACGTCACCATATTCACTCCAAGTGGCTGTGGAAAAGGATTTTCATCCACTGCCATCTTCTTCTTATCATCAAACGTGATTCGTCCTGATTCAATGGCATCCTGTAACACATGGCGAAAAACCAAGCAATTGTTAGTCAAATGTGACCATGCATTATGCCACTTACAATATTTTTTACCCTTAATCTGTTCAGGGTTTGGCAATTTATGCTTATCACTTAGCTTTATCTGCTTATCCTTATATAATTTATCAAATATAAGGTCAGCTTTGGTTACATCGACCGAGAACGTTCTAACTTTTATGTTTTCATCTTTCATAGGCTCATCTTTGCCCGATGGTCTAGGCTTAGCCATTATGGGACAAGTATATGTGTCTCCTTTGACTAATTCGGCCAAACACATTTCGGTCTGATCATATGACTCGTTATTGATGGTATGAATATCAAAATTTGGGTCTCCATAATAAGTCCCCTTGCTAGAATTTTTCATCTGCTCTTCTTCTCTTATCAATCGTTCATACCTAATCACGTTTGCATTTAATTGAAAAAGGTCAGGAAATTCCTTGTCTTAGAATTTCTTTTTTAAATCAAAACTCAAACAACCTTGAGTGGTTTTGACAAACTTTTTTTCGGGCAGAGGTACAAAACATTTACTTCTTGCTGTCTTGAACCTTTAGAGGAAACCTTCTGCCCATTCGTTTGGCATTTGACGTAGGTTCGCCAAATCGGCCAAAGTAACTTCCGACTCAGTCTTATAAAACTGAGCGTGGAATAATTGTTCCAATTGTTGTCATATTTGAACAGAATTCGCTGGCAAATTGATGAACCAGGAGAAAGCTACTTCTGTTAATGAATTAGGAAAAAGCCTCATTTTATGATAATCAGTTACGTCACCACTTTGCAGTGTGAATCGTCCTATGTGTTCTAGAGTAGACACTTTCCCTAACAGTGAGAATTCTGGCACTTTATATCTTCTAGGCCATGGATATGCTTGGTCTATCCAATCAGGATATGGCTTTGTGTAATCGGCCTAATGACAGGACGTACCCCAAAATCCATATGATCCTGTACGATTTCCATAATCTGATTCCTCAACATGACGTTGGGGTCATATGGAATCCCTACAGGTTGGTTGACCGGTTGATTTGCTTGAGGTCTGATATTTGGTCCTTGATTAGGAGTAAAGTTACCATGATTTGGGCCATTGTTACCATTAGCCTGAACATTTATTCCCTCATTAACACGTGGGGTATTCTGTCCGTTATTTAAGACATTATCTTTTACATTTGGATTACCCCCCAAGTTAGGCGTACCACTATTATTATTATGATTTGGTATTACACCATCCCCTTGGTTTGAAGTAGAGGGACCGAAATGTGGTTCTACCCCTTGACTTGGATTTAGGACTGGGGGATTATGTCCCACAATTGTCCTAGTTTGAAAATGGTTTGCAAGAGGCATAACTGGTTGACAAATTTGGCCCACTAACTTATTCATTATTTCATTCAAAGTATTCAATTGTTTGGCCATGTTGTCATAATGTGCATTCCTATTCTGGGTAAATCTTTCCATATTATGAATATTTCGAAAATTTACCTGTTCAATGACATTTTGTGTGAGTTCTCCAAATAGTGCACGCATAGTTCGAGTACTCAACTCTGCCATTAATTCGTAATGACTGTTACTGCTCTGATTCTGTCCATCTGTTCGTGGAGAGCTATACTTCTCTTCATATCGCTCGATCACAGACTGGACTCCTCCCTGACTTGCTGCTTCCTTATCGGATCTCTGAGACATATTGTTTCACCTTTTGTATCTTCAACACCAAACACCACTGTCCCACTGGGCGTGCCAAATTGTTTCGCCCGGGTTAGTCGCTAACAATTAAAAAGGGATCAGACGATTGTGTAAGGGACAAACTTCTTGAGACAAAGTTCCAAAAAGGGGCCTTTTTATTGGCGCTGACTTTACAATTGGAAAATAAAAACAGAATGCCTCCAAGGAGCGCAAGCACACGAGTTACTGTAAAAGAAATGTTTAAATCTAAACTAAGAAATCGAAAATTACATATTATCTGCTTGAGAGTATTTGATTCGGGGTCCTTTACTCTATATCTTTTCTTCCTTTTATACTCCCTGGGTGATTTCTTCGTGATCAACTGCTTAAGAAACTGCTTGATCGCTCTATAACTGTCCACTTTCCTTGTAGTGGCCAACTTGTCATGGAACTGCCTTCTCTAACTGCTGCCATTACTTTTGTCGTTTAACTGTTTTCAATTGAATTCCTTGAACCGTAGAACGTGATGGGACTAGCCAATAACTGCTTCATTAACTGCACTTTTGGGTAACCATAATTTTTTTATGTTTGCTAAGATGCTGGGCGACTCGAATGTTTGGACGAGAGCAGAGTCACAGCTCTGGGCGACTGCATGGCAATTCATTCGCTCAGATCTTGGGCAACTTGTAACCTTGAGCGATGGTATTTTCGTGTTCATGGGCTTCCTTATTTGGGCCTTTATCTTGCATGCCTGACTGATTCGTTCTTTGGACTATCTGATTTTGGGGATTTTCCAGTTGGGCTCCATTCCTTGGGCTATTCGACTTGGGCTGAACTTTTTGCATGTCAACAGATTCCTACACAAATAAAATAAAGTAGCAATGCCAACCCGTTCAATTACTCCCCCACTCTTGTGTTTCTCAAATATCAATATACAAAAATGAAAAAGGAACAAAACCTCACTCGCTGAAGAAAAAGAAAGAGAACTTCAGTAGGAATTAAAATTTAGATTTTAATTGAAATGAAAATTAACATTTAACTTTAACTACGTATTTCAAGGTATTCATAACTTTTTAGTCTCACATTTCATTATTTTTTTTAATCAAATTTTACTAAAAGTTTGATTTTTAATTTTCACCAATCAGGTTCTAAATTAGTTAGGGATATGCATGGTCAGGTTCGGTTGGATTATAATGAGAACCAAATTGGATCCAAAATTTTCGAATATATAGTAAGTGAAATCGTCGGCTCCAAATTTAATTATGGAACCGTTCGAATAGTTCAATCTTATGTGTCTTTTGCGTCTCTCTTTTCAGAGTTCTACATAACTTTGATTGTTAAAATGACAAGAAGAGGAAGATAGCGAGCTCACAATAATTAAGAGAGATGTTGTCTTGCTTCAATTTGATTTTTCTAGAACGGTTGAAACGGCACTATTATAGAATAACAGATTTGAGTAAAATTTAGTTCAATTTAATTAAATTGGGTTTGAACTGAAAATTAGAAATAGAAAAATTGTCTTTTTGGGTTTGAGCTAAATTCACTAGTTAGCAAATTTATTTAGAAAAAATAAAATAATTTAACTTATTTAAAATATATAAATTAAAAAAATTGGGAAGATTCGATTCTTATTTAATTTTTGATTCAGAACTGAGAATTGGACCGAAACTATCGGCTCTCGATTCAAATATCCGTTTGGGTATTTAACTTAAGAAGAACCACTCGGTTCGATTCGATTCGGTTCAAGTTCGATTTCGTTTGAAAGTTTTGCCCAGCCCTAATGTCAATGGTGTCAAACTAATTTCCCTTATTTATGTGAAAAGTTTATTGGTCCATCTCTATTTTGAACGGAAGTGATTAGAATTTCCATTGCGTTTTCTCTAGTATTATCCCAATTTCTTCCCAAAATGTTGACCCATCTATTTAATTTAGATTTGAAGAGAGATTTCTTGGGCGTAGCCTTCCTAGTTCTTGGCCTTGGGTCTTGATCCGTGTCTTTGTTAGACTCGGTTGAACGTTTAAAAATAATAATAAGAGTCCTCCCATACATAAATTCATCTAGGCCCACTACCCAGGCCAATATCATAATTTCTAGTCAACCAGACATAACTC
This sequence comes from Olea europaea var. sylvestris, assembly GCF_002742605.1. NCBI lineage: Eukaryota > Viridiplantae > Streptophyta > Magnoliopsida > Lamiales > Oleaceae > Olea > Olea europaea. The sequence continues at coordinate 18,791,587 of NC_036247.1, forward strand.
GAGCCGACAAGCTGAAAAAAAATGCTACCTATAAATTTTTGACCTTTTTGAAAAATCAGTCAAATTCTTAAATGATGGGAAATTTCATAAGTTTTATAAAAATAAAATAAAAGAGTAACTAATTATAATTGTAACCAAAAAAATTATTGCAAGTAGTTACAATCAATTTTCTCTTTTTGTCAAAACCCTTCAATTTCTGTCAATTAACGCTTATCAAAATACTTCATTCCTTTCCATTTGTGTAAAGCAAATCGATTCACAATGATTCAATACAAGAAATCAACTATGAAAAAATTGAGATTTACAAGGTCTTTGCTGACACCAAAAAAATTTTTTGTCGTCGAAATTCGACTTCAAGACAACCATATGACAACTACAGTAATTGTTATCACAAATATTGCCGCAGCTGTGGAAGTATTTGAGGATTTGTTGTGCATAATTGTGGTCATAGCTGGAAATGACTTTCATGTCTGTTGTATATTGTCATAAGTTGTTGCAATGTGACTTGATTAATGTGAGCATATCAGAATATGATTAATTCTACATTACTAAGTTCTTGCTTTTCTCCCAAAAAAAAAAAAAGATTAATTGTAACCTTTCAACTAAGCTCCCGTTTGGCCCCCATTATGTGGCCATTTTAATTTTTGGAATAGTATTTTTTTGAAAAATGTGTAACCAAAAAAGATGTAAAAATTTTCGATTTACGTGTAATATTATTTTTTATGGAAGATTATGTGATTGAAAATAAGAGAGAAAAATAAAATTTTGGGATAATTGGAGCCAAACATGGGCTAAATTTGTATCTCAAAAATTGTTCTTTTCATGTTTGTATTGTAATGATTTGTTGATTTAGCATATTCATGTAATTGTGACCTGCAATGTAAGTATAATTCAGCCGCACTGTGGCATAGCGCAGTGGTGTAAAGAATAGGAGTGATGTTATCTCACGCCTTACTGGCAGTCGCAGTGTGGGAGTTCAATTCCTGAGATATGAAATTGGACTCCTTGTAGGCGCAGTGTACAGACAGCTCTTGTTCTCTAATCTATTGGGAGCACATCCCGCGATTTACTTCCCTCACAAAACTCTATAAACGGAATGGTGGGGGCTCTCAAGGTTGGAGTTCAACATTTATAATTCAACCGCATTGTGGCTTATAATGTGAATGTGATGTTGTGATCTTGCCAATCCAAGTAATCTTTTGCGGCCTAAAATCTGAAATCTAGACCAAGTGTTTTCATAAAGAGATCTATAGAAGAATATGTTGCTTAATTGTGACCTACTTTACTGAGTGTGACATGAAAGATCAAGAGAGAGGAAACTTTCATCTTCACTATCAGAACTACAATCTAATTTCTTGCACATCCGTGCATAGGATGTCAAATGATGAGATTCAACCAAAAGCAGACAAGAATGCAGTATGTCTTTCCCTAAATTATACATTCAACTATATCAACCAATCTAGTGGCAGATCTAGGATTTCGAGTAAGCTAGTGCAGTTATTGGCCGCTGAACGTTCACAGTAAAGTTCAAAGAACAATTCTTTTCTAAAATATAGACACGTGAAAGTGGTGATAGGTCACTTCATCCATTTATCTATATTAAACATTATATTTTTATCACGTCCTGTAATAATAAATTATTACGTGTCTATCAATATGTCTATTTTCATAACGACCACATCAAATATATAATACATATTATGTTTGAGCTGATATGTATGAATACGCATGGGTCAAGTAGTATTGTAGTAAGCCCAAACCAATGGCCAACATGTAATATTTAGAAGCAAAAAGGAGGTTATTTTTCTAATTTATAGCAGGTTTTTCCTTGCAATTTTCATAGTTCTTGTAAAATTTATAATTTCATTAATAAAACCTAATCCCAAAAGGAAATGGACCTTTAAATTATGATGCGTTCACAATTTTATTAAATTAGAAAATATTTTCCTTATCCAATTCAAAAAGTTTCCAAATTCCAAGAGGAGTAGGGACCAAAACCTTATATCCATCCTTATATATATGAACGAAGCATGACATACAGGTAGGCGTTCCCTACTGACCACTCACATCATTAGGATGGGTAGGTGGATTTTTGGCCAATTTTTTATGCAAGTGGGTCTTGCATGGGGACCCACCTGTTGAAAGGGCTGATAGGGGTTCTGTGAACCCTCTTGGTAAAACAGGAAAAATGTATATATAGCCCCCCGTTTGACCCCCATTATCTGAAAATGAAAATGGGGAGAATAATATTTTTTAGAAAAATAAGTTGTTGAAAAAGAAAGAAAAATTTTCGATTTACGTGTAATATTATTTTATGAAAGATTGTGTGTTTAAAAATAGGAGAGAGAAAAATGAAATATAATGTAATTGAATTTAATGGGGATCAAACGGGGGGATATCGACCAATCACCATAAGTGCTTCCCACTTTCTTCTCTTTGTGCCTCCTAAACACACACACACTCTCTAGGGTTTTATAGAAAATGCACAAACAGTGTCTTCTTCTAAAGAAAAAAATGATTTTGAAAAGATCTGATATAGAAGAATTTGTAGTGAATGAATCTATTGTAGGGCAAAAAAATTTAGCCTCTGTTTGATAGACTTGAAAGTGGAAAATTAAAAAGTTTTGAATTTTTACTGTAGTGTTTTATGAATATTAAATTTCTAGCGCATCTAACATGTTTGAAAAAATCAATCTCAATTCCACCCTTTGAAAATTTCATTTACCATTTCTTCTCTCATTTTGATTCCTAATCTAAATTGACAGTTGGGTATTTAGGGGGAGGAGAGGTAAAATAGACAATTTATAAATAGCGTTTTAAATACGTGCTTTTGTACAAAAGATTTTAGTTCGAGTACAATACACTTCACCACACAGTTGGGTCCATGAAAAAATTGAAATTGGTTGGAAAAATGTCCTTCAAGTAAAGGCTTAAAACCGATGGAGGTAGCAGAGTCGGTCGTCCATACTTGCCGAGTGCTAGCTCCGCTAGTAAACCAACCATACTATATGGATGTCATTGTAAGACTCCTTGCTAATGGAAGGATTTATTAAGAATGAAGTGTAACACCCACAATTTTCAAACGTTTTCTAGGAATTTATGGAAAATTTTCAGTGTTCTAAATAATTTTTTGACTAAGAAGTGTGTTTCTATATTTTCCAAGAACTAAAGAGGAAATAAATTAAGTTATTTAATTATACCATAGACCCTGGTGAGCAGGGATGGATCCAGAATTAGATCTAAGATCGAGAATTAAACGGTTCATCACTTTTTATAAAAGGATCAAATCGCCATTTATCTTTAGGGAAGTGCTACATGTACATAATTGTCTACATAATGGTGTCCATAATTATATGTGGTAATGGATCTAACATTTAATTCAAATCACACACTTTCACATCAACAATCGGATAATTGCCACATCACATTATAGACAACATTATGTGCAATAATTATGTACATGTAGACTTTTTCTTATTTTTATAGGGGAGATGAACTCCCATGTAAAACGAATTGACCCACCCTCTTTAATTAAAGGGATCGATTCATCCATTTTATGGGTGTAGTCTAAGCAAAAACACGCATAATTTTTATACAAAATTGAAATCTATAAAAGGCATTAGACTCCCAACTCAATGTTATTTTTAATGATGTATTATAGTGTGACTACATGTCAATTTCGACCAAATATTCGGGTTTGATCCGATGGTCAAATTATAAAAGTAAATAGACTAATTTATTCTACTCGTCGAGTAGATCGTCATGGTATATTTGAAATCTCGAAACCAATTCCAGATGAATGAGAAATTGCAGACCAAAGTTGGAAGAAATGAAGTGTTGCAACTTTTCGAAAAGATGCAGGTTTTGGCCAAGTGTTGCAACATTTTGAAAGGATGCATGTTTTGGCCCACACTACTTCATTTGCACCCTTTCTACATCTATAAATAGAACCCCATGGACATAGTTTTGGGTACACCAATTGCATTGTGCATTCATTCTCCTCTTGCAATTCTCTCCTTTCTAATTCTATAGTATTTCATACATTTCCTTTGTAGAGAAGAAATTCTATCAAAAGTTCGTTGGTTTCTTGTGGTTTGAAGTGCTGCTACCACAAGTTGTGAATTCATTGTATCTTGGGAGACAAGTGTCATTCACCATGAGCACCGTAGTGGGACAATTTGTCTTAAGGAAAGAGATAACGTCTCGCCTTCGAGTATTCTTTATTTCTACTCCTTCTTAATCATTATTTTGCGTAATCTTTATACCGAAACTCTGTCCAAATTTTCATTCATATAAATTATGTTTTGATCACGCCCATGTGGGTTAAAACTGGTTAAACAAATATATCAAAAACCAACCCTTACATAACCTTTTTTATAAGTCGAAATTACATTTCGATTTCATGCAAGTAACCGGTATGCTTCTGTGAATATAATATGCACGTAATCGGTGTAAAATTCCCCAACAATCTTTGTAGGAATTGGTTCAAATAATTAAACGAAAAGGTGTGTAAAAATGGAAAATGAACAAGTGCGACTACGTGTCAACTTCGACCAAATATTCGGACTTGATCCGATGGTCAAATTACAAAAGTAAATAGACCAACTTATTCTACTTGTCGAGTAGATCGTCATGGTATATTTGGAATCTCGAAACCAATTTCGGATGAATGAGAAATTGCGGACCAAAATTGGAAAAAAATGAAGTGTTGCAACTTTTCGAAAGGTGCAGGTTTTGGCCAAGTGTTGCAACTTTTTTGAAGGATGCATGTTTTGGCCCACACTACTTCATTTGCACCCTTTCTACATCTATAAATAGAACCCTATGGATATGGTTTTGGGTACACCAATTGCATTGAGCATTTATTCTCCTCTTACAATTCTCTTCTTTCTAATTCTATAGCATTTCATACATTTCCTTTGTAGAGGAGAAATTCTATCAAAAGTTCGTCGTTTTCTTGTGGTTTGAAGTGCTGCTACCACAATTTGTGAATCCATTGTATCTTGGGAGACAAGTGATATTCACCGTGAGCACCGTAGCGAGGCAAATTGTCTTAAGGAAAGAGATAAGAGATAATGTCTCGCCTTGGATTATTCTCTATTTCTACTCCTTCTTAATCCTTATTTTGCGTAATCTTTATACCGAAACTCTGTCCAAGTTTTCATTCATATAAATTGTGTTTTGATCACGCTCTTGCGGGTTAAAACTGGTCAAACAAATATATTAAAAACCAACTCTTACATAACCCTTTTTATAAGTCGTCTCAAACAATTTTAAGACAAATTGTGTATCTTTGTGGTTAGTTGTGGACAAACATTACTTTGTTTGAATAGTGTTTTGTGTACTATTCCTCCACCGATATTATCATCATTTTGTTGAACTTCTATTTGTGTAACAGAAATGACTACCATCGGGACTTCGTCAAGTCAAAATAGTTCCAATAATATGGTACCACCTGTGGCCATACCGTTGCATAATACTACTATCCCACATGAGGAAAAGACGAAAAAATTTGCCGGAGTAGACTTCAAGAGGTGGCAACAAAAGATGTTGTTTTATCTCACCATTCTTAATTTGGCTAAATTTCTAAAGAAAACTGCACCGACTATACAAGAAGAGAAAAATAATCGTGAATCGATTATTGCTTTGGATGCATGGAAATACTCGGACTTCCTATGTAAGAACTATATCCTAAACGTATTGGATAATACACTATATGTGGTGTATAGTTCAAAAGAGTCAACCAAGGAACTATGAGATTCTTTGGAGACAAAGTACAAGACCGAGGATGCCGGAACAAAGAAGTTCGTTGTTGGCAAATTTTTAGGCTACAAGACGGTGGATTCCAAAATCGTAATTAGTCAAGTGCAAGAGATTCAAGTCTTGTTACACGACATCCACGCCGAGAAAATGGAATTGAGTGAATCATTCCAAGTGGCTGCCATTATTAAGAAACTCCTTCCTATGTGGAGAGATTTCAAAAATTACCTCAAGCACAAACGCAAAGAAATGAACTTGGAAGAATTGATTGTGCGCTTGAGGATTGAAGAAGACAATCGAAAAATTGAACGAAGGCCGGTTGATCAAGATGGTGCAAATTTTGTTGAAATGGAACCAAAGGCAACAAATAAGAAACGAAGGCCTCCTAATTATGCACCGCGAAGAGACAATTCCAAGCAGGCTAAGAAGTTCAAAGGGAATTGTTACAACTGTGGCAAGGTTGGACATCGTTCAAGTAAATGTCGAAAGCCAAAGAAGAATGCTCAAGCCCACATGGTTGCAAATAACACTCTATCCGATGGACTGTAAGAAATGAGTTTATCTGCAGTAGTGTCTGAATGCAACATGATTGGAAATACTGGAGAATTGTGGATTGACATCGGCGCTACTTGCCATGTGTGTGTGGACAAGTGGATGTTCTCCAACTATCAAGAATTGAATGTGGAACAACTATACATGGAAATTATGCAAGTTCCAAAGTTGAAGGACAAGGCAAAGTCACTTTGAAGATGACATCCGGGAAAGAACTCGTCCTCAACAACGTCCTACATGTGCCGAATATAAGAAAGAATTTAGTGTTCGGGTCTCTACTTAGCAAGAATGATTTTAAACTTGTATTTGTATCCGATAAATTTGTGTTGTCTAAAAATGAGATGTATGTAGGGAAAGGATACATGTGTGATGGAATGTTCAAGTTGAACGTTCTTACAATTGTACCGAAGCAAGTCGTTATAAATAAAACTATAAATTTCGTTTACTTACTTTAGCCTTCATATTTGTGGCAAAGTCGATTAGGACATGTGAATTACAAATCGTTGTGCAAACTAATAAATCAAAGTTTAATTCCGGCACATAAAATCAATCCTAATCATAAATGTGAAATATGTGTTGAAGCAAAATTGGCTAAAATACCTTTCCATTCAATACAAATGAACACAACCCTTCTTGAATTGATCCATAGCGATATATGCGATCTAAAATTTGTACAAACTCGAGGTGGTAAGAAATACTTTGTGACATTTATTGATGATTGTACAAAGTTTTGCTATGTCTTTCTTTTGAAAAGTAAAGACGAAGCCTTAGATACATTCAAAATCTATAAGGCTGAAGTTGAAACACAACTTCAAAAATGAATAAAAAATATTTGTAGTGATAGAGGAGGTGAATATGGGGCACCGTTTGAAGACTTTGGTTCTGAACATGGAATTGTTCATCAAACAATGGCACCTTACTCTCCTCAATCAAATGGTGTTGCAGAATGCAAAAACTGAACACTTAAAGAAATTATGAATGTCATGTTAATAAGTTCGAGTTTACCACAGAACATGTGGGGGGAGGTTATTTTAATGGCAAATAGTCTTCTTAATAAAACACCTCTTAGAAAATGGAAGATACACCATATGAACTATGGAAAGACCATCCTCCATCCTACCAATACTTGAAAGTGTGGGGGTCTTTGGCTAAGGTTGAGGTACGTAAGCCTAAACAAGTGAAAATTGGTCCTAAAGCGATAGATTGCATATTTATTGGATACACCAATAATAGTAGTGCATATCGATTTCTTGTACACAAATCTGAAATACAAAACGTACACGAAGGGACCATAATTGAATCAAGAAATGCGACATTTTTTGAAAATATTTTTCCTTGCAAAGATAAGGAAAATACAAGTTCTAACAAGAGAATATATGAAACTACCAATGGAACTTCAAATGAGGAAGGACGAAGGCGTAGTAAAAGGGCTAGGACATCCAAGACATTTGGCCCAAATTTTCTAACCTATATGATAGAGGATGATCCAAAGACTTTCGATGAAGCAATGTCTACACCGGAAGTACCGCATTGGAAAGAAGCTATTAATAATAAGATAGATTCTATAATGCAAAACCATACATGGGAGTTAGTTGATTTACCTCCCGGTAACAAGCTTTTAGAAAACAAATGGATATTCAAAAAAAAATTGAAAACTGACGGATGCATTGATAAATATAAGGCTAGATTGGTTGTTAAAGGATATAGGCAAAAGGAAGGACTTGATTTCTTTGATACCTACTCATCCGTGACTATAATCACGTCGATAAGGTTGTTAATTGCAATTGCAACAATAGACAATCTTGAGATTCATCAAATGGATGTAAAAACAGCATTCCTAAATGGTGAGTTAGAAGAGGAGATTTACATGGAACAACCTGAAGGGTTCGTTTCTCCTAACCAAAAAACACAAAGTGTGTAAACTTGTTAAGTCCTTGTATGGATTAAAACAGGCTCCTAAACAATGGCACCAAAAGTTTGAAAAAACAATGTTGTCAAATGGATTCAAGATCAACGAATGTGTATATATTAAACATACATCGTATGCCTATGTAATTGTTTGTCTATATGTGGACGACATGTTAATAATGGTCAATAGTCATGAAATGTTGCTTAACACCAAAAAGATGCTAACAAAGCATTTCGATATAAAAGATATGGGTGTGGCAGATGTAATCCTAGGAATTAAAATCTCTTGAATGCAGGATGAAATTGTACTTTCACAATCTCACTACATAGAAAAAGTATTTAAAAAGTTTAACATGTTTGAGGAACGTCCTGCGAGAACTCTTCTTGATCTGAGTATGCACTTAGTCAAGAATACGGGAGAAAGTATATCACAACTAAGGTATTCACAAATAATTGGCAGTCTTATGTATATTACAAATTGCCCTCGACCAGATATTGATTTTGCGATGAATAAACTTAGTAGATTTACAAGTAATCTAAACCGTGATTATTGGAAGGCTTTGACGAGGGTTTTAAGGTACTTGAAGTATACCTTAACCTATGAATTACACTTCACAAAATATCCTCCGGTACTAGAAGGATATTGTGATGCGAATTGGATATCCGATATGAAGGATTTCAAGTCCACTAGTGGTTATGTATTCACTATTGGTGGAGTTACTGTATCATGGAAATCAACAAAGAAAACGTGCATAGCTCGATCAACGATGGAATTTAAGTTTATTGCTTTGGACAAAACTGGAGAAGAAGCAGAATGGTTTCAAAATTTAAGTATACATTGTAATAGTCAATCAGCAATTGGAAGGGCTGGAAGCAGCATGTATAATGGTAAGTCTATACATATTCGTCGTAGACACAACACCATTAAGCAACTAATCTCAAATGGCGTTATCTCCATAGATTATGTGAAATCAAAGGAGAATATTGTGGATCCACTGACGAAAAGTTTGCCTAGAGATCAAATGCGTTGCCTATCGAGAGGATTAAAGCCTATTACGTAAGAGTTTTTGCAATGGTAACCCTATCTTGTTGACTGAAGGTCCCAAGTCTTGGTTCAAAGGGACAACTAAGTTGAGAAAATTTCATGAAGCACTTAGAAAATTAGAATTCCTAACTCATTCCTATGATACTAAAGTGCTTTCTGTAGAGTATAAATAGAGGCTAATATTATCTTTTAATGATTCCTATATCTTGATTAAGTCAAGTGGACTAGGGCAAAATACTCTTAATAGGAGGTCACCTATGTAAGTGTGAAGTGGGGCTGCTTCGGTAAGAATTATTTAAGGTTTGAATTCTTTAAACACTTATGAAACCAAGAAGGGTTCAGGGCCAAAATGAATCGAGTCATGAGAACTAAGTATAGAATAGGGAAGATATCTGTGTGAGTACTGTTGTCTTGACTTACATCAAAGGCTGAGTGGTTCAAGACCTATGGTTCACCAATTAGCCGAGTAAGTTCGATAGTATTTCACTAAGGGAGGTTCAAGGCCAGAAACCACCATCCCTGATGCAGTATTTTTTCGCACCCTCTCTACATTGCATCATATCATCGCATACGTACCCGAATTTCCATTCATGTGGGAGATTGTAGGAATTGGTTCAAATATTAAATGAAAAGGTGTGTAAAAATTGGAAAATGAAAAGGTGTGATTACGTGTCAACTTCGACCAAATATTTGGACTTGATCCGATAGTCAAATTACAAAAGTAAATAGACCAACTTATTCTACTCGTCGAGTAGATCGTCGTGGTATGTTTGGAATCTCAAAACCAATTCCGGATAAATGAGAAATTGCGGACCAATATTGAAAGAAATGAAGTGTTACAACTTTTCGAAAGGTGCAGGTTTTGGCCAAGAGTTGCTTCTTTTTTTGAAAGGATGCATGTTGGTCAAATTACAAAAGTAAATAGACCAACTTATTCTACTCGTCGAGTAGATCATTGTGGTATATTTGGAATCTCGAAACCAATTCTAGATGAATGAGAAATTGCGGACCAAAGTTGAAAGAAATGAAGTGTTGCAACTTTTCGAAAGGTGCAGGTTTTGGCCAAGTGTTGCAATTTTTTTGAAAGGATGCATGTTTTGGCCCACACTACTTCATTTGTACCCTTTCTACATCTATAAATAGAATCTAATGGACATAGTTTTGGACACACCAATTGCATTGAACATTCATTCTCTTATTACAATTCGCTTCTTTCTAATTCTATAGCATTTCATACATTTCCTTTGTAGAGAGGAAATTCTATCAAAAGTTCGTCGGTTTCTTGTGGTTTGAAGTGCTGCTATCACAAGTTGTGAATTCATTGTATCTTGGGAGACAAGGTCAATTTCGACCAAATATTCGGACTTGATCCGATGATCAAATTACAAAAGTAAATAGACCAACTTATTCTACTCGTTGAGTAGATCGTCGTGGTATATTTGGAATCTCAAAACCAATTCCGGATGAATGAGAAATTGTAGACCAAAGTTGGAAGAAATGAAGTGTTGTAACTTTTCGAAAGGTGCAAGTTTTGGCCAAGTATTGCAACTTTTTTGAAAGGATACATGTTTTGGCCCACACTACTTCATTTGCACCCTTTCTACATCTATAAATAGAATCCTATGGACATGGTTTTGGACACACCAATTGCATTGAGCATTCATTCTCCTCTTGCAATTCTCTTCTTTCTAATTCTATAGCATTTCATACATTTCCTTTGTAGAGAGGAAATTCTATCAAAAGTTTGTCGGTTTCTTGTGGTTGAAGTACTGCTACCATAAGTTGTGAATCTATTGTATCTTGGGAGACAAGTGTCATTCACCGTGAGCACCGTAGCGGAGCAATTTGTCTTAAGGAAAGAGATAACGTCTTGCCTTGGATTATTCTCTATTTCTACTCCTTAATCCTTGTTTTGCGTAATCTTTATACCGAAACTCTGTCCAAATTTTCATTCATATAAATTGTGTTTTGATCACGCTCTTGCGGGTTAAAACTAGTCAAACAAATATATTAAAAATCAACCCTTACATAACCCTTTTTATAAGTCGTCTCCAACAATATATTATGTAGTAGGATGCTCCGTAATCATTTTGGACTCCAAGTAAACAATTTGTATGAAATGCGGAGAAACGAAGTTGTAAGTGTTAAGGCAAGGAGGAAGGTAACTATTAGTTCAACTTCAGTGAAAAATAATAGCATTTATATTGTAATGTGCTCCTTGGTGTTTATGTGGAATATTCGATTGGTGCAACCTGCTTGGAATATAATATTGTTGCTGAATATCTCTATATGATTGGAGTATTTGAGACATGGTTCATAAATATGATGTTGTTAGTAGTATGTATGTATATCCACTAGAATAGTATCATATGATTTTATGGCTCATATATGGTTTATATATATACAAGAATGCACCGGTGCTTAGCTTATGTTAAGCACCGGTGACATGTATATCATTTTATTGGTGAATCATTAAATACATGGGATCTATCATTAACTTATTCACCAATTAAATAGCTTACCACGTCATCGGAGCTTAAAATAAGTTAAGCACCGATACTTAGGAGATCATTTTCATATATATATAATTCATGTGCATGTGTATACATTTGGATGCATAGGGAGAATTAGTCATGCGTAATTGTTAAAGAAGCAATAACCAAAGTAGGAGAGACATGATGATGAATACTCAAATATGACATCTAGAATAAGATGATAAACAGAAGAAAACAAAATTTGGCGGTCCAATGCTGTTATGGACAAACAAAGCTTGGAATTAAATCTATAAAAAGCATTTGGCTCCTAACTTGATAAACTTTTCGATTATATATTATATTCTATATTGAGATCTTGACATCTATCTTGATACTCTAATTTTTCCACCTATTCAACATGGGGGTCCTAGGTATCTATCCATTATCTTTAGTTTTACAGAACCCATCTTTAGTATTTCTAGCACGTTATGGTATTTAACTCTATATATGATGTGTGAGATTTTTCTTAATCACCTTGGATTCCAAGTAAATTATTTGCAAGAGATCCAAAGAAACGAAATTGCAAATGCTAGGATAGACAAGGAGATAGGTAAGTAAAGATTTAACAATAGTGCAAAATAATATTATTTAAATTATAATGTGCTCCTAGGTGATTACGTAAAATATATTGTTTTTGCAATCTACATGTAATATAGTATTGTTTATATATTGCTTGAGGCTCCCGTTGGTTATTAAGGGTAGCCATTAATATGATGTTAGACGATTCAGCACCGATATACAGATGGTGTCAGAAGGTCCCTTGGTAGCCTCGAAACTATATATTGACACGATGAGCATGACATGGATTTTCCCTAAATTGGTTTCATTGTTATTCCCAATGCAGTATCCTGAATCTTGATGGGTAATGAAGAATATAAATGAGATCTTAAATGTCTTATTAGGTGACGAAAGCTCCACAGTCACTAAAAGACACATGTTGTTGGTCATATTGAAATTTGAGCTCATACATTTCTTAATGAGATCCGTAACCAAAGATTAAATGAAGGATAATTTAAGATACTGAGAAAGCGTAAAGAATAGCACCTTTGAACCGAAAAACGGATTTTAAGATGTCTTAGTGGCACTAAGACATTAGATCTTTGGCATTCAAAGGCACCAATCTTGATTTATTGGCTATACGAAAAATTAATTAGCTAATAGTTTTACTATTCCTCTAGCCCTTGATAGACTTTCACATATTTGAAGAAGTTTAGAAAATTGAAATATGTGACTAATACATGTGTTCATTTGTTGATAAAACTATTTCTTTATATCTCTGTGAAAATAAATTTCAAAATTTTATTAAAAAATACGGAAACGGACGTCTGGATCTATCGTCCAAATTGAGAGAATGTTGGGGCTTCCCTATGTAGACGTCCGGTTATGTCATGAGGATGTCCGGTTGAGTATAAATCCAGTTTTATGTATTTGAATAATGCTATGAAATTTAATGTGGTTTAATATGTTGTCAATCTTATTTGTCAAGTTTCAAAAAGAATGATGGTGGTCATGATATTTTAAAAAATAATACCAAAAGAAAAATCATTGAAATTATTGGTGATCACCTACCTCCTTTTATGGAAAAATATTCCCTTAATAGATAACATTAAAGATAATTTACTTAGTTTTTAGTGAATTGTGTGATAAATGTTATCATATTAAACTCGATTCTTCCTTATTAAGGATGCTACATCAAAATGAGTGATGTTTATAGGAAGCCCAAATAAGGATGTTTATATCATAAACATTGAGTTTGAAAATGAAGAAAAATGTTTATCACATTTTAAAAGTTACTTGATTGTGATATAAAAGATTAGTCATGTTTGCATCGACCAACTTTCAAATGTTTCCAAAAATTTTTATTAAAGGTATACCATATTTGAAATTTGAGAAAGAAAAAATTTGTGGCATGTCAATTTGTAAAACAAGTGAAGAGTTTTTTCAAACTTAAGAAATACTTTTCGACTATAAAACATGTTCAACTTCTTCCCATGAATCATTTTGGAGCATGCAGAATCATAAGCTCAAATGGTAAGTATTATGCTTTTGTCGTTGTTGATGATTTTTTTAGATTCACTTGAGTCCTATTTTGTAATCTAAAGTATGAAACTTTGAATCATTTAAATATATTTAAAAGGTTCAAAAAGAAAATGGATACACTTCTATATGTTTGGAGTGATCATGATGAAGAATTTGATAATATTGATTTTGGTAATTTTTGCAAAACTAATGGCTATGAACATTACAACTTTGCTTTTAAAACTCCTCAATAAAATGGTGTTATAGAAAGGAAGAATCGCTCATTGCAAGAAATGATCAGGATTATGTTAAATGAAATTTGTTTACTTAAAATTGTTTGGTTGCAAATTCTTTTTCTTAAACACTAAATTTGGGAAATATCAATGAATTTGAAGTATGTGGCTAAGTTGAATTTATACTAAGTGTTTTCGTATGATTGGTTGGAATGTATATAAATTTTATCCAAATGATTATACTTTTATCATTTCATCACTCATACTTTGATTAATATTTTTACTATAAAGTGATGATTATTCTCTTGTTTAAACTTACATATATTTGGCATCTTGTGATTAATTGAGGGAGAATATATTACTACTTTCTATGGTTGACTTAAGGTTTTGATTTTATATGACATACTCTTCCTATATGCTAACTTTTTGAGATAGAGTTTGAAAAGCATTATCTCTTATAAAAGATAGGGGGAACAATATGATATCTAAATATTTTCTATGGTCATGTTTTGATCTTAAATGTTATATCTTTTTGCTTATACCAAAAGGAGGAAATGTAGTGAGATTATTATGCATGCTTTGAATTGAAAATATAATATGCTTAGAGTATATGAACAAGGGGGAGAGAGTGAATGTATACTTTGAATATATGTTTTGTAAAAGTTAGGGGGAATATGAATTACATGCTAAATTTATAATAAATATTTCCCTATCAATTTGATATAAATTTTTCAATTTTACCTTGCAAATCATTTTGTTTGTCATAATCAAAAGGGAAAATTATTGACCTATGGTTGACTTCATTCTCAATATTTTGATCATAACAAACAAGATTAATATTGTCTCTAACAATTTATTTTGAGTAATGATAGGTCAATGTTAAAATTAATTAAGCATTAAGCACTCAAGTCAAATCATTCGAGATGAAAAATGATCAAAAGCACAAGAGACTGCATCAAAAGAAAGAGGTCAAGATCGAAATCACACATTCAAGAATTTAAGAGCTAAACTTCGACGGAAGATCAAAGACTTGATTTCTTTGGTAAAATGTAAAGGTACTAACACTTTAATAGTTGACAATGAATAGTTAAGTTCAAAATCTTTCTATGCATTAAAAATAATTTTTGTGCATTAAAAGTCATTCCAATACAACGTTTTGATCAAATGTAAACATGACTTTTAAAAATGATATTTGGACTTTAAAAACATTTTTTATCTTGAAATTTTAGTTAAAAATACTTTCCAAAAGTCTATGTATTTCAAAACTCTCAAATCGGAACAACGGGGCCGAAACGTAAAAAGACCGCACTGTCGGGACGGTCAACCGTCTAGAGAGGCGGTCGACCAGACCCCCTCCAACAGTCCAAAATTTGACCGTTCTAACATTTGATTTTTACTGTATTAATAGCTATATTGGTCATTCGGACAAGAGCCGATCGATTAGACTTGTCTTCCGCAAATACAGATTTTTTATTTTATTTTTACATTTTTGAACTCTATAAATATCCTCACTTTTCCCTTCTTCACAAAATTTTCAAATGTATCAAAGTGAGATATTTTAATTTCAAGAATTCTTTGAGCTTTCCTTTCCTTTGCATTCATTTTATTTGTTTCTTCATATCAAAATTTTTATTGATTTAAACTCTTTAATCATCATCTTCATCAAAAAATTTCATCTCTTTTTTTGTACTTAACTTATTTTTATTATTTATAGAGGAGAGAAATATTTTGAAGAAATGTTTTGAACTTACGTTGTATCACTTCTACTACTTCATATTGAAAACTTTGATTGATTTAATCAAACTTGCAAATCATAATATTCATCGAAATCTCTCATCTCTTTCTTGGTACTTAATTGATTATAATCATTCATTAAAAGAGAGAAATATCTTGAGAAGATTTTTAAACTTACATTGAATTTATTTCTTCTTCATCTTCTCATTGAATCACTTTGATTGATTGAATCTAATTTTTAATTATCATATCCATTAAAATTTTCCATCTAACACTTAAGCTATCATTTATTGTTATTCATTAAAGTATTAACCTCTCTTAGTAATTAAACTTATTTGTATTATTTATCAAGAGATAATTTGATTGTAAAATCACTTTGATAAAGTGTGAGTCGTGTTAAAATCCCGGAGAGCTTAACATTGTGTAAGGATCGATGCTCCTTGTTGTAAGTCACCGTGTGAGTCATATTGAGTCTTGTAAAGCTCAATAATGTGGATTGTGTTGAGATCCCGTAAAACTCCACTTTATAAAGGATCGGTACTCATTATTTGTAAGTTACTAAAAGCGTTATAAAGGGTTGGATTGCACTATAAGACAATTAACATAGTGAAAAGACTTTGCTCGTGTTGGAGAGCCTGGTAACGAAGGACATTGATCATTATTGTGGATCGAACCTCCACAATTATATCGTTTTCATTCTCTTTTCCTTTTGGAGCTTGTTGATCTACTAAGTTGAGCTACACATTTTCATTAGTTGTATGACTCACTTTGTTAATTTATATAGTTCATGTTTCTTTTGGAATACATGCATCTTTTGTCAAAAAAGTTAATTTGTAATTCATGTATCCGTAACATGGGCTTGCCATATATTTGGTATCTTTAGTGCATCTGGGGACTTTTATTTGTAAATAATAGTAAAAGTCGATTTGTCAATATTGTATTTTAAATAATTTGTGTTTTGAGGAGCTAGTGTATCTTATTTTGAATTATATGTAAATGTTTGAAAAAATTGATTATTGATCAAGTGGTTTTAATCCATATTTTAGAAGAAACTCTATCATTTTTTTTTAAAACTCGTCACACTCAAAGTAAGTTAAAGTTGCCTTGGTGACGGGTCTGACATTTAGCTGGTGGTATCTACCATCGGGCGCACGTCATGTGTCAGTTCCATTAGAGTGATTCGAGATAGGCCGTGTCAATTTCTCAGGTAAGGCTTGCATAGGCTATGGCTTTGAGCTCATCTGAATCTGATTATATATAATTTTATGTCTTTCTTAAATTTAAACTACTGTTATTAATAAAAACATGAAAATTCAAAAAATATCACATATAAATTTTAAAGCAGAGCTCAATTTAATTTTCGTTTCGCAATCTATCCATTATGGAGTTAGGTTTTGTTCGAAACAATTGTTGTGAGCAAATCTTTAAGCACTAGAGCATCTGGTAATAGAGCTTTTCTTAAAAAGCTATTGACTGTATGGTTATAAATTCAAAAAGTGTTTTTTATAAATTATATATTTATTTAATTGAGTAAGAAATTATAAAAGGTTTTTTAAATATACATTAATGAGTATTTTGTTGGTTTTAAAGTTCATTAAATGCAAATTGCATGTTTTAATAAAAACTAAATTACAGCTTTTTAAACACCTATTTGATGCCCATTGTTTTATTCTTTTTTTGCTATGGGAATATGTTTAACCACACATTCATACAATTAAATATTTCGCATGTAAACTTAAAAATTTTCCCTACCTTTTAATTACATACTCTTCTAAATACACCTAAAAGGACACCAAGCAAGGGCTAAAGAAGCTCAAAATTTGAATTTCTCTAAGGCGGAATTACACCCACACAATATTTTTAACTTCTCAATTCAAAAATCATATTTAAAAGTATTATATTCAAAAATCAGTTGATAATTATACTTTTTAATATTAATAATAATATTAAATTAAATAAATCTACAAAACCACCCACCAAACCCCCAACCTATCCAACTCATCCAATTTCAATCCCTAAATCATTTTAATCTATCGTCACACACTCTCTCCTTTGTCTTCTCTATCATCTTCTTCTCCCTTCTCATAGGCCTTGACGCTAATGCATTGTGCTTCTGTGTAGCGGCATTGCGATATTTTGTGGTGGTTTCTTCCTTCAATCTATTGTGTTTGCTAGAGTTTTGAGGTGGTTTTTTTTGTGGTTGTTGGTGTTATGCAAATATTGATAGAGATGTGGGAGTGATGGCGATGGTGGTGCAAGTAGTATTGGTGGTTCCGGTGAGGTGGTGGTGGTGGTGCAAGCAATGATGATGCAAGCGGTGAGGTAGTGCAGTGGTTGTCCTGACGGTGGTAGTGAGGTAGCTAGCATAGAATTTTGTAGGTGCCGATGGATGGTTGATTGTGGTTGGGTGGGATAAATATTAGTTGTAACCAATTATTTGGTGTTTGTAATCAATAAATAATATGTGACTGATAAAATAAACAATTTGTGATCAATAAATAATTATGTGACCTCAAAATGTGAGATTGTGATTAAATTTGTTATTTGTAATCGAGAAATAATATATGACTTATTAATTTGATAATTTGTGATTGTGAAATAAGTACTGACTTATAAAATTCGTAATTTGTGATTGAGAAATAATAGGCAACTTATTAATTTGATAATTTGTGACCAATAAATAAATTACGATTTATAAAATTTGTGATTTGTGACCATGGTGATTGTGAGTATTATGTAACTGTGATAATAAATTGTATAGTATTGTGTCATTAATATATTTAATTAATAAAATATTATTAATTTTCTATTTAATTGATAATATTAATTATGACCTGATTTTTAAAACTTTAAAAGAATTTTCTTAATTTTGAAATTGTATCTCTTAACTACCATAAATGAATCTTCCCTTTCTCTAACACTAAAATTTTTTAGAATAGATTTTGTAGAAGTAATTTATTCAGAAGATATGGTTAAAAATAGAAAAATTTGTGTGCACGTTTGCCATCCATTATTTCCAATTAAAACAAAGTAATGAATAGTGCTGAATCCCTATTATATAAAAAGGGGAATGTGAGGGCACTGTAAAAAACAACAGTGTCTTGATTCATCTTTACTATAGCATTTTTGTTTTGTTTTTTTCTTTTTCAATTGGGGGCAAAAAATGATGTCATTTGCTTGATATATATTTTATTTTATTATACACTACCTCCAAATTTACTGCAACACGCAATTTTCATTCCTCCCCCACTCCGCTATAGATATATATAGTAAGGATATAAGAAAAAAATCACTTTTATATAAAAGAAAAAAAGATAGAGATAATATACGACAGAAATTTTTTTACAACATATTAAGTAAAAAATTTGAGGAGAAAATAATTAAAGAGAATTTTAAATTGAAAAAAAAATTATAACGTAAAACTACACAGAAAAAAAATCTCTCCGTGCACGGTATGGAGGTCCAAAGACTCCGTGCACGGAGACCAAAAGAGAGAAATATATATATAACGGTACGTGAAATGTTCAATCATAGCAAATGTTATGGAACGTTAAAGTAGGCATTTTCAAACTATATTTCGAAATTTTCGATAACAAGTTAACTTTAAAAATTCATCGACGATTGTACAATAGTCGAATCAATAAATGTTTTACATTCTCTCAAAACTCATTTTGAGAACTATATCGTACAGATATCGAATGATCTAAATAGATATCAAAAATAGTCAAACGAACATTAAACGTATGTGTTAAAAAATATGCATAAGTCCTTTTTTCTTAAAAAAATCAATTATTTTATTATTATTTCGAAATTTTCGATAATAAGCTAATTTTAAAAATTTATCGACGATTGTACGATAGTCGAATCAATAAATATTTTACATTCTCTTAAAACTCATTTTGAGAACTATATCGTAGAAATATCAGATGATCTAAATAAATATCGAAAATAGTTAAACGGAAATTAAACGTATGTGTTAAAAAGACGTATACGTCGTTTTTTCTTAAAAAAATTAATTATTTTATTATTATTTATTCTTTTTTCGCAACAATTTTCTCAATACATCATTTTGCTCAAAAAAAATTATGTGGTATGACGGAAATTTTTTTCTCCATGCACGGAATGACTATGTTTTTTTTTCATCATTTTATATATTGAATTATTACTAGAAAATTAAATTTTATCTCAAACTATTAAAAAATATTGATTAATAATAAAAAATTTGAAGAAAAAAATTAAAAAGAATTCTTAATTGAAAAAACTATTATTTATAACGTAAAATTACACAGGAAAAAAATTCTCAAATCTAAGTTTCTTTTTGGAATTATTAAGAGAAAAGAATTATAAATTGAAAAAAAATATATAATATGAACAACAAAAATTAAAATTCTTTTTAATTCTTTTTTTCTTCAAATTTTTTATTTAAAAGTAACTTTTTGTAAAATATTTTTTTATATAAAAGTAATTTTTTTCTTATATCCCTACTCTATATATCTATATAAGAGTGGTTGAGCATAGAGTGGTGGGGGTATGGAAATTACGTGTTGCGGCAATTTCTTACAATATAATAAAATATTTTAAAGTAAATTTTTTTATATATTTTATTATTATAAAATTAAATATTATCTGAAATTATTAAAAAATAAAAATACTAATAATATAAGATATAAAATATTTTTAAGAAGTAAAAAGTTACTTGTGAGTAAAAAAATTAAAGAGAAAGAAATTAAAAAAGAATTTTAAGTTGAAAAGAAAAATTATTTATAATGCAAATCAAAATTAAGTTTCTGTTTTGAATTATTAAGAGAAAAGAATTTTAAATTGAAAAAACAATTTATAATGTAAACAACACAAATATTTAAAAAAAAATAGTTAAATAGATATTAAACGTATGTGTTAAAAAATACGCATAAGTCGTTTTTCTTTAAAAAATCAATTATTTTATTATTATTTCGAAATTTTCGATAACAAGCTAACTTTAAAAATTGATCAACGATTGTATGAATCATAAATGTTTTACATTCTCTCGAAATTTATTTTGAGAACTCTATCGTAGAGACATCAAATAATCCAAATAAATGTTGAAAATAGTTAAATGAACATTAAATGTATGTGTTAAAAAGTGCGTATAAGTTGTTTTCTTAAAAAAAATCAATTTTTTTATTACTATTTATTATTTTTTTGCAACATTTTTCTCAATATATCATTTTGCTCAAAAAAATTATGCGGCATGACGTAAATTTTTTTTCAATTATTTAAAATTTCATTTTTTTTCAAGTGGGAAGCAAAAATGACGCGTTCCTCCGTGCATAGAGTGTATGATTTTTTTTTTTTACATTATTATAGATGTAGAAAACTAAAAAAAAAAACTATATTATCGTAGTTGGATATATCTAATAATTTCAAACAATATTTAATTTTTATAGTAATATTGAATTTTTTAAATTAAATTTATCTAAATATTTCTTTAGATTAAATATTAACTCAAAGTTTTGAGTATATATATATAGTATAAAGATGTATTAGCTTTTATTTAAAAAAGAAGAAAAAATAATAAAAGGACTCTGTGCACGGAGGCATGAGGTCTTCGTGCACAGAAACCTTGAAAATTTTCGATAACAAACTAACTTTAAAAATTCATCGACGATTATACGATAGTCGAATCGATAGATGTTTTACATTTTCTCGAAACTCATTTTGAGAACTATATCGTAGAGATATCGAATGATCTAAATAAATATAAAAAATAGTTAAACGGACATTAAACGTATGTGTTAAAACGCATAAGTCGTTTTTTCTTTAAAAAATCAATTATTTTATTACTATTTCGAAATTTTCGATAACAAGCTAACTTTAAAAATTTATCGACGATTGTACAATAGTCGAATTGTTAAATTTTTTACATTCTCTCGAAATCATTTTGAGAACTATATCGTAGAGACATCGAATAATCTGAATAAATATTGAAAATCGTTAAACGGAGATTAAACATATGTGTTAACAAATGCATTTTTTCTTTAAAAAAATCAATTATTTTTTCTTTTTAATTCTTTTCTATTCCAAATAAAACTTAATTTTTTAATTTTAACGAAAAAGCTATTTGTAAGTTAAAAAAATTGAAAAGAAGAATTAGAAAAAATTATATATATTGTGGTCTCCGTGCACGGAAGATTATTCAAAAAAAAAATTGTACTTTTCCGTTTTCCATTTTCATACGCTATGGCCACGCCTTTTCAAATCAATTCATTTGCTTATATTATTATATTATATATATAGTGTAAGAGAAGCAATGTGAATCTATGTAACACGCAACTTTTCATACCTCCCGCCTTACTTCGTGCTGACCACTTTTATAAGTAAAAAAAACAAAAAACAAAATCACTTTTAGTAAAAAAAATTTAAAAATAAACATATTAATAAAAAATATTTCTAATATATGTAAAAATTACTTATAGAAGTAAAAAAAATCGTTTAAAATTATTTAGAAGTAAAAAATAAAATAAAGTTATGAAGATTAAATGAAGAATATATAAATATTATTTAATTAAAATTGAAAATTTTACTTTATAGATAATTGGTTTTTTTTATCAATTTATTTAAATTTCTTTTTAATTCTTTTCTCTTTCAAATAAAACTTATTTAAATTTTTTTTAAATTCTTTTGCCCTACCAACTTTGGAGTGACTGTTGTATCGTCCGAAAAATAGGCTTACTGTTAGGGTTCTAATTCTTACACCAACAATTGAGTTGGTCATTCAATAAGTGTCACTTCAAGTTATTTTACGTGCGAATCTGAGTTTGTTATTTAAATGTTTGTGTATATGGATATTCTCTTTCAATTTACAACTGCATGTGTTATTTTTGAACTACATGTATAGCCTCTCGAATCGAAGTTGCTAAAGAAAAACATTTTGCAAAATTCAATTTATAACTTATTTGCAATATCAAATAAAAAAAATCTTCATCTACATTAAACAAAAATATACAATAAATAATTAAAAATAAATTATTATTGACATATATACAATCACAACATTCATTATACTTATTTATAAGAATAAAAATAAATTATAGTGACATAAAATATACAGCCGATCAAAAGATGAGAATCAAACAAATATTTATTATTTCTAAATACTTTTTGTACAATCTATAAATTTCACGTTAATAAAATTAAAATAAATACAAAATTCTTGCAACGCACGAATCGCAGACTAGTTATTATAAAAATTGCTTTCTTTCTGACTCATAGATTCCCACTTTGAAATATTTTCTACACCTATTAATCTACGTTTCCATTAATGGCCTCACCCATCAGTTCGCCCAGTCCCTCTACATCCCCCACCAATCACATCACAAACCTTGATCAAACCTTTTCTCCGTCCAAAATCAAATTCTCAGATCTTGCATCCACTTATTTAACGATGGTGAAAGACAACCAAGGAGTCAACACTTGTTTCATAGCCTCTGCAGCCCAAAATGTCTACAATCGGATTTTAAAGCTCCGTTGTGATTACTTGATTCTGACGACCAAAAAGTCGTGAAGTGGACTTCCATCTCCGCGGATTTGAAGTCTCTGTTTTTTGTATTATAGGAACAACTGTGTGATTAAATAGAGCACAAACTATGTTAGAATGATTTTAAACCCATCATATTGCGACACAAATGCACAAAATAATCTTTGGAAAAAGTGTATTCTAATTGGTTATGTAAAGGTCAGATTCACAAAATTCATCAAAAACTTCGTAAGGTGAATGTGTATAGAAGAAAATGAGACGTGATAATAAATCTTTTAACAAAATGAAGCCAATATGGTGGGTAGGTGAAATTAAGGGTGTAAATTTGGCTCGAAGGCTTCGACGGTCCATGGTTAGGTCCGAAAAAGTTCTAGCCGAGCCCCATTTTGAGCCGTTCGGCTTGAGCTAGAGTTAGTCCGTATGATTCGTCGAGCCACACGAGCCATTTTCGGCTCGACAAACCTAGAACTTAAAGAAATCAATGAAAAGGTCGCTACTTTAACAAGGCAACAACTTAAAGAAGCAGACGCTAGCTTGTTAGGGTAGTAGTAGCCCCAAAAAAATACGTAATTTTTTAAAAATGCATAATTTTTAAATTTATTTGTTTTAAGAAAAATTGTACATGAAATATTTTATTCGTGTATAATTTTAACTCTGCCTACATTGATTGTAGCTGGCTCCAAGCCCGAAAAATTGAGGAGGAATGTAACTTTTATTTAATTTATAATTCATATAAATTACACAAAATTTTAAATTGTTTAAAAAGATATTTAACTTGGCTCAAGCAAAAAAAACTTGAACCATTTTTACTAAAGTCGAGTCCAAACTTCGAGTTTTGGCTTGGGAGCCGACTCGCTTGGATCGTTGACATCTATAGGTGAAAGCTAATGTAAGATAGTGATATTAGAGCTATTCAATTTACAATTCTGAATTTAAAAAGAGCGTAAAATTTTGTTATTTTGTAAAAATCATGTAGATCACTTTGGATAAAACCACTTGTCCCGACTTGGAGACAGGGTTAAAAATAGGGGCACCATGTGGGGACGGGAGCAAGGTTCTATGACTTTTGTTACCTAAAAACGAGTATATGTTTGGAAAATTCAGACATACAAAACTTGTATACTGTCGGCTATGGCCTATATAGCCCACAAAAAAGGAGGAGTCAACGTTTGTTATTATTGTACAAGAGAGGAAAAATGGAAACTAAAGATGGAAAAGAAATGTTGTAGCATTCATGGGACAAAATTGCTGTACTTGACCATTGATTTTTTAATTAATAAAGAATTATTCCTAAAAAACTAAAACTATAAATTTTCAAGAAATAATTTAGGGTCCGCAACGAGGCGGAACATGTCATTTCTTCATTTACATACCCGTTTATTTTTTTAATTTATTTTATCGCCCCCATTTATTCAAAATAATACAATAATAATTTTTTAATTAATTAATTTTGAAAAATTAAATTATTCGAATATATTTGGTAAACTATTTTTTTTTTGATCTATCATATTTTTTAGATAATCTTAGTTGGTATATTCTATTAGAATTAATGAAATTTCGTGGAGATTTTTCATTTCAAATATTTAATTCTTAAAAAAAAAAGGTTGGGTGGGAGGGGGCAGGGCCCTATAATCCATATCGCCTCGAGGGCGAAATTCCTCAACCCAAATTTGAATCGATTACCCGATTAAGCGGGTAATTTTCGTTTCGCTAGTATTGAATTTGTCGAATATTTTTACTATCTCTAAAATAATTATTTTATTAAAAAGTTATGTAATTGAAGATAAATCTAAGGAAAAAATTTCAAAAAATATGTACCAAACATTAAGCGCGTGGCCGTAGTAAATCGTTTAACCAGCAAATCGTTTAATCTTTGACCATCCGTGCGTTTGACTCTCTAGATAAGCGCGTGGCCATAAGAAAAATTAAGCGCGTGGTCGGACCAGTGATTATCAAATGTTGTCAGAAATTCGACTAACGCAATCAAAAGAACAAATAAAATAAGCAGAAAAATAGAGAACAGTAGATGAAGCGAGGTATGCCAAAACAAATCTCCTTAAGACAGATTTCGCCCCCCAATGAAGTGCAAACGGGATTATGGACGTCTGTCTCCCAAGATACAACGCTCCTTCCAAAGTTGATACTGCACAATACCAACCTTGTCGGTCGAACTAATGAATGATCGTACTCGAACGGAATAACCACGAAAATATAAGAGAATTTTTAGAGCAGAATATGGAGAGAGAAGAATTTAGAAATCAATTGAATTCGAAATTGATTTTGTGTTTTTTAAAAATGAATCTGGGGGTCTCTATTTATGGTGATTGAAGTGTCTCATGGAACAGGTGTGTGACATTTCAGAAACTAGTGCACCACTTGGTCTGATTCGTCTTAACCATTGGATCGTACTATTTTCATGATTTGACGACTCAGATTGAACCATGAAGTGAAGTGTCCATTCATTATGTCTATTCACCAATTTCTGAACAGTCACAGCCATGCGAATGCCAGGCGTACATCTAACCGCCACGCAGGACGAAGGGACGCGACCTACCACGCGTGCGCTACCTAGAATGCCAACTCACCGAGCCTTGCGCTGCCACGTCATCGAACCACGAGTCCATTATCGAAAACTATAAGGCTCCCCAACTCCTCGCGACAATGTGTACGTGCGAAGTGTCAAGTGCGCCTCTAAAGCGCCCAATGCGTACTTTGCGACGTGCGCGTGTCGAGATCGGGGAGTGGCACGAGTGGTGCGAAGCACCACTCTAGTGGTGACTATCCTTTGGGTAGTTTGCTAGCCTTTGGCTAGCTAAAGTTAGTCAAGTGGTAGGTAACTTATTAAATTATATATTATTCACACAACCCACTATATAAACAAGACTATTTTCTTGTAAACTTTCGATGTGGGATTCCTTTCTATATATAAAACACTTAAAATGGGTTTATCAACATATGGGCCTATATTGGAGACTTTTCCAATTCACCCAAATTAATTGCAATGACCCATATCATTAAATATTATATTTAATATTTTAACCCAATTATATTCAATTTACGTTTAATGTTTTAACCCAATTATATTCAATTAATTCCAACAATCTCCCACATGAATGGAAGAAGTCGACTCAAATCAAGGAAGACGGAAGAAGAGTACTATCTGAAAGATAACGCATCAAGATAGGTAGCTTTCGCTTTGAACCTTCTTTAGTAAGAATCTATCGAACTCACTTGGCTAATCAGTGAACGCAACGTTTTGAATTGTCGGCCGTTATTGTAAGCTCAGACAATAGACCAAACACATTATCTCTCATATCAAACTTGTTTCTCTATTGTGTTCATTATTTTGGCCCTGAACTACTTGGGTTCTGTAAGTGCTTTAGAGAATTCGCCTAAGTAAATTCTCATAGAACCAACCAAGTTCGCACTAACATAGGTGATGTACTATAAAGAGTATCCTACTGTAATTACTTGTACCATTTATAGTCATCATTAAAAGCAAAGCTTATCCTTAATACACTTCATAGTCAGCACTTTTTGCATCATAGAAATGGGAAGGAGTTAAACTCCTAAGTGCTTCTTATCGAGTCATTCATAATTAGTTTTCCTATTGAACCTAGTCCATGGGATCTCCAGTTGCCAGGTTAGGTTTCCACTAAGATGACTCATTGGGTTTTAGGCTTTAAATCCATTTCCCTCGATGCGTAGTCTATACGCTCTCTAGATAACCCTTTAGTGAACGGATCCGCTAGGTTTTCTTTTGACTTAACAAAATCAATTGATATTGTTCCATTTGAGAGCAACTGCCGAAAGGTGTTATGTCTACGACGTATATGTCTCGACATACCGTTATACACAAAATTTTCAGCCCTGGCTATTGTGGCCTAGTTATCACAATGAATACAAATAGCCGGTACAGGCTTTGGCCATATAGAAATATCTTCTATGAAATGTCTTAACCATTCTGCTTCTTCTCCTGCTTTGTCTAAAACAATAAACTCAGATTCCATAGTAGATCGAGCTATATACGTTTGCTTAGAAGATTTCCATGATATAGCGCCACCACCGAGAGTAAATACATAACCACTGGTAGACTTTGACTTTTCTGTATCTAATATCCAATTGGCATCACTATATCCTTCAATTACTGGAGGATATTTTCCATAATGTAATGAATACTTTCTGGTCCGTTTCAAGTATCCCAAAACTCTAAGTAATGCATCCCAATGTTGATTACTTGGGTTACTTGTGTAACGACTCAGCTTACTTACCGAGTAAGCTATATCAGGTCTTGTACAATTCATCAGGTACATTAAACTACCAATAATTTGGGAATATTCTAACTACTGTTTCCCATTTCCACTATTCTTGTGAAGAACTATATGTGGAAGAAATGGGTTACTCGTCTCTTTAATATTATGAGTCTTAAACCTCTCAATTATTTTATCAACATAATGGGTTTGAGATAAGACTATTCCATTTGATGTTCTAGATATCTTTATTCCTAGAATCACGTCTGCTTCACCCATATCTTTCATGTCAAAGTTATTGGTAAGTATATTCTTTGTTCTATTGATGACTTCTATATTAGTCCCTAATCTAAGCATGTCATCAACATACAAACACACGAGTACGTATGTCTTTTTGAATTTTTTCAAATAGACGCATTTGTCACATCCATTTATGACGAATCCATTCCTAATCATGACGCTGTCAAAATTTTCGTGCCATTGTTTAGGAGCTTGCTTCAAACCGTATAAGGACTTAACTAGTTTGCAAACTTTGTTCTCTTGTCCTTTCACTATGAAACCTTCTAGCTGTTCCATATATATTTCTTCGTTTAAATCACCATTCAGGAATGCAGTCTTAACATCCATTTGATGTATTTGTAAGTTGTACAAGGCTGCAATAGCAATTAAAACCCGAATAGAAGTAATTCTTGTTACTGGAGAATATGTGTCAAAGAAATCAATTTATTCTTTCTGACGATATCCTTTTGCAACCAGTCGAGCCTTGTATTTGTCTATTGAACCATCAGATCTTAACTTTCTTTTAAAGATCCATTTGGATCCTATTGGTTTAGTTCCCTTAGGAAGATCAACCAATTGCCAAGTATTATTACTCATAATAGATTCAATTTCACTATTTATAGCTTCCTTCCAGAATACGGATTTTGGACTAGTCACAACTTCTTTAAATGTTTGGGGCTCTTTCTTAATTACGAAAGAAATAAAGTCTGGACCAAACGGTTTACGACCTTTGCTCTTTTACTCCTTCTTGATTCAGGTTCTATATTGTTTTCAATAGCATTATCTCGTGTTCTCTTTTGAGTATTCTCAAGAATATCTCTTTTATTAGGGAACACATCTTCAAAGAATTCATCATCTCGAGATTCAAAAATTGTATTGACATGAATGTCACTTTTATCAGATTTATGCACAATAAATTTGTACGCACTACTATTTATTGCATATTCGATAAAAATGCAATCAATAGTTTTAGAATCTAACTTAATCTTTTTGGGAGGTGGAATAGCCACTTTAGCTAGGCACCCCCACACTTTTAAGTATTTATAGGAAGGCATTCTACCTTTCCATAACTCATAAGGTACCGAACCAGTTTTTTATTGGGAACTCTATTCAGAATAAAGTTAGCAGTTAGCACTGCTTCCCCTCACAAGTTTTGTGGTAATCTAGAACTTATAAGCATAGCATTAACCATGTCTTTTAGAGTTCTATTTTTCCTCTCAGCAATCCCATTTTGCTGCGGAGTATACGGGGCTGTTATTTGGTGAATAATACCAAACTTAGCACATAATTCATCAAATATGGACGAGTCATATTCATCATCTCTATCGAATCTTAATACCTTAATTGTTTTTCCAAGTTGATTTTCAATTTCGTTTTTGTAAGTAACAAATGCATTCAATGCTTCGTCTTTGCTACTTAATAAATAAACTTGGCAATATCTACTGTGATCATCTATAAACGTGATAAAATATTTTTTACCACCTCGAGTCTGAACAAATTTTAGATCACAAATATCGCTGTGTATTAAACACAACGGTTCACTACTCCTTTCAATTATGTTAAAAGGTTTTTTAGCAAATTTTACTTCAACACAAATTTCACATTTATGTTTGTCTTCGGAGTCAAGTTTAGGTATAAGACCTAAACCTACAAGTTTTCTTAAGGAAGCACGATTTATATGTCCTAATCTGCTATGCCATAAATTCGAAGATTCAAGCAAGTAAACAGAAGCATTAGTTTTATTGATAACTTGTGGATACAAATATGTGAGTTTTTTGTCCACTACAACAGCATTGGCCTTAAATAGACCATCAAGTAAATAACCATTCCCAACATACATGCCCCCCTTAGTAAGTACAAATCTATCGGATTCAAACACCATTTTAAATCCTTTTTTTACTAAGAATAGCTCCTGAAATCAAATTCTTTCTGATACCTGGGACATGTACAACTTTATTAAGCGTTAGTTCCTTCTCCGATGTGAATTTCAGAACAACCTTTCCAATCCCTTCAATATTGGATGTTGTAGAATTTCCCATGTAAAGACACTCATTATGATTCAAGGTCTTATATTCAGCGAATAGACCCTTATCTGCACAGATGTGACGAGTGGCTCTTGTGTCCAACCACCAATCCTTGATATTAGATACCAAATTAACTTCAGAAACAACAGTAGATAGGTTGATGTCTCCAACATCCGTAGAAATTTTATCCACTTCGGTTATATTGGCTTGGGGTGGTTTCTTTTTCTGTGTATCCGTCTTTTTGCTTCGACAGTCTTTAGCCTGATGTCCTGGCTTCCCGCAAATATAACAGTTGCCTTTGAATCGTTTTGTATTGTTGACTTTTTCTTTGTCCATAGATGAGCCAGAACGCTTCATTTTCTTGTTCTTAGACCCCGAGTCTTCTACCATGTTAGCCTTTGCTTCCATGTTGCGGACATTATTCTTCTTTTCTGCAGCCCGGTTGTCTTCTTCAATGCGAAGTCGAACAATTAGATCCTCCATCGTCATCTCTTTGCGTTTATGCTTGAGATAGTTTTTGAAATCTTTCCATAGTGGAGATAGTTTCTCGATCATACCAGCAATTTGGAAAGATTCACTCAAAGTCATACCTTCAGCTTCAATATCGTGAAGTAGAACTTGTATCTCTTGAACCTGACTCATAACTGTCTTTGAATCAGTCATCTTGAAATCTAGAAATTTGCCAACAATGAATTTCTTTGTTCCGGCATCTTCGGTTTTGTATTTTTGTCAAGAGACTCCCACAGTTCTTTAGCCGTCTTGTAATTACAATACACACTATATGAAGTGTTATCCAATCCATTGAGAATGTAATTACGGCATAAGAAATCTGCATGTTTCCATGCTTCAATAGCTAACTGAGTATTTTTATCAGTAGCATTCTCCGATGTTTGTGCAGGACATTCTTCACGCAGAAATTTTACTAAGTTCAATGTTGTCAAATAGAATAGCATCTTCTGTTGCCAACGTTTGAAATCCGTGCCATTGAACTTTTTCGGTTTCTCATGTTGTGAAGCCGGTGGCATGACAAATTGATTGGAACCAGAATTTCGCGCAATCACAGCATTCGTATTGCTCTCAACGGTACCAATCACATCGCTAGTATTATTATCTGATGCACTAGCTATTTTCTGTAAAACCACAATTACAGAAAATAATCAATAATAGAAATGTAGAAGAAATGAGAAAATACAATCTATCTTAAGATTGTTGTCGGAAATTCGACTAACGCAATCAAAAGAACAAATAAAATAAGTAGAAAAATAGAGAACAGTATATGAAGCGAGGTATGCCAAAGCAAATCTCCTTAAAACAGATTTCGCCCCCTAATGAAGTGCAAATGGGATTATGGACGTCTGTCTCCCAAGATACAACGCTCCTTCCAAAGTTGATACTGCACAATATCAACCTTGTCGGTCGAACCAATGAATGATCGTACTCGAATGGAGTAACCACGAAAATATAAGAGAATTTTTAGAGCAGAATATGGAGAGAGAATAATTTAGAAATCAATTGAATTCGTAATTGATTTTGTGTTTTTTAAAAACGAATCTGGGGATCTCTATTTATAGAGATTGAAGTGTCTCATGGAACAGGTGTGTGATATTTCAGGAACTGGTGCACCACTTTGTCTGATTCGTCTTAGCCATTGGATCGTACTATTTTCATGATCTGACGGTCCAGATTGAACCATGAAGTGAAGTGTCCATTCATCATGTCTATTTACCAATTTCTGAACAGTCACAGCCATCCGGGGAACGGCGTGAGTGGTGCGAAGCACCACTCTAGTAGTGACTAGCCTTTGGCTAGCTAAAGTTAGCCAAGTGGTAGGTAACTTATTAAATATATTATGCACACAACCCACTATATAAATAAAACTATTTTCTTGTAAACACTCTAGTAGTGACTAGCCTTTGGCTAGCTAAAGTTAGCCAAGTGGTAGGTAACTTATTAAATATATTATTCACACAACCCACTATATAAATAAGACTATTTTTTTGTAAACTTTCGATGTGAGATTCCTTTTCATATATAAAACACTTAAAATAGGCTTATCAACATATGGACCTATATTGGAGACTTTTTCAATTCACCCAAATTAATTGCAATGACCCACATCATTGAATATTACATTTAATATTTTAACCAATTATATTCAATTTAAATGTTTTAACCCAATTTTATTCAATTAATTCCAACGTCAAATCCTCGCTCTCTCTCTCCATTTCTCCTCTGCACGGCGACTGCGTGTCTCGTCGGGGAGAAAGTCGGCCGATCAGTCCGTTTTCGTCTGACGGTGGGTTGTTCGTTCTCTGAGCTTGCGTCATTATTATTTTTTCTTTATCCCCAGAAGATGCAATCAATTTGTACTTAAAAATTTTATAGCTAGCAGCTAGTGTTGGTGTAGGTTCTAGCGGTGAAGTTCAATTCAAAATGTTGGATAACCCTAGCATGGAATCAGCAGCTACTGCTGCCAATATTGCCACCGTCAGGCGCTACGCTCCTCCCAATCAACGGTACTATCGAATTGTCTAATCTTCTCTCCCTGCGGCCGTGTGTGAAGTTTTCTTTCTTCTTCTATTTCTGTTGATTTGAGAAAAGTATTGAAATAATGGAGTGATTCTTGGGTTGGGTGTTGACCTGATCATTTGTTGCTTGCGTGTAGGAACCGATCACTCGGAAGACGCAAATCTGGAGGAGGTATGATTTATGAGCCCAACTGTCTAAGCAACAATTTGGTTTCAATATTATGCTATATTGGTGTGCCATTGCTGATTGCTGCTCCTTTCTATTTCGAGCGAGTACATGCGTCTGATTTAGGTTATTTCCCTTTTGCTGATGATTTGAACTCAATAATGTTCAAGTCATTTCAACCTTATGCATATAGTAAGTGACATATGAAAAATAAAATAAAAAAATAAACAAAATTCAACTGCAAAGTAGTTGATTGTCCTTTTTCCCTTTTCCCTTTATTTGGATCCTGGAGTTTATATAGGGAGGTATTTCAAATGGACAATAGGAGAAAGGTCACCTATGGATTGTGATCTTACTNGATCTTACTTTTTGTAGTCTTTGACCATTTACATAAAGTATTGAATTAAAGCTCCATTTTATTTGGTGTGAAAATGAGTTTCTATCTCGTCGTTGCCCTTTTTCTTGTAGATTCAAGGTCCAATAAAAGCATAATTATTTAGAAAAACAGAGAAAACAATTAAAATTCAGATGGATGTGTGATCAACATCTCACTTGTTCCTAGCTACTATTTATTATATAAATTTATCAATTGATGCATGCTATATGTGCACCCTTCTCGAAGAATTGGTGCATTGGTCCATGTAGCAGCTTTGGTCCCTCATTGATCTGAACGTTATTCCCTACATCCTATGAACTTTGCGAAGAAAATACTGGATTTTCATTCACATCAGGGCTAAGAAGGAGCTTTAAGCCAAGTTCGGATGATAATGTCATAACCTAGATGATCCTGTTGAAATATATCTTGGTTACTTTTTGGCTAGTCTCATTACTGTTTCAGAGAAATAGATTCATACAAGTACCATGTGGAGATTCAACCCAATCAAGTCCCATTGCATTAAGAGATGTACCTTATCAGCCGTCCTTGAAGCCTTATACTAAATATTTAATAAATTCAATTAATTGAACTGCAAAGATGAAGAAAATTAAGCACAATTTCCTTCGGCTGCAAAAGAAAAACTCAATTGCCTTATATTTTGACAAAGAAATTCTATACTACTGTGTACCAGTGAGATTCATGATTAGCACAGCATGAATCATGTTAAGATTTCTGTAAAGGCTTTCGTAGAGTGTTATAAAGTAAGTTTTTACCTTTCTCCACATGTCTAAGGCTTCAAAACTTTCCAGAGGTTTGCTGGCAAGCGTGATAGAATGCCATTTGTCATGCCTTTAGGAGAGAGCTAAATTAAGTTTTTAGCTTTCTCCACGTCTAAGGCTCCAAATCTTTCCAGAGGTTTGCTGGCAAGCCTCATAGAATGCCATTTGTCATGCCTTTATTGCTTTTTCAACTTGGTATATGTATCATTTAATCCCAGTT
Source organism: Olea europaea var. sylvestris (assembly GCF_002742605.1). Taxonomy (NCBI): domain Eukaryota; kingdom Viridiplantae; phylum Streptophyta; class Magnoliopsida; order Lamiales; family Oleaceae; genus Olea; species Olea europaea. Next base: position 18,825,510 of record NC_036247.1, read on the forward strand.
TCCTTCCAAGTTACACGCAGGTGCAAACATTTCTCCTTCCCTAGATTCCCTTGATTCTGCACTCAACTATAAGTGATTTGTTTCTCGTACATGATTAGTATTACAAGTAATAACTTTTAAGGCATTTTGATGATATGTCATGAAATATTTTAGCCCCCAATTTTGACTAGAGATATTCTTTTTAATTGATAGCTAGTAATCTTTGATGCATCGTCATGTCTAACCTATGTTGCATAGACACTTCAACAAGTGTAGTACGGACATGTGTTGGATATTGACACTCCTCGGAGACTCTATCATGATCATTTTTCTTTCTTTATCAAAAACATTAAATATTTATAATCCAAAGTTATTAAACAAATTAAAATCAAGATTTTAATTTAAGTCAAAGTGAGCAATTAATTTTAACCACACGTTTTATGGGACCCAGAACTTTTCAACCACACATTTCATCGACTTTTATAAAAGTCTACTAAAAATTCGATTTTAATTCCCACCAAACTGGACCTATAAATGAAGAATTTGAGTGAATTTAATCAACTTGTCAGTGACGTATCATTTCAATGGGTTTTTTAAAAATTGAGTCGGAGTATCCAACAAGTGTCGTATTGGACAAATGTGTCCGCGTCTGTGCATCATAGTGTCTAATAGATGCTGCCAAGTGTTCTGAATTTTGATAGTTACCTTATTTTTTCTAATACAAATTTTTGACAATGGTTAGTGTAAACTAATTCCCAATAAACGTTATCTGATTTCTTAGATCTCATTTTTTTCATAAAAATGTTATTAGATTGCTAGCATAAATTAATAACCCTATAAAGTTTTATCAATCATTTTGAGAGGCAACCTAGAGCAACTTTAAGAGATTACTTCTCACCGCTTTATATCAATTCTGGCTGGAATTTCCTTCTCTGCCATTTACTGTGATGTACTTCTCAACTCTTGTATAGTGAACTTATTCAAAGTAAAATGTTTGATACTTTTGTTATGTAGCGAGAGGTTCATTTAAGATAGTCATGTCTAGGAGTTTTCCTTTGGAAAGGGAATGTATTGAGTGATTTATTCTCTTTTGAGACAGCCAAGCAGAATAAGGGAAAACCTATAAGTACCATGTGGATATAAGAAAAGAAAAGGATATAACTTAAATGATCATAATTGAAACCAGTTTAATGTGGAAGACAATAACATTCATGGCTAGTAAACTGCACATATTGGACAGACCATTTTAGAAGGAATCTAAAATAATTCAGTAATCATCTTTCCATCACTGATGTTTTTACATCTCAAAAATTGGACTGTTATTGAGAGAACCAGAGATACAGAGAACTTGTCCATATGCAATGCAATGGAATAACATAAATTGATGGAAAAGGTGAGTCGTTTAAATTCAACAGGGGAATCATCTCATGAGCTCAATGGATGGAAGTGATGTACAGTATTCATATAATAAAATATATAATTTTGTATATGTCACATAAATGATGAGTGGTGTTTTGTGTATGGCATGCATGAGAAGAATTGGTGCATTGGTCCATGTAGCAGCTTTGGTCCCTCATTGATCTGAACGTTATTCCCTACATCCTATGAACTTTGCGAAGAAAATACTGGATTTTCATTCACATCAGGGCTAAGAAGGAGCTTTAAGCCAAGTTCGGATGATAATGTCATAACCTAGATGATCCTGTTGAAATATATCTTGGTTACTTTTTGGCTAGTCTCATTACTGTTTCAGAGAAATAGATTCATACAAGTACCATGTGGAGATTCAACCCAATCAAGTCCCATTGCATTAAGAGATGTACCTTATCAGCCGTCCTTGAAGCCTTATACTAAATATTTAATAAATTCAATTAATTGAACTGCAAAGATGAAGAAAATTAAGCACAATTTCCTTCGGCTGCAAAAGAAAAACTCAATTGCCTTATATTTTGACAAAGAAATTCTATACTACTGTGTACCAGTGAGATTCATGATTAGCACAGCATGAATCATGTTAAGATTTCTGTAAAGGCTTTCGTAGAGTGTTATAAAGTAAGTTTTTACCTTTCTCCACATGTCTAAGGCTTCAAAACTTTCCAGAGGTTTGCTGGCAAGCGTGATAGAATGCCATTTGTCATGCCTTTAGGAGAGAGCTAAATTAAGTTTTTACCTTTCTCCACGTCTAAGGCTTCAAATCTTTCCAGAGGTTTGCTGGCAAGCCTCATAGAATGCCATTTGTCATGCCTTTATTGCTTTTTCAACTTGGTATATGTATCATTTAATCCCAGTTTCCTTCCAAGTTACACGCAGGTGCAAACATTTCTCCTTCCCTAGATTCCCTTGATTCTGCACTCAACTATAAGTGATTTGTTTCTCGTACATGATTAGTATTACAAGTAATAACTTTTAAGGCATTTTGATGATATGCCATGAAATATTTTAGCCCCCAATTTTGACTAGAGATATTCTTTTTAATTGATAGCTAGTAATCTTTGATGCATCGTCATGTCTAACCTATGTTGCATAGACACTTCAACAAGTGTAGTACGGACATGTGTTGGATATTGACACTCCTCGGAGACTCTATCATGATCATTTTTCTTTCTTTATCAAAAACATTAAATATTTATAATCCAAAGTTATTAAACAAATTAAAATCAAGATTTTAATTTAAGTCAAAGTGAGCAATTAATTTTAACCACACGTTTTATGGGACCCAGAACTTTTCAACCACACATTTCATCGACTTTTATAAAAGTCTACTAAAAATTCGATTTTAATTCCCACCAAACTGGACCTATAAATGAAGAATTTGAGTGAATTTAATCAACTTGTCAGTGACGTATCATTTCAGTAGGTTTTTTAAAAATTGAGTCGGAGTATCCAACAAGTGTCGTATTGGACAAATGTGTCCGCGTCTGTGCATCATAGTGTCTAATAGATGCTGCCAAGTGTTCTGAATTTTGATAGTTACCTTATTTTTTCTAATACAAATTTTTGACAATGGTTAGTGTAAACTAATTCCCAATAAACGTTATCTGATTTCTTAGATCTCATTTTTTTCATAAAAATGTTATTAGATTGCTAGCATAAATTAATAACCCTATAAAGTTTTATCAATCATTTTGAGAGGCAACCTAGGGCAACTTTAAGAGATTACTTCTCACCGCTTTATATCAATTCTGGCTGGAATTTCCTTCTCTGCCATTTACTGTGATGTACTTCTCAACTCTTGTATAGTGAACTTATTCAAAGTAAAATGTTTGATACTTTTGTTATGTAGCGAGAGGTTCATTTAAGATAGTCATGTCTAGGAGTTTTCCTTTGGAAAGGGAATGTATTGAGTGATTTATTCTCTTTTGAGACAGCCAAGCAGAATAAGGGAAAACCTATAAGTACCATGTGGATATAAGAAAAGAAAAGGATATAACTTAAATGATCATAATTGAAACCAGTTTAATGTGGAAGACAATAACATTCATGGCTAGTAAACTGCACATATTGGACAGACCATTTTAGAAGGAATCTAAAATAATTCAGTAATCATCTTTCCATCACTGATGTTTTTACATCTCAAAAATTGGACCATTATTGAGAGAACCAGAGATACAGAGAACTTGTCCATATGCAATGCAATGGAATAACATAAATTGATGGAAAAGGTGTGTCGTTTAAATTCAACAGGGGAATCATCTCATGAGCTAAATGGATGGAAGTGATGTACAGTATTCATATAATAAAATATATAATTTTGTATATGTCACATAAATGATGAGTGGTGTTTTGTGTATGGCATGCATGATGTGTGAGAAACAGGATTATCTGCTGCCTTCCAATATCGAGCATATTTTTGATGAACTGTTGCAACAAGTTTATATATTCAAATACTTCTGCTTGAATCACATGGACCACCTATATTTACCGTGATTGTTGTATTTATGATAAGTTGATTTTGCAGAAAGACTGGAACGTGCAAACAGTTACTCAAATGATGGAGAGAAGAACGCAATAGGCACCGTTAGAAGTATTCCCATGACAGATCATGGAGATGCTGGTGGAAACAATCGCACAAATGGGAATCCTCGTTTTAAGTCAATACCTTTACATGGGTGTTGCAATAGTGAAGCTCTTCAGCTTTTGAATGACCGTATGTTTTGCTTTCTAGCTTCTTGGATTATGTTGTATCTTTAATCATTTACCCTTGTTATGCACCTTAATTCTGATATGTACCAAAACAACCCCCTAAACTACACACGACATGACCTTCCTCACCAGGCAGGAAACCAGCCTTTGGCTTGCTCAATAATGGAGAGTTTTTCACATCATGAGCTTGATATGAAATAACTTTGAGAATATGCAAGAGCTACACCTAATTAAATAATTTTGTTAATGGACTAGTTTCGCATTTTTTCTGCTGCTTATTGAAGCTATGTTTCATCTCTATATCTTTGAGTCTAGCAGAAAAAAATTAGATCGTAAGGTTATATAGATTATTAGCTCTTTAGAATCAATGAAATTGCTGCAGTAATTACTTCAGGGAAACATGTTTGGCTGTTTTGCCTCGAGACAAAGTAAAACGTTTTCGAGTATTCTTGCGTTCCGGAGTCATTGTCATTACTGTTCCAGTAAAAGCTTCTTGCTGGCATTGATGACTAGAAGTACTAAACACGTGCACTGTTGATGCTTTCTCGCTTTTGGAATTTATTCAGGATGTCTAATGAATTGCTTGGTATATAAAAAAGATTGCTTATCTATTTTGTAATGCAGGTTGGACAGCTGCCATGAGTGCATTCAATAATTTGCCAGAAGATTCTACTGGTATCCAACCGTTAAGCTACTTTAACTCTTGGCTGCCTTTTCTTTTCGCTTTTAGTTTAATTATAATTCTTATAAGGATTGATTACAGACGCTTGTAAGCAAACAACCAGCAGTCAGCAATGTGTGAGGGTTGAGAAGAATTAAGGAGAAAAGGAAAGAGAAGGGTTTAAGCTAGTCCTATTTAAGTAGGAAACTACTAAAAACAATACAAAATACTAGAATCTTTTAAAAATAAATCTAATTGTTTTTCCTAATATATGTATACAAACTTGGAAAATCTTCAATATTATATTGTTATAGAATTCCATCAGATGGGGAAATTTTCTAATTCAGTTCTCTCGTGAACATTCACATTGGGAACTTTTCTAACTCTATGCTAAGTTCCATATGGTTCTAATCCAATGCACTTAACACAACCTAATGGTAAGCTTAATTATGGAAGAAAATATAAGTTCCCTCAAGGAACTTTCAGATTAAAAATTTGCATTTCCATGGAACTACTCGAAGATAGTTAATTACAATAAAATTGAAGAGCAAAACTTTGGAAGTTAGTTTGTAAACTTAGGGCAATTATATTCAAACCCCGGTTTTTTATAAATGCACCACATTTGAATTGTATTAAAGGTCTCTAATCTTTACTTATTGTCACACTTATGTCCTCGACTGTTTTCATTGTATTCTTATCCTCAAAGTTCCATTAATTAGCTTGTCTTGTCTTTGATGACAATGTATGTCCAAAAACATGTTAGGCATTATAAGATCAAATACAAAAATTAGGCAAAATATTTGCCCCTCGTGACAAAATATCTGTACTGAAAATGTTATCAAAGACATAACGTGATAGTTCATTGAAGGTTAAGGATTAGAAAGAAAAGGACACAAGTTTACATAAGTACGAAAATGAGCAAAAAATGGGAAGATTTCACTCCAATTACAACTTTGTGCTAAAAAAAAATGTGGTGTGAATATAATCACCCATAAACTTATCAAGCAAAATTTGAAACAAGATGTATGTATTAAATTAAATCTTTAACTTGAAGGCAACGTACTGAATGATAAAGAAAATGATGCCTGTTAAATATTATCTATTTATTTTCCATTTCATCAATCTCTCTCAAAACGTTCTTTTGATTAGGTCATCTGTTATGACCTTAATACATTCTTGTGGAAATTTTGACATGCACTATGTTTGCAACAGGTTCAAGTTTATTAATATACTTGTTCAATAGCCTGAAACCTGATTATAATTTTTAAACTTGGTTGGTAATCTGTGGTGTTGATATTCGGTGGCTAAGAATCAAAGTTTATTGTAACATATAATTTAAGATTTTCTCGCAGTGAGATATAGAGCCATTTCTAATTTTTCCTTGAAAATTTTGACAATTTCTAATGTATTCTTGTTATGTTTACCAGACAGGCCTGTCTTTTATTCAAGAAAAAGTGCATCAGCCTGGAATCAAACTGTTCTTCCACATTTGGTATGATGGATGATTTATCCCCTCACTCAGTCTCTTCTGCCTTACCCGCTCCCCACCCCCCGTCCCTGTCCTTGTCCCCGTCCCACCCTATCTCTATTTCAAAGGAAAACCAAGAAGGGAAAGATAAATTAAAATAACCCCTATCTTTCTTATATATGATTTGGTTTTTGACATCTTGCCTACAGCTAATGCAACAAGCAGATGGGCCTTCTACTGGTTTGCAGGGGGACTTCTTGAGTGAACTCCAGCAGGCAATGCACAATGCAAATACTGGTCTTACCGCGTAACTTGGACATGGTTGAAATGCAATGAACTCATTTGGATGTCAGAATATTTTGAGGTGGGCCTAGATACTTTATTGTATGCTCATCAAATCAGCTTTGTCTTGCTTGCTACTTATTTGATGTGTATCTTTCTAGCTCAGAAGTGTCTGCAATATTACCGCTTCCATGTGGGTGTGTTAATGTGTTGATTATTAGAGTGCTGTCCTAATGTAGTGAATCTGTTAAATTATGGAATTTTATGACTGCTATTATTATTAAAAAAAAAAAAGAAAAAAAAAAAGAACTTGTTAGTTATAATTCATTCTGTTATAATTCTAGCCACTCTACAAGGAAGCGATCAGCAATGCCTTGTATTTTATATGGAGTTCAAGTTTTGATACTAGAGTTAGTTAAATCCAGAAACAATTCTTTTAAGTTTTGATACTAGAGTTAGTTAAGTCCAGAAACAATTCTTGAGGAAATAGTTCTTAATTGGTTTCTGGGAAGAATGTGCTTATTTGTTCATAGCATGTTAAGTTTTGTTCATCATCTTTTGCTCATGGAACCGCTTTTAGAGTTGTCATTCTCTTCAATCTAGTTGACATCCATTTTCCTTCTCATTCGAACATTCTCTATTTTATCCATTTTGTATTACCAGACATCTATCTTGATATCTTTATTTCCACCTCGATATTTTATCATTTCAATGCTCATTATAATAATATATTATTCGTAGAAATCATTTTCCTTCTATAAAAAGTTGGTTCAATATAATACCATCTTACCTCATGCTTCGTAATGCAATCTAGAACAAGTTACATGCAAGAGAGAGCAACTATATACGATTTGAGAAGTATTGTATCATCTGTTGTCAAGAAATCCTTTGGAAACAATACAATCTAAGCTCAAACGAAGATTAGAATTCAAAACCCTCTAAATTTGCTTCGTTTTTGCACCTCCTATCAAGTTCTGCAAATGCCTCTTCTGCATATTTTTGGCTTATAATATAAATGTGAAGCTGTAACCTTGCCAATATGGAAGTCATTGTAGGGTTAGTTGTTAGTGGAAGGAATTTTTGTGAATGAAATGTAATATCCCAGGATTTTTATATGATTTTTAGGAATTTTCTGAAAAAAATTAGGACTTTTTAATAATTGTTAGGCTAAAAGTATGTTCTATATTTTCCAAGAACTAAAGACCAATATTTTAAAATTTGACCCGAGCATCGACTCGAAAAAGACAAAGGGTCGATGTTTAATGGGTTGAATTGGTATCAAACCGGATGACAAATTAAATAAATAAATGCATAAATACAAATAAATTATAAAATATCATAACTATAATAGATTTTTTAATTTTAGTTTTCTCATTCAAAGTAAATATAATATATGTTGGTTAATTAGATTTATTATAGTAATATATTTTATAACCTCAAAAACTGACAATTAATATGTCCAAAATATTGTTTTGTTCAAATTGAAATTGTTTGTGATTATAATTTTGTTGGAGTTATGATTTGTTAATGAAAATAATGAAGTAAATTAGTAAATACTTAGAATTGGTAATTGGCTAGTATTCCATATTGGAATATTACTACAACATTGAAAGAAGAGTTTCCTTTAAAAATAAACTAATATCCCACATTGAAAGATTATTAAAATATTGAAAGAAGAGTCTCATTTAAAAAGGAGTTAAAGGATAATTACTTATATAAAAAAGTTATTTGGGCTTTCTATTGCAATGGGTGGCCCATCAAAGATAGTTAAAAAAAATTTTGAAAAAAATTATAATCCTCGAAAAAAGAAAAAGAAACAGACTTTATTCGCTTCTGGTATATGTGCCACTCTGAAATACTATTAGACATGGAACACGAAGTTCTCTACTTCACGTTCACCATAGCTGATTTTTCGGTCACGGTTAAATTGGCAGGGTTGATGGTTTGTTAGCCGGTTTGTTATTTTTCGGTTAATGTAGGCCGGATCACCATTTTTTCGGTTGATCGGTTGGGTTGATTCGATTTTTATAATATTAATTTAGATTCTTGGGATCGACTTCTCCTTTTTATTTTGATTAAAGGGTTTAATAAGGGTGAACACGGCTCGATTTGGACGATTTGTGCTATATTTTCAATTCAAATCATTTGGTGGTTTGAAAATTTTCTAAATCAAATTAAACCATTTTATTTTTTAAACCAAACCAAATTAAATCATAATTTGCTGTTTGGTTCGATTTTAATATGCAGTTTACTTATCGACATTGTAGTAATATATTTAAAATAAGTTAGTATATAAGTTTAAATAAGAACTAATAATGTTAAATGTTATATTACATTCATATTTACTATGAAACCCATGAATAAATTATTATCACAGTTTGTTACTACATGATGTTAATAGAACAAATACATATTTCTTCATTTTTATTTACATTTTTTTATTTGACTTTCATATTATCACATAGGGATTGGTAAAGATAGAGTTACATTCTAATATTATAATTTGGTTAAAACTACTTTCGGCTTGTTAGTGAGATGTTAAACAAGAATTGAATAAGATTAGTTTAGATGTACAAAGATTGATAAAGTTTAGGCCTATTGGAGATTAACAAATTTCATTCTCTAACTATTTTATAAAAGTAGAAGGTAGTAATACTAGTTATGAAATTTTATAATACTAGTTATGAAAATTTTAACAATTTCACACAATCAACACACTGTCATACGTTCTTTCCAAAACACAAACAAGTTCATTAATAGTCTAGACACACAAACAATTATTTTTCTATTCAAATTACAACTCACAAGTGTATAATAAGTTGAAAAACTACAAATAAAAGAAATAACAATAGAAAAATGGTTTGAATAAGAATCTGATACTTATCTAGAGAGAAGAGAGAAATAGGCGATTCAAGTAGAAATTAGTGGACTAATAAGCAAAATGCGACTGACGATTCGTTTAGCAGTGGCAGAAAAGCGTCAAATGTTTGGGAAACGATAGTTTATGTTAGGGCTTCTGAAGCTTTGAATGTGATTTGCTGTCGTAGTTTTGTTAAATTATGATTTGGATTGTCGAATATATCAGGTAAGGACATGTGTTGTGAACTTGTTAAATCATGAGCCAATAATGATGAACCTAATTTACTTTCTATCCGTAAAATTTATAAATTAATGTTTAATTAAAAAATTCAAAAACGGTTCGGTTCGATTTTGTGCGATTTTTGAAAATCGAAACCTGAATAAAAACCACGGGTTCACGTGGACCAGAACCAACGATTACGGTTGGGTTTGTAGTTTTGCGATTTTTTTTGTGCAGCCCTAGGGTTGAACCATCTTTATAAATAGGTCAAACTCCCTTCTATTTTTTTATATCAGGTTGAACCCCTATATAAAATGGGTTGACCCTATTTAATTGAAGGGATCGATTCCTCCTTATTTGTGGGCAGTTGCGAATTCTAAAGCCTAAAGCTCTCTAAATATTAGGGATGGCCTTGCACTCAACTTCCTACTAGACGAATACATCATTTGCACTCACAAAGCAACTGCATTGTACTCTACAATTGGGCACCAACACAAAGCACTGAACTAACATGACAATGGCAATAGACAGGTGAATTTGATATGTCTCTGCCACTGCTTCTTCGAAACTAATTAATAGGTGTAGCTCTCCTAAATGCATTCCAGTAACCTCTAATGCAAACATTTTTGGAAGCATAATTCAATGTTGTTATGTCACTTTCAATATAGAGCATGAACATTCGCCTTTCTTCGTGGCACCATCCTTCAGTTCATCAGTATTTTTGTCTGGAAGAGAAGGATGCACAACGACATGCATAGTGATGACATCTCCAGGAACTTCAGCGAGTGGCAATCATGATTCTCACAACAACCAAATACAATCTTACAACGATAGATAATCTTGGTTTCTTGTAATTATTGTCAATTTTATTATCTCGCAAGTGTATGGATCGTGATAAATAATGAAGTGGGCATGAATTCAATTATTGATCCCACGAGGAATTAGTATCTGGCATAGTTTTCAATTATCTCTATATATAATCGAATATAAAAGTACAATAGATAGATGAAGAGGCGATGCTATTAAGAACCTAAATTTATAATTAATTTAACTAAATATAAAATATCTAACCAAACTTAAGTGGTAGACTGGTAGGAAGTGTTTATGATGACTAGGTTAGTTAATAAATCACTAGGACCTCATATCCCCCTAAATTTATACATATTAAGATTAATTTTACAGCTTGACAATATTTATTTGATATAAAGATCAATATTCCTATAGCGTTCAATAGACCCTCTCAAGATCAATGGAACTATCCTCACAGATAAAATTCGAAAAGATTTCTAACCTGAATTCGAACATGCAAATATACATTAAAAATCCAAGAAAATCGATTAGTTCATGCAAAATATAAACAAGAATTAATAATAGAGAGCTACTCTAATAATGTTTTCATGTGCGATATACTCCTTATCTATTGAAAATTGCGGAAACCCCCCGTTTGAAATGTTTTGTGCGAAAACCCTATTGCTGTCAAAGATTCGTCAGATTTACCATTAAAAATAGTAAAAAATGCCAAAGTTAAAAAGGAATAATTGCAATTTCATTACCCAAAATTTTTAATTTTTTACAAATTAAATCCAAATTTTTTTATATGTGCTATGTGTAGCAGAAGATTTGACACCAATAGTTGCTCTGGAATTAGTTTCAAAACCTCCAATCGACTACCTCAACAAACAACCGACCTAAGAAGCCTCCAACCAATTCTTGTCTTCGGTTGCTATGGTTTACCTACCAAGGACACACACGAGTGGATGTAATCATAGCCACAAAGGCAGCCATGAAGGCAGAGGAGAAAGGAGAAAGCGAGAGGTGCAAATCACAAAGAAAGGCAGTTAGTTTCTTAAAGGAAGAAGGAGCTCGAAAATACATGATAAAACCAAGCAAAATATAAGGATCATTAGGTTACAGTAGTGAGCCAATCCTAATATAGGTAAACAAGTGGGCTAGGTATAACCAAGTGGGCCAACGCTTATTAGCCGTCCAAGAAAAAAGGAAATGGACTATGAGCAGCACCAACTAAATTATGCTGTTTCCAATGGTCCACATGGTTTTAGGGTCGAGTTATCTTCATTAAGGTGTCAATTTTTTGTTCAGCCATTTGGTTGATGTTGGCCGAGAAAATTATACGAAATACATCATCGTTCGGAAGGTCGTTTGACAACAACTTTCCCAACAAACCTCTACTTTGGTGTCAAAAGACCTGTAATAAAACATTATCACAATTCCAAAAAGGAGAAACCGATAAAATTGTAAATTATTTACCTCCACCAAGAAGTATCTACGTTTGATGATTTTTTCTTACATTAGAAATGAAAAAGCTTGTTCATTGACATTGTTTTATGATATATTAGAGCAAAGTTGAAGACATGTCATGTTTTGCTAGATATGGAAGAAGAATTGACAAATTTGCAAAGGTCTGTAGTCTATAATCATCTCAAAGATTGTTAATAGCTTCATCTTCTAGCACCTTCTTTCTTGCATGTTGTTAATAAATCATTTTAAGTACCAAATTAACTATAAAATCTCTCTCTAGACATATTGTGTTATTTAATGCCCAAAAACAATTCAATCATATACACATAACCTGCAATAAATTTAAACCAATTGATTATTGCTCAACATCTTTTCTTTAACCTTTGTTTGGAACTCATATTAATGAGATTTTTGGATGTTGTTATATATAGTCATAACGATATCAAAATGTTTTTTGTTACAGGAATAATTTCATTATCGTTAAGTTATTCAGTGCACTTTTTGTATTGGAATGATATCTCTATTGTTTTATGCTTTAGGAACGATTTCAATGTCGTTATTAGAATGGTGAATTTTTGTACTAGAACGACATTAAATACTTTCTGTGTCAAAGGAAAAAAAATGTATATCATTATTAGATTGAGTGCATTTACATCAAATGTAACTATATGAACATTGTTTTTATTTAATGTGGGAAAAAATAAACATAAAAATGTAAAATGCCTTTAATGTCATTTCAATAAGACAAAAGCGTTTTAATAGTACAATGACTACAAAATTTAATAAATCATCTTGTATTTCGAGTAAGTTTAAAATTATAAAGCTACAAGTCAGGACAATATTACAACCTTAAATTTCACTACCAGTTGATTTGCTCGTGCAAGTAGATTGAACATGACCAGTTTTTTGCACTGAAGCACTTACGAGGCGTACATGTCTTTCTAGCTGATCTTTTTCCCCTTTTTTGATGGTCGCCTACCTTGTCTTCATGTCAATAGTGGAAATACTTCTCGAGCCATCACATGTTTGAGAATTCGCTATTTGACCTTGTTTGGCAAAGAGTATACGAATGTAGAATACACCTGCTTCCAACAAATATTGGTATAAAAATGGCTACATAGGTTATAGCCATTATCTCCTTTAAGCCTTAGGGCAGCAATTGCATGCTTGCAAGGGAACTTGTTCAGATTAAATTTCCTACACTTATAGGTATTTTCATCCAAGTCTACAAAGTAGTGTTCTAAAATGTAACTAACCTGATAAATGTCTGGAGATACCTAATTTACCTCCAACCCATTTGATTCATTATATTTCATGTACATATTTTTCATTAAAGGTGACGTTAGGTGAGGCACACATATTTTTCGCTTTAACATGTCTTTCATAAAATCACCTTTACAGTGTCTCTCGAATTTATTTAATCAAACCAACCATAGAAAATTCTCGAGCACTCTTCAATGAACCATTTAGAGATTCCGTATTATTCATAGTTATGATATTGTAACGCATCTCAATAAAATGTGCTCTAACCCAATAATGTAAATCTTTTTCTAATAGGTACTCTTTGGTGCCCCTTTTTTTACTACATAGAGTAGCCATGCTGAACTCAAATTCTGTTACAGTATAAGCTTCTGAAGCAGCTCTAAATAAAGTTGCAAAGTTACTTTATGGAAAATTTGTCTTCAAGTTCTTTTGTGAGTGATATGTACGATTACCAAGATGAGCCAACTGAAAAACATTTCTAACTCTATTTTTAAAACATGTTACACAGTCAGATATAATCGCAAGTTCGTCCGTATCACCTGTTATTAACCTTAATTTCTGAAAAAGCCAAATCCATGATTCATCATTCTCCAAATCAATTACTCTCAATGTGAGTAGAAATATTTGAAAATTTGTATCCTAACAAGTTGCTATCAGTAGAGTACCTTTAGTTCTCGATTTCAGGAATGTGTCATGTACAGAAATTACCCTTCGCATTAAGTTGATGAATTCATGTATACTTGGTTCCAATGCCATAAAAAAGTACTTGAAGCGCCGATTATTAGTAGTATGAATGAATGTCAGTGTACTAGGATTTTGCATCTCCAAAACATGATAGTATGCTGGTAATTTCGCGTAACTCTCAAGGGGTTTTCCACGGATCAGTCCACAAGCAAAATGTTTAGTAATATACGCTTTAGTATAGTTATTGATTATGCCGAACTTTGGACGAATGTCATTAATGATGTCTCTTGGTCTGTAAACTCGATTGGCATATTGATACATGGGGGCGATGTAGTTTCCAATGATCATATATGAAACATGCCTATGATTTTTACGACGAATGCTCATGAAGCAAGAGTGATGACCATTATACTTTCGAACTTCGAAAATATGACTTTCTGCGATCTTAGTTGCTTGCAATTTTCATCGATACAAACAATTGTATAAGTTCCCTTATTTGACTTCTTAACTCTGCATTCAAAGTAAATTTCACAGTCAGCAATACTGATAATGATTTGCAAGTCGTTATGGATTACAGAAAATGACATGTAAGTCGTTATGTACAAAAGAAAACCAAATGTATTTTTATAGTAGAACAATGAAAAGAATAGCCAAACATGTCTTTGCCAACTCAAACTTCACTCCAATTAATACAAATAACGGATAATGAGAAAAGGGTTGAGAAGTAACCCATATCAAAATTCTAATCCAATGTTAAAATGAATTCAAAATCATTGTTCACAGATGAACACCATAAACATATATACAACAACATGAAGAAATTATTCAAACAAATGGAGAAGAAAGTAACCCAAAAATTGAAAATTTACAACACCATTTTCTTTCCCAAATGCCCGGCAAGAATATTGCAAGATTTTATTACTCGCTTCAACCAAATGAGTGTTCAAGGAAAAGGGAATGTTAAGTTTATTATTTCATTAAGTATAGAAAAATGATGATGAGAAAATTAATTGATTCATCATTCTCCAAATCAATTACTCTCCATATGAGTGGAAATATTTGAAAATTTGCATCCTGACAAGTTGCGATCAGTAGAGTACCTTAAGTTCTCGATTTCAGGATTGTGCCATATACAGAAATTACCCTTCGCATTGAGTTGATGAATTCATGTATACTTGGTTCCAATGCCATAAAAAAGTACTTGAAGTGCCGATCATTAGTAGTATGAATGAATGTTGGTGTATCAGGATTTTGCATCTCCAAAACATAACAATGGGCTGGTAATTTCGCATAATTCTCAAGAGGTTTCCCACGGATCAGTCCACAAGCAAAATGTTTAGTAATATACGCTTTAGTATAGTTTATGATTATTTCAAATTTTCGACGAATGTCATTAATGATGTCCCTTGGTCTGTAAACTCGATTAGCATCTTGATACATGGGGGCGATGTGATTTCCAATGATCATATATGAAACATGCCTATGGTTTTTACGACAAGTGCTCATGAAGCAAGAATGATGACTATTATACTTTTGAACTTCGAAAATACGACTTTCTGCGATCTTAGTTGCTTTCCATTTTCATCGATACAAACAATTGTATAAGTGCCCTTATTTGACTTCTTAACTCTATATTCAAAGTAAATTTAACAGTCAGCAATACTGATAATGATTTGCAAGTCGTTATGGATTACAGAAAACGACATGTAAGTCGTTATGTACAAAAGAAAACCAAATGTATTTTTATAGTAGAACAATGAAAAGAATAGCCAAACATGTCTTTGCCAACTCAAACTTCACTCCAATTAATACAAATAACGGATAATGAGAAAAAGGTTAAGAAGTAACCCATATCGAAATTCTAATCCAATGTTAAAATGAATTCAAAATCATTGTTCACAGATGAACGCCATAAACATATATACAACAACATGAAGAAATTATTCAAACAAATGGAGAAGAAAGTAACCCAAAAATTGAAAATTTAAGACACCATTTTCTTTCCCAAATGCCCGGTAAGAATGTTGCAAGATTTTATTACTCACTTCAACCAAATGAGTGTTCAAGGGAAAGGGAATATAAAGTTTATGATTTCATTAAGTATAGAAAAATGATGATGAGAAAATGAAAGGGGTTGCTTTGTAGAGCCGATTTTTGAGAAGCAAATGAAAGGTAAAATTAAATTAGGGTTAAATAGAAATTGAAATGGGAATTAGGACAATAATGTCTTTTTGTATAGAAGGACATTTTAGCCATTTACAAATTATATTTTTCGTTTTTCTTTTTCATTTTTTTTAAAACATATTTAGGCCTTCTAACTAAAAAACATAGTTAGAGAACTTTTTAAACTAATATTTTGTTTGACTAGACCGTTTAAATGAAGTCCTTAATCTTTTTGAAACCCATCTTAATTTTCCAAAAAAGTGCCATTTTGATTGATCAAAATTTATAGGGTTTTGATTTTTAAATGCTGTTATTCAATAACTGAAATCATTTGAAGAATATACCGAATCAAAAGAAAGTAGATTACCTAGATGGATCCTAGAAGCTAAAAATCTAGATTACTGACAATACATGTGGGCTCAAGGCACTTAATCATTGTTCTAATTTATAATTGACGGATATAATTGTGGATTGATGTTGAGGATCAAAGGGAACTTACAGTAGACTTCAAACACACGAGACAAAGTCGATGCGAATTTCACTTCAGCACATATCCCATTCTTGTGCAATGATCCTTTCTTGTTTCAATTTACGGGATGAGGGAAGATCACTGGTGCGCAACAAGCTAGCTAGGGTACGAGTTCGTTTAAAGTATTAGTAATAGATTCTAACTGACATTGGTAAATCTAAAACTAATCCAAATCTTGAGCCCTTCGTCCTAGCATCCCGACCATTGATGACTTCTTTGCAGTACCACCTCTATGCTCCTGCGAATTATTTGAGGAAGCTAATGTAGAAAACAAGTGGCAAAACTTGGGAAGAAAGAAAAGACATAAGAAAGACTAAAAGGAAAATGACTGCGCGTGTCAAATGGGAATTGAACGGTCAAATTGAATAGTAAAGATAACAATAGCATCGTTTTGATATGGAAAAAAAAAAAGTAACCTGGCACACATTCTTAGCCTCTGCTTGATTCCCATTTTGGGGAAATGTTGCATTTTGAATAGGGGAATTTGGCCCAATAACCTAATTTAACAATGTATTTGGTTAAATGACTTTTGACCGATAATAAAAACAAATAGAAAAATGTAAAATATTTTAGTTTGCAAAATGATAAAATTCTCCTTTAGCTTTTCTCATTTCATCCTGCCATTTCTCTTCTAAATTCACCTTAAAACCTTATTTTTTTTTTTTAAATAACGTCTTCTTCTTCTCATTTTCATCTTTTTCAACTTTTGGTCCTCAAAATTATAATCACATATTTTCTTTCTCTTCAGTCACCATTCTTGCTACCCTAAAATTATGTTCTTTGCTATATTCTTCACTTATTTTAAGTATATTTTGAGTGAAGAAATATGCTTTTAGAAATCACATCTATATTGTATTTTTATTATTAAACAATATTTAGTTGATATTGTTTTCGTATTTAGTGTGTTTTTTGTGTTATATGTAACCATTGGATGTAATAGCACTCCAACTTCTATACAAAATACAAAACACCACTCAAGTCATTATCTGTAAAGTAAAACGACACTACAGTCGTTATTTGCTGTAGTTTGATTTTTCAATAAAATGACCTCTATTAATAGATTCCCTAACGTATATAATACAAAAAGATTGACTAGTTACAAAGAACGATTGAAATGACATATTTTATATTATTGAAATGGTAAAAGCAAAAGTTATCACACTCATATGTGTTGATTAAATTAACGAACAAATCTATCAACTTTTGTACGTGTCATGTACATATTACAACATAAATAAGCTTCACTTATTATTTTTAGAGAACAAACGGACCGTAACTGCTCATACTCGTATTTATGCACGTAATAGCACAATTATCGTTTTTATATCCAGTAACGACACTTGTGTCGTTCCGAAAAGTTTCACATATATCCGATTTTTTCAACAAAACAACATTCAATAATGAACTGCCTAACATATGTTAGTGACATGAAAATGTTTATGCTTTGTTAGGGGTCCAATGTTTGAAATCATTGTGCTGGAATAAAATCAAAATACAGGAGAAATCAATAGAATGACACAAAAGCCATTACTGAAATGAAACGACCATTCCATGTTCTATTTATAAATATGAGTTGAGAAATATGTTCATTAATTATCATTCTAACCTCCCAATGATGGCATAACTGTCATTATGATTGTAAATTTATTTGTCTATGAGAACGGCACTAGTGCCGCTACTAAGATGAGAACGTCTATAAGAACTTTATAGCTATCATTATGCTTGTAAATATATTTGTCTATGAAAATGACACTTGTGTCGTTGTTGAGATAAAAAGTCTTTGAGAACAGTATTAGAGTTGTTACTGGAATTAAAAGTTCTAAGAGAACAGCATAAGTGATGTTACCAGAATATAAATTTTTATTATTACTGTGAGAATAACACAACTTAAGGTGTTCAATTCGAAAGATCGTAACTTTGGAAACAAACGAAAATAAAAGAGAAATCAATATAATAACTCAAGTGCCGTTACTAATAATAAAACGACACTTGTGCAATTCTATCTATAATTACGAATTTAAGAAGCCACAATCGTTCTTGTTAAGAAATAATAGGTTGAACTCAATTAAGTTGCAAGGTGGACCCAACATTTAAAAAAATTAAAAGATATGCTCATTACTTTTATTTTGTTGAAAATAATAGAATTACTTGTACTTTCAACAAGTTTATATCAAATAATTTACATCATCTCAATCGTTCTTTATCACGTGATTTATTTTTCTCGCGTACTTTACAGATCCAATGCTTGAGGATGAAATGTCATTGAGAACGATACTTGTGTTGTTATTGAGATGAAAAGTTCTAAAAGAACGGAACAAGTGCCACTTAGAGGATGAAAATGTCAGTAAGAACGGTACTTCTGCTGTTTTTGAGATGAAAAGTTTTAAAAGAACAATATAAGTGCCGTTATCGAAATATAATTTCTTCATAAGAACGGCACTTGTACTGTTACTGTAAAGAAAACTACACTTATGTTGTTCTTTCTATAAACACGAGTATGGATAACCTCGAAACTCATTTTAGCTGCAAGATGGATATGTCGTTTACAAAAATTGAGAGATGTGCTCATTAATTATATTTTTTTACGAATTAATAAAAGAACTTATGATTTCACCAACTCGATATCGTATAATTTATGTCAATTCAATCGTTCTTTGTTACGTGATCAACCTTTCTAATTTTCTTAAGTTAGGAGATCCATGTTTGAGGTCACTGCGTTGGAAAAGAAGCAAAATATTTGAAAAATTAACAGAACGACATAAGAGCTGTTAAACAACACTTGTTTCGTTCTGTTTATAAACATGAGTATATGTAGCCACGACCCATGTATGCCCTGAGAATCAATAAGTTGAACTCATTTCAATTGCAATATAAACATTCCACTTACAAAAGTTGAGAGATGTGCTCATTGATTATATTTTCTAACGAATTAATACAATGACTGTGATTTCACCAACTTAATGTCGTATAATCTATATCAATTCAACCATTCTTTGTTACGTGATCAACCCTTTTAACTTTCTTAAGTTAGGAGATCCATGTTTGAGGTAGTTGCGTTGGAAAAGAAGGCAAAATATTTGAGAAATCAACAGAACGATACAAGAGTTGTTAAACGACACTTGTATCGTTCTGTCTATAAACACGAGTATACTAGCCACGACCCATCCATGCCCTCGAGAATCAATAAGTTGAACTCATTTCAATTGCAATATGAACATTCTGTTTACAAAAGTTGAGAGATATGCTCATTGATTATATTTTCTAACAAATCAATACAATGACTTGTGATTTTATCAACTCAATGTCGTATAATCTATATCAATTCAATCGTTCTTTGTCACGCGATCAACTTTTCTAACTTTCTTAAGTTAGGGAGTCCATGTTTGAGGTCACTACATTGAAAAAGAGGCAAAATATTTGAGAAATCAATAGAACGACACAAGAGTAGTTAAACAACAATTGTGTCGTTTTATCTGTAAACACGAGTATACGTAGTCATGACCCATCCATGCCCCGAGAATCAATAAGTTGAACTCATTTCAATTACAATATGAACATTCCGTTTATAAGAGTTGAGAGATGTGCTCATTGATTATATTTTCTAACGAATCAATACAATGACTTGTGATTTCACCAACTCAATGTCGTATAATCTATGTCAATTCAACCGTTCTTTGTCACGTGATCAACCTTTCTAACTTTCTTAAGTTAGAGGATCCATGTTTGAGGTTGCTGCGTTGAAAAAGAAGCAAAATATTTGAAAAATCAGCAGAGCGACACAAGAGTTATTAAACGACACTTGTGTCGTTTTGTCTATAAACACGATTATACGTAGCCACGATCCATCCATGCTTAAAGAACCAATAAGTTTAACTCATTTAGGTTGTAAGATGAACATGATATTTACAAAAGTTGAGAGATGTGCTCATTGATTATATTTTCTAACGAATCAATACAACGACTTGTGATTTCACCAACTCAATGTCGTATAATCTATGTCAATTCAACTGTTCTTTAATACGTGATCAACCTTTCTAACTTTCTTAAATTAGGGGATCCATATTTGAGGTCGCTGCGTTGAGAAAAGAAGGAAAATATTTGAGAAATCAATAGATTGACACAAGAGCTGTTAAATGACACTTGTGTCGTTCTATTTATAAATACGAGTATACGTAGCCATGACCCATCCATGCTCAAAAAACCAATAAGTTAAACTCATTTAAGTTGCAAGAAGGACATGATATTTATAAAAGTTGAGAGATATGCTCATTAATTATATTATAATGAACTAGTAGAATAACTTATGTTTTTATCAACTCAATATCCTATGATCCAATCATTTAAATCGTTCTTTGTCACGTGACTAACATTTCTATCTTACGCATATTAGTGGGTCCAATGCTTGAAGTTTTGAGTTAAAAATAAATCAAAATATAGAAAAAATCAATAGAATGATACAAGTGCCATTACTAAGAAAAAAACGACCCATGGGTCGTTCTGTTTGTAAACACGATTATAAAATGGCCACGTCTTGTTCAGGACTCCGAGAACCAATAAGTTAAACTCATTTAAGTTGTAAGATGAGTATGATATGTACAAAAGCCGAGAGATATGCTTATTATTTATATTTTAATTAATCAGTAGAATAACTTATGCTTTCACCAATTCGATATCACATGATCTATGTCATTTCAATCGTTCTTTATCATCTGAATAACTTTTTCATTTTATTTATGTTAGATGGTCCAATGTTTTATGTCTTTGTCTTGAAAATAAATCAAAATATTGGAGAATTCAATAGAATGACATAAGTTCCTTTATTGAGAAAAACTGAACCTTGTATCGTTCTATTTGTAAATACGAATACAAGCAGTCACGTCTCATTCGTGTCTCAATAAATAATAAATGAAACTTGTTTACATTATAATATGTACATGAAATGTACAAAGTTTAAGTAATATATTTATTAACTTAATCGACGCATATGAGTAAGATGACTTGTGCTTTCACCATTTCGATAATATAAAAGCTATGTCATTTCAACCGTTCTTTATGATATTGTCAACCTTTCTATGTTACATACATTATGGACTCCGTTATTAGAGGTTATTTAATTGAAAATGATTAAATATAGATAAAAACTTCTGAAAGGTACAAGCGTCGTTACTGGACATGAAAACGACACATGTGCTGTTACATGTGTAAACATGACTATAAGTAGTTATGATTCATACGTGTCCCTAAAAAATAATAAGTTGTACTTATTTATGTTGTGATATGCACATGACATGTACAAAAGTTGATAAATATGCTCATTAATTTAATCAACACATATGAGTAGGACAACTTATAATTTCACCATCTCGATAATATAAAAACTATGTTATTTCAATATTTCTTTGTGACATGGTCAATTTTTCTATGTTATTTATGTTAGTAGTTTATTATTAGAGATTGTTTCGTTGAAAATAATCAAATCATAGTAGAGAAACGACTATAGTGCCATTTTATGCAGCGAAAAATGACTGGAGTGACGTTTTACATTTTGGATAACAGTTGGAGTGTCATTATCATCCAATAGTTGTAGAAAATGTAAAAAAAACATACTAAGTATAAAAACAACACAAACTTAAATATTATTCAATAATAAATGTACAATTTATATAAGATTTCTAAAATTATCTCTCTTTTTTCTTCAAATCAAATGTGATATTTCAATATAGATGATAAATGTTCAAAGGATATCCAAATAGGTAAAGAATATAATGAAGAATAGGATTTTAGAGTAGTAAGAATGGTTGAAGAGAAAAAATCGGGTTACTGTGATTTTGGGGACCAATAATTGAATTGGAGAATTTAATTGGATTGATAAGGGTGTTAGGGTCTTTTCCAATAATGAGGGTATTTATGACATTTGACATTATTTGTTTATTGTGCTTAATAGTTGAAGACCATTTGTTCAAAAAACATTGAAAAGATGTTATATAACCAATAACATTGTTTGATTAGGCTCTTTAACAAATTCCACCCTTTTGAATAGTAGGTTGATGGAGAATGTGTAGTTAAAAATTAAAGAAAAATTTTGAATTTGCGTTTAATATTATTTTATTAAAGAATGTATAATTGAAAATGAGTTTTGAAAAAAATGAATTTTTAGAAGAATGTGAATCAAACAAGGCATAGAAACAGTGCCACGTGGAGTGACTCTTTTATTGTGCGAGAATTGGGGGGGTGAACTAATAGAATAGTGACACGTGGGCTACGATGTTAAGATGGTTAAATTGGTGCAAGAATAACAAAATGAATTTATTCCTTAGTTTTCCAAAAAGTTATTTATAGATTTTGGTGAGGATTAATAATCTTCTTAATCCATAAAGAGATTAGAGCTTTCTCTCAGTTACTTTTAATTTTGTAAAGCCGATTTTTGTAAAATATTCTCAAGTTAGTACAATTTTAGGGTTCATACTTTAGCATGTAGATTAGGTGATTATGAATTGCAGCAACTTTTTATACATAATTAGACTCGAGAAATTTTGCTTCTTCACAACTCTTGGTATATTTTAAGTCAGCCTTTCTAGCTCATGTCATTGATTTAGCTAATTGCATCTTTACATCCAAACACGAGCTCACTTATTATTGATATTCAACTGTGAACTTTTGATCTAGAGCTCAATGCGCAATTAAATTTTGTCAAAAATTCTTATCTCAACATCAAGTACAAGAACCATGTCACATTTGTACGGGGGTACAAGTACTATCATATATGATAGTCAATACAACGTTAGCTATCTTGTTATAAGTAGTTTTAAATACTTCGCGAACAATCCCATTAAGCAAGCAAAAATTAAAACGTGAAGATTTGAAGAGTAGGTGAATATTAACTTCACTAACTTTTTTTATGCATGGTTGGACCCCATAAATTTTGTTTGTTCATGAATTTTTGTACATTTTAAGTCAACATTTCTAACTCACGACGTTTATTTATCTAATCACATCTTCACATCCAAACACGAGCTCATAATTATTGATATTCGAATGTGAACTTTTGATCTAGAATTCAATGCCCAATTGATTTTTGCAAAATTTATTATTCCAACATAACGAGGTTAAAATTCTTCATAGGTATAAATACTATTGCATAGGATGGTGTATAATGTTCGCTATCTTGTCACAAGTATTCTAAATGCTTTGCCAACAAACCGTCCAGGTATACATAAATAGAGTAATGATATTTAGTATCACTGGTGTCAAGCATCAGTCTAATTAACTACATGACATTAAATGATAAATTCAATTAAATGCAATATCACATAATTTATTTAATTGAACATATCAAATGCGATAACCTAAACTTGTGCTCTATTATTATTGGTATAGCATTATTATAAATTTAAATCCAAACTAATAGAATATGACACGTGGGCTATGAGGTTACCATGGTTAAATTGGTTACCGTATTTCCAAAAAGTTCTTTAAAGATTCTGTGGTGATTAAAATTCTTCATAATCTATAGGGCGATTAGTGGGCTTTCTTTTATTTATTTCTTTATTTTAAATTTTGTAAAGCGGATTCGTGTATAACATTTTCAAATTAAAATAGTTTTAGAGTTCATACTTGAGCATGCAGCGCATGTGATTATAAATTGCACAAACTTTTACGCATGATTGGACTCGAGAAATATGGGTCTGTTTTTTTTCGTGTTTTAGCTTTGTAGTTTCGAGTTTCGAATTCATTTTGAGTTTTGTGTTTTGAGGACCTGTTTTGAAATTGTTGAAAATGCGTTCTTTTTGTTATCCTGTAAAATTGTTTCTCAAAACATAAAAATAGAAAATGTGTTTGTTTTGAAATTTTGAGAATATTTTTTTCATGCTATTTTATTCAAGAAATCACCACAATGCCACCAACAACACCACTAGGTCCACTACAAAGCTGCCACCACTAGCTTGAATCCATTGCCAGTCAAGATCAACACAACCATCGATTGCCACCACCACCACTATAAACCATCACCATGAACTATCAACCAAAATCAACCACTGCCACTGCCAAAATCAACCAAATCACCATCAATTCAACCACCATGAACCATCCATTCATCAATTCATCCACTGTAGAAAAAGAGAAGAAAGAAGAACTTGCCATCAATTCATCCACTGTAGAAAAAGAGAAGAAAGAAGAACATGCCATGAACCATCAATTCGGGGAGAAATGCAGAAAACAGAGAAGAAAGAAGAACATATCACCACCACCATAAATTCAACTACAATGAACCATCAATTCATCCATCGCACCACATCACCATTGTTGACTGCCACCACCACCATCAAACGTACTACTACAAAATCAACCAAAATCAATACCACCCCTACCACAACAGACAGACCACTACCGCCTGTCGCCACCACTAACACCCATCGCGACGTTGCGTTCATAGCAGTATCGCCTCCCTACTCCGACCTCGGCATCGACACATCTCCTTCATTGCCGGTTGCCGTGTTTGAGAGAGAAGCCGACATCGAGAGAGAAGGAAGAGACG
Source organism: Olea europaea var. sylvestris (assembly GCF_002742605.1). Lineage (NCBI taxonomy): Eukaryota > Viridiplantae > Streptophyta > Magnoliopsida > Lamiales > Oleaceae > Olea > Olea europaea. Next base: position 18,850,556 of record NC_036247.1, read on the forward strand.
ACTAGTTGGGAAGAGAGAAAGGAGACCAAAGAGAGACAGGCTTGAATGAGTTTCTCTTTCCCGTTTCCTGGGTTTTCAAAAAAATTTGGGTTTTGTACAGAAAACATCCAAAACGTCCAAATTGATGTTTTGCGTTTTCTTTACAATTTTTTTTTTCATTTTCGAAAATTCGGTTTTCGAAAACGGAAAAGAGAGCGCGTTTTCACTATTTTGAAAAAAATAGAAAACACCTTGAGAACAACAAAAAGAACAGGGCCTTAGCTTGTCTACTTATTTTATTTTATTTGTATATTTTAACTTAGTGATTAGTCTTTCTAGCTCATGTCATTGATGTAGCTAATCACATCTTCACATCCAAATTAGGGACGTTAATTTGGCTCGGCCCGAAAAAACCCAAGTTAGCTCGCGAGCTTAAATAAAAAAAAAAAAAAAAAACCAGAAAGGTATCTTAAAAAAAGAAAAAAGCGAGCCTAATTTTTTTGGCCGAACTTGGGCCCTGAAAAAAGCTCTCACATTTTACTTGAGTTTCGGCTCCCAAGCCGATTCGACTCGACTTGTTGAAATCCCTAATCCAAACACATTGATGTTCACATGTATCTAATTAAATATGACATGAAATTAACAAATCAAAAGAAAATAAACATGAAATTCCGTTAAAAGTTGGACGACCACTACTATTAATTTATTAATTAATAGATAAATGTGTCAAGAAATTTACAAGGTCCAGCATGAATATTATTACATATTATGCTAACACAATTAAACTTCCATTTTTTATGGTCACCTACCACAAGGTCCAGCATGAATATCAGTACATATCACGTTGCACAAAGTGATAGGTCATCTAGAGTCTCTAGGTATTTTTTAATTTTTTTTTTAAATTGTTTGGTATTGACCAAAAAGATTATTCTCTTTTTCTTTTTCAAATTCCACGGAGATGGATTATTTACTAAAGTGAAGAGAATTTTTTATAAATATAAATAGAAAATTGGACTAGTCCAAAAACTAAAGATAAATTAACATATATTGTTTTTCATGTACTCTTTGCACAACCTTATATCTAGTTACTCGATCGGTCTTTTATAGTTGGAAAAAATGTCAACATGGATGGATATCACATATCTCTAAATAATAGGACATGAAATTAACAAATTAAAAGAAAATAAAGTTCACCAACCAACATGAAATTCCATTGAAAGTTGAACAATCACCACTATTCATTTTAACCCTTCCTTATAAATTGACAAACTTGTCAAAGAAAATTACAAAGCTTCTTATTGTAGTAACAGGTATAGGACCCTCTATATAATGAAGGAAAATAATCACAATTTCTGCACCAATAAATTAACTCCATGGCCAGGCTCAATAACTAAATTGAGTGCTGGTGAATGAATGTATTTAGGGGACAAAGTGAATGAAAATTTAGACAAAATTAGAGATATAAGTATTTTGAGTTCAACCAAGGCTAAATTCTGGCCTAGACACACCCTTGGTCCAACCCCAAATGGCATGTACAAGTGTGGAAATTTGCAAGCTCCAGTAATTCCATTTGCAAACCTTTCTGGATTGAACTGGTAGGAATCAGGTCCCCAATTATCTGGATCAGTGTGTAATGTTGTCACTATTGTCCATAGATTAACACCCTTGGGGATGTTAAGGTCTCCGAATTTCATGTCGGTTAAGGCCTCCCTCGATACAACAGCCACAGGAGGGTAGAGGCGTAAGGACTCGTTGATTGCCATGGTTAACTGCAAGATTGAATGGATTGGAGTGTTAGAAAAAATTGCAGAGGAGGAGTTGGGGTCGTCCTTCTTGGACTACCCTACCATAAAGACTCATTCGTATGAATTTAGCCCATTTCAGGTTAGGTCCACGACTTAATCACGTGTTGGACCACAAAATTCCTTATGTACCCATAAAGTCAAAATTATCATACCCGGACCTAGTGGCTAACCAAACAAATCATTAGATCGGTAGTTCAACTAGTGGATCACTGGTTCAACCACCAAATCATTGCAAAGTGGAATTTCGGTTAAAATATATATAAAACAAAGAGACAATATATCTATTATCTATTACTTTGCTAAAAGTCTAAAACTGAACATATATAATTTTGTTATAAGCTTTCCATAATCCTTAAGGGGCCATGTGGTCGAATCTTTCCCATTGCAAATGTAATATGAAATTTTGCTTTGAACCAATTTGATAAGTTTGGACTGAACTGGATCAAGATTTCTCTTGACCCATCCGGTTCCGATGGTTATGGACCGGTTGTCGAGATTCTCGACTAGTTTATATGCTAACGAAGCAATTAATACAAATCGGACCAAACCACTGTCCGGTTCGGAGGTTCCTGGACAGTCGTTCTGGTCCTATTTTAATAATTATGCATGAAGTTGTGGGGGCTGCTCGGCTAAAGAGACTCAATTTTTGGAATTAATTAGAACCACCTGCTGTTGAGGGATAGATAATCCAGTCACAGTTCGATTCAATATGTATTAAAGTTCGATTCAATATATATATATATATATATATATATATATATATATATTTTCACATTTTCCCATAATTTTTCCTACACATTCTAAAAAAAAAAAATAAAAAATCAGGTTTTAAAAAATCTCTTCCACACAAGCATATGTACCTATGAAGCTATGGGAGTCCTCGTGGAATGCGGAACGGAAAGATTGAGCCCTAGAATAGGGATGACAATCGGGCAAGGTTGCGAGGATTTAAGAGGATTGGGTGACAACCACCCAATTTAATTGCTTATTTATTTCTTAACTTTATTACTTTATTTTTAAGACATGGTCACAATTCAAAATGTAAAATTAAAGTGATTTTTAACCTCTTATTCACAAAAAAAAAGAAAAAAAGAAAAAAAGAAAAAATCACTTCCACACAATAAAAATAGGATACAGACGGGGCTACGATATTGTGTCATCACTAACTTGGAACTTTCAACAACTACAAACTTAGGGATGGTGACTTAGTCATATGTGCTCAACTTCACAATTTATGTATAAGATTGACTTGTAATATTTACTAAAGTGAATGTTGGACTACTTCATCAAAAAATTTAAACTTAAACCCAACGAAAACATTTACTTATC
>NC_036247.1:18854454-18924080 GCF_002742605.1 Olea europaea var. sylvestris
ACTATGTTGTCCCAACAGTTCAATAATGTGATCGTCGACCCTTGAACCAAAGTTATCATGCCCTGAATGGGTAAAAATACGTAGAGATGTCATTGTTAATTGTTACTTATTAAAGCCTAATCCTTACTTAAGAGAACAATAATAAACAAACAATAAATTCAGAGCACACACAAAGATTAGATTTATAGTGGTTCATAGCTTAGTGAGAGAGCTATGTACATTTTTTCAGAGCACGTTTTCACTATAACGATGAAGAAGATACAATGTTAACATATAATAGTTAAATCGACGGTTAAGGAGATGAGTTTACACTTCGATTAAATTATAGTCTAACACTTAATAAAATGACAAATCGTAGTCCTAGAGCATAGAATTATATACCTTGACCTTCTCCATGTATAATTCAGGGGCAAGAATCTTCCTCTGATGAGCCCAAATGGTGCCATTAGAAGTGAGAATGCCTTGGCCTAGCAATGAACCCCTTTCTTTTGCTTGATATGTTGGCTTCCCCAAATCCAAAGATGTACAAGTAGTAATCTCCCTTACCATGGCCGGTTGAGTCACATGCACTATTTGTGTATTCCCGAGCGAAAACATAAACACATCGCCTACGTAACCATAAAAAAATGTCGAAGAAACATGGTTAGTAGGTTATTCTCCCTCCGACAGGCTTATTTTCAATTTCTCACAAATTAAGAAAATGTAATTAATCTATTGGAAATTTAAAATTTTCTTTCATTTTTTCTAATATACCCCTATATCAATATAGGCTAAAGTGCACATTTGGTTCGTAATATTGGATGTTGCCCTTATTTCTTAAAATTCAATTTTTCTCTAACTTATTTTTAATCATATAGGATTGATCTATTGTCCAGTGGGGCTTTTTCAAAGAATCATCCTCTTACAACGTTAGTGGTAAGAAGTTTTTATCACGGTGGACAGGAGATTCGAACTATTGAACCATATATTTTATGAAACTCATAATTTTTATCAATTTTTTTAACCATATATTTCGCCACCTTCATCAAAATAATTCAAAATCTAAGTTTTCATAAAACCAAACAGAGTTCATACCGTATTGCTTCCTCCAATTGTCAAAAAAAGGAAGAAGAGTAGCCCCACAATTGTGCGAGGCTGGAGCGCCATTGGTAGAAGCCTTTGCTGTTGAATCTCTCGCCTTTTTGATCTCCAAAATGTTTCCAAGAAGAAGAGTCGGACGCGGGCCGCTCACTCCTTGCCTTTTAAGGGCGGAGCGCAGCGTCTCCGGCTTCGCAACAAGGGTATTGTACAGATGGAAAACCAGTCCCAAAACGCCAACCAAAGCACCAGAAAAGAATGCTTTGGTCAGGAAATGGAATTCCATGACTTCTCTTTTTCACCCTACAACTTTTGGGTTCTGATATTTTAAGGTGGTTATATATAGTAGTTGCAGGACTAGTACGAGATTCTCGTAGCTTGTCCCAATTTTTTTAGAATTATGCTATACCATTCATTTTTATACTATTTTTTACAGTCCTCTCACATCACACGAGTGGATCTCGTGATTATCGTGTAAGTGGGCTGTCAGCATAATTCATTTTTTAAAATAATTTATTTTCAAAACTCATTATCGAAAAACTTTTTTATTTTTAAATTACATATTTTTCAAAAAATCACAATTTTATAATACATTTCCTTACAAGAGTTCAAACAAAGGCTTAGATTTAAGGCCTAGTTTTGTTTGGATAAAAATTAAATTTTTAATAGATTTTAATAAAAATTAGCCCCTGTTCGACAGGAATTATTTTCAAATTCTTTTTTCTATAAGCTCATTTTCAACCACACATTCACATAACAAATTATTCTGTACATAAACTCAAAACTTTTTCTTACTTTTCAACCACACATTTTTTCTAAAAATCACTATTAAAAAATTTATTTTCCGTAAATAACTATTGTCATACCGAGGCTTAATAAAATATGTGATTAAAATATTTATAAAAGTTGTTAACCCCGCAAAATATATGATTAAAAATAATTTTTTAGAAATATAGGTCATCAAATAAGAACTAAAGGCATCTTCAATGATTGTACCATTTTGGCGCAAAATGGTGCAAAATGTAAAATGTCTGTTTTGCCTTTATTTAACATTTCCCAAATAAATTTGTTAAGGGTATTTATGTCATTTGTGCTATATATTTTTTAATACAATAAATTATTATTAGTATTATTAATATTATTATTATTTGCATTTAAAATAAATTTCAAATGTAAGACATAATAATTAATAAATTAATTAAAAGACGAAAACAATTTAAAATATAACAAACACGATTATTTATTAAAGTTATCACAAAATATATTAAACAATGACATACATGCAGTAATGTAATTTTATTTTAAAAAAAGGATACATAAAAAACTCACATTGCACCTCAAAATGCATTAATCGATTATTTGTGGGATGAACATATGAATTCCGAGAATTAAATTGCAAAAATTTTGCGACTTCGTAATATCATCCATCCACATTCGAAATGCATTGTACTATTTTCTAATGGCATGATTTCATATTTTCGTTGTTGTAGCGTTTTTATTAATTGTTCTATGTTTTTTATATTTATTAATGAATTTAAACTTTTCCGTAATTTAACGTAATTACTTATTTACTAATTCATGTATTTATATAATAATTAAATAAATAATATTCCAAATAAATAAATTATAAAGAATAAAATAGGGAAGAAAATGGTTAAACACTATTCATATGATGTAACTTTTAGTGTAATGATTGGAGATGAATTTTAGTTTAGTGTAAAATTTGTTGCAGGATTGGAGATGGTCTAAGAGCTTGTTTAAGCCCCATTTATTGTCTAAAATGAATTTACACGTAATATTATTTTATTGAAAAATATATAATTAAAAATATGAGAAAAATATATTGTTACAATAGTCGGAACCAAACAACGGCTAAATATTGTTTTTTATGCACGGCATAGAATAATTTAGAGAAGATAACGTTCACCCGTATCTGTATGGCCAAAGACTGGAGAATTTGTCATGTTCTCTGCTGGCTGAGTAAAATTCAAATAATATTAATGAATGAACGAGAAACATGATAAAGTCGTTGTTGGTCTAGTTAAAAATCATATTTTCACTAATTTTGATAAAAATTAATAAAATATATGATTGAAAAGTTGATAAAAATTGTAAATTTCATAACATGGGTAAGTAAAATTAATTGGTACTTTTGAATTAAATTTTTAGCAAATTCTTAAACTTTACCAAACATGGGCTAAATGACATTCACCTCCCTTGAAGCCGAGATTATTGGATGAAAACCATCCTAAAGTTTTTAAAATGTCGACAAATGCTCCATTCCAAGTTTGTTTTAGTTACCACGAATTGGTATGTACTTTTAAGCCTATCGTATAATCTCTCTCTCTCTCTCTCTCTCTCTCTCTCTCTCTCTCTATATATATATATATATATATATATATATATATATATAAACCCTAGACTATATGATTTTAGATTAGAGACTAAATGAAAAATGGAATTAAATAACCTTCGTTTAATTTCACTTATCATTTAATACCATATTAGTATTACATAAACTGTGGTTATAATTTTAGTGGGACTAAATAGCATTACTTTAATAAATGATTGGAAATCGATCACTATAGGGTGATTAGTCAAGGACTCAAAAGCTTCCTAAATGTTGAAAGATACATATTAAATTAATCACTTATAAATTATAATTATATTTCAACTTTATTAGTCAAGAATCTAGATGGGGTTTAAACCTTTAAAGTCTAAGTCGGTTAAATGACTCTCACAAAGTTAGTTTAGCAGTGAAAGGCCGCTTCATATAAGTTCTAAGTAGTTAAGGCGAAAATGAATGAAAAATTAAAAAGTATAAAAAGTCAAAAAGAGGGTTTTGTAGGTTGGTGAGTGGGTCATTTCTTCAATTGACTAAAAGCGTGTTAGTAGTAAACATGTGCGCAGTACGTAAATTGTTTAGCAAATATTTTCCACGAATATCATGTTGATATTACAGTGTGTTCAAACTTATTGGACATGAGTTCCAATAAGAAATTAGAAGATTGTAGTTAGTCAAAAATGGCTAACACTTTTGGCTTTAACTCCTTTATATTTGTCCATTTTGAGTTTGAAGTTTTAGTCATGCAAGCTAGGGATGTAAACAAGATGAACTGAGCTGACTCTCAAGTCAAAGCTCATGGCTCAAACATGGTTTAGATAAAAAATGATTCGAGTGTTTTTTTTCCCCCTTCCCTAGTTGAATCGAGCAGAGGTTCGATCAAAAAAATCTAGGCTCGACTCCGACCTTATCAAATTGGACCAGCTTGCTTTTATCTTTTATTTTTGAAAAATATACATTTTTTTAATATTTTTCATATATATATATTTGACTGCCTACATTTTATGTAGGTAGCTAACACGGGCCAAAATGGCTCGTGACTGTATGACTCGACGAGTTATACTGGTTGGTTCGGGCTCGAGCCTTGGCTCGGTTCCTCCAAGCCACGAGTCTGGTCTACTCAGACTTTTTCGATTCAAGTTACGGGTTGTTTGAGCTGACGAACCAACTTGATATCCCTAGCATAAGCGTAAAATGAAAGTGCAACTTATAGTGTAGTGGTGGTAGGCTCGGCTCGACCCTAAAACACACGAGCTCGGCTCGTGCTCAATGGATGAGCTCGATTTTTTATTTTTGAAAATTTTCAAACTTTTTCTTCACATTTTTCACGAGCCCACAAGTTTGGCTCGTGGGCGAGCTCAACGCGGCTCGTTGGATCCCACCTCTGTTCGGCTTGTGGCGAGTCCGAGCCGCCCATGAGCCGAGTGACTGAGCTGACGAGCCACTCGGCCCGTTTGGCATTCCTATTGTAGTGCAAGCATAAGTTAGAGGTACTGGGCATTATTGAAAGCGTAACTTCTATGGACAACCAACGAGTCAAATATGAATTGCTCAATCGCATGTTTGACTAGCATCCGTAATAAAATTGCCGTTTGCAACTAAAGGACAAACAGCCTACCAAGTTTCCACGTAGAGATAGGTGGATCAGATCCTCAAAATTGGAAATTATGCATATCGAAGTTGTAAAGATTTTTTGGACGTTAAAAGTCAGTCCACACTTTAAATGTATGATAATTTACAAAGAATAATGTTATATTGTATAAGTGACGTTGAAGATTAGTCTAATATAGAGTTCGTTTGGCTCCCATTATTTGAATTTATAATGGGGGAATAGTAATTTTTTTGAAGATTGTGTGTTTGAAAAGTTTTTGATTTGAGCGTAATATTATTTTATTAAAGATTGTGTGGTTGAAAATAGGAAAAAGAAAAAATTAAATTAAATTGAAAAGTTTTAAAGGGAGCCAAAAGAGGGCATGATTTTTTTTTGAGAGAGTTCTGTCCGAGTGTTAAGGACCACAGTTATACTTAGTCCCTTGATCCACTTGCAAGCCCGGTTTGCCCAACTTCGATCATACTTTATAAATATTAGTTTAAGTTGTAATATTTTATTTCAGTTGTAAAAATAATACTGTCGTTTGTAAACATTTATCATGATTTCTCATCTTTTAAACATCTAATCCTCTCAATTATGTAGTAGATGCTCTCAGTCGGCGCGCATAGTCCGCATCTACTCAATGATCTTGGAAGTGAAGTTACTATAAATACAATAGATCAAATATGACACTTTTGGAGAAGGACACGACAACACATTATTTGATTGACCTCATCAAGTAGTGTAGAACTCGTCAATTCTAATTGGATGGAGGTTCATTGAAGATAAAAGAAAATAGCCTCTATGTTCCGAGGGTGAAGATTTGAGGAAATCTTTAATTACGAAATGTCATGACACGTTTTAGTTGGGGATATCTTGGAGAGAAACTTGTTCACTTTTGGAACCTGCATACTATTTACTGCAAATGCTGGATGCTATTGCAATTTGTGTGAAAACTTATTTTTTCTATCTGCAGAATAAGGCAGACCCTTGGAAAGGCAAGTTTGTTAGAGCCCATTTCCATCCCAACGAGGTCATTTGAGAGTGTATTGCCGGACTATATTATTGGTTTGTTAGGTTGGAGAATTTGGCACTATCCAAGGGCAGAACTAGAGATTTTGTCTAGTGCGAGCACAATTTTATACATCGGCTACAGTGATTTTTCAATATTCTCCAAGTTCGAAAGATCCAAAAATCCAAACTACAATATAATGTAAAAGAATTACTTTAGGAGTTCGATGTCAACAAGATTATGTAGCTTAAATTTTGACACGATTATACTGGTTAAAATCCAAGCATGTTTAAAACCCATTTAAAGTGGCATGACCCGTCCAACCCCTTCATCCTACTAGAAATTCTTTTTTCTTATACAGCTAAAATAAACAATTAATTAAGCATACAGACTAAGTAGAAACTCCCATAAGCTCCTCTTAAAAACTCTGATTTCCATCAAGGCTAAAACCTCAAAACCCAACACTTAGTTTTCCTCCTTTTACTGCTAAAATAGATAAATTATTTATGCTTCTCCCCGTTATCATCACAGCCTCTTAAATCTTAACTATTTATGCACATTAATATCCATTTTAAATTCGTAATGATGAAATAAAAACAACAAAAACAAAAGCAAAAAAGAAGAAGAAGAAGAAATGCTCATACAGCGGTGGCAGACAGTGGCGAAGGATTGAGGTCGACGTCGGCAACTCACTGACAGCAAGCAAGTGAAAACTCGACGTCGGGCTGCGCAACTCACAACTCTAGAGAGAATTGGGTGTGATCTGTCTCTTCCGTATGCTTGCAACAACAATGCTACATGTACAATGTTATCTTACAATGTTGACTTACAATGTGAGCTGGAAAGGGAGAAAAAAAAATTGAAAAACCAAAAAGGAACAAAGATAGGACCATAGTCATTGACTTTGCTACAGAAACTTTAAAAATGGCGGCAAAATGGAAAAGCTCTCTTCATACACCACGACTAACATTCCGCGAGAAAGCTCTCCTCCCCCAACAAATCTGTACGACTTCGTCGGAAACTAACCTTCCCAGCGACGGCATCCGGCGTACCTTCGACATTTACGAAACATTGTATCTACAAAACCACCCAAAATTTCTGGCCGACATTACCCTACACCGTCAGAGACTCACCTTCCCGACGACGGCCTAGCCACCCAGCTTGAGCCCACTTTCAGATGCATGCCAACATTTTTCCCAACAATACAACCAATTTAGCAGAACAAGGCAGCAGCAGGGATTGACGTTTGGAGACCGTCGTTAGGCACAATAATTGAGTTCGCAAACTGAACATTGTTTGGAGACTACCATTTCATCTACCCAACACTGTACCTCTCATTCAATAACCACTGGTAATAAGAAAAATCTAGAGTATGTGAACATTTTTATCATTAACTTGGATATTATCATTTGCTAAAGTTAAATGACTTGCGGTAATCCGGAATCCCTCATTTTATCTATGTTAAATCCCTTGCGGTAATGTTAAACCCTCATTTTATCAATGTTAAATCCCGAATGCATTAATTTGTAACCAAAATGTTATCGTATCACCCACGAACGTTAAAAAATAAGAAAAATGAAATATCGATTATTATTAAATTTTCAACTGCAGAAATGGAAGTATACTTACAACTTTGAGTAGACTTAACCCTTCATAATCTGCTGTTATTTAAAACTTTGATTTTATTGTTTTTTGAATGGGACATTTCATTTTGACCCAGTCTGTGAAATTATGGAAGCAATGGAAGATGTCACAAGATTGGAATCGGAAAATGCAAATGTGGAAGACAATTATTGTGAAGATATTTGTCATGAAATTCAATATTATCAATTGTTAATGTTAAATCCCTTGCATTCTCGATGAAAATCATAGATAATGTTGGCATGAAGAAGGAAAAAAACAGAGTATGTGAATATATTTGTCATGAAATTCGATATTATGAATTGCTAATGTTATATCCCTCGCATTCTCGATGAAAACAACAGATAATGTTGGCATGAAGAATAAAAAAAAAATCAAATTAATTTGTAGCCAAGGGTTTTCATACTATCCACCAATGGCACCATAAAGTTGGAAAAATCGAAAATTATTTTGATGCAATAATGAAAGAGTACATTTTTTCATAATCTACATTTTTGTAACAACTTTGGGGTTATTGGTTTTTGAATGGGAATTTTAATTTTGACGCAGGCTGTGAAATTATGGAAGCAGTGGAAGATGATGTCAGAGTAGAATTGGAGCATGTGAATGTGGAAGACAATATGAGCGTAAGTGTAGATGAAACGAGAGGAGGAGATGATGTGATTGTGCCTCAGGTGGGTATGAAGTTCAAGGACGAAAATGAAGTTTATGAGTTCTATAAGAGATATGCATATGACGTTGGTTTCCTAGTTAGGAAAAAATTCGAAGAAAGACGACGATGGAGTTTTGCAATATGTGACGTTGACATGTAGTCGTGAAGGATGACGAAGTGGTTGTACAAGCGGCTCTTTAAAGCCGTAACCAACAATGCAGACAGGTTGTAAAGCCAGGATCTCTGCAGCTTTTGATTATTAAGGTTTTTGGGTAATTAGAATAGTACACCTCGACCACAACCATAAGACAAGTCCTTTGAAGTCAAGGTTGTTTAGATGTAACCGAGAAATAAGTGCACATGTGAAAAAGAAGATTGAAGTGAATGACCTGGCAGGGATTCCGTTGCACAAGAGTTTCAACTCTACAGTTGTTGAAGCAGGAGGTTATGGGAATCTTACTTGTGTGGAAAAGGACTGTAGGAACTATATCGAAAAAGTGAGGTGGTTAAAACTTGGGGAGGGAGATGCCGCAGCAATACAGTCTTACTTTTCAGAAATGCAAGCAAAGTGCTCGGAATTTTACTTCATTATTGATCTGGACGAAGATTCGAGGTTGAAAAATGTTTTTTGGGCAGACAATCGGTGTCGTCAAGCATATAAGGAGTTCGGGGACGTTGTGACCTTCGATACAACGTACCTCACTAATAAATATGATATGCCGTTTGCCCCATTTGTTGGCGTAAATCACCATGGACAATCAACACTTTTTGGTTGTGGTTTGTTATCAAATGAGAAGACAGATACTTTTGTTTGGCTATTTAGGACATGGCTTAAGTGCATGCACAGTCAAGCGCCACATGAAATAATAACCGATCAAGACAGGGCCATGCAAAATGCAATACAAATAGTTTTCCTTCATACGAAGCACAAATGGTGTTTATAGCACATTCTAAAGAAATTGCTAGAGAAGTTTGGTTACCATGTGGACAAGGGATCAATATTTTCGGCTATACACGTATTGGTGTATGATTCGGAGAACGTCGAAGAATTCGAGGCCGGTTGGAAAATAGTGAATGGTTGTCAGGTCTTTACGAAAATAGAGGTCGATGGGTTCCTTGCTTTCTAAAAACATCATTTTGACACAACGATTTGAGAGTATGAATGCCTTTTTCGATGGATATGTGCACTACAGAACAAGGTGGAGAAGGAGTTCCAAGCTGATTTCAAGTCATTTTCGCAAATGATTTCGTGTGCAACGACGTATGAAATTGAGCAGCAATTTCAGGCAGTATACACAATTTCAAAATTCAGGGAAGTGTAGGTAGAGTTCACAGGGAAGGTATATTGTGACATCATATCTACTGTGGATGTTTATTCGGGGATGACCTACGAGGTATGCGACGATGTGCTATGCGGGGATCAGCGAAAGAGAAAAAGATTCGTAGTGTTATTTAATAGGGAGAACTGTGACATTGTCTGCACCTGTCACTTGTTTGAGTTTCGGGGAATTAGTTGCAGGCATGCAATCGCGGTACTCATCCGTAATGACGTTCGTGTACTCCCAGACAGGTATATACTTCGAAGATGGAGGAAGGATGTTAGTAGAGCACACACCAGGGTCGCTGTTAAGTATAGTGGGTTGGTTAGCATTCCTGGACAGTTGCATTATGATAGAATGTATCAGGCTTTCGCTACCATTGCAGATCTAGCAGCAGAAGCCGAAGGTCGGACCCATGCGATTATGGAATGGATAGGAGTTCAAGAGAAGGAACTCATGAGTTCGAGGTCGATCAGCGGAAGCAATGTTCTACTGCAACGTACTACCCAAGTGTCATCGAACAACATAGGTTCGCAAAAGAATGTAAGTTGCACAGTATTGGACCCTAACGCAGTGAACAAGAAGGGCGCACCTAAATGAGTTCGGAGAAAGAGTCCATTAGAGTCAACATCAAAGAAGCCAACGGTAAGTTCGCGTGTTACCTTGTCAAGTGAAATGGATTCCTAACATTATATCTCATTCTTTTGACTATACATGCAGGCTCCATCGAAAGGCAAAAGACCAACTGCAAGGCGTACTTATCCACCAGATGGTGCATCGTCCATTCAGGCTCATCAACAACAAGATTCGTCGATGCCCATTCCGTTCTCCTACTTGCAGCTGTTGTTGGTTAGTAACTTTAATTTATCCCGTTCGTATGTTTGTTGTGTCATTTGTGCTTTCTTATTTTGATGTAGGGTGACCATGAAAGCCAAGTGTTTCCACAACAATTACCGACTTCTACATCGATCCATCCGTCGTCGACCCATCCAACATTCAATTCTCAAGGTACGCATTTATATTAAACCACATTCCTTTTTTTTATCCATAATTTTTTCTTAGATTAATGTCGTCTTTTATAGTAGGTCATGCACATCCTTACTACTATCCAGAGGAATGACATCAAGGTGGCAATGAGTTTTGATTCATTTTAATGCATATTTTTCTTAAATTAATGTCGTCTTTTATATTATTTATGTTTGATTAGTTTTTGTATTAAATGGGACGAGATTTTGTTGAGCAAATTAATTTACAGGACGTGTTACTTATTTGAACTTGTGGGTCTAAGCTATAGCTTGTTTTCAAATTTGAGGGTAACGTCTATAAATGCAATTTATTTGCCTTATTCTCATCTTCTTTTTTCCTGATATTTTTTAATCCATAACAACCCAAGCATTCATGTTTGGCTAAATTTTGTTATTACTCTGTGTGGCAATGTCGTGTAAAGGAGGCCAATCTTTCTTATTTGCCAGCAATTGGGCAACTTCTTTAAAAGGCCACTAGTAACAATTGTGGAGTTCTTTGTATATACAATCATCAGTGATTGATTTTGGAAACAAACTCCTATACGAAATTCTGGCATTGACATCTGGTAATGCATTAGCTAGATAAGGAATAGAGCCAGTACCATATTCAGTGTCTTCAGAAATAGTAACAACCTGACTCCAATGGAATGCTTTAACTATGGAAGCAATGGCCTCAACCTAATAGGCATCACTTTGTGCTTTCCGAACAAAATAACGAGTTCGAGGAATGAGAGAAGGGCTTGTGGCAGAGAAATAAATAATTGGAACATGAGCTCTATCACCAAGATCCATCCCAAAGTTGACCTGTGTAGACTTTGGAGGACCGATGATAGCATCCACTTCAACATCTCGCAGCAAATCAATAGCTGCATTGATCATTTTAAAGTAGGAACTAGTTAGTGTCAACTGATAAATTATCTTGATTATCTTATTAAGGAGATAGAAATTTTGGAATGGACTAGAGATTTTTTTATGTGCTCATTCAAATGATTATTTTTGCTTTGGAATCGTAGATACAGGGTGCACGACAGGAATCATTATATTCATTACTCTTATACTTGGAAAGACAATTATACCTTAATCCTTCCTCTTCTCCTCTTCATCTACTGGATTGGAAGAGATAACAATAAAACCATATTGAAAATAATAAGAAAGACAGAGACGTTATGCAGGTGTTCTCAGCAGATTGGTTTCTATTTTTAAATGTTAAAACTGTTGGGATAATGCATCTTTACTGTGTTTTATTTTATTTATATGTATATTTAGTGTGTGAAAGTGTAGGAACAATGTAATATAAAATGGTAGAATCAACAGTGCATTGAAGGAAAAATGTAAGGTTTGAACAAGCACACAATTCTATCCATTGCACTAATAACAAAAGGCATTACATCACAATAATATTGTTCAAACTAGAAAACCTCCAACCTAACATTGATTCTGCTAACACAAACAAAAGATTTGACATAACTAAACACAAATGCACCGCCAATCAAGCCAACCCCTTGCCCTTGGTGTTCCACTCGGTGCTTGAATTTCCTGTTGGGATCGTCACGTTCACAGAAATGTGGAGTTCTTGTTCATCATTTAGCCGAACTTACGACTGAAACATGCGGGACATATCATCAATTGAATCTATCGGATCTGGCTTTGGCAACATAACACCAACGTTCTTAGCTTTGCCGCTTGATTCCCCTTCTTTGCACCACTCCCAGAAACCACATTTAAGACTGCAACATTTGAAGAATTTGCCTTTGTTTGCTATAGCCCGTTCTACCTCAAACCACTTCTGAAAACCTTGGTTACACGTTGGGCATCGGACTTTTATCGGGCATTCGGTAAAAAAGTGGGCTTTACTCCTACAGCTGTGACATACTTCAGAGTTCTTTCCTGGCATTCTAATATGGGATTTAGACACCAAAAACATAAAGTTATAAGATAGATGTGAAGTATAATCGATCATTATGAACACTTGCTTTACAACAACGGCATCAACAAATACTACATTCATGCACCCGGATACTTGCCAAGCTTCTATTGCATTAATATTTACTATTTCTCGGAAATAGTATTTAGAGTGCTAAAACATGCATCATAACTAAAACAGTTAACAGTGATTTCACTTGGAACATTTCAAGTAGTTAGTTATATATGCTAAAACACTCATCATAACTAAAACAGGTTAGTTCATGCCTTCACTTATCTGAGGTTCATATTCAGGGAGGTTTTCTTGGTTTTTCTCAACTGAGTCTTGAAATGAGATTCTTGGCCCTCACTTGAGCAGCCTAATATCTTATTAGGCTTTCCACACTTGAAAATTAGTCCCACAATTTACTGTTCTTGGAAGAATAAACACATTTTTTTTTACCAACATCTCACCAATGTTTTATATGAGTTCAGTGAGTTGTTACTTTTCTGTTTTCAAGTAATTGATATTCTACTCATTAGTCATACAAAATAGTAGCAGATACTAAATGAAGTTGAATCATTTTGATATTTGGTGATTCCATCTGACTCTGAGTATGGCCTGCTTATAATAAACTACTTGTTCAATAGATGGTTCTATGGATGCAGTAGCTGCATCTACAAGGCTAGTTCTTGAAAATTGAAAAAATGTTATACTTTACACTAATCAAGTCTCAGCTATACACTTTGGAACATTTATACACTTTGGAACATTAATCAAGTCTCAGCTATGAAGTTTTTCAAGCCCAGAATCGGTTTGAACAAAACTAAAAAATTTATACACTTTGGAACATTAATCAAGTCTCAGCTATAGATATTTTGGGCTAAAAGAATAAAATTAACAATCCAACACATGCACTCATCACACTAACAACGAAATTTATACAATAGCCGACAACAACAATATACTTCTCCTGCATGAAAATTCGAAAACAAAGCAATTCTTCAAGAACCACTTGTATGAAAAAACAAAGATATAATAAAAGCCCAAACCCCAAAATCATCCAAAATAGGAAAATTTCCCAAAATTTTAACTGACCCAGATATTCTTCAACAAGAACAACATACCTCGAATGCTAGTGTGTAGTACATCAAATGGCACCTTAAAGTTGTTTAAACCACGTACCTTCCTGTCGAGCCCCTTTCCTTAATATTTTCGTCAAATTGATACTTCGAATTTGAGGAGACGAGTTTGCGGTAGTCAGACTTCTATGGAGACGGTATCAATTTTCTAGCTTTGTACGCGATGATGCGTGGACTCGCAACGGCGTACCTCCGACGATTTAAAAAAGAATAGCTGTCGTTCACCACGACTGGGGAGAAATTAGAGAGAGGGCTTTTTCTTCTCCTGTAGCGTAAGAGTAAAGTGTATGAATTAGAAAGAGGGCTTTTTCTTCTCTTGTACCGTAAGAGTAAAGTGTTTTCATACAACCAATAAATAAAGTTATTTATTTGACTTTGCTGTTTTTCCTTTTTTCCCCTTTCTAGCTCACATTGTAAGTCAACATTGTAAGACAACATTGTACAAGTAGCATTGTTGATGCTTGCAATCAATTTCATTTTAAGGCACGCATATGGGATAAATGGCTATGGCTCTATGTCTACTATTAATGGGCCCATTTATTAAAAAAAAAAAAAAGCTAAAGCAAAATTTCTTGAGGAAATTAGGTTCAGTACTGTCCAAAAGCAACAAAACTGAATAATACACTTAATTAATAATTTTTCATCAATCTTTTTAACTAATAGTAAAGGGTAATTAACACAAAATGTCATTACTTTTCAAGGTAATTGTGCAAAATGTCTCTACCTTTCTTTTTTGACATTTTTGTCATTATTTTCACCTTTCACTGTGCAAAAGGTCATTTTCATCCATTTTTTCAATAAAATGACGATTTTACCCCGAATTCAAATAAAACAAAAAATAAATAACTAATTGCAATCACAATCCTAAATTTTTCAAAACATCACAACTTAGTCCTAAATTCTCCTCCACCGCCACTTTCACAACCTTACCACCTTCCGGCCACTACGCTCGCCGAACTCCACCACCACTAGCCTCACCTCACTCTCCCCTACCTCGAACCTACCTAAATTTGCTGGAAAATCAAGCCATTTCAGTGAACACAATGACTGTGCAACTCCGATTCTGACAAAATCAAGCCAAAATCTCTGATTTCGACGACACCCATACCATGCCCAACATTCCAGTGAATTATACACATCAAGGCGTCCCTTTCCATGGTCACCAATCATCTATAAACACATGGAATCAAAACCAGTAGGCTCTTCTTCTAATACAGCGACTGTGCAACTTTCAGACGAATTTTTTGGCGACGGTGGTGGGACCAATGATCGCGGACCACCACTACAAGTACCTACTCTTCATGGTGCATTCAATGAACATATAGGTTGTCCCCAATTTGGCCTGGAAATGGTAGTTTACTCAGGGGAAAAAAACTCGCGCTTCAACCAGTCCGATTCCTATTTGATTGATGTTCTTTCACATCTACAGTCAATCAATTGCTCCAACCAACATACAATTCAAGGTGAAATGACCATGGTTACTGAATCGATTGCTGCAATTCACCAATCAGACGAAGTAATTTTGATTTGGTCTTAAGAACAATTTGCCCGAGCGAAGGAGGTTTTCTTCCATCAGTTCATGGCTTAAATGTGATTCAATACACAAATCAACGTGGGGGAAATGAAATTCATGGTCAAAAAGCATTGGGTAATCGCTCAATTGCAAAAATTATAACACTTGTTTGTCGAATTTTGGAGTCAAATGATGTTCTTCATAAACCTATAACTACTGGTCCAATTCCTTTAAGTTTCAGGTATAATTCCTGCAAGTTGATACCACCATTACAGCCCTAGTGGAGGTGGAGTCTGATGGGCGTGGCGGTGGCTTGGTAGGGTTGTGAAAGTGGTGGTGGAAGAGAATTTGGGACTAAGCTGTAATGTTTTGAAAAATTTAGGACTGTGATTGTAATTAGTTATTTATTTTTTCTGTTATTTGAATCGGGGGTAAAATCATCATTTTATCCAAAAAAAAAGGGTAAAAGGACATTTTGCACAATGAAAGGTGGAAATAGGGGCAAAAATGATAAAAAAATGAAAGGTAGGAATGTTTTGCACAATTACCTTGAAAGGTAGGAAAGTTTTGTGCCAATTGCCCAACAATAAATAATACGTACAAAAACTCCTAAAATTGATGAAAATGAGTCATTTACATAAACATCAAAATCCTAACCCTCATTGATGAATATGACGGATATTCCGTCAAAAATCACCACAATTAACACCTTTCTCCCTTTCTATTCCATCTGACTCTTCATCTACTTCTTGACATGTCCTCCAATTTGCTCCTTTGAGTTTTGATGCTTTTTTTCCCCTGAAGGAAATCGTGGGTTAAATGAAAATCAAAAAACTGATGATGAAAAGCAGTAAAATGAGGAATATGAGGACGGAGAGCAAGAGCATGAGGAAGACGAGGAGGAAGAATAAGACAACACGAAAGAAGATTAGGCTACTAATGTAGCCAGCCAATGTGGGCAAACCAGGATGCAACTTTTCTATGCTTTTTCCCTTGATTGGCAATAGCATTTGATAAATTTTATAAGGATAATTGTTTATCAAAACATGTATAATCGAAGCCACGTGTCTTAACACAAAATTCAATCACAACTTGTAATGGAGGTGAAAGAAACAAGCTAAACTTGTACGTCAACTCGATTCGTCAAAGAAAATCAGTTTACATTGATTAACAAGCTCTAAAGAAGAGTGATTGTATTTATACATTTTTTTTAAAACTTGAATTTTATGACACTTCCAATAAAAAGTGACATAACATGTTATGCCACTTTTTTATTAAAATGTCACACACAATCTAATTCTAATTGAACAATACATCTTTGGCTAAGCTTTTAATTTCTTTATAAGAATTTCTTTTAGATGTTAATTTATGTCATTTTTGAGTGATAAACATCAATTTTTTTTAAATAAAAGTGACAATTGTCGCTTTTTTATTTTTTGTCATTTTTTTTTGAATTTGTGTCACTTTTTTGAGTTTTGTAATTTTTTCAAGTTTGTCACTTTTTTTTAATTTGTGTAATTTTTTTTGATGTGTCACTTTTTAAAAATTTCTTTCACTTTTTTGGATTTTCTTTACTTCTTTTTGTTTTTTTTTTGTTTATCACATTTTTTGTATGTCATTTGTTACTTTTTTAAATTTCTGTCACTTTTTTGAATTTTTTTCACTTCTTTAAATATTTGTCACTATTGTCAATCGCCTTCTTGAAATTTCTATCAATTTTTTTAATGACATACAACATTGTTTAATAAAAGTGAAATTGTATGTCATTTTTTAATATAAAAGTGACACTAAACTTTTAAAAGTGACATTGTGTCACTTTTTTTTTAATAAAAAAATCATTTTTATAAAAAAAAAAGTGACATTGTATCGCTTTTTAATTTTACACTGTAATTTTTAGTTCCAAAAAAAACTTTTCATATGATTTTTCAACAGAACTTTAATTTTAAGGCTATTTTTGTAAGTTGCCCAAATTTCTTTGGCCCAAGTCTAACACTCATCTTCCTCTCTATCCCTTCTCTTCGTTCTTCAAGCTTTCCTTCTGCTACTACCTATAACAATGGCGAGTGGCGATTGTCCTCTCTCCCAACTTGTAAATTTTGGCTCTACTACTGTCAATGTACACTCTGCTCCTTCCCTTCTTTTTCTTTTTTTGGTCTAGTGCAGGCACACTGGTTTTTCTTGTGTCAAGCTCAAAATCCAGTGCGGGCGAGTGTCGGCACTGGTCTCTATGTAGCTCCATCCTTGGCACTATCATTATCGAGATAGACCATCTATCAAACATGAAACTTTCATTGCTACTCTTAAGTATATATCTACTGAAGTGACCGTTCAACCCTTTTTCAAATATATTGTCAAATACTGGGAACTGCTTAAGGATATTGTCAGTGAGTTGGGATCCCCGATTCACTAGCACATTTTGGACCGAGTTACTAAAACTTCTTGGTTCAACTTTGAATATGAATTCTAGTTTCCACCTACAATCTGATGGATAGACAGGGCATTTCAATTCTATGTTGGACGAATATTTTTGGTACTTTATCACTGCTTTGTAGAAGAATTTGATAAAACTTTTGGATGTGTCTCAAGTTTTCTTCAATGTCCAATATAGTTCTTTCACCAGTAAGAGTTTTTTTGAGAAGGTCACTGACTAACAACCATTACTTCTTTATATTGTGGTATTGGTCTAAGTACCAAGTCCACTCAATCTAAAAAACTTCTCTCAAGAATGAAACATAATAGCGAAATCGCTTAGAGTTATCTTAAGAAAGCGAATGAACAGTATAAAAATCCTCTAATCTAAAAAGTCATTTTCTTGAACTTAATGCTAAATATGTGATGCTGGTTAAACTCCCCAACATACTTAGCCCATTTTCCTATTCCCTGCCATAGTTTGCTAGACTTCGATCACATTTTGTAAATATTAGTTTAAATTATAATTTTCTTTCAACTGTAATAGTTTATTTCAATTGTCAATTAAAGATGCTATTTGTGAACATTTATTGTGATTTCTCGTTTTTTAAACGTTCAATCCTGTTACTTATGTTTTTCTTACTTAAGCTATTATAGTGATAACTGATATTCGAAAGTCTTGTTAAGCTCACTAGCGTTACATAGCAATTGTAATTTACATCTTTTATCAATCAAGAACTAAGTTATTTTCAATACATTCAAATTTTCCGTTGTAAAATTTTCTTTATATTTATACAAATTATCTTTCATCCTGAATTGATTGAGATCAGGCAGATGACATTCTAACTGAGTAGGCTATGGTTGTACTATGTTCCTTTCTTCGCTAGAATAAAGACACCTATTGAAACTGGATCGTATCATCATATTCTCTCTTGTAAAGCTTTCTTTAAATTGTATTCAAATTGTCTTTCGTCTTAAAATGATCGAGATCAGGCTGATAGTAGTCTGATAGAGTAGAATACTATTGTACGATACTCCTTTTTGCACAAGAAAGAAAGGCACTAGTGAAAATGAATCATGTCACTAAGTACAAGTTAATCGCTTCAAGGATTTTATGGACATTTTCAAAAAAAATCTTGGACAGTTTATCTAAAGTTTGTGAAGTAAACATTTTTATTTTTATTTTTTGAACTCAAATTAGTGAAGAAAACATTACCTCAATTTTCTCATAATTAAATATAAAGTTATCATTTTTTGAAAAAAAGAATGAAAATTAAATATTTTTCAACCCCGGAGCCAACAAACTGGTTTAAATGACAGCCTCTACTCATAATAGAATACACAATTCTTCAGATAAGTAATTAAAAAATAACAATCATGCTATATATACAATATTGGTCGATAACATTCTATTTGGCATCATCATATTCACCATTTTAAAAAGTTGTTTTCTACGTCACAGGCTTGGATTTTGACAACACATGTTTGTCAACCAACGTGGTACACTTAGCTTTATTTAAACAATAAAGCTAGTGTGACATGCTTCTAAACAGGGTAGAAGACAGAATTCTGAAAATTCAGACGTGGCATGCTAACTAGCTTTATTGTTCTTTTCAAACAATACAGTACAATAATGGAAGCCTGTTAGTTGCTTTCTCTCTCCAATTCACATGTTATATCAAAAGGCCCCCTTCTCTGAAATTTTAATCTTTTAATTGAAAATTTCCCATTTTGATTTGTTCACCTTTTAATCTTGAAATTTACAAAAGAGCAGAGAACCTTAACTTCAACTCTAGTTGCCACACAACCCACCATGTCCGGTCATCGGAGTCCCAATTTCACGAAAGAGCAGAGAAGCTCTAACTTCAACTCTGGTCGCCACACAACTCATCGTTGTCCGGTCATCGGAGACCGAAAGTCACACCCATTGTCGGAATTATTTTTCCTTCGTGAGACCCGTCGGCATTCGCTACCGTCTTCTTGCAAAATCATTACAAATATCAGTCAATTTCCATTTACAGGTAGATGTTTTTATATTTCATCTATTATGGCTTCCATGTAGAGAATTAGTTTTCATATATAGTCCTCCCCAAAATACTGGACCTCTCATTTTGTTGTGATTTTTTACACTTGATTTGCGAAAATTTATTTTCATTAGCTTATTCGGGTTCGGTATTCTAACTAATTCTGATTTGTGTGTTTCATTGAGGCTATACATAACTGAGTTCACATTTGTCGTTGGTGATTTATTCCCATCGTAGAATTGATTTCATTAATGGGGTCATATGCATTTTCATATGCCTTCAAAATTTTTGCTTTTTGTACCAATTTTGCACTTTCCAGAGTTTGACAGGGAATCGCCTCTCAAATGCCCATCTTTCAGTTTCAGTTGATAATTATCTGTGAAAAAGTCTGATTGGTTAGAGGAAATAAAATGAATTTTCCTTCGAAAATGCTTGTATCTGCATGAGGTTTTCGTGTGATAGTTTTTATTTAAATGGATCTAGCAATCAATTTATTAAAACGAGGACGTAGCCATGAAGTCGATCTCATTGTTAAGACTTGATGTTCCATTTTAAACTTAATTTCATTAGCTTATTCGGGTTCGGTATTACAACTAATTCTGATTTGTGTGTTTCATTGAGGCTATACATAACTGAGTTCACATTTGTCGGTGGTGGTTTATTCTCGTCGTAGAATGCCTGGGAGGAACTCTGGAATTTATCATAGTTGTAGAGCTAACGACCATTTCTTTGACGATTGCAAAAAGAAACGCCCTTGTACACAATGTAAGCATGGATTCGAGAAATATTTTATGGTGGAGAAGGATAATAAGAATAAAGGAAAATTATTCCTCTACTGCAATAAGAATTGTGGATTTTGGGAATAGGTCGTGAAAGACGAATCAAGCTGTCAATCCAATCGTAGTGGTGCATAACCCTGCGACGCCTGAAATAGTTGAAGGGATGTCTTTCATGTTTGAATCTCGACTTCATATAAGTGACGAATAACAGCTCCAGATTTCGATGAACGTGACAATTCGGATGATGAAAATAAGCCCAGAATTTAATGAAAAGAGGAAGTGGCAAGTTTGATTAGAAGACAGTGACTGCAGTATTTGAGAGATGTTTATATGCGTATGATTAATATGACGCAAAACCTTAATATTCATCTTTTTACATGTGTGTCGTGTTTGTGAAATAATGAAATCGTCGAAGTTTTTTCATGTTGTAGCGTAGCCTATCAGCTTGATTTTGTGGTGTGAATTATGTACTTTTATGGGTTCTTAAGGTGACAAATATGTATCAAAATGACCTTATATTGATGTAATCAAAGATGTCTACTGGATAGTGAGGTGCTACCAAGCTATCTTGTATCATCCACAAAAACCAATTAAAAATCAATTCATATCAAACCGTATGTGTGCTTTAGTGCCATTAAAAACCAATTCATATCTTCACTTAATTAGAGTCCGGAACGTTTGAGAGAGAAGAGTTTTTGGGTAGTGTTGCAAATTTCAACCTGAAATTTTAAGGCCCAGTATGCATTGTTAATTATGCAAATTCCACAGTTAAAAACTAATTCTAAAGTTCACCAAAACGAAGCCTGAAATACGTTTTAGTGGTGGTTTGTATAATCTTGCAAATAAAATTGGAAATACCATAAAAGATCTTGATGGACACATTGTTGTATTGCTTGAATTATATTTGGAGTTCCTTCATTACAAATTAACAAAATAGGCAAAACAACATGTACACCAATTCGAACAACAGCAAAGATAAAAAAAACTCCCATCTAAATAATTAGCTCTATTTCTATTGAAGGTACCCAAATGATCCAACAGTTGATCCTAAGTTATTTATAGACATTAAGAGTGCAAATAAAGTTCCTTCAATCCCAGGTGGACAAAGCTGTCCTCATAAGATGAGGAAAGGCATGAACCTCTGATGAAATAGAGAATTGAGTGGGTAAGATAACCGCAAGAGTTCAAGATTCATGGTCTGGTTATTTATAAATACGTAAATCCTATTACGTAGCCAATCAAGTAAGTATGGATAGCTAATAGTAAATGAAATGTATGATTATAACACAAACAAATAGATAAAGTTAATACATGAATGCTTTCGAAGATGCTCCAATTTCCTTGCAAAAATGAAAATTGACAAATTCAAAGAGTACTTCTAAAATAGACAAATCAAAGTTCCAATTCGAGAAATCAGTAAATATGAAAAATGCATAAATGAAATGGTTATTAAATTCTAGAAGTCAAAGTTCACTATATGAAAAAAAGTTAAAATTTAAAAATCTAGTTTTTGATTTGGGGACAAAAAATTTGGAATTCGAGAATGGTGTATCAAAAAAATTAAGAAATTTCAACTTTAAATTTTAATAAGCTTCTCTTTAGATCCTCCTTCAATCCTTGGCTCCACCGTAGCAATAGAATAGGAGGCAAAGTAGAGTCAATAGCATACACGAGAGACGTAGGCGTGGAGAGGGGGACGAGATGTCTCCAATGGTTAAGTTTGAATCGCATATGGGCTAATGCACTAATGGGCACATGGGGATTGCTCTTATTTTTTCCTTTCACATATCATCCTTATTCAATCTAATCGTACCTCGAATCTTCACATTCAAGTTATTCCTTCCATGGCTGACAAGGATGCCAATTATTGAATTACATGAATTATACAAATCCATATAGAACTTATCTACAGTTTTTCCATAGGCGGCATGAGTTAACAACAAATATTCAACAAAGAACAAATAAGCATCAGAATTTTAGGCAGTTAACATAATCGTTGGCATGTACTTCTTCATGCCCGTTCATAGAAGAAATAGATAACCGCAAGCCATGTGACAAATAAATTCATGCTACCTAATTCCAAAAAGGTCACACCATTTCAGAAATTACTAAACTGTTTTTAACAATCATGCATATACGTGCATGCATGTATTCATGCAGAGACTTTAATTTGGCAAAATGGAATATAATTATGGACAAAACCCAGTTGGAACATGTAAAATAAACTTGTTTTCCTACCACAATTTCTATTGTCAAACCATGCACGTAATTGCGTTCTAATATATGAAAGGGTATGTAATTTTGTATAATAAAAAATTAATGAGATTATCCCTCAGGCAATTTTGCATACACCCCTTGGATTAAAGTTGCCAGAAAATAAACTGCTAGCGTTGACACAGTAATTTCGACAAAATGAAACTGCTTTGGACATGCAATATTATAATATATACCATTTTGAATGATGCCTTATGCAAGAGCTGAACCAAAAATCACATGACCTTGTCTGATATGCCTAATGAAATATTTGATCTAAACATCAAAACTCCGTCCAGAAGATTCAAAATAGACAACCCGATATGAGCACACCTGCAAAATATTTATAGATATCAAAGTATATATTATTTAATAAAAAACATATCTCGTGATCTTCTCTTCATTCAATTTTTAAGACACCAGATAAAAATACAAGTATATGAACACCGATGGTCTAACATTTCAAGTCTATGCCACAAACCTCACCTTACTTTCCTCTGTCACTTTGATCCAAAAAAATTTGATAGTAGTATGGCATTACTTCATCTACAATAAAACACCATATGACTAGTTAATGTTGTATCCATGAGATAGTGAAGTTTAAATTCACAGCTAAATGCATGTATATATCTTGCGGATTGTACATAGCAATTGTTGAGGATGGATCAAATTTGTAGCCGGTAAATATTGTGAAAGAGATAATGGTGTGGGCACTGACCGTTGTGAAAATGAAAGTGGTGTCGGCATGGGGTCTTGCAGATAAGACATTGGGGTCAACATGGAATATTGGTGAGGTGGCCGAATGTTCGTTCCGTCGTCAACCATATTGCTATTGTTGTTTCTCGATCTCTTACTTGTGCTTCCGGACTGCATATGCGTCGAAGTTAACATATATTCATCCTTATTGTAAATATGAAATAAACATTAGAACTTACCTTCGCTTTATTCAAGGCCGTTTCCAATGGGCTTTTTCTCCAAAGTTTTTTCAGCGTACCCTTTCGTTGGGCCAATTTTGGGTCCAGTACATTTCCGCTTGCAGTTGCTGAACCATTCTCACAGTGAATGGGTTTGAGCTAGTTTTGTTGCGGAATTGAATTACTTCGATCACACGATTTTGTGGTCATAAGCTCTTCACGTTGACATTTAATCCACTCCATTATCGCTTGTGACTGCGTTTCATAGTCTGCAGCAAGGTCTGCCACCTCAGTAAAAGCCTTAGACATCTCTTCATATCTCAACTGTGGAGGAGTACTGACTAACCCAACGTAGTTTACTGCAATCTTCTTGTGTGCTCTGATAACATCTCTCCTACATCTCCGCAGTATGTATCTATCCGGAATGTATGTGACATCGTTGCAAATCAGCACTATGATAGCATCCCTACAAAGTATTCTCCGAAATTCAAACAAATGGCAGCTACAAACTATGTCACATTTATCTCTCCAGAATGAGAAGATGAATGTTTTCCTCCTATGACCACCTTCATATATAATACACTTCCGTACATCATAGGTAGTATGAGAACTTCCTGTCATTGTAGATACGACGTCGCAGTATACCTTTCCCGTGAACTCTTCTTGAACTTCCCTGAATTTTGAAATCGTGTAAACTGACCTATACTGTTCCTCCATCTCGAATTGTGTTGTGCATGGTACCATTTGAGAGAATGACTTGAAATTGGCTTGGAATTCCTTCTTAACCTTATTCCTTAATGCACGCTCATATTGTTCGACAAACTGCTTCAATGAAGTCTTAGAATGCACATTCCCCATCGAAGAAGGTATTCATGCTCTCACTTCTCTACGTTGTTGACATCCCTGCCCAGAAAATGATTTTCAAGAAACAGGGAACCCAATGCTCTCTATTCTCGTATAATCCTGACAGCCAATCATTTTCATGCAAACCATACGTATCAATCATTGCAATCCACCCGTCTTCAAATTATTCTATGGACTGTGAATCGTACACCAATCTATGTATAGCCACAAATATCGAAACCTTATCCACGTGATATCCAAATTTTTCTGGCAACTTCTTCAAAATATGCTACAAACACCATCTGTACTTCGTATTTGGAAACACAATCTGAATTGCATTTTGCATGGCTCTATCTTGATCGGTAATTATTTCATATAAAGCTATGCCATGCATACACTGAAGCCACGTCCTGAACAACCACACAAAAGTATTTGTATCTTCATTTAATAGGAGATCACAATCAAGCAGAGTTGATTGTCCATGGTGATTGACGCCAACAAAAGGGGCAAATGGCATGTCATACTTATTCGAAAGATAAGTGGTATCAAAAGTGACCACATCCCAGAACTCCTTGTATGCCTGCCTATATCGGTTATCTGCCCAGAACACATTTCTGACTCATCATCCAAATCTATACTAAAGAAAAATCCTGAACACTATGCTTGCATTTTTTAAATGTATGATTGTATTGTTGCAGCATCTCCCTCTCCATGTCTTAATCACCTCACTTGTCTACATAGTTCCGACAGTCTTTCTCAATGCAAGTCATGTTCTCATATCTTTCTGCTTCTACAACTGCAGAATTGTAACTTTTATATAATGAAATTTTTGCCAAATCATTCACTTGAAACTTCCGTTTCACATTTGCACTCAAGTATCGATTGCATCGGATTAACCTAGACTTCGATGGACTTGTTTCATGATTGTGCTCGAAATGGACCGCATTAATTCTCTAGTTTCCAAGAATATCACAAGATGCAGATATCCTGGCTTTACAACCCATCTGCACTGTCGGTTGTGGCTTCACTAAACTGCCACTGTTATTGGGTCTTCGACCTTCTCAAAACTCCGTCATCCCCCTTTTTCGAATTCTTTTTCTTGACTGGAAAACCAACGGCATAGGCATACTTTCTGTAGAAGTCACACATATCCTTTTTATCTTTAAATATCATACCCATCTCAGGCCCATTTACATCGTCTCCCACTGATGTTTCGCCTTCCACTAAGTTTGCAAACTCGGTAACAATCTCATTATCATCTTCAACTTGCAAATCGTCCATACTTTGTGAGCTGCAATAAAAATAATTTCACATTTAGTATCAATTGTTGTAACTCAAATAATTCTCCGTAAATCTTAATTATTTTATTTTTTGTTTTCGTAAATAAAGTAAACATTACAAACAAGAAGTTCATGCACCATGGTAAAATTTGGTGAGAAAATCATAACAATGAATGAATTGATTACAGTGACTTCATTTTATAAAAAATATTATGCAAACACCCATTGTACTACTCCCTTGTTATGCCCCCAGTATACTTGATTGACCATTCAAATTTCAAGATTCAACAAATGAAGTCTATTAATAGTATTATAAATAACCCAACAAAAACTATTCAATTACTTACTGTTCCTATCTCAAAGTTCAATCCAACCTTTTCCATTTACTAAAATAATCAGTAATAGGCAACAACTTTTTGTAAAGCACACATTCCCTTGCTTTTCACAATGAAATCCTCATCGTAGTAACCACTTTCTTTCTACCCCATTTATTTCTCTCTCTCCCAGATACACAAGTGCACTCAATGTTGGCTGTTCATTTTATATACTCACAAATTAAGAGTTATTGGTCTTTTGAGCTCGCCCAATGGAGTTCACTACAATCAAGATTGTTGCTCTGTACATGGGGTTTCCTTTTGTTACGGAGCCGAACAAGGCGTATATTCGTCAATAAAAAATTAAAATGTTTGAAGTTAACAATCTTTACTGTAATTAATTACTTTATAAAATGCGTGAGCTGGTGAAGATTAAAAGGAGATCGTAATTAGTGCATTAATTACAAACATTCCAATTAATTGCAATTTTCCAGAAATTTAAGCAGAAATGTGCAATTAATTATGAAAAACAAGGTGAAATTTACCCACCTAAATTCACTCGCCGTCGAAGCCGATGTTGTTTTATTTTTCGTCACCTAACGTCGCCTAACAAATCTTGGCTTGCACTGAAGTCGGTACCGTCTCAGATGGTGGGTTAGGTTGCTGAATTAATTTTGGAAAAGGTTTTTGGCCGACTACAAAAGTGGAGAGAGAAGAAGCCCTTTGTTGTACAATAATGAGTTGTCTAATTTTTTCCCGCTCAGTTTTACTTCCCTCCAAACAGCAGTATCATTATTGATAAAAAAAAATTGATTGTCAAATGAAAAGGGACGCAAGTCAGCATGCCACGTCTGAATTTTCAAAATTCTATAATTTACTTTGTTTAGAAGCCTGTCACAGTAACACTATTGTTATTTAAAAAATAAACCTGCCTGTCATTTATGTTTTCAAAAATCTTGGTACTTAGACCCTCGATCCGCACAATAAACTGTATTTTTATATAATTTAATCTCATTCACAAATCCTCAGGTAAAGTGCTGATCAAACCATGTTTAAGGACTTTGATAATGGTTTTGGCTCAACAAAATAAGTGAATTTATTTAGGGCATCACACCCTACCCTATCCTATCCTTAACCACAAAACAAGGTTAATTAAGCCGCTGATTAGTTGGATATGAGGCAGACAGTGATTCGGCTAATTAAACCTTTTTTTTTTCTTTCTAATTAAACAATTATAAGTGTATACACATTACACAGAAATGATTTCTTAAGTACTGGTGCTTATCTTATGTTAAGCACTGATAACATGGCACACCATTTAATTAGTGAATCATTAACATAAGCTAAGAATCAGTGTTAAGAAGATCATTTCCGATACAATTACATATAAACAAAATATATACGTAGAAACCATGAATTTAATGTGACTGAGATAAATTATTGAAGGATTAATATAAGAATTATATAATTTTTAATCTAAGAATTAATAAAGAGAACGACTTTATGAATATAATTTTATACAATTATAAAACAAAATCTTATACTAATTACAATCATAAATTCTATAGAATTAATCTACGTAAATTGAGAAGTATAACAATATTTCAAGAGAATAAAAATAAATCTAAAACAATGTATTTGTATTGGATATGTATAGTTCAAATCTAAACTTTCATAGGGCTCATGTGTAATTA
The DNA here is from genome assembly GCF_002742605.1 of Olea europaea var. sylvestris. Lineage (NCBI taxonomy): Eukaryota > Viridiplantae > Streptophyta > Magnoliopsida > Lamiales > Oleaceae > Olea > Olea europaea. Next base: position 18,882,184 of record NC_036247.1, read on the forward strand.
TTTAAATTTAATCTCTTAAAATGTGAATATCAAATTCATACTTTTGTTGAAATTTAATCAGTTAAACAACTTTCATACATAAGTAATAAAAAATTTTCAATTTTATTGATTTATCTTTAACACATTTCTCAAGTGCCGGTAAAAATTATTTTTCATCAAAAGCGTTACATGATAGACTTCATTAGAGAATTCTTGTCCATTTGACACTAGATTAGTGAACGTTTAAAATTATAAAAAAGAAACAGATTTATTTATTTAATTAAACTTTATGTTATATATGTGTGTATTTTATGTGTGTGTTATATGTATGTATGTCTCTATTTGTTCATATCCGTGTGATTTGAATTGGAGTGGGCATTAACTATTAAATAAAGAAATCCAAGGCCTATATACCTAAAACTTATTGGATTAATAAAGCTCACAAATGTCAATAAACTACCATAGATGCTGTGTAGCTTCAAGTTCCAACAATGATTGGCCTGCTGAGCCATTAGGCATAAGCCGGATTCTATGAAGTAGGCACAAAATGCTAGAGATATATTCAATCCATTAGTAATTAATTTATTCATATTATTAATTTTTTTTTTCAAGATTATTTTTTCTGCCACGCTTCTATGCGAGTATATTCCATCCATAACATATTTAATTTGCATTATTAAGGAAAAAAAATACAAAATGGAAATATTTAGCCAAAGGAAACCAAATTGAGTAATAAGGCACATTCACTCTGAGTGACAACCGCATACACCAAGATTGAATATTGAAACTATTCTAGACACCACCTTATGGCATTTTGCTTGAGTATAGTCAGTCAATTTCATGACTTTGTGCTAATTTTCTACATTGCAAAGGGCTAACTTTCGCCATCTAGGTATCCTAGAAAAAACTAAGGACATTGGATACTTGACTGAAAAGCATAGACCAGAAACCTCCAATGATTCTATTCTCCTTACATGTAGGGACATATGTTATAAGTTACTTTTGACGTTTTTTCTTAGGGTTAAACTATTTGTAAACATTACACTATGGTGTACATCCCTCTCACATGTTGAGGGAGCCCACATGAATTTTTTTTATTGTGGACCCCCTCATTGTGAGGGGACATTTCCCTTTTTCTTATAAGGGAATTTCTTGATGTTTATGAAGAGCTAAAACTTCTAGACATTAAATATGATAAAATAAAGAAAGTATTTACAATCGAGTTCATTTACTCTAAAAACAATTTCAATGGGATTAAAATTATGCAAACGAATTTCAAAATCAAAAGATTTTCAACAAAAATCATAAAAATCTCCAATGTGGCCGTGAATTGCATCAAAAAGTGTAATATTACCACAAAATGCTTACATGACAAGAAAAAAGAGAGAGGATGTCTAGAACGCCCTCCACCTTCTGGTAATCTTTTATATTTTCTCAATTGGACAGTGTGCAAGACAACTTTCATTTAATTTTTTATAATTTATTTCCACTCTTTCTTTACATCCTCTCTTGTACAGTCCAAAATTATTGCAATCCACAACCTCATTGAAAATGCTCTTTTCTCTAGTCCACATTTTGCTTGCCACATGTACAACAATTTATATTGTTGTATTGTAGATACTCTTAAAAGAATTAGTGAATTATGATTTGTAAGTTAAGAAAATATCTTGGATGTTCAACAAGTCCCTTTTAAATGAGAAGGTTGAGTACTAAAGATTGAGAAGTAGCCAAATGAAGTATTAATTGGTGAAAGGGAGCTCTCTTAAGTCCAAGCACAGAGAATAATAGGACAAAATTTATCTCCCGCACTGTTCACACATTTACAGTAGTAAAAAGACATATTCTTTCTACTCAATTGAATGAATGAGTCAATTTATAATTTGAACCCTTCACTTATCCATGAGTGGACTAAAGGAAGGTCTCTTAAACTAGTATTCAATGTACAATTCATTGAAGAATCAAGAAGCTTGAACTATTAAATCTTTGATGGATTGCTCCATTTGGATATTTAGCAAAGGCTCTTTGGGATTGAAAGTTTGCAAATCAAGATTGAAAACCAGCAATAACTTAGTGCTTTTATCTCTAGCAGTAGATCAGTCTAGTCAAGATCTTTATGTTATGGTATATATGTTGCAGCATTGCTTCTCAAGATCAACTCCTTTTGAATTAACCTTTCGTGATGTCAACAGACGCTGCCTAAAGATACTTCTCGCAATAGATAATATTTCATATGTTTTCCAAAAACGAATATCAACTGAAACTCTTCACTACCCTGAAGGCAATAATTTTGTTAATCCCACCTGAGGCCCTTCTCAAGAGTAAACGACATGATAAACCCTAAAATGACTTAACAAATGTTCACCTTCAAATTATATCTAAATTCTAATGGAAGATTAAAAAAGACTAAAGTAACAGAAGATTTGTGTTTTTCAAGATGGAAAAAATGCCAGCATCGGCATGAATTTAACCTTAACCCTAGAAAAGATACCCACAACAATAGGATCAAAACGAGTGCCTGGGAGATCTTTATTTACCAAATAACAAGGTAAAAGCATTGGTAATTGTTAAAGAATATAATTCCACGTTGGTTACAAATAAAATACAACATAATAAGGATTGCACATATCTTAAAGATTAACCCTAATATGATATCAAACCACAATGCTCAAATGAGCATCCATCTAAACCTCAAACTATCGTTTGGCTTACTCCTTTTATTAGGGGGAAAAAATACAAAATGGAAATATATTGCCAAAGGAAACCAAATTATGTAGTAAAGGACATTCACTCTGAGCAACAACCGCATACACCAAGATTAAATTTTGAAACTATTTTAGACACTACCTCATGGCAGTTTGCTCGAGTAAAGTCATTCAGTTTCGTGACTTTGCTAATTTTCTGCATTGCGAAGGGCTAACTTTCGCCATCTAGGTATCCTAGAAAAAGTTAAGGACATTGGATACTTGACTGAAAAGCATAGACTAGAAACCTCCAATGATTCTATTCTCCTTACATGTAGGGGCATATGTTTCAAGTTACTTTCGACATTTTTTCTTATAAGGGAATTTCTTGGTGTTCATGGAAGCGCTAAAACTTCTGGACATTAAATCAGGTAAAATTAAGAAAGTATTTACAAACGAGTTCATTGAATCTAAAAACAATTTATGCAAATGAAGTTCAAAATCAAAAGAATTTCAACAAAAATCATAAGAATCTCCAATGGGGCCTTGAATTACATCAAAAAGTGTAATATCATGATGAAATGCTTACATGACAAGAAAAAAGATAGAGGATGTCTAGAACACCCTCCACCTTCTGGTAATTTTTCATATTTTCTCAATTGGAGGGTATGCTAGACAACCTTCATTTAATTTTTTATAATTTATCTCCAATCTTTCTTTACATCCTCTCTTGTACAGTCCACAATTATTTCAATCCACAATCTCATTGAAGATGCTCTTTTCTGTAGTCCCCATTTTGCTTGCCACATGCACAACAATTTATATTGTTGTATTGTAGCTGCTTTTAAAAGAAGTAGTGGATTATAAGTTAAGAAAATATTTTGGATGCTCAACATGTATCTTTTAAATGAGAAGGTTGAGCTCTAAAGGATTGAAAAGTAGCTAAATGAAGTATCAACTATATTGAAGTAATTAGTGAAAGGGAGCTCCCTTCAGTCCAAGCACAGAGAAGAATAGGACGAAATTTATCTCCCGTATCATTCACACATTTACAGTAGTAAAAAGACACTCCTTCTAATGCATTTGAATGAATGAGTCAGCAGATAATTCAAACCCTTCACCTATCCATGAGTGGATTGAAGGAAGTTCTCTTGAAATAGTATTCAATGTACAATTCATTGAAGAATCAAGAAACTTGAACTATTAAATCTTTGATAGATTGCTCCATTTGGATATATTATTCTACTGTTGTTGACTATATAAAGCAAGGGTTCTTTTGGATTGAAATTAAGCAAATCGAGATTGAAAACCAACAATAACTTAGTGCTTTTATTTCTTGTAGTAAATCTGTCTAGTGGAAGACCTTTATGTGGTATATATGTTGCAGCATTGCTTCTCAAGATCAACTCCTTTTGAATTAACCTGTCATGATGTCAACAGACGCTGCCTAAACATACTTCTCGCATCATATAATATTTCATATGTTTTCCAAAAACTGAGTTTTTTAGCCTTAATATCAACTGAAACTCTTGGCTACCCTGAAGGCAATAATTTTGTTAATCCCAGCTCCTGTAGAGTAAACGACATGATAAACCCTAAAATGACTAACATAAGTTCAGCTTCAAATTATATCTAAAAATTCTAATGGAAAAAATAAATAAATAATAAAAAAGCACACAACTAAAGTAGCAAAATATTTGTGTTTTTCAGGATGGAAAAATTGCCAGCATCAGCATGAGTCTAACCTTAACCCTAGAAAAGATACTTATAACAATAGGAACAAAACACTTGCCTGGGAGATCTTAAATTATCAAATAACAAGGCAAAAGCATTGGTAATTGTTAAAGAATCTAATTCCACGTTGGTTTCAAATAAAATACAACAAAATTATAAGGATTGCACATATCTTAAAGATTTAACCCTAATATGATATCAAACAACGATGCTCAAATGGGCATCACTTAAAACTCAAACTACCGTTTAGATTACTTCATTTAATAAGGTCAATTTTTTAAAATGAAGTCCAAGTTCCATTAATGACTGCTTCTGACTTGCTCATGTAAGAAGCAATCGGTGGATTTTACAAATTTGTTACTCCCTCACCTTCTTAATAAACGATTTTAAGAGTAAGTTGTAACAATTGTTTTTGGAAACTCACTGGGAGAGAACCCTTTTCCCTAGACATGCTTATCCATTTCAGAATATATATATATGCCCCCGTTTGGCCCGAATTCTCCTTCTCGTTCTTTTTATCTATTTAATTTCCAACCACACAATCTTCCATAAAATAATATTACACAGAAACCAAAAACTTTTCATTCTTTTTCAACCACAAAATTTTCAAAAAAACACTATTCCAACCATTAAAATTTGGAAAGAATGGGAACCAAATATATTTCACCTGGATTGTGAGAAAATATATCTGAATCTTATAGCCTGTGACAAGTCTTTGTAGAAGTGATGAGTATATAATCACATATATATAGTCAACAAGGGAAGAGGGTACATACTCAACTTACTGATGTTAAATAGTTTAACAGATCAACGCCTGTAACTTCCTTTCGTCTAAAGCAGAATACTCAGAGTCAAAAAAAAAAAAAAAAAAAAAAAAAAAATTGAAATCCTAAGAAAGAAAAGTTAGAGAGAAAGAGATGAATGAAGTATAATGGAAAATCCATCCGCAACCCACCCCCACAATGGAAAATCCATCTCCAATCCACCCCTCAGAGAGAGAGAGAGAGAAGAAGAAGAAGAAGAAGAAGAAGAAGAAAGAAATAGAAAGTGAAAAGGAGAAGAGCAGAAAGAAGAAAAGAAGTTGTATTTTGGGGAGAGATTGATTAGTCACCGTCTTCATGAGAGTCAGAGAAAGAGAAAAAGATATAAAGATCCATACAAATCTGATAAAAAAAGAGAGGGAAATGAGGTTTAGGAGATTTCTCAGGTGATCTTGTAATTGCAATTGGAGGGCACAGGACATGTATACTTATACACACTTGAATGAAGGGTTCTCTCTCTCTCGGCAAAACTGGCAGCGCACGTAGGGACGATGGAAAAAGACGTGCGTGGTTTTCTTTGACTATAGCCCTTTAGTTTTGTCTGTCTTCCACGAGTTATTCCCCTTGTACAGGGCAAAACTGCACAGGGGGCTTACACTATATATGATTACATTTTGAATAATGCTTGTGGTACATTGAAGTGTTTCCGTTGAACACCTCAGTGTACTCATAGTATGATTGTTACATTTTTTTGTCAACTTGTAATGAGAAAACGACACGCCCCTGTGTGTATATACTTGTATATACTGTCAGTCCTACAATTTTCTTCAATTATTGTATAAACTACTGGCGAAGTAGATTAGGGTTAAAAGAATTTACTTTAGTCATATAACGGGGATGAATGAGCACTCAAAACACCCTAGTGCTCTTTTGACATGCATATATTATAGCATCCAGTGTAACATGTTGAGCTAGGTTAGTCAGGTTTGTCCGGGTCCATACAACCAAAAACACTAGGCGTGACATGACATGGTTGGGCAGACTTCTGAGCTGAGTTTTCATTTTAAATTTTTTAGATAATTTTTAAAAATTTAAAAAAAAAATTAAAATAGGTTAATGATGATTGATTTGTATTGGGACTTGAGGTTCTATCGCAACATTAATTAAGCTATTAAGAAAAGTATTTAAATTTTTTATATATCTAAGAGTATCTATGTTGAGCCATATGAAACTTTTATCACATATTTTGCTTTGCAATCCACTTTCAAATGAAATATGCTTTCATCTAACATCGCACACTTCATGAAAGTTTGCATCATATCCACTGCAACATGCACGCGCTACCATATAGAGACTTCACTGTTTCAAGAATTCACTATGACACTGGAGGATAGCTACTCCCTTCAGGGTAGCCCACAACCTTTGATATGGTATATTGCCAGTCTCTCCAGGAAAATTCAAATCCCCACTACCTCCTTGAAAGAGAAATGTCCAATCACTAGATGATGGGGACCGACTTGCCAACCGGGATCACTTGCTATCATGATTAAGAGCATGTGTCGGGAGTAGCCTAAAGTTTTTCTTATATGCTGCCCACAAAATGTGGCTTATAAGATGCCATAATTAGGGGGAGCCCCAAATTATGCATTCTTAAAGGTCAAACAAAGTGCGAGCCACATCTTGTGGACTTATAGGAAATTCCATAACTACTCATAAACACGCTTTAACTACGGCCTCTTTCTTCCTTCAAATCTTCTGCAGGCTTTGAGGGATTTAACTTATGTATTCAATGGCTCAGTCTTAGTTTGAGACATGAGTTTGATATAATTTGTTAGGACTTGAAGTTTCTTTTCAATAACTTAATTTAAGGAGGATACATTTCCTTTATAAATTCAAGATCATCCTTTCACATGTAGATGATGTAAATTTTGTGTGTGCACACTTAACGTGTAACAATATCATATTGATAAAAAATTTGTCGTAATTAAGTTTGTTTCATAAAAAATCACATCGTTTGTCAATTTCTTAGTTAACTCACACATATTTGGCCACATTGTAATTTAATTTCCTCGTTTGTTTATTTTTTTATTTATTTTTTATTTTTTTTTATCAATGCAACCTCACAATGAGTTACTTGTTTCGTTTGAATTTCAATGTTCTTCCTTGATTTCTGATTTAACTACTACATCAATTAATAATATTATATTGTCGGTCGAATTATGAATACCAAACGTGCTTAAAATGTTTTCAATGTCCAACTCACTTTATTCAAAAATATTTTCAATTTTGGAGCCTTTTAAAGACTTTAAGGAAAGCACTTTTCAGGCCTTTTGGGAGACAAATTTTCAATATTCGTTTCTTTGTTGGCCCAATCAAATTGTTCCTCAAAATTTCTAAAAAGGATGCTTCAAAAATTTGGAATTCAGTTAAATTCTCTTACTTTTCTCTTCACCATTCCATTATTTCTATTTTTTTTGCTCTTTATTCCCTTTTTTCCCCTTTAATTTAAGAATCTTATCCCCTAAGAGTAAGCTTATGCCTTTTAAATTTGGATCCGGTAGGGAGTTTAACATAAACTCTTACTAATTTTTTAAGAAAAAAGTTGAAGGTATAGAAGATTTCTTAAGGAGATGTCCATCCTCCCAAAGAATTACTCACAACTCTCAATCGATTTCTCATACTTATTCTATCATAAGATTTCTTTCTAAATTACAAGACAGAACATTAGATTAACTCTTTTTTCTGAATCATTAGATCTATTTCCGATAATTTTTCTATAACAAGATTAATTTCTTTCGAGTTACAAGTGAAAAATCATCAATGTCTTTACAAGTTTTCCACAAAATCATCTAGTTTTGGCGTGTGGTTTACTTTATTTATCTTGTTTCCGACATTTATTTTGTTTGAGAGTAACAACGCCATCTTGTATTCATTATTTGACATTTTGATTAAGATTTCTTTTTCACTTACCAAAAGAAACTTGTATAATGTAGGCAGGCCATGTGCTTATGTTTTTGTTCTGAATATACACTCCAAGAGTGCCTAAAAACATATAAAACATCGATCCTTCAATAACCACAAGCAATGGCCATGAAATAGGCTGCCCCATGTTGGTTTGTCTGGTAAAGATTGGGACATTATTAAAACTATATGAAATGTACATTTTGATTCGTCATATTCACAATAACTTAATAAGTTGAAGACAAATTCTAGTAAATCATTTGGAAGAAGATTTGTGAGGTAATGCATAGTATAGAGCAAGACGACAAATAATCACATTCATGATTCAAAGAAAAGAATGTCGAATGGAGTACAAGTTGAATGGAACTCTCATACCTACTATTTGTTTATTCTAGTTTGGTAGACCGACTTCTCCAAAATAGAAAAAAACTAGAGATGGCATATAAAGGTTTTTGTTTAAGAAATATATGACAATCAAAATGGGTTTATTCAAAATTTTACCAAGGATAGAAATAAGCTACTATTATTAACAACCGTTTTCGTTGTAGTTTAATGGAGCTTGCTTCTTTAGCTTCATCCAAAAGAAAACGATACCCAACCATGAACTTAGAAATGATGGACCGCAATAAAAGACTTTCATTTTTCTCCATTGCTCTATCTCTTGGGCAATCTAATGTTTTTGGTTGCAAAACCTAGTTTTAAGATTTAATAAAATGTGATTATATTGACATCATAATTTATTTTATTTTATCTTTTTGCATTAAGGTCTTCAATCTTCACTTGTTGTATTGCTATGACCTCACTTTTTTTTTTTTTTTTTTTTTTTTTTTCTAATTCACATCATCAATCTTCCATTTATTAGCACATTTGGTCCTTAATGAGGATGATCATGTCCAAGTATTTTATTACCGAAATAAGGGAAAATATATTATGGCATAAATTTATATTTACTATCTGTTTATTTAATTACATGATGGCCAAGTGATTGTTTTATGCTAAGTTAATAGAATTTTAGAAGGAAATCATCATCGTGGACCAAATATGTTGATTAATGAAAGGTTGATGATAAAAATGCGACGCAAATACACTACACCAGAAATAACCTTTTGCAACGGTCAAAAAACGTTGCCAAAACCCTTTAGCAACGTTCGCGCGTATATTGTGGGATGCGATGTTGCCGTAGAGGCCAAAGTAATGGCAACGTGCATTGCACGTTGCGGAAGACTTTTGGCAACGTGCATTGCACGTTGCGAAAGGTTTCTTTCGCAACGTTCATTGCGCGTTGCCAAAAGTCGATAACAGCAACGCGCAATGCACGTTGCATAAGGCTTCTTTTCGCAACGTGCACTGCATGTTGCGAAAGGCTTCTTTCGCAACATGCAATGCACGTCTTTTCCAAATTTATTTATTTATTTATTTATTTCCTCTTTCTCAACCATTAATTTCTACATATTGATTGTAGCAAAATTGAAGATAAATCCTAATGAACAAATTTTGAAATTGCATAAAATTAATAATTTCATTACAAATTTTTGAATCATACACTAAAACATTAAATGTGATACAACATTAAATAAGAAATTTTTTTTGATAAATGAGTACACTTGAATTATACATCCACTACAATAAGAAATTATCCATTAACCCAACATATGGAGATAGAAGGCTTCAATGCACGACTATGTCACCACACTTACCAGCAAGGACTGCATCTTCAAACCAACCTACATTGCATAACATTAAATAAAATTAGATGTGCTCAAGAGTAAAACAATATCACACATATGCAATACGCCAATACTCATTCTTAATTATTAGAAGAAACCAAACCAAATATTTATAAGAGCCAAAAATGAAGCCAAACCAAATACTCATTCTTAATTATCAGAATAAACCAAACCAAATTTCTTAACTATGCAATACGCCAATACTCTTATAGTAATTAAATGAAAAGAAAGTGTTTGATAAAAGAAGGAAAAACAGAAGAGGAAGAGTTAGAAGTACAACCCATTTGTATTAGACACGTTACACATTGATACTAAACACACGCATTGAAGAGTTTGCACAAACATTTGAAATAAAAATTAACCAAGATTGGTTGAAGGATTTGCTTAGTCGATATGAGCATGATCCTAACAATCCTTGAATCTTCTGAGTGAGGTGCCAACATTAAGAATCATCTTGATTCATGGTAAATAGTTTCATGCAGTTGGGAGCTTAAAGGTAAAAAGCAAGGGGGTGTCCTGAACTCATTAACTTACTACAGTTATATGGAACAAAAAAATCCAATATCATTGTGAAGTTTACCTGCATTGATGCAAACAATGTACTAACATTTCACAAAACATGTTCCTGAAATAACTCAATAACCACAATGAAGCCATACATTATTCACCTACCCTTTCACCTTGTCTCCCACTTTTTCATTTTTCTCAAAAAATATTCTTCTTCTTCTCCTTCTTTTCTAACCAACCTTCCAAAAGGTATTCTTTCTTCTTTTCTCTTTCTTTTTTATGGGTTTCTTTGTACACTTTATTCTTGTCTTTATACTAAAAGGTATGTAGTTAATTTGCTTACATTTTTGTAAATGTTTGACAGAAATGGAGAGGCTAAACTCAAAGCTGTACTTGGAGAACTGCTAACTATTGAACCAGGAGAATCAAGCGCTGTTAAATGAGCTGAAGCAGAGGTTGTCACAGTCTCATGGCCCAAATTCCATCCGTGATCTTAACATGTCAGTGGCTCCTCCAATTCTAAGGCTTCCTAATCTAGCAAGAAATGATCAAAATTCCCCACCTGTGACTCCTTTTTGTGCATCACCATTTTGGAGTAAAAACTAGTAATTTGCAGTTTCTGTTATTACATAGAAAAATAGGTAGTTTGGATCCACCAAAGCCAAGGGGTTATCTTTTCTAAATGTAATGTTTCATATCTATATTTTTTTGTTGGTTGGGTGGGTTTAGGGTGGTGGGGTGTTAATGTTCGTTTCTGATCTTCAATGTATCAGTCTCATCTCTTGAAACAAATATAATCTCTCTTCTTAATCTATCTTTCTGTGCTAATGGTAGTGATTTGTTTCAATTAATTTCTTATGCTGGGATCAGTTTTTTCATTCTTTCTGATTGATCTTTCAATGCCTTAATGAAAGAAATCTCCAACTTAATGATTCTGGAACAGAGGAACTTTAATTTGAACTCTTTAATTTTTTTGTTTATTGCCTTGCATAAATGATTTCTAGGAGAACAAAAAGGTGAAAAAAGTTTTAATTTCTGTACAGGTTGTGGTAAATGATAATAATAATAATAACCTGTAGACAACCCACTTCACTATTTTTCTTCCATTTTTGATTAGGTTGTGGTAACTAATAATAATAATAATAATAATAATAATAATAATAATAATAATAATAATAATAATAATAATAACTTGCTTAAAAACCAAAATAATTTTCGGGCCATTAAAAATTCCAGATACTTATACATCAACCAGAAGCATATTCAATGTCAAAAAATTAGACAATAAAGCAGTAAACATTTAAGAACTAAATACAATATTCATAGTAAAAAAATAACAATAATTAGTAAAAAAAAAAAAATAGAGAAGAAAAATTACTTGCGATACCATCTTCCTTGTCATCGTCTTCATCATCGGAGTCCTCAGCGTCATCTTCGTGTTCCTCATCCTCCCTCACATCTTCCACCACAGGCTCATCCATCTGTCCATTAACAATCATAAACAAATTGAGATTCAAAACACAGAATACATATATTAAAAGATGGAAAAATCTTAACGAGAGTCGAAAAGGAGTTCGCCTAGAGTTTCAAAGGCTCCCTCCACCAAAATCGAAGTCCTCGTCGGCGAGGATGTTGATGACAAAGTCAACGATTGCCTGGTCGACGTCCTGGACGCGATGCCCAGTCACCTCTTGCACCATCGAGCTTGCCAATGGGAAAGATGGAAGTAAATGAAAGGGCAGAGATGAGAGAAGATGGAGGCGGAGACGAGAGATGGAAAAATTAGGGCTAATGATTTGATTTTGAGAAGTTGCGAGTTATTCTTTTGTTGTGTGGGATCTTTTTAACAACATTCATGATGTGTTGCAGAAAGAGACCTTTAGCAACATTCTCTACGTAAGTTGCAAAAAAGTCACTTTTCGCAACGTTCAAGTGCACGTTGCGAAAAGTGACATTTCACAACGATCATTGAACGTTGCTAAAAGTGACTTTCGCAATGTTCGTCTTAACGTTGCGAAAAGTCACTTTTAGCAACGTTCAATGAACGTTACTAAAATGTTTTTTCGACAACGTTCGCTGAACATTGCCAAAAGTGACTTTTCGCAGCATGCATTTAAAAACTGTTGCCAAAACTCAATTTTTAACACCAATGGCAACATTCACTTATGAGAACGTTGCTATAAACCTCTTTAGCAACATTCAAGCAATGAATGTTGCCTTTTGCATGTTGCAAAAGGTCATTTTTCTTGTAGTGATAGTTAGTAACATAAGCGAGACAGTGAGAAAAGATTGGAGACAAAGTGAATAAGTCAATTAATCAGCAACTAATGAAACAAATTAAGTCTTGTTTAACTAAGAAATCTTGAGTCATCTTTCCATTATCATCATTCTCCGTAGGTGGAGAAAATTAACCCTCAAATCTCACATGGCATCATCCTCCGAAGAATTATGGGTTATGCATTTATTCCGACTTCTATTTTTATTTATTTACTATTAAACTAGATGAATATCATTTACTTAATTTTGTGTAAATAATGTTAATTGTAGGAAAAATCCAGACTTGAAGGCAATTGATATGAAAAAGGGCTTTTTGGTGCTTAATTGAAATTGATTCAGAGCAATCGAAGATTAATCAAAGTGCACATGATTAATTAGAAGAATTAATAAAGCATTTCAAAGAAATTAACAAGTTTTGGCTGTTAAATTCAAACAATTGAAAAGCTTGGAGACTAAATTGCTCCCCTTTGCCAAGTTACGCTACATGGATTCATCAATTGACGAATCAGATCTTGGCTATTTCCAGAACTTGAGATAACCAATTTCAAATAATTGTTCTAGGGACCAATCTTGAAGGCTTTGGAAGTTACAGCTAAAAATTGAAGTGTAGGATTGGAAGGATTATGGAAGTTTGGGACTACAGTGCGAAGTTTGGAAGTTAAAGGGCTAAATTGAGAATAAAAATAACTTGGGCTGAACAATTTATTGGATACGAGGGCCAAATCACACAAAATGACAGCTTAGTGGTCGGTGCAATGCACCGAAAAATGGAAGGTGTGAAATTGTGGAAACATAGCCCAAACTTTACAAACTGTGCGATGGCACCCCAAACCATTTTATTATCGCATGGAGGTCGTTGAACCAAATATTCAGAAATGTAACAGTCCTGTTATGACTCTAATTCCGAATCCTATAACTTTTGGGCACGAATTAAGATATAAATTAAGCTTTATTTGTATCATTATTGAGGAAAAAACAAGGAAGAGCTTCCTGGTATACAAAATCCCAAAAGTAAATAAATCAATCAAAAAGCATATGTTTCGAGTTTTTTAAAATAAGAAGGTAGATTCTTGGTACAAGATCTTTTTCCTTTTCCTTTTCCTTTTCTTCTCTCTCTAAAACTCAGTAATGTAATTTAATTCTTTTTTGTATTTTTATTCTCCCATGATGTGTAATTAAATAATTAGTTGGGGCGAACTATATATTGTAACCAAACCTTAATTTTAATTTAAAATTTTGATTTTCAGTTGATGCTTGTAAATTGTTTTTACTTTCATTCTTAATTTTTAAAATACTTGATAACTAATACATTGATTTGTGAGCGATAATTATGCTAAGAGGTGATTTATTTATTTATATGATGTTAAAATCCTACAATTTGGATAAAATGGTAGAGATATGCTTTTATGTCACAATCATCAATTGAATTCTTTGGTGATTGAATATCATTGATGATTGGTTTGAACTCAAGAAAATTAAATCAATTAATTCAGAAAAATTCGATCATTTACAAGTAATTAATTGTTTTAAAAATTAGTCATTGAAATTAATGGGATAGTTACGGTGAACTAATTAATCTAAACATTTAAACCATCATAAAAAATTCATGTATGCACGTGTTAATTGTTTTAGTATATTCAAAATAAAATGAAAAAAAAGGATCATATTTATTATTTTTAATTGAATTAAAGTTAGGAATAGTTGAACCTACATTAGATAGTAGTCCATGTAGGAACGAAAATTTGGGCTCTTAGATTTATTTTATTATGTATTCACGATGTTGTACACTTGCAATACAAAACATTCACAACAAACTATCATCATGAAATGGAACTAAGTACTTAACATTGAACATATGTTCGCCACGTGAATATGGCTAGAAAGCTTCAATTGATAAGCGTAGCCAAATTTTTAAGTCATCGGTTTGTTGTATTCATGAGTCGGGAAATTTTATTTGGTGAAACATGTTACCTCTTTTCATTCGTCACACTAAACATCTAAGTTCAGGTCTCACCAGCCCTTGGGAATAAAAAAAGTCAATGTATAAAATCTCTGCTGATAACATGAATTTGATTTATGAACAAACCAAGACAAGAATGGTGCAAAATATCCAGTTGTTTATTACACTGATTTTTACAAATTTAAATAAAGTTGTACATAAAAATTATAGTAGTTACACAATGATATATTTAGAATCGTATTAAAGCACTGATATCCGTAATGAATCCTTATACAAAGAAAGTTAGGCTCGAGAATATTCNTATGAAAATATTTAACAAGAAAGAATATCTTGTTATATAGAAAATTTTAAAATTCACAGCCTAAAGATTTTGGTCAAACACTTACTACCAAATCAGTCGGTATTAGCTACTGATAGATTTGACAATTAACTTTCCAAAGTATGACCATTAAAAATCACAAGTGTATCAAAAAAGCTGATTGTAAAGGCCCAGATCAAATTATTTCGTGGTAATAACGATTTCAACAAAAGTAATTTGCAGAAAATTAAAAAGATCAAAACACAAAGATATGTTTCGTCCTAAAAAGGACCTGAATGTTCAATCTTTCGACCTAATCAGCAGTTGAGTATCTGCACCAAGAAATCGTTACAACAAATCTACGGAGAAATCATATGTTTCTTCGATTTCTCTCTAGCTTCTTTTCAAAAAAGTAATCACACAACTCAACCTTAACAATAAAAGCACTCAACTCTCAGTTTACATCACAAGATTAAAGAAAACACTAAGGGTCCATTGGATTGTAAAGATGAAATTTGGGTGGTAAAAACGAATTCTAGGAAATTGAATTCCTAGAAATTATTTTATTGGGAATTGTCAATTAATAGTATTTGATTAGTATAGTTTTTTACCTGAAAAATGTTGAAATAATAGTGTCTTTAGGTGTTTGTTTAGCTTTGTTTTTGTCAATTTGAGGGATATTCACTTCTACAATCGTTCCTAGAATTTGTTTTCCATAGCCAAAAAAAAAAAAAAAATTTAAAAAATCATCTATATTTTGATGTTCGTTTGACTTTGTTCTATATGAAAATTATCAATTTAAGGGATATCATATTTTATAATTGTTCCTAGAATTTGTTTCCATTGCAAAAAAAAAATAAAAATAAAAATAAAAAGAGGTTGCCTGAAAAATCAATTTACACCAACCCCATGAGAAAGCGAATTCCTCAAAACCAAGGAAAAGCCGGCCACATGAGGGCAAAGCTAGAAAACCAATTTCTTGAAAAATTTAGCAACTCAAAAACATAAAAAAAAAAAAATTGAAATTTCATTTCCAAGTTCCATGGAAAAAAATGCCTATCAAACAGGCCCTAAGATCGATTACAGGTTTTACAGAGAGAAAACCAAACCCTAACTTCACTCAAAGAAAAGGAAAAGATAAAGGGAGTCTCACAAAGCATCTGGAAGAATAAATGCCAAAACCAAGTTAAATATCTGGTCAACACGAGTCACAATCCAAGGGGTGAGGATAAGCCACGTGTATGGCTGAGACTTAACCCTTAAGAGGCATAAAGTCGCATTTCAAAAAGTATTCCAAGTAAAAATGGGCCATGAATTGTGAGGCTGCCCAATTCCAATTAACATTGTCCACCTTGTTGAACAATTCATTGGCGCTTATTAATGGATCTTGTAGTCTTCATGTGTTTGCTTCATTTGCTCTAAGTTTCCTACAACCCAAAAATAAAAAATAAATATAAATAATAAAAAAGGAGAGAAAGAAAGAAAAAAAAAACTTTCAGTTAGTACATATACTACAACAAACATACTTGAAGTTCTAAGTATCACTTCCTCAAGTGATGTTTAGAATCTTTAAGCAATTTTTTAATTCATTCAAAGGTAATACCTTAGTCCTCAGATCTGAAAGATTATATTCAGAAGTTATTTTTATCAAACTAATCAAATCCTTTTCTGTCATATTTCTTACAAAATGATATTTCAAATCTATGTGTTTAGTCCTATCATGGTACATAGGATTTCTATTTAAATGTATGGCACTTTGATTATCAGTATATATCCTTACAGAATCATTTATGAATCCAATTTCATTTAATAAACCTCTTAACCAGATGCTTTCTTTCACAGCATCACATGCAGCTATCTATTCAGTTTCAGTAGCGGACAAGGCAGTCAATTTTTGTAACTGTGACTTTTAACTAATGCAGTCATCACACAAAGTAAAAATGTATGTAGATGTATTCCCCCACGGCATAACCTAGTGGTACAAAGGATATGAGTGTGGTAGTCTCAACCTTGCTGGCAGTAGCAGTGAGAGGGTTCCATTCTTGAGATATTAAATTGGACTCTTTGTGGGCACCAGTGTACACGCAAGCTCTTGTTCTCTGACCTGTTGGGGCACATCCCACAATTTACTTTTCTCACGATGCTCCAGGGACGGTAGGATGGGAGCCCTTAAAGTTGGGGTTCAACCTTTAAAATGTATGTAGATGTGGATCTTTTTTTATCTAAGTCACGAACAAAGTCAAAACTAGTGTAACCCTTTAATATTACCCATTCTTTACACCTTTTAAATACCAAAGCAAGATTAGAAGAGCCCTTTAAGTATCTTAGCATCTATTTTATAGCTAGCCAATGTGTTTCACTTGGATTTGCCATGAGTCTACTAAGTATGCTAATCCCATGTGCTAAGTCAGATCTAGTGCAAACCATAAGATACATTATTGAACCCCTAGCATTAGCATAATGAATTTTCTCCATTCTTTTAAATTCATTATCTGTTTTTGGTGAAAATTCATTTAACAGTTTAAAATGATTTGCAATGAATAAGGTAACATGTTTACACTAAAGCATAGAAAATTTTTCAAGAATTTTCTTCACATAAGAGTTTTGTTTCAATCTTAAAATGCAATTATGCCTATCTTTTTTTATTTCCATTCCAAGAATCTTTTTAGCTTACCGTAAATCTTTCATCTCAAGTTCATATTTCAATTTAGACTTAATAATATCAATTTCAGATTTATTACGGCAAGCAAGTAACATATTATCAACATAAATTAATAGATGAATGGATTCAGACCCTCTAGAGCCTTTATAAAAGAAAAGGTATCATAATTGCTTCTCACAAAATCTAATGTCTGCACATAAGAATTAAATTTCATGTACCATTACCTAAGGGCTTGTTCCAGCCCATAGAGTGATTTTTTTTTTTTTACAGGCGCACTTTTTCAGTTTTAGATCTTACTTCAAACCCCATAGGTTGATTCATATATATAATCTCATCAAGGTCACCATTTAGAAACGATGTGTTAACATCAAGTTGTTCCAACTCCCAATTAAAATGGGCAGTAAGAGCAAGCAATATTCTAAATGAGGTATATTTTGCTACAGGAGAAAGTATTTCATTATAGTCCACTCCTTCCTTTTGAGCAAATCTTTTGGCAACTAATCTGGCCTTATATGTCTTATCTTCTGAATTTATATCCCCTTGTTTAATTTTGAAAATCCATTTACAATCTACTATCTTATAATTTTTAGGTTTGTTAACAAGAATCCAAGTCCTGTTCTTAATAAGAGATTCCGTTTCTTCATTCATGGCCTCTTTCCACAGCTTAGAATCTAGATGGCTTATAGCTTCATCATAAGTAGTGGGTTTGAGTTTGAAGGGTCAAGGGCAGAAAATAGATAAACAAATTCATCACTATTGAATTTGGAAAAGGGAATTATAGTTGTTCTTTCTCTGTCCCTAGTTAACTAATAGTCAGCTAAAGTAGGATCAACAATTTCATTTTCATTTTCTAATTCATCTTGCTCCTCATTAGTTTCAGATTGAGTGGGCTCCACCTCAATTTGATCATCTTGATTAATAGCATTTTCAGTTTAACTTTCTAAGATGGTTTCTCTTATAGGTATAGTTTTAGAGACTTTACCATCTAGTGACTCTTTACAAGGCATGTATTCCTCATTGAAAGTGACATTTATACTAACAATCACTTTAAAACCACATTTCTACTTATCATGTGTAGCGAAAAATAAAACAGATTCCAATTCCCACTAAGAATCTCCTTTTGTGTTTAAATAGAAATTGTGATAGAAATTATACATTTTGCGAAATCTATAAAACTCCTTTGCCTTTCTTTTATTCCAACAATCTTGATTTGTCATCCACAAATGTTCAATTGTCCAGCCTCCAATAGAATTCCACCCAAAGAACAAGATTGTAGAAACCAGTGTTTTCTCCTCTTGGGCTACCAAGAATAAAATTCTTTACAAATTTATAAACCCTAGTTACTTATTTATATAAGCCTAAAAGGGCTTGGACTCACCAAATCCAATATTTAATTAACTCATTTAATTAAATTCGATACATGAATTCATTAATCCAATTAATTAATTTGGGCCTATAAAAAGCAGTCCAATTAATTAATTTATCCAACTCTTGTTAAATTAATTAATTGACAAATTACAATCTTCTAATTCTCATTTTGTATGCGATCCATCAGGTTCTCAATCAGGATGTCTAACGACATGAATTATTATTTTGATCTAATCAAAATTGATAAATTAAAACACCATTTTAATTTATCATTAACTTACTTTTGTCGTCCCAGATTGACATCTAACAATGTGTCAAGACAATACTTGTGATAGAAAATGTCACGTGGTATGACAAAACCAAACTCATTCGTTTACTGTGAAATTATAATCCCTTCGTCAATATGATCCGATCAATTAGGAGATATGGAAGTATGTCAATCTCGATTATTGATCATATCTTTCATTCCACTATTAAGTCAATATAAGTTGAAAACTCATTTTCTACTTCTGAGTACACATTGGTTAAGGATTTCGTTATCGACTTAATTGAATGAAATGTGGATCATAATCTCTTACTATCTAAGAGTGACGAATCCTCTATTGGTCATTCACAACTTTCATACGACTTTTGACATACCTGAGCGATGTCGTATTAGCGGCCCTTGGCAGAGCAACATCTAACACCGTCAAAGTATGACTGTCATTATGCAAGGCACTATGATGACCTCAAGTCAAATAACCAATTTCACTATCGGACGTTAAAGATTAACCATAGACACCAAGCTAATTATCCATGTGGAATCTCTCAACGGGTCTCCAATGTTTTGTTCTATAACAAAACATCTACATGTTCATTTAAGTTTCACCATACTTTAGTTTATGAGATCAACTAGTTATTTCACAAATAAGAAATGTCACACGTGATGGTCTATCCATAATAACGATATCTATACCTCGTCATTACTTACAACCACGAATAATTTAAGATTCAATCATTTGTAATTTGCATCTCACAACCATAACTCCTTGTGATTAACAAATTATTTAAGATTCGAATCTATGGACTCTATTATTTAATTCAATTGAATATTAATTTATTAAACAATAGATCTATCATAAATCGAATCGACTATATATTAAAAGTTTTTATGTACAAAGTTGATTAGACATAGGGCATAACACATACAAAATGAATGGTGGAATGAGTGAAAATTTTATTCATATGAGGGTATAAACAAAGCGTTGTTCATTTAAAATCAAAGCATTCTCTAAAATCATGAGTTTCATTTTTTGGTAATTTTAGTATTTTTTTTGCACCCAATTTCTATTTTCTCATACTTTGGGTTATGGAATTTAGAAGGTAATTATCTCATTAATTGAGAACAAAAAGGGGCACTTTGTTTCTTCATTAAAACCCTAATTACAACTGCTATCTTTCTGATAGCATAATTTATTTGATTAAATCCCTCATGAGTTCATATTATAGCATTATGTATGTTGTCTTTTGCCTTTAGATTGTTACCCCTCAATAGCACAGTAAAAAGGTAACTATTTTCTAATAATAATTAGTTATCACCAATCTGGGTTAAAAGTAATTTTGATAATCAAGTTCCGCTATGAGCATTTTCTATTTTACATGTTCGGTCCTAATGTCAATATCTATTTTATGTTACTATAATAAGGATTGATTATCAAGAATGAATATTGGTTGAAATTTATCTCCACTATCCACTATAAAATGAAATTGCTAAGGCTTTCAAGTATACCTCCCATTGTCTCATGCATACATTATATTATTGAATGTTTAAATGTGTTATCTAAATTTGTTATTATATGAACTTGATATTTGATTATTACATTTTATATCATTAATGTTTCTCATGACATATTCATGTACATCAATGCAAAAGCATGCATGAAGTCTCAATGAATGAATAGCTTTCAAATGTCATGAGTCAAAAATAATTTTAAGGATATGTATCCCGAATGTTTTGTTAAGAGATATTCGTTTATGCTATGAAAGATGTGAGTGAAAAATGGGGTCAGGGTACTAGCACACCCGACCAATTGTTCAATGATAATGTTAATGTTAACCTCTTTGTGGTACAACTAATAGGACGAATTGTGTTTCAAGTAATAATTGTCCACTGCATTTTGATTGGTTAGGCGATACAACAAGTGACCTCTTGATGTTAAAGTTATGTTTTTAATGAAATTGAAAAAAAAAGGGATACATATTAAGAATTAATTCATACGCATATCACAATCATACATCATATTTACGAGGTTTGCTTACTGAACGTTAGCTCATTCCATGTTATCTCTTCCCATTTTCAGATGATGAAGGCAAGTTGATCTGAGATGATAATTTGTGGTGACAATGACTCAATATTCTCACATTTAAAATTTGTTTTGTGAATAAAGTTAACATTGAATTCAATTGTTTTATATTTTTATTATGCACAATTTTTTTTTTAAATAATAAGTCATTGATGTTTATTATTGAAGAAAAAATTAAATCATCTTTCTACATTTACGATTTTTACAGAAAATTTAATGATAATACTTTTAAATCTAGGTATCTAGATTTGGAAGTTTTGCAATTTTGTATCAAATCCTAGAGTTATAAAATAAATTCTGTAAACTATAAAAATACATTTAAAACAAGGGTATCTTACTAAGTTCTTGCCACAAGGGGTCCTCTCCGATCATTTGGTAAGGTTGAATTAGATTTTTACATTGCTACTTTGTAATTAATGCTTAATTATTGTAGTAGCAACATAGTTTTAGTGATGTTGTATGTGATTATGCCAAAGATGCATTTGATTTTGTTGAAGGAGAAGTAGATGAGATAATTGATATTCCTAGTTCGTGATCGAATAATATCACGAGGACAATATGGAGCATACGAGAACGTAGCCACCCATGCATTTATTCGTCAACATATTTATCAAGAAATTAATGAAAACACTTATACATGGATGCACTTTTAAGTTGTCAACACCTCTGAAGTCGTTTTGAACTTAAATTATACATAAAGAGATTTTTTGATAGTGATAGACGGGAAAGATATATTAACAAATCTCATAACATTAGATTTTCGAATCTTTGATATCATATTAGACATGAACGTGCTATTGAGATAGCATATCAAAATTGATTGTCATAAGACATAAGCAAAGCTTGAAAATCCAACTTTACCCAGTATTTTCAACTTTGTGGGAAATATATGGTCAACCTTTTTATTCCTATTAGTATAGCCACAAGGACTTCCCAATTTGTTAACTGAAATTTTGGTAATGAGGACAAGTCCACAAGTCAAAGTGCATAGATCATAGGCCACGAATTCAAAAGAATTTGCTCACAGACCAAAGAGATTTGTTCACATGTCATTGAATCAGCTCATAAGTAACCTGTCCAATGCATAAGTCATAGTCATGGATAAAGAGATTTGGTCACAAACCATTGATTCAGGCCACATGCCATAGATCCAAGATATTTGCTCACGGACTATTGGTTCAGGTCACAGACATATATGTTAAAGTACATAGGTCACATGTCACAAATTCAAGAGATTTGATTACATGCTATTGATTTCTCAAGCCTTAGTTATGTGAACTGGTCGCAAATTCATTTAACTAGATTTCGACAATGAGAGTTGAAGTTCTTTGTTCACGTAAGTATTCTGTAAATTACATAAATCGATGTTCTCCAACAATTGCTATATTTTTCCATCTATCTCTACTATCTGAGCCAAAGATGCTCATGTTCGTCGCCTAAGAAGTCATCAGCGAGTGGATGTTGATGATTGGTGCACGAGGGTTGGTGGGGGTAGGTGTGGGTTCTGAGGCGGTGACACTGATGTTTATCGCTGAAGAAGTGGTCAGTAGGTGGATGCCAACGACTGGTGTGCGAGGGTGGGTGGGATATGTGTGGGTAAGTTAATTTAATTTGCTAATATTATTATTTAAAATTAAAAATAGAATGAACACCTGACTTTTGCATTTTTAAACTTAATATTTGGAAATTGATTTGATGCATTTGTAATACTTGACTTATAATTTTTTCCCTTTAATTAAACCAGCAGTAGTCCATTACAACTTAAAGTTGAGGCGGTATTTGTTTTCAAGTCCTCAATTTTCATTCAATGGCCAATTTAATTCCTATGCTTTTAATTTTGCCATTTTTTGCCAAATTTTTGCTTCTTTCCTTCGCTCCTTTTTCATTTATAGAGTTTACCTATAAAACATAAAATACAACAATTTAGGATATAATTTGTTAAAAGAACTATCAAATATTGTTATTTTAATGCGCTGAATAAGTGTATAAAATACACTTATCACTAAACATTTTTAATAATTAAAAAGTGAGATGTTGCTTTTAATTCGTAATTTTTATTTCGTATTGTTCACCTATTTACCCCTTTGTAGGTGATTTTAGGATCGAATTAGTAACTTTCAAATTCTTTTGATGGCAAACCAATGAGTTGTCTAGGGATATGCATGAACTATGACAATTTGTTAACACAAAAAGAAATATTGGGCAAAGTATTGCAAATCACTAATGACTTGTTGATATTGTGAACACAATCATTTAGCTTAGGTGTGCTCCTCAGTTCAAATTTCATTGGTTGTTCCTCCGGATACAGCTCCTGTTGTTATCCCAGTTATAGGGACTCCTTCTAAGCATATACTAGACAGCTTTGTTCCTTCTGCGGTTCCTCTTGAAATAACCTTCACACACAAGTTATCTCTCTCTTTCTTGGGGCTCCTAGCATTCGTGCTTCTGCTATATATTATTACTGCTTCAGCTATTGGATCTTCTCCAAAGCTTGTACCTGTCAGTGTCGACCCTTCCCTATTGACTTCTATTCTAGCTCCCTCTCAGACAGCAACAGATAGTTTATCGGCAAAAACTTTGGACAAGGGTATTATTGACGCTACTGATAATGACGAGGCTGATCTTTAGCAGATGTTGATCAATCATATAGTGTAAAGGTGGAATATACCTTCCGATTTGCTATTGATGATTTTGTATCAAGTCTGGTAGGTGGGTCCAAAATTCCTAATTCCTAATTCCTAATTCCCCAGGCCTAGTGTCTCGAGTCTCGCTTCCTTTAGAAATCGTCATACACAAATTCTATAACAACTAGAATAGGGATGCGCCCTCACGAGTTCATTGATTTACCTATTATGTTTCATTGTACTTTTCTTCTTCATATATGATTTTTTACTCTCTTTTTTTCTGGATGTTTTGTCTGTGTCCCCTTCCCGACTATCACTCTCTTTTTCCCTTCTTGTTAACAAAATACATATGTAATGTAGTTTGAATAAAAATAAATTAACTTTATTGTGCAGGTGGTAGAGAGGGTCGGATACTTCCCTGACTTCGCCATTTTAGTTTTCTTCAAGAAAATTGTAAATGAATTTATGTTGAGATAGGAAAAGCTCACTTCTTTTTCTGATAGTTTCAACACCTAAACTGTAATTCAGCGAGCGAAGGTCCTTGAGAGAAAACGTGTTAGACAGAGAGTGAACAAACTGATTATCGACATGATATCATCAACAAAAAAAGAGCATAAATTTTCCTTGATTCAAGAAGAATAAAAAGCTTAAGAGATTGAGTTTTTGAACCCATAGTCAAAGAAAAATTTACTCAATGCATGAACCATGCATGTATGCTTGTCAAAGTCCATAAATTGCCTTTTGAGTTTGCACACAACATGCGGGATTTGTTTGTCGACAAACGCAGGAGGAATGCATTGTTAATAGAGACTTGAAGATTGCTGCACTGCTCGTTGTTAGGTCACCAGACGGAAATTGTTTTTCGAAACTTGATTCATTTCTTGATTAATTACTTATTGGTAGAGCATTTATCAAGGATAGAAATTAATTCTTACCTAAGCAACATTTATCAAACACGGAAAGAAAATCGGTATATAAGAACATATACCAAAAGATTTTCTAAATTTTTAATAGGATAAAATAAGAAAAGACAAAATTAATTTAATCTAACCTTATATTCATCTATTAAACAAATATGAAAATATTTAACAAGAAAGAATATCTTGTTATATAGAAAATTTTAAAATTCACAGCCTAAAGATTTTGGTCAAACACTTGCTACCAAATCAGTCGGTATTAGTTACTGATAGATTTGACAATTAACTTTCCAAAGTATGACCATTAAAAATCACAAGTGTATCAAAAAAGCTGATTGTAAAGGCCCAGATCAAATTATTTCGTGGTAATAACGATTTCAACAAAAGTAATTTGCAGAAAATTTAAAAGATCAAAACACAAAGATATGTCTCGTCCTAAAAAGGACCTAAATGTTCAATCTTTCGACCTAATCAGCCGTTGAGTATCTGCACCAAGAAATCGTTACAACAAATCTACGAAGAAATCATATGTTTCTTCGATTACTCTCTAGCCTCTTTTCAAAAAAGTAATCACACAACTCAACCTTAACAATAAAAGCACTCAACTCTCAGTTTACATCACAAGATTAAAGAAAACACTAAGGGTCCATTGGATTGTAAAGATGAAATTTGGGTGGTAAAAACGAATTCTAGGAAATTGAATTCCTAGAAATTATTTTATTGGGAATTGTCAATTAATAGTATTTGATTAGTGTAATTTTTTACCTGAAAAATGTTGAAATAATAGTGTCTTTTGGTGTTTGTTTAGCTTTGTTTTTGTCAATTTGAGGGATATCCACTTCTACAATCGTTCCTAGAATTTGTTTTCCATTGCCAAAAAAAAAATTAAAAAATCATCTATATTTTGATGTTCGTTTGACTTTGTTCTACATGAAAATTATCAATTTAAGGGATATCATATTTTATAATTGTTCCTAGAATTTGTTTCCATTGCAAAAAATAAAAAATAAAAAAAAATGGTTGCATGAAAAATCAATTTACACCAACCCCATGAGAAAGCGAATTCCTCAAAACCAAGGAAAAGCCGGCCACATGAGGGCAAAGCTAGAAAACCAATTTCTTGAAAAATTTAGCAACTCAAAAATAGAAAAAAAAAATGAAATTTCATTTCCATGTTCCATGGAAAAAAATGCCTATCAAACAGGCCCTAAGAGAGAAAACCAAACCCTAACTTCACTCAAAGAAAAGGAAAAGATAAAGGGAGTCTCACAAAGCATCTGGAAGAATAAAGGCCAAAACCAAGTTAAATATCTGGTCAACACGAGTCACAATCCAAGGGGTGAGGATAAGCCACGTGTATGGCTGAGACTTAACCCTTAAGGGGCATAAAGTCGCATTTCAAAAAGTATTCCAAGTAAAAACGGGCCATGAATTGTGAGGCTGCCCAATTCCAATTAACATTGTCCACCTTGTTGAACAATTCATTGGCGCTTATTAATGGATCTTGTAGTCTTCATATGTTTGCTTCATTTGCTCTAAGTTTCCTACAACCCAAAAATAAAAAAAAAAAAAATAAATAATAAAAAAGGAGAGAAAGAAAGAAAAAAAAACTTTCAGTTAGTACATATACTACAACAAACATACTTGAAGTTCTAAGGATCACTTCCTCAAGTGATGTTTAGAATCTTTAAGCAATTTTTTAATTTATTCAAAGGTAATACCTTAGTCCTCAGATCTGAAAGATTATATTCAGAAGTTATTTTTATCAAACTAATCAAATCCTTTTCTGTCATATTTCTTACAAAATGATATTTCATATCTATGTGTTTAGTCCTATCATGGTACATAGGATTTCTATTTAAATGTATGGCACTTTGATTATCAGTATATATCCTTACAGAATCATTTATGAATCCAATTTCATTTAATAAACCTCTTAACCAGATGGCTTCTTTCACAGCATCACATGCAGCTATCTATTCAGTTTCGGTAGCAGACAAGGCAGTCAATTTTTGTAACTGTGACTTTTAGCTAATGCAGTCATCACACAAAGTAAAAATGTATGTAGATGTATTCCCCCACGGCATAACCCAGTGGTACAAAGGACATGAGTGTGGTAATCTCAACCTTGTTGGCAGTCGCAGTGTGAGGGTTCGATTCTTGAGATATTAAATTGGACTCTTTGTGGGCACCAGTGTACGCGCAAGCTCTTGTTCTCTGACCTGTTGGGGCACATCCCGCAATTTACTTTTCTCACAATGCTCCAAGGACGGTACGATGGGGGCCCTTAAGGTTGAGGTTCAACCTTTAAAATGTATGTAGATGTGGATCTTTTTATATCTAAGTCACCAACAAAGTCAAAACCAGTGTAACCCTTTAATATTACCCATTCTTTACACCTTTTAAACACCAAAGCAAGATTAGAAGAGCCCTTTATGTATCTTAGCATCTATTTTATAGCTAGCCAATGTGTTTCACCTGGATTTGCCATTAGTCTACTAAGTATGCTAATCCCATGTGCTAAGTCAGATCTAATGCAAACCATAAGATACATTATTGAACCCCTAGCATTAGCATAATGAATTTTCTCCATTTTTTAAATTCATCATCTGTTTTTGGTGAAAATTCATTTAACAGTTTAAAATGATTTGCAATGAATAAGGTAACATGTTTACACTAAAGCATAGAAAATTTTTCAAGAATTTTCTTCACATAAGAGTTTTGTTTCAATCTTAAAATGCAATTATGCCTATCTTTTTTTACTTCCATTCCAAGAATCTTTTTAGCTTACCGTAAGTCTTTCATCTCAAGTTCATATTTCAATTTAGACTTAATAATATCAATTTCAGATTTATTATGGCAAGCAAGTAACATATCATCAACATAAAATAATAGATGAATGGATTCAGACCCTCTAGAGCCTTTATAAAAGAAAAGGTATCATAATTGCTTCTCACAAAATCTAATGTCTGCACATAAGAATTAAATTTCATGTACCATTACCTAAGGGCTTGTTCCAGCCCATAGAGTGATTTTTTTTAACAGGCGCACTTTTTCAGTTTTAGATCTTACTTCAAACCCCATAGGTTGATTCATATATATAATCTCATCAAGGTCACCATTTAGAAACAATGTGTTAACATCAAGTTGTTCCAACTCCCAATTAAAATGGGTAGTAAGAGCAAGCAATATTCTAAATAAGGTATATTTTGCTACAGGAAAAAGTATTTCATTATAGTCCACTCCTTCCTTTTGAGCAAATCCTTTGGCAACTAATCTGACCTTATATGTCTTATCTTCTGAATTTATATCCCCTTGTTTAATTTAGAAAATCCATTTACAATCTACTATCTTATAATTTTTAGGTTTGTTAACAAGAATCCAAGTCCTGTTCTTAATAAGAGATTCTGTTTCTTCATTCATGGCCTCTTTCCACAGCTCAGAATCTAGATGGCTTATAGCTTCATCATAAGTAGTGGGTTTGAATTTGAAGGGTCAAGGGCAGAAAATAGATAAACAAATTCATCACTATTGAATCTGGAAAAGGGAATTATGGTTGTTCTTTCTCTGTCCCTAGTTAACTAATAGTCAGCTAAAGTGGGATCAACAATTTCATTTTCATTTTCTAATTCATCTTGCTCCTCATTAGTTTCAGATTGAGTGGGCTCCACCTCAATTTGATCATCTTGATTAATAGCATTTTCAGTTTCACTTTCTAAGATGGTTTCTCTTATAGGTACAGTTTTAGAGACTTTACCATCTGGTGACTCTTTACAAGGCATGTATTCCTCATTGAAAGTGACATTTATACTAACAATCACTTTAAAACCACATTTCTACTTATCATGTGCAGCGAAAAATGAAACAGATTTCAATTCCCACTAAGAATTTTCTTTTGTGTTTAGATAGAAATTGTGATAGAAATTATACATTTTGCGAAATCTATAAAACTCCTTTGCCTTTCTTTTATTCCAGCAATCTTGATTTGCTATCCACAACTATTCAATTGTCCAGCTTCTAATAGAATTCCACTCAGAGAACAAGATTGTAGGAACCAGTGTTTTCTCCTCTTGTGCTACCAAGAATAAAATTCTCTACAAATTTATAAACCCTAGTTACTTATTTATATAAGTCTAAAAGGGCTTGGACTCACCAAATCCAATATTTAATTAACTCATTTAATTAAATTTGATACATGAATTCATTAATCCAATTAATTAATTTGGGCCTATAAAAAGCAGTCCACTTAATTAATCTATCCAACTCTTGTTAAATTAATTAATTGACAAATTACAATCTTCTAATTCTCATTTTGTATGCGATCCTTCAGGTTCTTAATCAGGATGCCTAACGACATGAATTATTATTTTGATCTAATCAAAATTGATAAATTAAAACACCATTTTAATTTATCATTAACTTACTTTTGTCGTCCCAGATTGACATCTAACAATATGTCAGGACAATACTTGTGATAGAAAATGTCACGTGGTATGACAAAATCAAACTCATTCGTTTACTGTGAAACTATAATCCCTTCTTCAATATGATCCAATCAATTAGAAGATATGAAAGTATGTCAATCTCGATTATTGATCATACCTTTCATTCCACTATTAAGTCAATATAAGTTGAAAACTCATTTTCTACTTCTGAGTACACATTGGTTAAGGATTTCGTTATCGACTTAATTGAATGAAATGTAGATCATAATCTCTTACTATCTAAGAGTGACGAATCCTCTATTGGTCATTCACAACTTTCATACGACTTTTGACATACCTGAGCGATGTCGTATTAGCGGCCCTTGGCAGAACAACATCTAACACCGTCAAAGTATGACTGTCATTATGCAAGGCACTATGATGACCTCAAGTCAAATAACCAATTCCACTATCGGACGTTAAAGATTAACCATAGACACTAAGCTAATTATCCATGTGGAATCTCTCAACGGGTCTCCAATGTTTTGTTCTATAACAAAATATTTACATGTTCATTTAAGTTTCACCATACTTTAGTTTATGAGATCAACTAGTTATTTCACAAATAAGAAATGTCACACGTGATTGTCTATCCATAATAACGATATCTATACCTCGTCATTACTTACGACCACGAATAATTTAAGATTCAATCATTTGTAATTTGCATCTCACAATCATAACTCCTTGTGATTAACAAATTACTAAGATTCGAATTTATGGACTCTATTATTTAATTCAATTGAATATTAATTTATTAAACAATAGATCTATCATAAATCGAATCGACTATATATTAAAAGTTTTTATGTCCAAAGTTGATTGGACATAGGACATAACACATACAAAATGAATGGTGGAATGAGTGAAAATTTTATTCATATGAGGGTATAAACAAAGCGTTGTTCATTTAAAATCAAAGCATTCTCTAAAATCATGAGTTTCATTTTTTGGTAATTTTAGTATTTTTTTTGCACCCAATTTCTATTTTCTCATACTTTGGGTTATGGAATTTAGAAGGTAATTATCTCATTAATTGAGAACAAAAAGGGGCACTTTGTTTCTTCATTAAAACCCTAATTACAACTGCTATCTTTCTGATAGCATAATTTATTTGATTAAATCCCTCATGAGTTCATATTATAGCATTATGTATGTTGTCTTTTGCCTTTAGATTGTTACCCCTCAATAGCACAGTAAAAAGGTAACTATTTTCTAATAATAATTAGTTATCACCAATCTGGGTTAAAAGTAATTTTGATAATCAAGTTCCGCTATGAGCATTTTCTATTTTACATGTTCGGTCCTAATGTCATTATCTATTTTATGTTACTATAATAAGGATTGATTATCAAGAATGAATATTGGTTGAAATTTATCTCCACTATCCACTATAAAATGAAATTGCTAAGGCTTTCAAGTATACCTCCCATTGTCTCATGCATACATTATATTGTTGAATGTTTAAATGTGTTATCTAAATTTGTTATTATATGAACTTGATATTTGATTATTACATTTTATATCATTAATGTTTCTCATGACATATTCATGTACATCAATGCAAAAGCATGCATGAAGTCTCAATGAATGAAGAGTTTTCAAATGTCATGAGTCAAAAATATTTTTAAGGATATGTATCCCGAATGTTTTGTTAAGAGATATTCGTTTATGCTATGAAAGATGTGAGTGAAAAATGGGGTCAGGGTACTAGCACACCCGACCAATTGTTCAATGATAATGTTAATGTTAACCTCTTTTTGGTACAACTAATAGGACGAATTGGGTTTCAAGTAATAATTGTCCACTGCATTTTGATTGGTTAGGCGATACAACAAGTGACCTCTTGATGTTAAAGTTATGTTTTTAATGAAATTGAAAAAAAGAAAAAAAGAAAAAGGGATACATATTAAGAATTAATTCATATGCATATCACAATCATACATCATATTTACGAGGTTTGCTTATTGAACGTTAGCTCATTCCGTGTTATCTCTTCCCATTTTCAGATGATGAAGCCAAGTTGATTTGAGATGATAATTTGTGGTGACAATGACTCAATATTCTCACATTTAAAATTTGTTTTGTGAATAAAGTTAACATTGAATTCAATTGTTTTATATTTTTATTATGCACAATTTTTTTTTTAAATAATAAGTCATTGATGTTTATTATTGAAGAAAAAATTAAATCATCTTTCTACATTTACGATTTTTACAGAAAATTTAATGAAAATACTTTTAAATCTACGTATCTAGATTTGGAAGTTTTGCAATTTTGTATCAAATCCTAGAGTTATAAAATTAATTCTGTAAACTATAAAAATACATTTAAAACAAGGGTATCTTACTAAGTTCTTGCCACAAGGGGTCCTCTCCGATCATTTGGTAAGGTTGAATTAGATTTTTACATTGCTACTTTGTAATTAATGCTTAATTATTGTAGTAGCAACATAGTTTTAGTGATGTTGTATGTGATTATGCCAAAGATGCATTTGATTTTGTTGAAGGAGAAGTAGATGAGATAATTGATATTCCTAGTTCGTGATCGAATAATATCACGAGGACAATATGGAGCATACGAGAACGTAGCCACGCATGCATTTATTCGTCAACATATTTATCAAGAAATTAATGAAAACACTTATACATGGATGCACTTTTAAGTTGTCAACACCTCTGAAGTCGTTTTGAACTTAAATTATACATAAAGAGATTTTTTGATAGTGATAGACGGGAAAGATATATTAACAAATCTCATAACATTAGATTTTCGAATCTTTGATATCATATTAGACATGAACGTGCTATTGAGATAGCATATCAAAATTGATTGTCATAAGACATAAGCAAAGCTTGAAAATCCAACTTTACCCAGTATTTTCAACTTTGTGGGAAATATATGGTCAACCTTTTTATTCCTATTAGTATAGCCACAAGGACTTCCCAATTTGTTAACTGAAATTTTGGTAATGAGGACAAGTCCATCCATTGAGCAACTCTAGCTTATTCAAGAGTATTAGGATGTATTTTAAAATGATAGTCTTGGTTTACCACCTTATAGAAAATTGTAAAATCATACGACCAAGATGTCATATAAAATATATGATTTATAAGTTGCTCAAAAATGTTATGTATTCATTTAAATTCATAATTTTTTAAACTGTGAAGTTTGTTATAAACTAATATTGATTGTAATAGTGGATGGTCCAAAGATAGTTGTGTCCAATTGATAAGTAGCTGTTGCATTTTGATGCATCCATATCCTATATATTAATCTAAATACATGATTATTAATGTTGTTACAATTTGCATGTTAATTGATTACTAATGACCGTTGACATCGACTTTATGTGCTTATAATATTCTCTGTAATATGAATGATAAATAAAGTGTCAATTTTCAAAATGATTTTAAGTAATTAGTTATTAAATGTTGTTATATGTTTGTGTTTTTAATTGACAAGAATTAATTATTTCATAGTCCCAATTACCTTAAAAGGTAATTAATAATTAAATTTTATATAAGAAGTTTGTCTTAGTGTAATAATTATATTAATTTTTCTTAAATGATTTTGGGAAATATGGATATTAGTGCTCCAACTTTTAAAATCTTTGACCTCCAAGAATTCACTTTGTTTATTAGTACCAAAAAAGAGGGGGGAAAGATGTATGTGCCGTATTATCTTGGAGAATCCTGATTGATTTGCCTAGATTAGGGCTTGAAAGTTGAAAATATCCTTTAACTTTTGACTTAACATTAATTGGTTTAATTTGGCCATAACTGATTAGAATTTATGGAACTTTTACCTATGTGAATACTTAGGCCTTTTGATCTTTTTCACTTCACTATATATTCACACATTTTTAGTAATGAAAAATAAATAAATAATGTTGTAAAAGGAAAGTTTATTAGGGTTTAAAAGTGAATGACATTTATACCATTATAGCCTTAGAAATAATTACTATTGTATCCTTGATTCTGTCCTATAAATATAGGATTTTGGTTCTTAATAAAACGCACAAGTTTATTGACTTTTTTTTGTTTTCTTCTATTTTCTTCACTTTTAACAACACATTATTAGCATGAAAAGCATAATTTTTCAAAATTTTGTGAAGATAGTAATTTTTTTTTCTTCTATCACATGTATCAAAATTAATTTGATCACATGTGAATTTTTTTGTATGCATATACATACAACATGTACATTTTTTTTTTTTTTTTTTTTGCCTTAGCCATATAGATTATTAAACTTTTCTGCCACAATTATTAGATGTGCACAAACTCCAATCAATTTGCAATATTGTTATTATTATAACGTTAAAAACAATTTGCCTAGTAACAATAAGTCAATTTGAGCCATCATTAGCACCATTATTATATGAATTTTTTGATAACTTTGCGGCAGATATGGTTAGATACTCTTTGCTTTAATTCATCTACATAAATTATTAAATATTCTTTACTTTATAACGTGACATATATTAATTCATGTTTTAATTCAATTTTAAACTTTTTTTATGGTTGTAAAATATAAGTTTTGATGATTATTGAATATTCTTTTTTCTGTCCTTAATTTGATTAAATATTTTTTTATGCTTTATTATATTTATCATATTGTTGCTTCTAAAGTAGCACAATATTATAATTAATATTTCAAAAGAATATTAATCGAAGATCTATCTATTATAAATAATTTGTCGATACTTCTGAAGTAACACAATATTATAATTAATATTCTTGAAGAATATTATTTGCTCCTTAAGAGTATAAATTATATTTTTCAATATTCCAAAAGAATATTAACGCATTGATCTTGAAAAGATAATAGTAAAATACGTGTTCCTGAAGTAGTACGTGTTTCAAAGAATATATTATTTTAAATTAATATTTATTCCTGAAGGAAAACACGCAACTAATAGCATGATTAATTATTATATGATGTTTAATCATATTCTTCGAAACTAATTATATTTTCTTTTACTTTACTGTGTAGTTAATCAAATGGCAAGTATCACAAAATTTGAGTTTGCTACACTTGATATCTCTGGCAAAAACTATCTATCATGGTCACTTGACGTTAATATCCATCTTATCTCAAAAGGGTTGGGAGAGAAAATAAAAGAAGCAAACAAAAAATCCCTGCAGGATCGTATAAAAACACTTACATTCCTTTGCCATCATCTTGACGATAAACTAAAAATTGATTATCTCACTGAGAAAGATCCACAGATTCTTTGAAAAAAACTAATTGAAAGATTTGATCATCAAAGGACTATAGTCCTTCCCAAGGCCCGCTATGAGTGGATGCACCTTCGTTTGCAAGATTTCAAAACTGTTAGTGAGTACAGTTCTGAATTGTTTAAAATATGTTCAAAATTGACATTGTTTGGAGAAAAAATTACTGATGAAGATATGTTGGAGAAAACTTTTTCCACATTTCATGCCTTGAATGTGCTCTTGCGTAGCAATATCGCGAGCGTGGTTTCAAAAAGTACTCAAAACTTATATCTTGCCTACTTGTTGCTGAATAAAATAATGAGCCGCTAATGAAAAATCATGGGTTACATCCAATTGGCTCTGTACCATTGTCTGATGCAAATAGTACTGCATTACTTGAAGCAAATGCAATATCAAGACAAAGACGTGGACATGGATTTGGGCGTGGACGCGGATGTACGCGTGGAATAAACCATGGACGAAATAATCAACAAAGTTATCAACAACAATGCAACTATTTCAAAAGATACAAAACAAACGAAAATAGCATATCCAAAAAGGTACACGGAGAAAATTGCTTTAGATGTGTAATGAAAGGCATTGGACACATACCTATCGTACGGTAAAACACATTGTAGATCTCTACCAAAAATCAATCAGGGGAAAGGAGAAAATGGAGATAAATTTTGCTGACTACGATGGTTCAATTGATGTAACTCATTTGGATGTCTCCGATTTCTTTGGTGATCCAAATGGGAATATCAATCATTTGATTGGGGATGATGTGATGGAAGATATAGATTTATTTTATTTATTTATTTATTTTTACATCTCTGGTATTTCTCTTTATTTCAGAAATTTAGTTTGAAATATGTTTTTACTTTTTGCAAAAATTTTGAACTTTATTATGCATCGTTAATTTTACAGTATTAATTATGCTTATCATTGTGAATTTAAATTTACGTTTTTTTAAAATATATGTATTTTGATATATTGATAGATTTATGATGGATTGTCAAAACACCTGCTTGATTAATAGTGCAACTACAAATACTATTCTTCAAGACAAAAAATATTTCTTGGACTTAACATTAAAATAGAATAATATCAATACAATATCAAGTATATCTAATATAGTTGAAAGCTCCGGAAAAAGCTTGTATTATTTTACCAAATAATATAAAATTATATATTGACGATGCACTTTATTCCAGGAAGTCAAGAAGAAATTGCTTAGTTTTAAAGATATCTGCCGCAATAAATATCATATTGAGACGACGCAATAAAATAATGTCGAATATATTTGCATAGCTTCTTTTGTATTCTGTTAGAAGTTGATAAAAGAAAATTTTCATGCACTCCCATTTAGCATGTATTATATATTTATAAAAATGATTGAATCAAATAATGTCATGAACCAGAAGTTTGTTGACTCAAAAAGTTTTATTCTTTGGCATGATCGACTTGGACATCCAGGAGCTACAATGATGCGTCGAATAATAAACAATTCACATAGACGTCTTTTAAAGAACCAGAAGATTTTTTTACCTAATGATTATCCATGTGCAACTTGTTCGCAATGCAAGTTTGCCATTAGACCTTCAACTACAAATGCTTATATTGAATCTCCAACTTTCTTGGAAAGAATTTATGAAGATATATGTGGGTCAATACCCCACCATGTGGACCATTTCATTATTTTATGATATTAATTGATTCTTCTACTAGATGGTCACATGTTTGCCTACTTTCCACTAGGAATGTAGCATTTGCTAGACTACTTGCTCAAATTATAAAATTATGAACACAATTTCCTGATTACTCAATTAAAACTATTCATTTTAACAATGCTGGTAAATTTAGATCACAAGTATTTGATGATTATTGTATGTCAATCGAGATTGTAATTGAACATTTAGTTGTGCATGTCCATATACAAAATGGTTTGGCAGAGTCGTTTATTAAACGTCTACAACTTATTACTAGACCATTACTTATGAAAACAAAACTCTCAGCTTCTGTTTCTAGTCATGTCATATTATATACTGCATCATTGGTTCGTACTAGACCAACTGTCTATTATCAATATTCACCTTTGCGACTGACATTTGGTTATGAACTTCATATTTCTTACTTACGGGTCTTTAGTCGTGCTGTCCAAGTTCATATTTCACCCTCACAACATACTAAAATAGGTCTCCAACGAAGACTTGAAATTTATGTAGATTTTGATTCATCATCAATTATTATGTATCTTGAGCCTTTAACGTGTGACTTATTTACTGCACGTTTTATAGATTGTCATTTTGATAAAATGACTTTCCCAACTTTGGAGGAGAAAAACCACATCTTGAAAAAATAAGGTAAAATTACTTGGAATGAAGCAACTCTATCATTAAAAAAATCATTCATTTGCAAAGAATTGTAAATTAATTACCTGATGTATTTGTTGACATAAGAAAAGCGACAATTATATGTTCCAGTAGAAAATATTTTAGCAAAAATTGATTTCCCTACAGGACAATCTGTTGTAGCAAATGAATCTCAAATACGCCAGAAGCATGGTTGACCAGTTGGTTTTAAAGACTCTATACCTCTAAAAAAAAGGTAAATGAGAAAAACCAACCAAAAACATCGTAAGAAATCACATTAGAAAATATTGAGATTTCAATAAATTATATGTTATCTCATAAATTATAAGAACAAAATAATGTTGTTATAGATAATATTTTCACCTTTAATGTGGCTATTGATATTATGCAAAATGAAGATCCTGAACCACAGTCGGTTAAAGACTGTCAAAATAAAAATGATTGGCCAAAATGGAAAGAAGTCATACATGCAGAATTGAATTCTTTAGAGAAATGAAAAGTGTTTGGACCCATAGTTCGAACACCTAAAAATGTAATTCATGTTGGATACAAATATATTTTTGTACGAAAAAGGAATGAAAATAATGAAATTACAAGGTACAAGCTGACTAGTAACTCAAGGTTTCTCACAAAGACCAAGAATTGACTACGATGAAACATATTCTTCCGTAATGGACACCATCACTTTTAGATTCTTAATTAGTTTGACTATCTCACAAAAGCTTGATATGCGCCTTATGGATATGGTAACTACATATTTGTATGGTTCACTTGATAGTGCCATATATATGAAAGTCTCTGAAGGACTTAAGGTACCAGGAATAAACTATACATGTCCAAGAACCATATTCTCAGTTAAATCGCAAAGATCATTATATGTATTAAAACAATCCAGACGCATATGGTATAATCGCTTTAACGAATATTTGTTGAATGAATGTTATAAAAATGACGATGTCTGTCCATGTGTTTTCAAAAAGAAAACAAATAGTGGATTTGCAATTGTGGCAGTTTATGTTGATGATTTAAATTTAATGGGAACTCCTGAAGATCTCAACAAAATTGCTGATTATTTGAAAAATAAATTTGAAATGAAGGATTTGGGAAAAACCAAATTTTGTCTCGGATTTCAGATTGAACATTTCGCAGATGGATTATTTGTTCACCAATCTACGTATACAAAAAAGTTTTAAAACATTTTTATATGGATAATACACATCCATTGGCATCACCTATGGTTATTCGATCACTTAATGTGAAAAATGATCCATTTCGTCGACTTGAAGATGAAGAAAATGTTCTTGGTCCTGAAGTACCATATTTTAGTGCAATTGGAGTATTAACTTATCTTGCAAATTGCACTCGACTCGACATAACTTTTTCTGTAAATCAACTTGCAAGATATAGCTCTACATCAATTCAAAGATATTGGAATGGTGTTAAACAAATTTTTTGTTATTTAAAGGGTACAATTGATTTGTGATTATTTTATTCTCAAAAGTCAAGATCTGCATTAGAGGGATATGTAGATGCAGGTTATTTATTTGATCCACATAAAGCTAGATCACAAACATATTATGTGTTTACACGTAGAGGAACGACTATATCATGGAGATTTGTGAAGTAATCTTTGACAACAATATCTTCAAATCATTTTGAAATTATTACTATCCATAAAGCAGACCGAGAATGTGTATGGTTGAGAAACATGACACGTCATATCCAAGCATCATGTGGATTAACTTCAACAAATGATAGTCCAACAATTTTGTATGAAGATAATGCAGCTTGTATTGTACAACTCAAAAGAGGCTACATCAAAAGTGACAGGATGAAACATATTTCTCCAAAATTCTTTCATACACACGAGTTTCAAAAGAATGACGATATCGATATCCAACAAACTTGCTCAAGTGATAATGTGACCGATTTATTCACAAAAACACTGTCAACATCTACATTCAAGAAATTAGTTCATGAGATTGGAATGCTTCGACTCAAAGATTTTTAGTGATCAACATCAGGGGAGTAGCTGTACTCTTTTTCCTTCGCTTAGGTTTTGTCCCACTGAGTTTTCCTAGCAATGTTTTAATGAAGCAGCATTTATTTTTAGTATTCCAAAATAATTGTACTCTTTTTCCTTCGTTTTGATTTTTTTCCATTGAATTTTTATCAAATAAAGTTTTAACGAGTCATATATTTTGTAATGTATCATTCAAGAGGGGGTGTTGTAAAAGGAATGTTTATTAGGGTTTATATGTAAATGACAATTATACCCCTGCAACCCTAGAAATAATTACTATTGTATCCCCGATTGTTCTCTATAAATATAGGGCTTTAGTTCTTAGTAAAATACACAAGTTTATTGATTTCTCTTTGTTCTTTTCTCTTTTATTCACTTTTCACAACAAATAAAATGATTTGTTTATTTTCTTTTAATATTTTTATCTTTAAACAATCTATAGTGGTGTTCTCCCATTTCTATCTCCATTCAGCGTCCTTTGTTCTTTCCTTTATTTTTCCAACAAGTCACTTTAATGGAAATGATAATTTTTGCTGTTACATTAAGTTCGAAATGTGTTCTCTCCAGCTTAAAAGTATGATATTAATTTATTAATTTACATTCTTTTATATCATTTGGTTTAAAAAATGTCACTAAGAAATATAATATGTGGTATCATATATGAGCTTTTGCATGTCGATTATTGACAAAATTGTCTGTGAAAAATTATTTCAAAATATTATGTGAAATGGGATTACGTGCTTGTACTTAATATATATAGTATGTTAGTTCTTTTTGTACTTTTGTTATTACTATGATTTTTATTTTTGAGGTGTACAAATGAGTTTATTTTTTACATAAAATTCATTTATATATTGTAATACCTTATTTAGGGATGACAATGGAGCGGGTATGGCACGGGTCAATCATTTTCACCCCCCGTCCTGTCTAGTAATTTTGTTAACTTACCTTATACCCATATCCGATTAAAGTGGGACAGGGCGGGGTGGGGCATTATTTTTGCTTTTCTTTTTTTATGTCCTCAGTTAGTAAATATTAATAATTCTTTACTATTTTGTTAGAAACAACTTATATTCTCTCTTTAAAAATGATAATAAATCTGTTATTTTTGTTTGATAAAAATTTAAATTTGGAATTAACTTTAAATGGGGTAGGTAGCAGGAGCGAGGATTATATTTCTCATACCCGCTTCGTGACAATGACCCTCGCTCCGTACTCGTCCCATTTACCTGATTAGGCGGGTAACCTCCCCCCCCCCCATTCGGGGATGACCACACGGGTATCGAGTTGAGCGAGTTTTTTTGTCATCCCTAACTTTATTGGATTATCCAGAACTTAAGATGATAAGTGTTAAACTATGTCTAATAGAATGTTAAATTAACACTAATGTGTATGCCTTTCATGTCATGTTAATTTGGTTATTTAAATAATGTATGTGTTTTAAATAAGAAATCCTAAAAATTGGTACTTAGTTTATACTCAATAATAGCTGATTATACCATCTATTGTAATATGACACGTCAGTGACGTCACTTATCGTGAAAGTTTTATAAAGAAATAATTTGATTGTCCTATGTTAAATTTTTATGTCGACTAGGAACTTGAATTTATTTGGTACTTTTCATCATGTTAGAATTTCATATAGTACGGGGTCATGTTTAATATACTTGAACATTTATGTGACTCTATTTTAAGATCTAGGGATATTTGATTCGTGAACAACCAAGGCATCGTTCCAGTTGTAATGTATCAAAATCTTAAATAGAGGATAACTGCAATTATTTGATATGTTTTAATTTCGAGAATGAAATTTATTTTTACAGGAAGGATTTGTAACACCGCGCGTTCTTCTTCATATCATTATTGTTTATAATATGACGTTTGTCCTTATATTTAATTTTTAACTCATAATTTAATGTTGTCATGACTAATTATTTTTCTGTAGTGGGATGCACCTTGGACACCCTAAACGATCTCATGCCTATTAAAATAAATTTTCATAAGATGAAACAAACTATAAACTAAGTTACAGATATAGTTAACTTATTATATATTTTCCACTAATTAAATTTTATTTCACTTAATTGACCTGATAATTAGAAAACAATTAAATTATTTTAGTACACTAATTGCCAAATGATTGGTATTTAGTTACCTAATTGGAAGCAATGCTGTTACTCATAATTGATGCTTTAAAATTAGAATTAGAGATTCTTATGCAGTTTTAAAGGAAATATAATCATTATTTACCCTTTCATATCAAAATTAAGGCCTCATGTGTTACCTATATTCTTCTTTGGATAAAATTATTTGTACAAAATTCATGCATGCGGGTCTCCCTTGCATCAAAAATTTTGGCCATGCGGTCCTTACCATTCTATTGTGAGAGTGTGTAAAACTTTTAGTACAAATGTGTATGTACATGTAGCACAATCATTCTTCTTTTTCTTCATCTTCATTGACTTGGGATTCCAACGCATGAGGTATTATAATTTTTTATTCTATTTTGTTATCTTATGGTCAAACTATCTCAATGCCTTTGCAATATATAGTAGAAAGATTGAACTAATTGGTCATTCCATTTTCTGTAAAGCACACGTAGGTACAGTGTAAATATTCATATAATTTAATTTTTAGAGCAAATCCATTTAAGTATAAATTGAATTTAAGTTAGTGAATGACTTGTTTTATTATTGGTTTTTTAGGTTTCAAGTAATTAAAATTTAGTAATTTATTTCCCAAAATGAATGGATGAATGAGTGGAAATTTTATTCGTATAGGATATAAAGTGTTGTTCATTTAATGGATAATTAGAACAAAATATTCCTAGCTTTCAATATTATTCTACAAAACGTCCCTACATTTCATTTTTTGGCATTTTCACATTTCATTGTGAAAAATGTCATTTTCTCAATAAAAAATATAAAATGATAAATATACCATCCTATTTAAACAAAATAATAATAATAATAATAATAATAATAATAATAATAATAATAAT
>NC_036247.1:18925129-18929293 GCF_002742605.1 Olea europaea var. sylvestris
TAGTAGTAGTAGTAATAATAATAATAATAATAATAATAATAATAATAATAATAATAATAATAGAAAGCATCATTCTGGGTTGAAAGTAATTTTGGCAATTAAGTTCCACTTTTAAATCTCTATATGATTATGAGCATTTTCTATTTTATATGTTCGGTCCTAATGTCAATATCTATTTTATCTTAATCTAATAAAGATTGATTATCAAGAATGAATATTTTTGAAATTTTTAAATGATTGGTAGTTATCTATGATAATGGCACGTAGATCTATGGGGGAATTACTAATGATTTCAAGTAAGTACGCATTCCCTTGTCTTCATGCGCATGTTATATTGTTGAATATATAAATGTGTTAACTAAATTTATTATTATATGAACTTGATATTTGATTATTACGTTTTATTTCATTGATGATTCTCATGACATATTCATACACATCAATGCATTCATAAGCATATATGAAGTTTCAAGGAATGAAAAGTTTCCAAATGTCATGAGTTAAAAAAATATTTTTAAAGATATGTACCTTGAATATTTTGTTAAGAGGTTTATGTTTATGCCATAAAAGGTATGAGCAGAAAATGGAATGTGGTAGACAAATGCACCCAACCAATATTCAATGATAATATTAGAATAATCCCTTTGTGGAACTATCAATGGTACGAACTGGGTTCTAAATAATAATTGTCTACTACATTCTTATTTGCTTGATGATGCACGAAGTGAGCTTATAATGTTAACGTTAAGTTTTTAAAGAAATTGAAGAAAATGGGATAAATATTGAGAAATACTTTTTATTTTAAAATAATTCATATACATATCATAAGTATGCATTATACTTATGATATGTATGATATGTGCTTACTGAGCGGTTGTTCATTCCATGCTATCACTCTTTATTTTCAGAGGATGATGACATGATGATTCGAGATGCAACTTGTGGTGACACTGACTCAGTATTATCACATTTAAATATTGAAGTCATTTTGTAAATAAAGTAAACATTCAATTTGATTGTCTTATATTTTTATTAAGCACATTTTTATTATTTGAAATAATAAATCATTGATGTTTATTATGTTCAAGAAAAAAATAAATTGTCTCTCCATATTTATTATTTTAAGAAAAAAATTAATGATAATAATTTCATAAAACTTATATTATATCTCGACTCAATTAATCAAATCTTGAATCACGTAGACACATTGCATAAAGTCTAAATAGCTTATTTGCCTCAAAACATCAAACACTTATAAGGGTCTTGTAGTCTTAATATCTTCCTTGATTTAAAACATCAAATACTTATAAGGATACCATATCTCAACTCAATTAACTAAGTTGAATCACATAAACATACATTACATGTAGTCTAAATAGCTTCTTTATTGCAAAACATCAAACACTTACAAGGGTATTGTATCTCAACTCAATTAATCAAGTCTTGAATAGCATCACCATATTGCGTGTAGTCTAAATGCCTTATTTGATACCAAAAAACTCAATTAATCAAGTCTCGAATAACATCAACATATTGCATATAGTCTAAATGCCTTCTTTGACACGAAACATAAAATACTTACAAGGATATTGTATGTTAACTCAATTAACTGAATTGAATCACTTTGACATATTTCTAGTAGTCTTAATTGCTTCTTTGCTACAAAACATCAAACAATTATAAGGATATTGCATTCCAATTCAATCAAGTTTGATTTTTTTTTTTTTTTTATTTTACCTAAATGCAATTATGGTTAGAGTAAACAAATTCATGGTATGAATCATACGACAATGGCTCAACCAAAACATAAATCTGGCATGAAAATCTTCG
Organism: Olea europaea var. sylvestris; assembly: GCF_002742605.1. NCBI lineage: Eukaryota > Viridiplantae > Streptophyta > Magnoliopsida > Lamiales > Oleaceae > Olea > Olea europaea. Next base: position 18,926,960 of record NC_036247.1, read on the forward strand.
AAAGTTCCTTTAGCACAATTTATCGAACATCTATAAGGATGCATTTATTTTCAACCATCTTTAGCACAAAGCATCAAATGTTTTTGGGGAGAATTTCATCTCAACTCAAAGAAGCAAGTATTTCATCAAATAAATACATTGAATATACAAATTTCAACAAGAATATGTTAAAAAATCTCTGAAGAATTTCAAAGAGAGAGAAACTATTTTCTTGTGATGGGCATCATTGCACTTTGACATTTGAATAATTTGCACGTCTTAGAATGATTCGATATGTGCCTTATAGATATAGTAAGGCATCTGTATAATAGTAACATATACATGAAAGCTTTTTAAAGATTGAAGTGGCAAGAGCAAATGATTCATTCCCCAAAAATATATGTTTAACAAAATTGCAAACATAATTATCTGATTAAAATAATCTATATGCACATGGTATAATCGCCTTAGGAAATATTTGTTGAAGGTGAATTGTACAATGATGACATTTGCCTCATGTATTTTTATAAAGAAATCAAATATTTGATTTACAATTGTGTCATTTCATGTTGATAATATAAATCTAATAGGAGTAAAGATCTCAAAATAATAATAATAATAATAATAATAATAATAATAATAATAATAATAATAATAATAATAATAATAATAATAATAATTGAAAATTACTTAAAAAATGAGTTTAAGATGAAATATTTGGGAAAAACAAAATTTTGTCTAGAGTTGCAAAATGAATATTTCACAGAATGATTATATGTTCATAAATCTTTATATAAAAAAGTATTAAATCATTTTTATATGGATAAAATACATCAACTAACAATTGAACAACCATACTTGATGTGAAAAACGATACGGCTTGTTCACTTGAAAATAGGAAAAATATTCTTGATCTTGGAATACCATACCTAAGTGATATTTGATCATTAATGTATATTGCAAATTACACTCGACCAAACATAGTTTTTTCTATTAATCTGATTGTTAGAGGTAGCTCTACACTCACTCAAAGACATTGAAATGATGTTAAGCACATTCTTCATTATCCAATAGGTGCTAATGACGTTGGAGTATTTTATTCACAAAAAATTGACTCTTCTTTACTTGGATATGTAGATGTAAATTATTTTTATGAACCACACAAATCTAAATCACAAATAAGATATGTATTTACATGTGAAGGAATAACTAGATTATGAAGATCAGTACAACAAAGTTTGATTTAACAACTTTAAATCATTCTAAAATTATTGCAATTCAACTTAAGTCTCTTATAAAGTAGAGGTTTTGAGTTTGAATTTTAGGGGATGTGAGAGAAAGCCATGAGGGATAAAATAGCTTAAACTCTCCCAAAGTGGACAATACATAAAATAACGGATTGGGCATATATGATCAATGAATTCACTTAAAAAGATAATGTCATTCACTTATACATAAAGGCAACGTTTACATTCAAGAAATTAATACACGACATATGAATGTATCGATTCAAAGATTTTCGATGATTAATATTAGGGAGAGTAGCTCTTCTCTTTACATTGACTCGGGTTTTATTCTATTGAATTTTATGACAAGGTTTTAATGAGACAATATTTATTTTAATACTCCAAAAATAATTGCACTCTTTTTTTCTTCATTTGATATTTTTGTTTCACTGTATTTTCACCAAACAAAGTTTTTAATGAGGGCAAATATTGTGTAATAAATTATTCAAGAAGAAGTGTTGTAAATTAAATATTAAATGACTATCGTATCCCTATATTCCTAATTATTACGGTTATTGTACTTCTACATACTGTACTGCAATCTTAATTCAGATATACAAATATAGTGCTTCTCAATAAAATACTCACAACTGGATTGACTCTTTCTACTCTCTTTTATTTTCTATCTAATATATAACAGATATGTCTATATTTTAGGAATGAGTAGTTTTATAGCATTTACTTAGAACGTAAAATGAGCTAAATTGGGAAAAATGAAATTATTTTGCATTTTATGCTTTAGTTACTCAAAAACTCATTTTGGATGTCGGTGACGTTATCGTTTTCATTTTTCTTCCTATTTTGTTTTATTTTTAGTTACAGAAAATGAGTTTGTATCAATTTGCGTTGTACGCATTCGTGATATTACTATTATTTCATTGAATTTGTGTGTGTAGGACGAAAAACAACTCTCCTTATTATCAACATATCGTCGTTTTTGGAAAAACGAGTTTTTATGAATATTGAGAATATATGACGGTAACACATTTTGAACCCTAGATTGATATTTAACACTGCATTCATAAACAGCGTTACTCTATGCCCGAATTGAAAAGAACCGATTCATTTC
>NC_036247.1:18930072-19042126 GCF_002742605.1 Olea europaea var. sylvestris
TTTGACTTAGATGGTTCAGTAGAATTTGACAGAGTCATTTCCACAAACACCTGTTCGACAACTAAACAAGGCCACTATTCCATTGTTGTTGAGTCAATTTCTCCGGCACCAGCTCCAGCTACTGGAGGTGGTGGTAACAGTGAAGCGGGCGGAGGATCCACCGTCTCCGGCGGCGGAAAAGGGCATCGGAAGGTGGGGATAATTGTTGGGCCTGCTGTGGGAGGAGCAATTTTATTGGCTTGTTTGAGCATGTTATTTTATTGTGCATATAGGTGCAGACGCCGGAAAAAGATACAGAAAATGGAAGAGATCTCGGAAATGGGAGTGGCGTTACCAATGACAAGAGTTGCGTATACAAAGGCGCCTGTTGCATTGGAGACTCGAACGAGGCCTCTGTTAGAGAATGAATTTGTGCCATAGTCTTGGTGAGAGTACAGTGGACAAACATTTAATTTCTTTCCTTTCTTTTTTTCCCTTCATGTCGAGTACTTTACAGTCCACCTTACTTGACAAGCGATTAATTCAATTTTTCTCTATTTTCGATCTCTTCTTGCGTTGGAGACTCAAACTAGATTAGGGAATGAATTTATGTCATAATCCTCGAGAGCGACATTTTTTTGTTATGTAACAGCAGTACGATGAATAATAATTTAACATCTTTTTCTCAGTACGGTCGAATAATAGTATACAATCCACCCTACTCAACAAGTTATTACTTTCACAATTTGGATCACTACTTGTGATGGAGACTCAAACTAGAGTTGTGAATGAATTTGTACTGTAGTCTTCAATTATATTTCATGAATTCATTACTTTTCAATTATATGTATCATTAACTTTTATTAAAATCTATTAAAAATATGATTTTTAACTAAATTATCTAGTAAATTTCATTTCTCAATACTAAGGGTGCGGTTGATTTCTATTTTCATTTTCAAAACGTTTTTTAGTTTTCCTCGAAAACGGCCCGTTTTTCGCTTTTTGAACGTTTTCGACATTTATAACTGAAAACGATAAAAAGTCGTTTTGCATTTTCAGTTATAAATTTTAACTCATTTTCTAAAATACGTTTTCGAAAACGACGGACCAAACGTGTTTTCCACGTTTTCGAAAACGAAAAACGAAAAATGGATCGAAAACGGCAAACCAATCACGGACTAACATTGTGACAATTGTCACAAAAAATTATATTTTTATTTTTATTCTATTACTGTCCTTACCTTGGCCCACGAAGCCATTAATTCAATTGATACTCATTTTAAATGATGTTATTACTTTCTGCTGCTACTACTTTTGATTACAGTTACATGCTATAATTACTTCATATATCCCAAGAGAATTGAATTGTCGGAGAAATTATGTGCTAATTAAATGCAATTAGGAATGGATTTTAAGGTTCAACCGAGAAAATCGAGTTTCACACAAGAAATCAAATAGGTCAGTCGTATATCAACTCAGTTACACGATAAAGACGCATAATATATTAAGAATTAAGCCAAATGACCACATTTGTTGACACAAAGGTTGACACACCTCTCACAGCCGAGGTGTGGGGCCCACGTCAATAAAATAATGTCGACATCCCCATGTGAGTATGTTATGTCAACCGATGTGTCAACAAATATGGCTATGTAGCATAACCCATATATTAAAGTTAGGACAAAACTCGATCGATTGTCAACTCAATCCAGAATCGGCTGAACTAGACAATGCTGAGCAGGTTATGCTATTGTCTTATCCAATAAATAAATAAATGGAGAAATAGAAGCTTTCTTTGGTATTGGTATTTTAATTGAATGTTTCGGTATTTATTTATTTATTTATTTGATGACCGTGGGTATCCAAATCAACTTACACGCACTTCGACTAATCTAACGGTCCTAAAATTTACGGTCGAGTACTCACCCTAGTGATCCCGAGGTGACTCGAACTGATGACCATTGGGGAGCAAACTCAAAACCTGACCACTGAACTGCCTTTTAAGGTTGATTTTTCGATATTTATATTAATGAAAAGTAGCTTCTCTTTGTCAAATCACTTGAGTTTTTACTAGACTTTCAGTTCGACTATGATTCGAACTTTTAGAAACTCAAACCCTAAACTTTTTCTAGCTTGATGCACGAGTCGGGTTTAAAAACATTGAAACAAACAAGTTGTCTGTCACAGGAGTGTAAATGTTGAAATTATGGAAGACGTATCCAAATGACAGCTATTAGATATACACATTAAAGTTCGTGTTTCTATACAAGAAAGTGACAAATGATCACACACAAACACAAAAGTCTGGGATGTGAATCACTAGTCACCAGTGCACGTGAGTTTCTAACTTATTCTATGGCTTTTATTATTTTCTGTCCACATGCCAACAATTTTCAAGATTAGAGACTGTAAATTCACTTTTAAAGTGGAAAACAACATGTTCTTAACATATGCTAAATTAGAGTAACTATGCTAGAGTAAAAATAAATAAATTAAATAATGCTATTTTTAATCGCTCACTACGAAAATCGTTATACGTAACATGAATATGACAGATGATTATTTGATATATTAATGTGATAATCTTTTATCGACTTACACATCAGATAACTATCTGTCATGTGCATGTTATGTAGGACGATTGGTGTTGTGAACGACTACAAATAGTTTTATTCATAAAAATTGACATGCTTAAGAGGCAATGTGACATGGCCAGTCGACTGGACATGACATGACATCAGCATCAAAGAAATTAAACAAAGATCAAACCTAAGCGAAGAGCTCAACTTATGTTACAAAAAGGTCAGTCAGCCATTACTATTACGCTTTGGTCATTCTAAGAATGTGAATGCTCTAGCCAAACAATGTGACAACTATAACCAGACCAAAAAGCTCAGATCCAATATTTTCATAGAAGCTAGCACAGGTTGAAATCCTTAAGCTCACTAAATTATGCCTTGCTTGGTGCTCACGCACGACAAGCTTGGCCTAGCACAAGCATGCCCAACAAGCTAAGCAAGGCGGATTCAGCCGAGAATCTGCTGCTTCTTCAAGCTTGGGTCGGGTCAACAATGGCAAATAGCAACTGTGCTAATTGGGCTACTTGGCCTTGTGAAAGATCAATTGGATCGAGCATCCACCTTGAGCAAACCAATTTATATGGCCATCCACCTCTAATACGAGAAATTTTTCGATTTAGGAGAGTAAGCGAGAAGCTCAGGCTCTCATTTGTAATTCACGATGACCCCATCAAAGTTACATATATTACACAATTACTATCCTACACGATCTTTGACTTGATGGTAAGAGAATGTCAATTGATGGCCCAGGCAGTATAAAATCCATTGCTGATTGTTAATAATTAGATCGTCTGATATATCGAAATAAATGGTGTGGGTTACTGACTTATACACATTTTTTTCTATCACAAACTGTTATAAGTCCAAAAAAGCCAAAAAGAAAAAGTTGCGAAGTTCATTGATGTAATCATATGAAGTAGGATTCTATTAAAGAGATAAGATTGGATTCATATTTTGTTAATTATAAGATTTTATGCATTAAAATTAAAATTTTCAGCACACCCATCATGTGCAAACAAGTGGTTGCGTAACAAGCCTCCCCGGACATAGCCTAGTGGTGCAAAGGACGGGAGTGAGATTCGATTCCTAAAACATGAAATTGAACTCCTTGTAAGCACAGTATACAAACAGCTCTTATTTCCTGACCTCCTGGGACACATCCTGCGATTTACTTCCCACACAAAACTCTAGAGACGAGACAGTGGGAACCCTCAAGGTTGGTGTTCAACCTTTAAGTAGTTGCGTAACAAATAAAATTCTGGTAACTAACTTAAATTCTTGGTCATTGTGCCCCATTTGGTCCTCATTCTTTTCAAATTTTAATTGTTGAAATAGTGATTTTTTGAAAAATGTGTATTTGAAAAAGAATGAAAGATTTTTGATCTCCGTGTAATATTATTTTATGAAATATTGTATAGTTGAAAATAAGAGAGAGAGAGAATGAGAATAAGAATGGGGGGAAAAAGAGGCTGTATGTTCCAACACTAACAAAGTTACATCACATTAAAAAGGGTAATTAAACTGTTCAAAGTACCACAGAATAAATACCTCACACCAGGAAATAAATATTGACAAATGTATCAGAAATTTAACACAATCAAGCTCCTACACTTCATCCAAAAAAAGGATGAAATATTTAAAAAGCAAGTATTTGAAGTCTCAGAAATAACAGCATAACTCAAAAACTAAATGTGAAGAAGATGGAGCCGATCACCACCATATCTCTTCGTTATCCTAGGCAGATTCAGCCTGAGATAAAAATGCTCTTCCTGGTTGACGCAGAGCCAGTGGTCCATGACATCCCAGAAGCTGCAAAATCAAATACAAAATTTTCTCATAAACAGTGAACGGCCCCCAAGAGTTTAGACAATAAAGCAGCATATGTAAAGATAAACATGAAAAAAGGGAAAACAGCTGCAAATATTTTAATTAATCCTTAAGGTCACAACTAACCTTAGCATTCACACCATCAGATAGAATCCGATTCTCAGATTTCCACTTCAGGTAATCAGTGCGGCTGTGTTTAGTGAACCCCCTGAAATTCAAGATAAATAGCAATACTTTAATAATATGTACGTGAATGGGGCAGTCGTCTAGACAAAAACATCATGTTTTCCAAACTACAAAATGTCTCAATTAATCCAAAATGAAAGCCAATAGGAAAGGAGCATACCATTTCCTGCTGACAATAATCTTTTGACGGCCAGGGAATTTGAACTTTGCACGGCGCAATGCTTCCTGCGCATTGTGGCTGTTGCTATCTTTGCAGCGAACAGAGAGGAGCACCTGGCCAATAGCAACACGGGCACAAACCCCTTGAGGCTTGCCAAAAGCACCCCTCATACCAGTTTGGAGCCTATCAGCTCCAGCACATGACAACATCTTGTTAATTCGCAACACATGAAAAGGGTGCACACGGACCCTCAGGTGGAAAGCATCCTTTCCTGCAAACTTAGTCATGTACTTATTGCAGGCAATACGAGCAGCTTCAAGTGCTTCACTAGACACATTTTCCTTTTCCCAACTGACCAAGTGCACGCAGAAAGGGAACTCATCAACTCCCTTCTTCTTCATCCCTACATCGTAAATCCTGATCTTGGGATCTGGCACACCACGGCAGAACCGTGATTTTGGGTATGGCTTATTCTTTATTTGACGATAGCACCTAGCAGGTCCTGCGTACAAGTAGTCAACCCATCAAAACAATGTACTGCATTTTCTATTTCCTAAGATAATAAAAAGACAATTTTCATTTCCAGAAGTATTTGATACTCAATCCACCTTAGGAATGCTACACACTTGGAAACTCAGAATAGTCTCATAAATCCAAAATATGATTAAATGAAAATAACATCAAGCAGCCTATCTAAGATTAATACATTACTTTCCAGATACATTGCATTAACATAGTTAGCAATTCAATATAGAAAAACAGATAACAATTTACTGAATGATGACAAGAAACAAAAAATAATTAGCAATAGATATTCAAGTATAACAAGATTGACATGATTTACAAAATCAACGGTTACCAGCCTCATAAATAAAGTTATCCTCTCGTCATAAACAGAACCTCATGAACGTAAAAACCCACACAAGCCAAAGTTATACACACATCTCACTTAAAATTAGAGGTTTTATACTTTCCAGTGAACCAGAACATAACCTACTTAGCACCTAATATTTACATTTCTAAATAAAACAATCCTATGATCATAATTGATGAAACTATCTCATTCACCAAATAAAAATTCAGTAGCACAATACAAATTAAAATTGTATACCCTAACAACGTCACATGCATCACCAAAGCCTAATATCCCTACAAATAAACCTAAAAAAGGCTTTCAAATATCAATAAAACCATGGATCCATCATAACAACCTTAATAAAAAGGTCAGCAACACTAAAAAATTTTCCAAAATCAATTTAATTCATACCATCAAACAAATAATGCAAAAAATAATTCCTACAGCATCATTTTATCACAAGTCAAAATATAAATACCACAAAAGCATGAATATATCTATCTATACATTTACATATTCATACCATCTAACAAATAACATAGAAAATAATTCCTCCAGAATCATTTCATCACAAGTCAAAATAGATATACAACAATATGTATCTCTGTATCTAGCTATACATATACATCACATATATGCGTGTACGAATCCATATTGCCTTACTTCTCCCCATGGCGAATTTTCCGCTTTGTTGGTCTGCGGCCTAAAATTGAGAAATGACGTACAAACTCGTGGATTTGGGAGAAGTTCTATTTATATACTTAGGGTTGGGTTGGGGGAAGTCTTTTTTTTGGGGTGGGGAGAAAGAGAGACTTTTAAAAATGGTGTTGCCAAATAAAGGAAATTTCATTTTCACTTGTTGAATTCTTAAAATTATGACAATGACTTATTGAGTGTTAAAAGACAAAAATGTCCTTCAGTGTATTATGTAATTAAAAAAAAATTGTTTAAAAAGACATTATTATCCTTTTGTTAACAAATAAAAATCAAACGTTTTCCACTTAAAATATCAAAATCAGCAAACTTCTCATATTCATTTACTCTAACACAGATAAAAACGATTTCATCTTTCATCTGCTCGAGATCAAGATTTGAAAAATTCATCGAACGCGGTAGCTGAAATTTTTTTATATCAATCTCATCAGATCAATAATAATTAGCACAAAATCTTCCTCACTTTCGTTGTTTTTTTTTGGGGAAAACATCTTTTCGTTTTTTGAAAGATTACACCCTCACCTTTACCATTTTTTTGCGCAAAATATCATTCTGTTAACTTTTCGTTAAAATGCTCCGTTAAATCAAAAGGTAATTAGTACAAAATGTTCCTATCTTTCAATGTTATAGTGCAAAACGTTCCTACCTTACATTTTTTTAGCATAATTAGCACAAAATGTTACCTTTCAATGTTATTGTGCAAAACGTCCATACCTTTCATTTTTAGTATTTTCACCCCTACCTTTCACCTTTTATTGTGCAATACGTCATTTTCATTCATTTTTCAAAAAAATGGAGATTTTACCCTCCTATTTAAATAAAATAAAAAGAAAAAAAAAGAAAGATAAATAATTAATAGCAATCATAGTCCTAAATCTTTCAAAATATTACAGATAAATCCTAAATTCTCCACTACCGCCACTTTTACAACTCCACCAAGCTACCACCTATAGATTCATATACCACCATCTTTTGGCCACAACACTTATCGGACTCCACCACCACCAGCCTCGCCTCATTCTCCCCAATATCCTCCTCCATAGTATTGATCATTAATATGTCTGAAACAACCACATTTAAAGGTGGTGTTATGTTGATTTATAGTTGGCAGCTTGATAGGTTGTGAAAGTGGTAGTGGTTGATAATTTATGATTTCTTTGTAATTTTTTAAAAATTTAAGGACTATGGTTGCAGTTAGTAATTATTTTTTTCTTTTATTTTATTTGAATAGGAGGGTAAAATTGTCATTTTATTGAAAAATGTATGAGAATGACCTTTTTCGCAATGAAAGGTGAAAGGTAGGGGTGAAAATGCTAAAAAATGAAAGGGAGAGACTTTTGCACAATAACATTGAAAGGTAGGGACCTTTTGTGCTAATTATGCCAAAAAATGAAATATAGAGACGTTTTGCACAATAATATTGAAAGGTAGGGACCTTTTGTGCTAATTACCGTTTGATTTAACAGAGTATTTTAATAGGGAGTTGACAGAATGACGTTTTACACAAAAAAAAAGGTAAAGGTGAGGGTGTAATCCGTCAAAAAATGAAAGGTATGGACGTTTTCTACAAAAATATCGAAAGGTAGGGACGTTTTGTGCTAATTACCCTTTTAAAAATGGTGTTGTCAAATAACGGAAATTTCATTTTAACTTGTTGAATTCTTAAAATTATGACAACGACTATTGAGTGTTAAAAGATAAAAATGCCCTTAAGTACATTATGCAATTATAAAAGATTGTTTTGTTTAAAAGACATTATTACCCTTTTGTTAACAAATAAAAATCAAACACTTTCCACTTAAAATATCAAAATCAGCAAACTTTTCATATTTATTTACTCCAACACAGATAAAAACGCTTTCATCTTTCATCTTTCATCTGCTAGAAGCTCAAAATTTGAAAAATTCATCGAACGCAGTAGCTGAAAATTTTTTATATCATCCTCATCATATCAGTAAGTTTATAATACGTATATTTAATTTTGTTTTCGTTAAATTATTTTACGTTTGCATAGATAAAATTTATTTCGACATATATGTTAATGTAGATAGTTTTATTACTAGATCTGTGAAAAATTTTAAACTTTTGACGAGAAAAAATTCATCTGCATTAATACTAAAAAATTAATCTTCAAAAGTTTGGTGTGTTTATTTTGCCGAACAGCGAATTTGAACTGTCAACTGTCCAGTTAACAGATAAAAAACACGGCTGGACAACCGGACAATTTAACAATCGGCTGGAACAACCGAATCAAAACAAACTGTTTTAAATTTATTTTTTTCCCTATTTCGTTCAATATTTTCTTGCAATTAAAAATTCTTTTTTATCACGCAGATATGGTTGTAGTCCCAATTTGTTACATTGGTGATTTTGAATTGGACGAAAGAGATCGATAGGTATGAAAATGGACGAGCGATAAATGTGGTGGTATCTGAATTTCCATAACAGAAACAACAACGTATGCAGAACTCTATAATCTTTTATAGAACAAGCTAAATGTTGATCTGTCTCAGTATGACATGGAATTGAAATTTAAATTCAGTGACCATGAAGTTCTGAGTCCACATATGACGATTTCTTCTGATACCGAAATGAATTATCTGTTTAAAATGAACAATAGACACTCGACTCCGATTTGCGTGACTTTAGTGAGAAAGGATGTCGTCGAAGGTGAACAAGTAGACTCAGATAGAGGGGATAACAATGCTAATGATTTTTGGAATATGGTCCAGATAGCTCATGAAGATGAGGCGGTTATTCCAAAGATAGTTAGTCACAGAATTTCGTCCGTGGTTTACGACAATGAGTGTAAAAATGCAAATACTTTTATCGACAAGGATTTGATCTCTTTATCCTGACAGAGACATAAGCGGGGTGGGACCTCAGGGGCTGGATCGAGTGGACCGTCCTCTGACTCCTCCCATGTAGTTCCCGATAGTGAGGATTTGTATGTCGAGTGACCATTTGAAACGAAAAAAAGATTTGCAGGAAGCTCTGCACCTAATTGTACTGAAATACAACTTTGAATTCAAAGTGAAAAAATCAAACAAGTCGTTGACAATTGCTTACGTAGACGACAGTTGCTGTTGGCATTTGCGAGCGACGAAGATGAACACGAATGAGTGCTTTGTAGTTCATAAGTATGCACGGGAACATACTTGTGAATTGGGATTACGTCGAAATGATCACAAGCAAGCCCTAGCTTAGTTTATTGGTCGACAGATAATGCTCAAGTATCAGATCCTCGTACAATCTACAGACCATCAAATATCATTAATGACGTCCGTCGAGAATAGAGAGTAGTCTTGAGCTACCAGAAGGTCTGGAAGGCCAATGAATGTGCTTTTGAGGATTTAATGGGCTCTGCAGAGGAAAACTATGCTAAATTGGTCAGGTATTGCCATAATATGGAGAAAACTAATCCTGGCTCGAAATTTTTTATTGAGACGGAGGGTAGGAATTGCTTCAAATTCTTCTTCATGGCTCTTGGACAATGCATTCGGGGATTTAGAAATGCAATGCGACCCCTAATTCTAATTGATGGTACAACACTGAAATCTAAATATCAAGGCAAGTTGACTATTGCTATATATCAAGATGCCAACATCCAAATTTACCTTCTTACATTCGGCATAGTCGATAATTACTTGTCGATGCGGTGGTTCTTCACAAAGTTAAGGGATGTAATCGGGGAAGTTGATGACCTTGCATTTGTAACATATCAGGGACAGCCTTTAGTAAATGGTATCGCTGAAGTTTTTCCAGATGCACATCATGGGTATTGCATGTACCATATTCAAGGCAATCTGAAGACCAGGTATTGGGGCAAAAGTGTCGTTTCATTGTTCAAGAGAGCGGCTGAAGCCTACAGTGTTGAAAAGTGTAATAAGTTCATGGTTGAAATAGGAAGTAAATCATTCGATGCATGGGATTATCTAACAAAAATAGGGATTGAACATTGGTCGCGCTTGTTTTTTTCATCACATCAATACAACATGATGACGTCAAACAACGTGAAATCTTTCAATGCATTATTCAAGAAGGATCGAGAATTACCCATTCTTGCGCTGATTGAGAAAATCCGTACCAAGCTGTAACAGTGATTTCCTGATCGACATGCAGAATCACAAAATTGTACGAATGTGCTAGCCCCAACGCAAGAGGAAAAACTATTTAAAGCTGTAGAACTTGCGAGACAGTTGAATGTCGAACTACTAGATGAGTTGCCCTTCTCAGTGGAATGTGCACGTAATACAGCATACATGGTGGACTTGACTGATAACACATGCAGCTATAAAAAATTTCAGTTGGAGACTTTTTTGTGTGAGCATGTAGTCGCGGTTGCTATATATCGAGGATTTGCAGTTAGAACTTTGTGCTCTCATTACTATATGACTAATTATTGGAGAGCTGTGTACGCTGAGACAATTTTTCCTCTACTGAACGAACCTAAGTGAGAAGTCCTTGACCATATTTGCCCACTTAATACATTGTTGCCACCTCTCATTAAACTGCATGGTCCTGAACGTCCAAGTACGTCTAGAATATCATCTACTGGAGAATTTTCTCGACCGCGTAGGTGCAGCAGGTGCAAATCAGTAGGGCATATTCGCCAATATTGTACAAGTCGTGTTCCTCTAAATGATAGTTAGATCATTTGGTAATGTTGTCCATCTGAATTAAACAGTATTTGCATTTATTATACATTTACAAATTAATTGTCGTCGTAATTAATAATCATTTCATAATCCATCACAGTGTTTTACAAAACATTTCGTAAGTACAACAAATCAATATTTACAGTATTCACAATTATTTCATAATTATGAAAAAATTACAACTAATAATTACAATAAATCTATGGATCACCATTAAACTAGAATAAGTCGCACGCCAACTTATCGTGCCAACTCTATATTCAGGATTGGTTGATTCCATCAATCTTATATGCTATACTCAGAAATTCGATGTACTTTATTGCAAAAATGCCCCAATCGTCCATTCAAATGAAAAAAAATGAGTTCGATCAGTACCGTGAAGCCAAAAAAATTAAGTATTAAATTTAAAAAAATTTAGAACCACTTACGATATTGTCTGCCTCGCTGTGGTCGTGTCCCGCACGATGGCTAATCTGTCCTTCACAGTCAATCCCGTCTATCTAGCTATCATTGGGACAAACACAGCAATGAGCTCCAAATTTTGCTTGAGCTGACCATGTGTCAGACATGAATGATCGGGGTCGTACAAGTATATAGTAGACTCAGCGAACACAATCTCCAAGGTCATGCAGTGATGATTCACAATCACTGGTGTGTACATATGTGTACAACCCTCCCATGACTTCCTCCCGACACATGGCCACATCCTTATGGTCCACTCGAGCATGTAGTCGAGCACCGCGTACTTCTTGTCGGTAGGTTGGAGCTACCCTCAATGTCAACACTTTGTCCGAACTCGAAATTGAGTATGACTCGGCCAGGACTGTCAAATGAGCTCGGATATCTTTGAACTTGATCATGCAACAAGTCCATAACCAGGTCGATGTGTGGCACTAAAAAATAACAATACAAAATAGAGTTATTTCATTACATAAACAAACTATGATGTACAAGTCATAAAAATTAACAATATGACTACTCACTTACATCGTCGGCAAGCCAGGCTCCTAAAGTGATGATGTCATGAAACCACTTATAAGAATTAGAGATCGTCACAATACCTATCATACGGCTGGTCCTGACAAAAGAAATAGAGAAATGTAACGATCACTGGTATGTACTAATATCACTAATATCATGAATACTAACTCGAGCAACATTCTTCTCTGTCTCGAACACTTTCCACTTGGCATGGTCCATCTCCCGAAATAGGTTGGGGATCGTCCCATCGACAAACTTCCTCATTTTCGTGTCAGCCGTGAAGGAAGAGACAATGTACCGTGACGACACTCTCGGCCTCTTGCTTAACACCATCTCCGGCAAGTTAACAGCACGCTTTTTTGACCCAGTCACGGTCTTCGTCCTCCCCTCATCCACCTCGGGCATCATTCCCTCCTCTGTCCTAGTCGTCACCACCTCCTCGACCGTCACTCCCGTCCTCGAGGGGCCCACCACCTCATCTACCAGTGTCAACACCACCTTCTCGACCCCCTCATCCGCTATCATCAGCACCACCTCCTCAATCGTCGCTCCCGTCCCCAACGGGGTCACCTCCTCCTCTGACCTTGAGGCCATCCCCTCCTCCGCCCTCGGGTCCACCCTATCCTCTATGGACCGAAAAAAGGAGTCTCATGCATCCTCCGACCACGACCGTGGATGACCCCCATCTCTATCCTCTCGATCACCAGATCGTCACCTCCGTCAACCCATCGCCTGTCTGCTATATCACCTTGAAGTGCTGTCACTTCATCATGAAGGTCCCCTAAATGCCCACGTAGCACTCCAATATCATCAGCTATATCCTCGACCCTCCCTACCAACTGACGTCCCAGATCGTCGACCTACTCCACCATATCTCGACGTAGCGTGCCGACCTCCTCTAAAATAACTCCTATCAACTGTCGACGCAGTGCGCCGACCTCTCCTGATATAACTCCTCTCAGCTCTCAATGTAGCGAGTCGACCTCCCCTGATATAACTCATGTTAGCTCTTGACGCAGCGCGCCGACCTCTTACACCATAAATCCAATCAGGGGATGTTACAGATTATCAGAATAATCACCCTGAAGGGGAGGAAGTAACGTCGGCGGCGGAGGTGATGCCCTCAATGGAGATGATGCCCTCGGTGGAGGTTATGCCCGATCAACTGGCTCGCGATCCTGCACAAACTTATATATTATTAACTTATTCAATAATTGTTATCTCATACAAAATATTAATCAATAATTCACTTACCCAGTCTCGATCGGGGATCGAATCGGAAATCTGGTCATCCTGGGCATGCAGAACCGCTACTTCACGCATGAGACCCTGTGGCTCTTCCTCCATCAACGGCGTCAAATGAGTTATTACTTCAAGCTAAGATATTGACATTTTAAAAAAATAAAATCATGTAATGTTACACTTTGTACAATATAAATCACAAATTTATAATACTCACATGAGGGTCATTGAGGAGAGCCAATAATTGTTTCCCAATGGGACATCCCTCCGTTCGAGATGCTCGCCAATGGTGCATCCGAGGGCAGCGTGTCTCATCTTGCCGTGTAAAGCGGGTACCCAATATGGAGATAGTCTCATACGCCCAGACCTACAATACATAAATTAGTACATACAAATTCAATAAAAAAATATTTTAACATTGATCGCATTAATCATTTACTTGCAGCACCAAGGGGAATCTATACGTGTCGTACTTACGCATGGGCCCCTTGGGCTTCGAGTGTGGTATGGTGAAGATGTGGACGGTGTTATCGAAATATCGGCTGTCCCACGGACAGCTGTTGAAACGATTTATGTCGTTGACGATCTCGAGGTGGAAGAGGTTGATTGTAGTCTTCTTGTGGTGACACCGCATCATGCTCTCAATGATGTAGACCAGACCTAACTTCAGTCTGTCCAACATCTCGTCACACCTCCTGATCGCGTCCATCAACTGAGGCAAAACCACCGCTCCCTATCCCTGGAAGTAAGTTTTTTGCAGCCTATTTCTTCTCTAAGCCCGTCGCTAGTTGTCACATCGCCCGTAATCTTCAATCCAGTCAGCAGGGCAAACTCGAACATGGAAAAGCTAGCGACTTTACCCCCGAAGTCGAAGTGGAGGGTATCGCTGTCAACTGGACTCAGCAGCCGACATAAAAGAGCGTCGATCATCTGATCCGAATACTGCAACTCTCTCATAGGGTATAGAAGCCACAGAAAGGACTGACGCAGCATATCTGTATGCTGATCGTCTAGCAGCTCCAAGACTTGGGTGAAGCTGTCAAAGTTACTGTTCCACGTAACTTTGTTTGGCATCTGTCTCAACTCTGCATCCAAAAGATAATCCATCCTAAAAAAATTGAAACAAAATATTAGAACATTGTATATGAAATAATGGAATGAAACATAATAACCCAAAATTAAGAAATCTGAATTTTTAATTGTGTTTTTAAAATCACAAATATCTTTACATTAAAATTATAACTAAAATAAAAACTTAAATTTAAAATAAAATAAAATAAAAAATGATAATTAAATAAAAATAAAAATTTAAAGTTAGAATTAAAAATTTATTTGAAATTAATTTTAAAATAACAAATTTCTTTACATTAAAATTATATAAAATGAAAATTTAAATTCAAAATAAAATTACCATTACAATTAAATTTAAAATAAAAAGTTGAAATTAGAATTAAAAAAGTAATTTTAAAATTAATTTTAAAATAACAAATTTCTAAATTAAAATTATAACTAAAATGAAAATTTAAATTTAAAATAAAAAAATAGAAAACTAAAAATAAATTAAAAATAAAAATTATTTTGAAATTAATATTAAAATAAAAAATTTCTTAACATTAAAATTATAATTAAAAAATGTAAATTTAAAATAAAATTAAAATTTAATTTAAAATAAAATTAAAACTACAATTATATTTAAAATAAAATTTTGAAATTAGAATTAAAAAAAGTAATTTGAAAAATAATTTTAAAATAACAAATTTCTTTAAATTAAAATTATAACTAAAATGAAATTTAAAATTTAAAATAAAATTAAATATAAAACTAAAATTAAATAAAAATTAAAAATTAAAAATTAGAATTAAAAATTTATTTTGAAATTAATTTTAAAATAAAAAAACTTCTTTACATTAAAATTATAATTAAAAATGGAAATTTAAAATAAAATTACAATTACAATTAAATTTAATATAAAAAGTTGAAATTAGAATTACAAAAGTAATTTGAAATTTAATTTTAAAATAACAAATTTCTTTAAAGTAAAATTAAAATTAAAATTAAATAAAAAATTAAAATTAAATTAAATTAAAAAGAAAAAATTCGGGTTAATTAATTAATTTGAAAATAAAGTCTAAATTAGTAAATTTCTTTAAATTAAAATGAAAATGAAAATTTAAAATAAAATAAAATAAAAAACTGAGACTAAATTTAAAATAAAAATTTTAAATTAAAATTAAAAGTTTATTGTGGAATTAATTTTAAAATAAAAAATTTCTTTACATTAAAATTATAATTAAAAATGTAAATTTAAAATAAAATTACAATTATAATTAAATTTAAAATAAAAAGTTGAAATTAGAATTAAAAAATTAATTTTAAAATAACAATTTCTTTAAATTAAAATTATAACTAAAATGAAAATTTAAATTTCAAATAAAATAAAAAATTTAAAATAAATTAAAATTAAAAAGTCAAAATTTCGATTAAATAATTAATTTGAAAATAAATTCTAAATTAACAAATTTCTTTTAATTAATTTTGGAAATTTAATATGACAAAAAAAATCGACTGTTAACAGTCGACCGGCTACAATCAAAATCCATCTCCACTCGCTGGATTCCACCATTTTCGACAAGTTAGAGCTCCCCAAACACCAAAAATTGGCTAATACACTTCATCTATACGCAAATCTACCCTAAATCATGCATTTCATATCACAAAAATCATATTCCAACCAATAATCTAACTAAAATGAAACAAAACCCAATATTATAATTATAATTCCACAAAAACTAACCTTTACAACTCTTAAAAGCCGGCAACCGGAAGTTCTTTTGTGAGGGAGATGTCTGGACGGACGACTGTCAATGAATCTGATTTTTCCTTTCCAAACCGTTGATAGAGAGACAGAAAGATGGAGGGGTATTTTTGGAAACGTGTTTTTAAATTGTGTTTTTCGTTTTTTTTTAAATCAATCAAAAGTCAAAGTGGAAATAAGGGCGGGTCGAATGGCCATTTTCACTTATTTAATCAGAATTAGGCCTATGTTTCCCGACAATTTTCCTGGGCAAAGCTACTCGAGGAAAATACAGCTATCTCTCGTTCTTTTTTTCTCGATTATTTTCAACTACGCAATCTTCCATAAAATAATATTATACGTAAATAAAAAAAATTTCATTCTTTTCAATCACACATTTTTTCAAAAAAACACTACTCTAACCACTAAAATTTCGAAAGAATGGAAGCCGAATGAGGCTAATATTCCATTTTCATAAATCAAGATTTAAGTATCATAATACAAAAATCAAGTGATTATGTATTTTAAATAATAATATAAAATTAAACTAATTCAACCTATTATATTCCAAACCCTAATTTTCCCATCTCTCTCTCTCTCTCTCGCAAGATGCAGCCACCATCGTTGTCGCCGTGAAGACCCCTCACTTCTCTCCTCTTTCTCACAAATCATCGACGAATGTATTGGCGTCATCTGAAGCAACCAACTACGACGGTGTTGTGTGTAGTGGTGTTGGCAGTGTGCGCCGACAACATTTCTCCATAGGCACTGCAGATCTGGTTAGGTGTGGTGGGTACGTTGCGGTCGATGTCAGCATTTCTCCTTCATCTCTTCCCGCGTATGCGTGGGTATGGTGGTGCGTCATCATCAATCTGTGCTCAAATTTGGTGCTGTTAGTTTGGGTGCTGCGCTTCGCAGCCGTCGTCTCCAGTAATTTTTTGTGTGCAATGGTTGGGTACGATGGTAGTGTGCATTGTTAGTGTGTTGTGATCAGTGGTGGTGGTGTTGTAGTCAACGTTGGTGGCAGTTTTGTTGGTGGTGCGACGGCGGGTGAGGCGGAAAGAAAAGAATGTGACCATCTGCGGTAGTGGTAGATCAAGATCGGAGGTGGAAGTGGGTTGTTTGGTAGATGTGACCAACAATTTGATTAATTTGTGACTTGCAATTTGGTTATTTGTGACTAACAATTTAATTGTGACCTAAAAATTATTTCATTTGTGACTAACTAATTTGAAAAATGTGATCGATGAATAAGTTGTGATTTATAAAATTTGTGATTTGTGTTCGAAAGATATGAGCGAACCATTTAATTGTGACCTAAAAATTATATAATTTGTGATAAATTAATTTGAAAATTTGACGAATAAGTTGTAACTTTTAAAAATTTTGATGATAATATGTGACTAGTAAATAAGTTATGACCTATAATATGGCAATTGTGACCAAAAAATATGTAATGTTGTGACCATAATATATTATATTAAAAAATATTTTTTTAATTAATAAAATCATAATTATGACCTGATTTTTGAAAGTTTAGATGCAGTTTCTTAAAATTGAAATTGTGTATAGTTAATACCTTAATTATGTATTGTTCCCAAGCTACTTCAGTCATAATGGACCTTAATTTAGTATAAGCCGAAATTGACACAAATAGCACTACAATTGATCATATACTAATAGAATTTTTTTTTGGAATATTTTCTAACAAGTTAATTTCAGAAATGGTCACTGAAGTTTAAGTAAAATTTCAAATTGGCTATAAAGTATTTTTGTGTCCCTCATTTATTAACTAAAGTAAGATAATGCTACATTATTGGCCACTTTAGCAGAACCCACTCCTAATATTGACAGCTAAACCTAAACATCGACTAATGACCATTGTATCTTCGTAGTGAACATACAGACCATCAAAATAAAATGCAATTTTTACGAGAGATGACCTCACATTTAGCCAAAAATTAGTAAAATTCACTCCAAATATGACGGCGAATTGTTAAATTTTGACATCAAACGAACCATCGTTATGTTCATCGTAAAGTCACATTCCAATAAAATAAAACAGTGGAGCCAAAAATTCAAAATCGCTTCCTTTAACCCTAATCTTATTTTCATCATTAATAAATGGTAAAATGATTGTGATATGAGGCCAACTTGATCGACAATAAGTCCATGTGGATTAACAAATGCTAGACGTGAAAGTTTAATAGCGGCTAGATAGAATATAACCTCAAGCTAAAAGAGTGATCAAATATGTAACATTATTTAATGGTAAAGACTAAAGGAGTCACAAAAATACTTTAATAACCACATTAAAATTTTGCTTGAACCTCAATAATTGTTCGTGAACTTAACTCATTTTCACCTTTAGGTTTGTATCAAATTCCATTCAATTTTTTCTCTTCTCGTTTTAGTCCAAGTGTATTTAGTTAGGATCTAAGGGACTCAAAAATAATTTTGTATATAATATTTAGAAAGATATTAAACTCAATTCTATGAGGTTTGGACCCTCCATGTCAAAAATATGTCATACTCCAAGACTTGTAGTTTATACCCATTACACTATTGCACACTTACAAGTATATGTTTTGTTAAAATGGAACTACTTATAAGTTAAATTTATAATTTATTAAAATATCATATCAAGTGAAAATCATTTTTTGGACGATTTCTTACTATAATTTAATTATTTCAATAATATTTCACTTTTCATTTTTCAATATGTATTTAAATTATTTAACTATTTAGTCACCATCAATATACATTTACATTTGACAAATTGTGAAATGCGCTTTCATTAATGTATAAATTTTCTATTATTAATCCTCAATAATTAACATTCACATTCATTTAATTAATATTCATCTTCATTTATGCATTTTAGTGTAATTATTTCTAATTATAAGTTAATTATAATTTCATGTTCAAGTATGTATTTTATTATTCACGTCAGTTATGCTGATTAACATTCAATTTTACTTAATCGGAAATTAAATAAATGATTTAACATTCATTGTCACGTATATTTCCTGATATTAATTCTAAATTAATTAACATTCACACATAATGCACAATACATGTTCAATGTTGACTAATATATCTAAAAATATGTAATCTTTTTAATTGAGACAAACAAGTTGTCTGTCACGAGAATCTGTAAATGTTGAAATTGTGGAAGACGTATCCAAATGACAGCTATTAGATATACACATTAAAGTTCGAGTTTCTATGCAAGAAAGTGATGAATGATCACACACGAACACAAAAGTCTGGGATGTGAATCACTAGTCACTTGTGCATGGGAGTTTCTAACCTTTTCTATTGCTCCTAAACTATGTTTGATAGCCCAATTTTTCTATGAAAAATGAAAAACAAATTTCATTTTCATCTTTTGGCGTGTTTGATAGCCAATTTTTTTTCACTAATTCGTTTTCCACCTTTGCCTCACACGAGCACCAATTCTTGGTTTTTGGAAAATTAATTTTCCCATGGGGTAGCTGATTTTATGTTTTCCACCAATTTTTTTTATTTTATTTTGTTTTATTTGGTTTTGTTTTTGTTTTTGTTTTTGTTTTTGTTTTTTTAATTTTTGACAATGGGAACAAATTCTATGGACAATTGTAAAAGATGATATCCCTTAAATTGATAATTTACATGTAAAACAAAGTCAAACGAACACCAAAATATATAATTTTTTTTTGAATTTTTTTTCACAATGGAAACAAATTCTAGGAACAATTGTAGAAGTGGATATCCCTAAAATTAACATTTTTCATGAAAAACAAAGCCAAACGAACACCAAAATACACTTTTATTTTAACATTTTTCAGGTGAAAAATTATATGAATCAAACACTATTAATTAACAATTCTCATTAAAACATATTTTAGGCAATTCGATTCCCTTCAAGTCATTTTCTTTTCATCCAAATTCCATATTTATAATCAAACGGACCCTTATTATCTTCTATCCACGTGACAACAATTTTCACGATCATCGACTGTAAATTCACTTTTAAAGTGTAAAACAACATGTCCTTAACATATGCTAAATTAAAGCAACTATGCTATAGTAAAAAAAACTGAATAATGCTATTTTTAGTCCCTCGTAGCGATAGTCATTCTACATGGCATATATATGGTAGGTGATTATTTGATGCATTAATATTATAATCTTTTATCGACTCATATATCAAATAATCACCTGTCATGTGCATATCATGTTAGATGATTGCCGTTGTGAGCAACTACAAATAGCATAAACATCTTAGTACACAGAGGAAAAGAAAGCAAAAGCGATTTCTATAGTAACGGCGAGGGAAAGGTTTACGGTAGATACCTAGGCACCCAGAGACGAGGAAGGACGTAGTAATCAATGTTCAAAAAAATTGACATGCTTATGAGACAATGTGACATGGCCGGTCGATTGGACATTAAAAGATATCAGAATCGAAGAAATTTAACAAAGACCAAACCTAAGGAAAGAGCTCGGCTTATGTTATAAAGAGGTCAATCAGCCATTACTATTAAGCTTTGGTCATTTTAAGAATGGGAATGCTCTAGCCAAACAATGCGACAATATAACCAGACCAAAGAGCTTAGATCCAATATCTTCGTAGAAGCTAGCAAAGGTTGAAATCCTTAAGCTCACTAAATTATGCCTTGCTTGGTGCTCACGCATGACAAGCTTGGCCTAGCACAAGCATGCCCAACAAGCTAAGCAGGGCGGCACCAGCACGGAATTCTGCTGCTTCTTCAAGTTTGGGTTGGGCTCTTCGAATGGTCAACAATGGCAAATAGCAATTGTCCTAATTGGGATACTTGGCCCTTGTGCAAGATCAGTTGGATGGAGCATCCACCTTGGGCAAACCAATTTATATGGCCATCCACCCTGGAAGATGAGAGTGTCAATTGATGGCCCAGGCAGCATAAAATCCATTGCTGATCGTTAATAATTAGAACGTCTGATATATCAAAATAAATGGTGTGGATTACTGACTTTACACATTTTTTCTATCACAAACTGTCATCATAAGTCGACAAATGCCAAAAAGAAAAAGTTGCAGAGTCCATTGAGAAGTAGGATTCTATTAACAAGCCTGCTCCTTGTCCCGGCTTGGGGACAGGATCACGGACAGGGCGCTCCCTATTGGATGCCGGCATCCCTCCAATAGGGGGCGCCACATGCTTCAACCTTGTTCCCAAACCAAGACGGCGGCTTTATTATTCTATTTATTATTCTATTAAACAGGTAAGATTGGATTCATATTTTGTTAATTATAAGATTTTATGCATTTAAATTAAAATCTTCAGCACACCCATCATGTGCAAACGAGTAGCTGCGTAACAAATAAAATTCTAGTGCCTCACAGGGCATAGCCCGATGGTGCAAAGGACAAAAGTGAGATTATTCGCGCCTTGTCGACAGCCGCAGTGTGAAAGTTTGATTCTTGAGACATGAAATTTGACTCCTTGTATGCGCAGTTTACATACAGCTCTTGTTCCCTGATCTGTTGGGACACATCCCACGATTTATCTCCCTCACAAAGCTCTAAGAGCGAAACGGTAAGGACTCTCAAAATTGGAGTTCAACCTTTTTTTAACAAATAAAATTCTGGTAACTGACTTGAATCCTTTGTCATTGTGTCCTATTTGGCCCTCATTCTTTTCAAATTTTAATGGTTGAAATAGTGATTTTTTGAAAAATGTGTAGTTAAAAAAAATGAAAGCCTTTGATTTTCATGTAATATTATTTTATAAAAGATTGTATAGTTTAAAATAAGAAAGAAAAAAAGAATAAGAGGATATTTGACAAACATTTTTATATAAAAATGTATTTTAAAATAGTAAATTGATGTGAAATGTATGGTTGAAAAATAAGGAAAAGTTTTTTATTTACGTTTAATATTATTTTAATAAAAAATGTGTGATTCAAAAGAAGAAAGAGAAAAATACATTTTGAAAAAAATGGCTACCAGACGGAACCTAATAATGGGAATGAGGACAAAAAGAGGCTGTATGTTCCAATACTAACAAAGTTACATCACATTAAAAAAGGGTAATTAAACTGTTCAAAGTACCACAGAATAAATACCTCAAACCTGGAAATTAATATTGACAAATGCATCAGAAATTTAACACAATCAAGCTCCTACACTTCATCCAAAAAAAGGATAGTATATTTAAAAAGCAAGTATTTGAAGTCTCAGAAATAACAGCATAACTCAAAAACTAAATGAGAAGAAGATGGAGCCGATCACCACCATATCTCTTCGTTATCCTAGGCAGATTCAGCCTGAGATAAAAATGCTCTTCCTGGTTGACGCAGAGCCAGTGGTCCGTGACATCCCAGAAGCTGCAAAATCAAATACAAAATTTTCTCATAAACAGTGAACGGCACCCAAGAGGTTAGACAATAAAGCAGCATATGTAAAGATAAAATTGAAAAAAGGGAAAACAGCTGCAAATATTTTAATTAATCCTCAAGGTTACAACTAACCTTAGCATTCACACCATCAGATAGAATCCGATTCTCAGATTTCCACTTCAGGTAATCAGTGCGGCTGTGTTTAGTGAACCCCCTGAAATTCAAGATAAACAGCAATACTTTAATAATATGTATGTGAATGGGGCGGTAGTCTAGACAAAAACATAAGGTTTTCCAAACTACAAAATGTCTCAATTAATCCAAAATGAAATTCAATAGGAAAGCAGCATACCATTTCCTGCTGACAATAATCTTTTGACGGCCAGGGAATTTGAACTTTGCACGGCGCAATGCTTCCTGCGCATTGTGGCTGTTGCTATCTTTGCAGCGAACAGAGAGGAGCACCTGGCCAATAGCAACACGAGCACAAACACCTTGAGGCTTGCCAAAAGCACCCCTCATACCAGTTTGGAGCCTATCAGCTCCAGCACATGACAACATCTTGTTAATTCGCAACACATGGAAAGGGTGCACGCGGACCCTCAGGTGGAAAGCATCCTTTCCTGCAAACTTAGTCATGTACTTATTGCAGGCAATACGAGCAGCTTCAAGTGCTTCACTAGACACATTTTCCTTTTCCCAACTGACCAAGTGCACGCAGAAAGGGAACTCATCAACTCCCTTCTTCTTCATCCCTACATCGTAGATCCTGATCTTGGGATCTGGCACACCACGGCAGAACCGTGATTTTGGGTATGGCTTATTCTTTATTTGACGATAGCACCTAGCAGGTCCTGCGTACGAGTAGTCAACTCATCAAAACAATGTACTGAATTTTCTATTTCCTAAGATAATAAAAAGACAATTTTCATTTCCAGAAGTATTTGATATACAATCCACTCTAGGAATGCTACACACTTGGAAGCTCAGAATAGTCCCATAAATCCAAAATATAATTAAATGAAAATAACATCAAGCAGCCTATCTAAGATTAATGAGAAACAACACATTACTTCCCAAATACAATGCATTAAAACAGTTAGCAATTTAATAAAGAAAGACAGATAACAATATACTGAATGATGACAACAAACACAAAATAATTAGCAATACATATCCAAGTATAACAAGATTGACAAAATCAACAGTTACCAGCCACATAAATAAAGTTCCCCTCTAGTCATAAACAGAACTCCATGAATGAAAAAACCCACACAAGCCAAATTTATACACACCTAACTGAAAATTCGAGGTTTTATACTTTCCAGTGAACCAGAATACAATATACTTAGCACCTAATATCCACATTTCTAAATAAAACAATCCTATGATCATAATTAATGAAACTATCTCATTCACCAAATAAAAATTCAGTAACACAATACAAATTAAAATTATATACCCTAACAACGTTACATGCATCACCAAAGCCTAATCCTTACAAATAAACCCGAAAACGGCTTTCAAATATCAATAAAACCATGGATCCATCATAACAACCTTGATAAAAAGGTCAGCAACACTAACAAATTTCCAAAATCAATTTAATTCATACCACCAAGCAAATAACGCAAGAAATAATTCCTACAGCATCATTTTATCACAAGTCAAAATACAAATACCACAAAAGCATGCATATATCTAGCTATGCATTTACATATTCATACCATCTAACATATAACATAGAAAATAATTCCTCCGGAATCATTTCATCGCAACACAAAATAGTTATTCAACAATATGTATCTCTATATCTAGCCATACATTTACATCACATATACTCGTGAACGAATCTATCTGGAGTGAAAGAACTTACTTCTACCCATGGCGAATTTTCCGCTTTGTTGGTCTGCGGCTTAAAATTGAGAAATGACCCACACACTCCTGGATATGGGGGAAATTCTATTTATATAGTTAGGGTTGGGTTGGGGGAAGAATATGTTTCCCGACAATTTTCCAGGGCAAAGCTACCTTAGTTATAATGGACCTTAATTTAGTATAAGCCAAAATTGACACAAATAGCATCACAATCATATACTGATAGAATTTTTTTTGGAATATTTTCTAACGAGTTTATTTCAGAAATGCAATTTTTTTTTTTTTTTTGGAGAATGGTTAGCCAAAAATTAATGAAATTCACTCCAGATACAACGTTGAATTGTTAAATTTTGACATCAAACCAACCATCGTTATGTTCATATCGTAAAGTTGCATTCCAATAAAATAAAACAGTGGAGCCAAAAATTCAAAATCGCTTCCTTTAACCCTAATCTTATTTTTGTCATTAATAAATGGTAAAATGATTGTGATATGAGGCCAACTTGGTCAACGGTAAGTCCACGTGAACTTTTAACAACTGCTAGATCGAATATGACCTCATGTGAAAGTTTAACAACCGCTAGATAGAATATGACCTCAAGCTAATAGAGTGATTAAATATGTAAATTATTTAATGGTAAAGACTAAAAGAGTCACAAAAACACTTTAATAACCACATTAAAATTTTGCTTGAACGTCAATAATTGTTCGTGAACTAAACTCATTTTCACCTTTAGGTGTGTATCAAATTCCTTTCAATTTTTTCTCTTCTCGTTTTAGTTCAAGTTTATTTAGTTAGAGTCTAAGGGACTCAAAATTAATTTTGCATATACCCTCTTTGTCAAAAATATGTCTTACTCCAAGACTTGTAGTTTATACCCATTACACTATTGAGCACTTGTTTTGTTAAAATGGAACTACTTATAAGTTAAATTTATAATATATTAAAATATCACATCAAATGAGAATCATTTTTTGGACAATTCTAACCTTACATAATTTAATTATTTCAATAATACCTTACTTTTCATTTTTCAATATGTATTTAATTTATTTAATCATTTAGTTACCATCAATGTACATGTATATTTGACAGATTCATTTCATATGTGCGTTTTCATTAAGGTATGAATTTTCTATTATTAATTCTCAATAATTAACATTCACATTCATTTAATTAATATTCATCTTCATTTATGCATTTTAGTGTTATTATTTCTAATTATAAGTTAATTAGAATTTCATGTTCAAGTATGCATTTTATTATTCACGTTCATATATGCTAATTAACATTCGGTTTTACTTAATAGGAAATTAATAAATGATAACATTCATTGTCACGTATATTTCCTAATATTAATTCTAAATTAATTAACATTGAAGCATATTCAGATATTATTTTTAAAGCACTTATAAAATATTTCATAATAACGTGTAATGCATAACGTTGACTAATATATCTAAACATACGTAATCAAATAAGAACAATACTCTATTACCTAGAAAATTGAAGCAAAAATCCCCAACCCTATGGATAATGTAACATTTGGGACTCCTATTTTTGGCATATACACCGTAAACTTTCCAAATATGATATAACTCGGTTCTTTATTGAGTGTTTATGTCTACTCAATCAAAATAAGAAGACGAAAACTTATTGAAAATTATATTTTCACGATTAAAATAGAAGCAAATAACAATTATTAAAAAAAAAATGGAGTACTCCCTCTTGCAAAAATGCAATTGTTGCTCCTCTCTTCTACCTAGACTTGTCCGTTCAAAATGAAGAGAAGACAGGCAATGGAAATGGGAGATGGAGGGTATAAAAACACAAGTATTATGAGAAGCCAGATTTAGATTAGACTGGGAAGGGGGGGAAATATGTAGGTTGTAGCGAAGGGCTAAACCAAAAAGTAGAGAACTCACTAGTAAATTGGGGCCAACAGTGAATGGATGAGAAGTTGGAGTATGACATGAAGCGGGTCGAGTTAGTGGGTACAAGGTCATTTTAAATTCAGGTCAAATCTAAATTCGAATATGACATGACACTCCTAAATTAAGATTGTCGCGCGGAGCAGGTAAGACGTTTTGATTTTAAAAGATCTCCAAAATTAAACCACCTTTTGGACCGTTTATAAACAAGGAAAAATGTAAATCAATATCAATGCACTACAGTGATTATTAAAAGGAAAAAAAAAAAAAAAAAAACTGTTGACAACTTCAAAATCATAAAAAATTAAAAAACACATTACAATATGTTATCAACATGGACAGTAACGGATCCAGTGCTTGACGAACACTTGTGGCGGCGCTTGCTGTATTGGTTGGGAGCAATTTTTTTATTTTTTGACAATAGATAAATCTTTTAGCTTATATTACTGATAATTCATATTAAATATTTCTTCTAGCTAAGTTGGTTAGAGCTTGCATGTACATATTAGAAGCCTTGAGTTCGAATTCTTTACCAACCAATTTATTGTGCAATACTTTTAGTTCTATAATTTTTAACAATTAATTCAAGAGGGACAGTGCCAGAGAGGATTCTGAGCTTTTGTTAGGATTATTGAAAGTTTGACTATTATGATACTTGTTGAATTTGTACACTAATTTTAGTTTTAATGCAATTGTAAAGATTCAAACTCGTGCTCTTCCTTTAAATTGTACACAATTTGGCAACAATGTCATTTAATGAGTACGGTTTATTCTTATAACATAATTATATATGTTCAATTTGAACAAAATAATTTTCATATTTAAATTTTAGGCCTTGTTTGATTTTTATTTATTTCAAAATAAATTTTTCTCTCTCTTCTTTTCAACTATACATTTTTCAATAAAATAATATTACACGCAGATTCAAAACTTTTCATTATTTGTAACCACACATTTTTTTATCAAATTACTATTTCAAAATGCTTTTTTTTTTTTTGCAAAAAGATGACATCAAAATGACTCTTAAATATTTTATTGCAACTGATGATCGACGATCAACGACCGCCCATGCTGACTCAAATTCTTGGATTCGCCACTGCAATATGGTGTTGTTCAATGTATATTATGCCCTAATGCCAGTGTGCAATATTTTTGTTGATCGCATGTCAGTTTGATATAAGTTTTGGAGATCTTGCAAATGACTTGGTCTTTTCTTTTTTCTTTTCTTTTTTTGACGATTCATAAATACACCTAAAAAAACCCATTTTAGAGTACGCTATACACCCTTTTTTTTGTTTTTTTGTTTTTTGTTTTTAGAGTTCTTGCAAACAACTTGGTTTCCATTCTCTCCCTCTCTCTTGGGACTGTTCACAAATATACTTAAAAAGAAAACCCTATTTTTGAGTATGCTATACGACTTTTTCCTATTCTTTTTTTAAAAAGACATTGTCTTATGTTATGTTACACCCATTTCATCACATGTTTTCGTCATCGCCATGACTTGTAACAAAGTGTATTACATACATTCCATCACTTATTTCTATCACCACCAGAGTCATTACTACTACCACTTCTTGTAATAAACACTCGGTTCATCTCCACCACCACCAATTATAGCATTTAGTATTACACATCAACATTGGCACCACCACTTATAACATAATATGTTGTACCACCATCACTTATACCATATCGTTTTACACCTCAAGCAACAATGGCTAAACTTGACACCGTCTATGCCATCAGACTAACCCCATCTCCACCATAATTAAACCACCGTCTACAAACCCTAAATCACCATACTAAAAGTAAATTTGAACCATCACAACCACCACTGATGCCCACCACAAAAATAAATCATCTTAAAATCATTCACGCCTCTCAAATTATAAAATTAAAAATAAACCCAAGAGAGTTCAAATCTAGTTTCAAATTTGAAATTGTGTTTGCTATCGATTGTGGTGCTAACCCTAAATTCCCCGACTCCTAGAAAAAATAGTAGAAACCTATTCATCCTTGCTGAGAGAAGCACACAAAAGTTTTGAAGTAAATTAAGGATTTGTGTTAAAAATAGGAGTCCAATTGGCCTCTATTCATCCTTATTGTAGTGGATGGTGATGGTGATGGTGATGGTGGTGATATCTTGTAATGATAGAAATCAGATCAAGGAATTCTACTCACATAGCTATGACTTTCACTTCCTAAACTCACTAGTTTTGATACTCAAACAAGAGCAGGAAGAGAAATGGTTATTTGAGAAATAAATTTTTGAATTGCATCCCTTCTTCTTCAAATGATGGATTATTTATAGATTCCCTCCAAATGTTGGGGTATTTGGTCATCTTAGAGGCATGATGGATGGTGATTTCTTGTTGGCTTCTTGATGATTGATTCTGTTACAAGTATATATATTGCTTTATGTGCATTTTGACAGTTTGTAGTCAGTTTGGACAAAGGAAGGGTTTGCAGTTTATTATACAAACTCTTCATGCTTTCTTTCTCCTTTGCATATGGTTGTATACTTTGAAGAAAATACTATAGGGTTTGCAGAGCGAATTTTTGGAGTTAAACAATAGTCCTCGAAGTCCGATTTTAATATTTATATTAATTCTAGGACTTGTTGTTTCTTTTGATGCGTTGCTAATAGTGGGTGATGTGGGCCATTTTGAGGGGACAAACTATGATTACTATAATTATTTGCGAGTGCCACAAAGCCTTTTCACATGTTTCTAGGCTATGGCCTTATGTATTTAATGTGCATGTCAGATACATTTGATTGAGCTAGTTTTTTTGAATTCTTAGTTAGGCGTCTCTTAATATTTAATGGCTGCGATTACTTGTGTAATTTGGTCGGTTACGATTCATCTAAAAATGCAATCTAACGGTTCACGTTTCTTTTTGAACCGATAAATAAGTAATTTCTTCTTATGGGTTTTGTTTCTTACTTCTTTTGCTATTCATCTCTCTTAGTGATTTCATACCTTTCCTTTACCATCATATTTTTCCATAGTAATTCTCAAAATATTTCTTAAGGATTTGAGATTAAAGGTTCTCGATGACACGCCCCGTCTCGAATCACCCTAATAGACTAGAAATGTGACGTGCGTCGATAATAGATGCTGACTAGATGTCAGATACACCACCAAGGCTAACTGTGACTTACTACAAAATATGCATCAAAATCAAATGCTATGTAAAATATAATATATTTCTTAAGGATTTGAGATTAAAGGTTCTCGATGACACGCCCCGTCTCGAATCACCCTAATAGACTAGAAATGTGACGTGCGTCGATAATAGATGCTGACTAGATGTCAGATACACCACCAAGGCTAACTGTGACTTACTACAAAATATGCATCAAAATCAAATGCTATGTAAAATATAATGAGATAGGCCCAAATTATTTACTTTATGCCTCATCAATATGAGTTTATAACACTCAACATGTCGTGTGCCTCTCATTCCGAAATCATTAGGCTCTTCCAACTAAAAAGAATCAATTGTTACATGCAAGAAAATTACGGGAAAATATATGAGTTGATAGCTCAGTGAATGCAGAAGTTTAAAAATAATTATACTTTTTCATTTATACATTTTTATTGAAAATCGAGTTCATATCATTGAATACTTCACAAGGTAACATCATAAAATTTATAGCTAAAAATTGTGACATTCTTATAACTCTGTAAATATTATCTCATATCTACGATATAGTCATCAGCTGATATCTATACCATCGTCTCATCACATCACATGTGATCCACAAAAAATGTACTCTCTGACTAAAATCTGAAATTCGCCCATCGGGCCAAGCACTTTTGCCACGGGCCTTTGGCCCCCCTTCGTGAACGAAAGCGGGTCTTAAAGACCTCTGGTAATCAATTCTAGAGCACGATCAAGGCCTCTCTGTGAACTATATGTACACGGTCGAGACCAATATCCGGTTAAGATCCTCCGTGTAGGATAGAACACGGCTAAGGTCCCTCTGTGAATTAGAAGAAGTGCATAATCACTGGTACTTTTCTGGTCGATCTCAATATCACGTCTCACATACCAAATAAATCTCAATATCACATATCTCATATACCAAGTCATAAATGTATAATAAATAATTCTTGAAATTCCACATGTATCATAATAAAAGAGATTTCCATAATAATCATATAATCAAACACATAATTGAACATATTTTGATAATATACTTAATTTATAAATATTTTAAAAATATTTATATTTTTCCACTCATAGAATCAAAATTGAGGAATTCAAGCCTAATAATGTAGACCACTTATTTTCTAACAACATAGGCGAACTTCCCTTTTTTTTTTTTTTCTTCTTCTTCCTCTTCTCCTTTTTTTTTCCTGCCTCGTTTTCTCTCTCTATGCATATGTGAAAATGGGTTTTTCTTTTCATTTGTGTGTGGATTGGATTGATTATATCAATCCAATTCACCGCTTGACCGTTTTTCTTTTCTTTTTCTTTTTAATTTTTTTTATTTATATTAAGGTATTTCAAATTTCACCCCATAACTATAATTACAATACAAGTCCCCAACCTTTATATAATTTAACATTTAGTCATCTTATTTATCATTCTAGAAGCTAAATCCCAAAATTTATTTTTATATCATTTTGAGCCCTCTTAAGTACTAGCAATTTCAATTTAAACCCCATGAAAATCATTCCTCCAACTTAAATCCTTATTTGGCTTTAATTTTGACTATAAAATTCATTGACTTTGAGTGTAATTGAGTGAGGTATAACACTCGACTCAGGGATTCATCTTCTGAGTGCCTTCTTCCTCGGATAGGTCTTGCATTTTGTGATGTAGTCGCTTCTCTCAATGAATCCTTCATCGTTTGAGGCTATCCCAAAACTTTTCGACCAGGATAGTGTTCCCAACCTAGGACTGACGAGGCTCGCAAGATTTTGACTATAGCGATAGAGAGACTTTCGAAGTCTAAAAAATATTTTCACATATCGCGAAAGATGTGGGTTAAATTTGAGACTGCTTTGGTGTTTCTGATACTGTAGAA
This sequence comes from Olea europaea var. sylvestris, assembly GCF_002742605.1. Classification (NCBI taxonomy): domain Eukaryota; kingdom Viridiplantae; phylum Streptophyta; class Magnoliopsida; order Lamiales; family Oleaceae; genus Olea; species Olea europaea. The sequence continues at coordinate 18,961,263 of NC_036247.1, forward strand.
ATGATTTGTCCTAGGTAGTTTCAGACTGCAGATTGTCCTTCCCATGATTATATAGCTTTGCATGAGCTTTCGATAGGTACGTAGTTCAAACTTCATTTTTACCCTTTCTTTATCATCATCCTTTCCTCCTTTAATATTGCCCCCACCCAAATTACTCCGAATGGATAAAGCCATATGATTGGGTCGTTTTTGTCATTGAATATTTCCCAGATTATAAATAGAAATAACAAATCTAGAGAAGCTATTATAAATAGAAAGAAAGTTACTCCTTGCTTCCCTAAAACATGCTCAAAACTCATCGTCATTCTTAATAAAATACATGATTGAAAGGAGAGCTTTTCTTTGCTTGCCGCAATTGGAGACTACATCCTAATTGGATATTCCCTGTCTTTATGGAAATTCCAGTAAGTATTCAGCATTTACACACCTCTTCTTTTTTTGACTACCTTTGTCCAAACAAACTGTTGACTCCTCTTCGAGGTCAAGCCCTTAAAGATCTTCTCATTTGGTAGCTCCTATTCTTAATTTGAGCTCGGAGATTTGCAAAGCTGAAAGGCTACTAAGCTCCTCCGATCCAAAATTCTATGATACCAGCATTTAGATTTCTCCGGAAATTAATGATTCATTTCCTTGCTTTAATGGACCTTTACTATCTTTTCGGAAGATATTCAAATTTGTTTGTTTCTTTTGTAGTGCAAACTGATTTGGTGCCACATCTTCGGTGGCTTCTAAGTGCCAGAAGTCCGCAACATCACTTTCTAAGAAATTGATCCGCAAAGGTTCCAAGAGCTCTAAGGAAATATCCCTGCAGGTGATCGATGCTCTGTCCAATAAGCCCCGTCACATGCTTCTATTGCTGGAGCTCTAGGATCTTCACTTGTAGAATCTGCACCTCCTTCTTCTAGTATTTTAGCGAAACGTCCTCAACCCGAATCTCATTAAATATAAGATTTATTAATTAGAGAAAGTAAAATGGATACCTTTCGCAAACCTCTATCCGGAAGGAGGTGTTGGCCACAGGCCATTCCAAAAAGCATTCCTTGTTTCCTCGCCACACATAATCTCACTAGCAAACATTTCAGCTTTAAACCGTGCATAATAACTTCTAAGGAATTCTTCTCTCCTTTGATCGATGCTATTTAACCTTGTTGCTAATTGAATTATTTCGAGACTTGCTTGTTGATGAGAAAGCCAATCATTGGTTATATATACTGGTAGATGATACATCACATTCTCGTTTACACATTGCTCCGGGGTGGATTGGCCTTCTAGTCCTTTGTGCAAATGAATGTTATAGGAATTGCTATAGTTTTCCATTGGTTATACCTCATGTCGTGAGAGTTTTCCTTGTTCGCCACTCCATCTATTGAGGATCTACTATTTTGTGGTTTTTCCACTTTCCTACCGGAGCAACTCCGTGCCTATGATGTCATTATTGCTTTTGGGAAGAAACCTAGCATCAGACGCTAGTTTTCTTGGATTTTCCTTTCGTTGCCAGCTCGTCTTTAGATTGTCATACTTTGTGCACAGAAATGCATTTTTCGCTATCAACGCCTTTAGTTTTTCTGCCATTTCATGGATTGCCTCCGCAGTAGGCACTCCATTCCCATGACAATGGCATCGGACAGGGAAAATATCAGCTTGAGATCTAGTCAACATTTTTTCCCACTTCCTCTTTAGATTAATGTCACTTTTGATTGAATCATTGCTAGATTATTTTGTCCCCGCTTTTGATGCTTTGGCTACGTTCAGATCTGCTTCTACTCCATTAATCTTTCTAGATCCTCAAGGCTTCTCAATTTAAGTAGAGGGATTTGTGGTTTCCTTTGTTTGGAAATTTCCACAGATGAATGCCAATTTGTTGGTGATAGAAATCATATCAACAAATTCTACTCACATAGCTATGACTTTCACTTCTTAAACTCACTAGTTTTGATACTTAAACAAGAGCAAGGAAAAAAAAAAAAAAAAAAAAAAAAGGTTATTTGAGAGGGAGATATTTGAATTGCATTTTTTCAAATGAGGCAGTATTTATGGATTTTCTTCGAAACTCTTGGGGTAATTTGATCATCTCATGGGAATGACAGATGGTAGCTTCTTGTTGGCTTCTTAATAACATATTCCATTACAAGTATCATGCTTTATGTCCATCTTGACAGCTTGTGGTCAACTTGGACGAAAGAAAGGTTGGCATCTTATTTTGTGAACCCTTCCTGCTTTCTTTCCCCCTTGCATATGGTTACATACTTTGCAGCGTATGTGATTGGGTTTGCGGTATGGATTTTTGGAGTTAAAAGTGTCCAACAGTGGTGGTGTGTTCCTGTGTTGGTGTGTTTTAAAAAAGTAAGTATTGCTGAAATAAAGAAAATAGTTATAGTGGAATTGAAATTTGAAAACAAAATATGGTGTATGGTGCAATTAGTCCTTTTTTATTCTTTTTAAATCTAAGGCAATTAGGTGACAATTTTATTTATCAATTAGAAACAATTTTTTCTTTAGTAATTGTTACTAGCACTAAAAACTCTATTAGCTCACTTAACTTGGCAAGTGCTTGCCACTCTTCAATGGGGAAATACATGAAATTGACCCAAATAAGAGATGCCATTTTTCAAAATGGCCTTTGACTTTTCCAAACATTTGAAACTACCTAAAATACCCTTAAACAAATATTAAAAAAAACCTACTTCATTATAAAAATCTTCTATTTAAGTCCTTAAAAAATTAACAAGTAATTTTTCTTAAAATTTGAAAGAATTATTAATGAATAATTATAAAATGAAAAAACCCAAATATAAGAGAGGACCATATAATATAAAAAAAAGTTGTTAAAAATAAAAAAGAAATTAAGTTTGAAAAAGAAATTGATAAGATAGGATATCAAGAACAATTATATGCATCACAAGAAATATTAAAATGTTTCAAAGAAAACTTATTAGAAAATTTTGTTAAAGGAATTGTAAGATCAATAATCATAAAAGATATACAAGATATCATAGATAAATTAGAAAAAAGGAAGAAAAATATCTCAAAATACGATATACCTTTTAGAACAGACATAGATATGATAACAGATATTGATATTATAAATTCTCAAACATTACTAGATTTTGAAGAATTACTTAAAAATTTATGAGAAAACCAATAAAAAATAGATTACCACAAGCATATAAAAAATTAGTTTTTAACCTTATATTAAGATTTTATATACGCTTAATAACAAATAAATTAACTAAAACAAAAATAAAAGAATTTTTAGAATATTAGAATACTAGATTTGTGATTATTAGATTATTAGATTTTTGTTCGCTCATAGTAGCACCCATCCCGTTGGTATTAGAGCCAGAGAGATCATGAGAAAGTATATAAGAATAAATTACCTAAAAGATATTGAAAATAAATAAAATTTATGATTTTAGAAATTATTGAAACTTATAAAAATAGACTAAGGTATTAGATAAAATATAGTTCTAATATAGAAGACTATATAGAAGAAGATAATATAGTTAGAACATATAGTAAAGACATAAAAGAAGTATTAGAAATTTTTAGAGTAATTAAAAATTTACCTTTAGAACTAAAAGAAAAAATAATTAAAAAGATATTATTTGAAGAATATAAGCATATATATATATTAGGAAAAATCCAGAGTGAAATAGATTTCATAGTAATTTGAAAAAAAAAATTATTATGGAAATCATAAAAATAAATAATTATTATCAATGTATTGAAGAAAAATGATGTTATATATTTTTCAACCCTATCTCTAATAAATTAAAAATAATAACATTATATGTAACTAGGAATTTACCTAGAGATATAAAGGAACAAATATTACATAAATTAATTGTAAGATTTATCAAAGATAAACGTACATATGAAATAATTATCGAAATATTTGAAAATGAATTATACCATGGAGAAATATTTGAATCAACAATGGAAGAAACTAAAAATATTTTAGAAAGAAAGTTAAGAAGAATAAGATTAATAAATAATAAAATTTTAGATGAATTATTAATACCTGGAGATATAACTAAAACTCAAGAAAAACAAAAATTAAAATTAAAACAAGAAAGGTATAAAGAAAAGACAAGGTATTATGAAAAATTAAAAGAGCTAACAAATATTGAAGTTATAACACAAAAATATGATAAAATGATAAAAGAGTGTAAAAATGCTGAGTATATAGCATTTTATTATTGTCAATCAAAAAATCGATAAAATGTCAATCAGTGAAGAATTAAAAATTTAATAAGAACATTAATAAATGATGTACGAGAAATAAAGAATGAAATAAAAGAAGCAAAAAATGATATAAATATATTGAAACTTGAAGTCAGAAAATTAAAAGAAAATGAAGAAAAGATAATAGAATAGATAAAAAATTTATAGAAAAAGAAATAACCAGAATAGGGAAAAAACATATTGAAAGGAAAAATATAATAATAGAAACAGAAAGCATTGATGATGAGTTTAGAAAAAATATATTACCTAAAATATTAGAAGAAGGGGAATATAGAGAAAAAATGTTATGTAAACAGAAAATTGAAGAAAATCAAAACAAAGAAAATAAATGAAGAATTAGATCTACTTATAAATAATTTTGATCATTTAAACTTAAAAAGTATAGATGATGAATATCAAATCTTAATGAATACTGGAGGAGGACATAATCCCGTAGGAACCTCTAAACAAGAATCAATAGATCCAGATGAAAGTTATGCTCCGATGTATAATAAACTATATAGACAATTTTATGATAAAATAAGAGATAAACAACTGTCCAAAGGAAATAAATATAGTAATAGATTTGAATCAAATAATAATTATGATAAACCTGTTAATCATGGAGGAACAAAATTAGACTTAGATTGCAAAACAAATACTAAGAAAGCCTTAATAACTTGGGCAGACTCAATGATATTATTTTTTTTATATAATAAAGATGATACATGAGAAAATACTGAAAGGAGAATAGACTTTTTAATTGCATCTTTTGAAAGAAGTGTTAGAAATTGGTGGGAAGGAATTAGTAGTGATACAAAATCATTAATAAAAAGAAATGTACAAAGAGAAATAATAATGTCAGATAAACTAGGAATAGAAAGATTAGTAGAATATATTGCAGATGAATTCTTAGGAGAAAATTGGTTAAGAAATTATGAAGAAGAAGCAATACGAGAAAAAGATAATGCAAAAGTTAAGTTAATTAATTTAACAATTTGTGATATGTGTAAAATTAAAGAATATACTTGTGAATTCAAGGAATACTATTATACGCAATTTTATAGTAATGAGAATCAAAAAGTATATCAAGATATGTATTATAATAAATTACCAGGTTCATGGGGAATATATTTTAAAATAGAATTTGAAAAATATATTAAAAAAAATATAGGAATACCTAGAACATTAGGATCAAGAATAAAATTCTTGTTTGAAAGACTTATATATATATATGTCAACAAAGACAATTATTGAAAAAATTAGGAAAATTAACTAGAATATGTTGTGAAGATATGAAAAACCTACAAAATGGGGATGTAATTCTAAAAAAAGAAATAATAGAAAATATAAAAACAGAAAGTTTAAGAAATATAGAAACTTTAAGAAAAAATACATAAAACCTGAAAGGAAATATTATAAAAGGAAAAATAATATACAGAAAAATAAACCTTATAAGAAAGATAAAAAAACAATGTAATTGTTGGAATTGTGGAGAAATAGGTCATAATAGTCCTGATTGCACAAAGAAAAAAGTGAGAATATTACAAAAGGATTATTTTGAAATAGAAAGTGAATTAAGTGAAATATCTGATATTGAACATTATAATAATCAGGAAGTATATATAAGTGAAACAGATTCAGAAGATTATGGAGAAATTGAAGAAATAGAAAATAATAACATAGAAATCCAAGAATATGAGGGAATAGAAGGTTATGGATTAAAAGTAACTTTTGATAATAATAAATTTAAGAAAATACAAAAGTTATCCTTAGATTTGAAAATAGGAAAATTGGAAATTCTAAATAGAATATGGAGAAGAGAAAGAATAGCAATAAATGAATACCATAAGATTGAAAAAACTATAGATGTTAGGACTACTCAAGGAACACATAAGATAAACATTTTAACAAAAAGTACAGTATCAGAATTATTATCAAAAATAAGTAAAAAAACATAGTGAAAAGATCCAATATGTTTATTTAGCAGAAATACAAATAATATTTAAATCTTTATTTAGGGAATGAATAGATTCACCATTAACTATAAGTTTACATGATGGAAAAATTATAAATCTTGAAGATGGTCATTTGGGAACTATAGAAGGAAATTTAGCACATCAAAAGTTAATATTTACTTGTTACCCAAAATATTGTGTTTCATTGAAAGATAAAAACTTTAATGAAATCTTAGGATTACATTTCAAATTACATAGAAATGATATAATGGAACCAGGAGACCAAATTATGACTATGGAATATAGGGCATTATATACATTTACTAATTCTAATTATGAGAATATTTATTCTAATAAATCATACATAGAAATTCATAAGGAATGTAAGGATATTAGTAAAATAGTGGAACCAAACAAACAAATAAATCTTATTCCAGAAGAATATGAATTTAATATAACTAAAAATAAGCCTGAAATAACAGAGTTAAGAGAAGAAGAAGATTATAAAATAACATTTTATAATGGAAGGTTGATAAAGAAATCAAAAAGTCTTAGACTACCAAATAAAAAAGAATATTTGGGAGAAGCTAGTGGTATAAAAGAAATAAAACCTCATGGAAATATTGGAAATATGAAAATAGAAGGAAAATATTTCAACGGTAGAAGGTATATAAAATAACCAAATATATTGATAGATACAGGAGCTGGTGAATGTCATATGACTGCAAATAAAAATGAAGAATTAATGACTTACAAGATAGAACCATATGAATATAGGGATTTTGATGGACAACTATATATTATAGAATTAAAGGTAAAGGTACCAATAAAAATAGATGGGATTGATCTTTTAGTACCATGTTATTTGGATGAAAGTATGGATATTAAACCTCATATATTATTAGGAATGAGTTTCTTAAATGGATTAGAAGATTATAGTATAAAGAGAGAAGGATTATATATAACTCATAAAGGACAAACTACATTATGTAAAATAGGAAGTGGATGAATAATCAAATAAGTTTTCCATTAGCAGTATATATACAAGTTATTATAGTAGAAACAAATATAACAACTTGTGCCTTAATTGATACAGGAAGTGATATAACAATTTTTAAAAATTTCTTAATAAAATTATGGAGTAAAAACAGTAAAATAAAAATAACAGGAGTGACTGAGAAAGTACTCAAATAATTAATAGTGCTGAAATAGCTAATATAATACTTGGTAGTAAACAAGTTATAATAAATAAAGTATATAATTATAATAAATTAGAATGTAATATATTATTAGGAAATGATTTTATCCAACAATTTCAATATTATAAACAAAATAATTACATGATAATGTTACAAACACCTTGTGCACATCTATTAAAAATACCAAGAGAGTTTAGACCCTAGTTCAGCCAGCCCAGCGTGGTGATAAATGAGAAAAATGACCAATAGTACAAGATGAACTAAAAAATAAAAAACTATCATATAAAAAGATCCTAAAAACATAAATAGAGATAAGTATGGAAAAAATCATAGAACAATTAGAAAAAATTTATGGAGAAAACCCATTATTATTTTGGAAACCATATCATCCTAAAACTAAAATAGAATTAATAGAAAATGTTATAATAAGAATTAGACCAATGAAGTATACCTTATAAGATATGCAAGAATTTAAAATTCAGATAAAAGAACTATTAGAATAAAAGCTAATTAGACCCAGTAATGGACCTCATAGTAGTCCAGTTTTTATGGTTATGAAACATTCTGAGCAGATTGGAGGAAAAGCTAGAATGGTAATAAATTATAAGGAATTAAATAAATATACTAAATTTGATTGTTACTTTTTACCAAATAAAGAAGTCCTAATAAATCTTGCAAAAGGAAAACAATATTATTCCAAATTTGATTGTAAATCAGGATTTTGGCAAATAAAAATGGAAGAAGACAGTATACAATATACAGCTTTTAGTACACTTCAAGAAAAATATGAATGATTAGTTATGCCATTTGGTTTAAAAAATGCACCACAAATATTTCAAAGTAAAATGGATAATATATTCAAAAAGTATAGTGATTTTCTTATTGTTTATATAGATGATATATTAGTATGCTCTAATAATAAAAAGGAACATAGGAATTATTTATTACAATTTATAAATGAATGCAAAAAGGAAGGAATTGTACTTTCTAAAAAGAAATCTATAATTGAGAAATAAGAAATAGATTTTCTGGGATTATCAATAGATAGAAAAGGAATAAAATTACAAACTCATATATCTAAAAAGATAGAAAGCTTTTCAGATGAATTAAAATCCAAAAAATAAATACAAAAAAATTTTAGGATGTTTAAACTACATTGAAAGATTTATTGAAAATCTCTAAAAAAAGAGACATAAGATATAAATTCTACTTAGAAAAATAAATACTTAAGGTTGGAATAAAGAACATACTGAAATTGTTAAAGCATTAAAAGAAGAATGTAAAAATTTACCAAAACTAAGATTACCAGATGAAAAAGATAATTTAATTGTTAATACTAATGCCTCGGATAAATATTGGGCAGCTATATTAGAAACAGATTTAAATGAAATATGCAGATGTTCAAGTGAAACTTTTAATCAAGTAGAAATAAATTATACTACTCATGAAAAAGAATTGTTAACAATTATTAGAGGAATAAAAAAATTTTCATTATTCCTTTTATCTAAAAAATTTATTGTTGAAACTTATAATTCTCAAGTTGCAGGGCTCATTAGAAATAAGTTACATATGGAACCTCAATATAGAATGTTACACAGATGGCAAGCATATTTATCATTCTACAATTTTTATATTGTTCATATTAAAGGAATAAATAATTATCTTGCAGATTTTTTGAGCAGGAATATCGAATTCGGAGATAGATAATATCAAAAATTCATTAATAGATGTCAACAGACGAATGAAATTCCTCATGAAAGAATCAGAAGATATGAAAATTGGAATTGAGCAATTAGAGCAAATGGCAGAATCTATCCAACAAAATGTCAAATTGTTGGTGGAAATCTCTAATTCTCATTCCAAATATACCAAAGAATTGAATGACAGAATTGTTGATATTACTTCACAATTCGAGTCATTAAATACCAAACAGGAAATACCAATTGATACAATCTCAAAAATACAAATAGGTACACAGCCAGGAATCAGCAGTGGACCTAGCAATATCAAACGAGATATAGCAAGTCCCCGGAAGGTGATTATAAAAAATGGCGATGAACATACAAGAGTTATCAGAATCAAAACTGATGAAAATGATGATACCCCTTTATCATCAAAAGAAGAAGAATATAGACCATTTGCCAAAATTATTTATGAATTGGAAGAAAATGAATCATATTTTATTGCATCGGGAGATCATGTTTATCCCAGATTAATAATTACCAAAGATGCAGACCCTTTCATGATCAAAATGGCAGCAGATTATGGATTTCTGGATTTGATCTATCCAGGAAAAGATTTAAAAGAAATTGAAAAATTTGATGATATATTCAGGGCAGAAGTTTCAAAATTTGCCCAAGGGAGATCGATTTATACCAAATTTTATTCAATAAGTCTCGAGGTTGATGGAAGGATATACTATCCTGCTGAACATATTATCACAATTGAATATATTGGCCGAGATTTCTAGATTGAAGTTGGCCGAAATAATAAATCATTGCCTAAAATCAATAAATCATGGATAAAATCCCGAAGAGTTTTGGGGATGAAAGTTCTTTACAACATTGCAAAGAACTTATATGATAAAAAATTCAGATGCTTGTTCCAATATGAAGGATGGACACTCCTTACGAATAATGGAAAAGAAAAATCTACTATTTTGAAAGAATATATCTAGAAATTTGATACTCATCAAATTAATGGAAGTCCTACAACAATCCAAGAATCATGCAGATTGAGGGAGTGCCCCACATGCAGACAAGATTAAAAGATTGATTCTTTAAGATAAAAGATGAATGAAGAAAAATAAAAGGGGACCTACCACTACCAAAGCATCTAACCAGCTGCATATGGAGCCAAAGATTGAGAGGCAATAATAGAGGAAAGGATGTCCCTCTGATGAAAAAGAAAAAACCGCATGTGAAAATGTAGACCCCAGGAGAAAAAGAATAAAGAGGCATGTGAGCCTTTTTTCAAATTCTGATGTATGCAATAATGTAATAGACCAATAATAGTAAGTTTGAGTCATGTATAAATAGAGGTCTTTGGGAGAAAATGGATCATCTCGAGTCAGAAATCATTCTCTTTCCTTAAGCTTTGTTTAAAACCAGTTTTTCTGGAAACCCCTTGTATACAATAGAAACCTTGTATATATCATTATATAAATAAAATTTCAATCTTTTGATATTAGAAAAATATGAGCTTCTAAACTTCCTATCCCATAGATTCTTGACAGATTGAAAAAGATAATTTCTTTCTTACTTTAACAAAGAGAGAATTTTCTTTACTAAGATCCTTATTCTTAATTCTAAAAAAAGATACAGTGAGGGCAAGAAGCTGAAATAGCAGAATTCCCATTGAGGCAAAAGGCCGTTTGAGGGAGCAGTTTGCAGATTCAGAGCTTGAAGGTCACTCGGTTCTAAGAATACAGATTTGAGATCATAAGTAAGATAAAATTATTGTCTTTGTTAAATTTAGAAAGAATTCTTCCAATATCTTGAAAGAATCGTAGGGATTATTACTTATCATATTTGCAAAAACTTATCTATCATGTTATTATTATCATAAAGCTTGGAATTATCTATATGATGCCAAGCTATACAATTAAGGGATTAGATAATCTGTTAGAAAGACTATTAGAAAAAATAAAAAGTATATTTTCTCAACTAGAGACTATGGATATATCATCTAAGAAATATGATAATCTTAAAGAATTATCTGACAATTATATTACAGATTATGCTACTTTATTAGATCAAAGGATGAAACTATATATTAAAATTAGAAATGAGAGAAATAGAAGAATTTTGGAACTATCCCAATAAATCAGGATATTTTGTGCAAAATATGACAAGTCATTTCATTAAGGATATTATACATATTTTGGCAAGAATGAATAGTGATAGGCCATTTAGAAAAATCCCCCCTCCTCAATGGCCCCTATGCTCATTCAATGGCCTAGTAATCGGATTTCTTCATTCAGAAGAGCATTTATCTTATACATATATGTAATTCTTTGAGAAATGTTGATTGACAAGTAAGAACATAGGGAGAGAGTCGTAAGAAACTAAAAAGTCAAAGGGTGTTTGATAGAGATTTTGAAAATTGATTTTTTGATCATTGGAGATAAAGGTGAATCCTACCTATAAGAGAAGAATTCAAAAATGACGGTTGGAATAGTGAAATAAGGATCAAAAAAATTAATTTTAATTGACTTAAAATCCCCACCAAACACCCTTTCAGTATATAAGAACATAATTTGTACAAGTATTCTTATCTAAGAATACTAATAAAACAACTTCATTATAAGGTTGTGGATGAATATTCGAGAAAACATTGAGTACTAATTACACAATCAAACCAAGAGTAGCGATGTCAAGAAAATAGGAAAAATGATTTCCTATATTTCTGAAGAGCCACATATCCTATCACTAAAATATTTTTTTAGTGGGGCGTGGATGTGAAAGGACAAATTGCCCCATTTCTTCATTTCGGAAGAAATAAAATAATAGGAGCTAATTAATCGCTAATATAAAACAACCCTACACATGAACAACTAATAACGAAGAATAAAAATATCATGGAGAATATTACGACAATATTTTCATATGTTTAATAAAAAAAAACATAGGATATATATAGAAAGGAACTGTATTCATGTCTTGTACAGTGTTACAATTAAAATGATTTTTATTTATACACATTTTTAGAGTATATCCTCCAAACTATAGTTAAGAGGCTCCCTGGAATGCTAGGCATAAGACCACTTATATTCTCATGTTACAGATAAAATTAAACATATTATAGACCGTACAGATTCTGGTTAATTTCCCATTAACCAAAGCAGGAAAGGTGTGGCAAGTAAAAACATTACCTAGGTTTAACGGTGTGAAAGACTCCACTTAGAAGATTACTGCTAGAAATATCTTCCGAAACGTTAGAAGTTTTTACTGTAGAAGACGAAGATGTTGGAGTGAAAACCTTCTCAGCATCAGATAGTGTGGATTCTGAAATGATGTTATCGGATTCTGGCATCATTAACGATATGCTTTCAAGTTCTCTAACCACTTCGACCATTGAGGGTCGAGTGTCTGTATCATCGTGGCAACAGTTAAGAGCCAGCTTTATGAATTTCACAGCACATTCAGAAGGATAAGATCCCATCCGTTTATCGATGATAGAGAATATCATACCAGAAGAATATGCAATGTTGACCTGATGAAAATGGACGACGATTAAGTAAAGTTAATCATCCAGCAACTCGTTTTTTTAGAGGGGAAGATTAGTAAAACAGCATACAGTTATGAACGGACTGGTAAAAAAATAGAATCATTTTGCATCGGTAATTAGGGCTAGTTTAGCATGACTTTAGAAAAGCCAAAAAGGCTTTTAAGACCCAAAACTTGCTTTTGAACTTGTCTGACTAATTGTTAAAAAATCTTCTAATTAGAAGAGTTTTTAGAGGGAGCTAGTCAATGTAACTTCCTCTAAAAGCACTTTTGGGATAGGAATTTTTTTTAAACATTAGCTTCCAAACAAAAACTAAGTTAACTTTCTCAAAAACTTTTCGATAGGAAGCAAAAGTCATGCCAAAGGGACCCATAAGATGGTATAAAATATGACATCACAAAATTTCACTCATATTGCTTTCTATTTTACACGTGCATGTTCGACTGGTCTTTTAAAAAATGTAAAATTGCAAGTTTTTTTCGTTCAAACAAGTTCGGAGCTAGCTTCTTACTTTCAAGTAAAAAATTACTTCTTGTAAAAGTAACTCTTACATATGGTCAAAATAGGTTATTGCTTATTTCCAACTTTGACCAACAAATATGTTAAAAAAAATTGTTCGTTTAAAAGTAAATTGATAAACATGCACCTAGAACAATAACAAAGTAGCTAGATAGTACCTCCCTGACAATGTTTTTGCCTTCGTAGATTGGGTGCATCCCAGTTAAGAGCTCCAAAAATACAACTCCAAGACTATAGACATCACTTTTGTCAGTTAACTTATGAGTCAGGAAATACTCTGGATCAAGATATCCCTACAAAAAATCATGCATTACATTTTTGAGTAGCACATAAAATGAATCGAATTAGAATTGTTCTGGTTTCACTGTTGAATCCAGTGGTTCTACTGGAAAACTAAATGAAAGGATACATATTTGAGCTCGGTCGTGCAATCATACTTACCGGCGTCCCTTTAACTACAGTAGATACATGAGCAGGCACCAATCCTTCAAAGTCGGGAACTGGAGCAAGTCGCGATAGTCCAAAATCGGAAACTTTGGCGGTAAATCGAGGGTCCAATAATATGTTGCTTGCCTTGATATCTCGATGATATATTGGAGGATTGGCTTCCATATGTAGGTAAAGGATGCCTTTGGCTGAACTCAATGCAATTCTCAGTCTCATAGCAAAAGTCAAATGAACTTTTAATTTACCTGTGATATCTCAAACATTAAAAACTTGCTAACACAGCAAACACTAACATCTGATTTAATACATAAAATTTTCAGTTCTCAACTATGTGCCCGTCAACAAAAAAAAAAAAAAAAAATTCCATAAATTTTTTTTGCCCAAGAGGCTCGATGCAGGTTAGGATGCTTTCAAAAATATCTAGCCAACCACATATGACAAATTATTTAAACGTATACAATACCAATTTAAAAAGAACGAGTTCAAATTTACCCGATAGGTGATCTCTCAAGTTACCATTGGACATGAATTCATATATCAACATCTGCACCATGAAAAATACGGTAAACCAAGAGAAATTCAACATCTATAACAACAATTTGAAGATATATTGGAAAAAAAATTGTTGCTCTCCCGGAAGATTATAAAATTTAAAGCAGATAGATTTAAGCTTTCGAGCACTTTTTGTCATTGTTCTGGGAGTCCTGAGTTCATATTAGAAGAAGAAGCAAGCTATTTAGAAAGCCGTTTGAAATGAACTGTGAAAAGTTAAGTGCTGTAATCTTGCCGCATGCTCTTCCTACAATAAACATTATCCTTTCTTCTCGTCATATCAGGACTCTCAATAGGGACAGCAAGAAATCTTTTCTTCCATGTAGCCATTCCCTACACTTTCTGTATTAATTTATCTAAGCTATATTATATGAAGCTGGATATCAGATCAAGAAAAAGCTTTTTAATTTTGTTGAAGAAATGTTATGAATCCTAGAGAGTAAGAAAATGGGGAATGTTCTTCCAAAATCCACCAATCAAACCTCAGGCAGATCCTAGTAGTAAGTAAACATATCTCATGGGTGAATGAATCAATCAAAATTATGTTGAAAAATTCCTAAGACCACCATTCAAAACCTGGACAGGCTTGAATTTGAAAATAAGTTAGTTATTGTGACAGTAAGGAAATAGTTACTTTCACATTAAGTACCTCATTTTATTTAAAAAGTAGAGAAAAGTAAGTTATCAAAAAATGTTGAATGTAATTTTTACTTTGATTAAGCTTTGCCAAATATCTAAATTATTGGGTACCTGTTCACCTTCTTCATCACAATATCCAACCAATGACACCAGATTCCTATGGTGTAGCCTTGATAGTAATTCTATTTCGGTAAGAAACTCCTTTTCACCCTGTAATGATCCCTCCTGAGCACGCTTTATGGCTACGATAGTTCCATCAGCAAGAACGCCTTTATAAACTTTTCCGTAACCTCCTTTTCCAACAAAGGTTGAGCTATTAAAATTATTCGTTGCAACTTCCATTTCACTATAAGTAAAATCTTTTACCCCATCGATTTTGATGGAGGTCCTTGATGCTGCAATAGAATGAAATGAGAGATTTCAGTGCAAAAACCAAGAAAATGGATTGTGTGTTGAGTATAAATGTGTGATACATATGTATGTCTGAATGTGTATGTGAAAATTGGGAAGGAAAGTCATATTGAATTACTATACCACACTCAAAAACAATAGTATGCAGCCCCTTTTACGGATGAGAACTTCATCTATTAACCAAATATTACTCCCACCATCTCAACCCTAATTTCTTTATGTCATTGAATTAGGCCCCTCAATCATTGTTGCCTCTCTTCTCCTTTGATTCATTTCTTTTTCTTTTTTATTTTCAACAAATCAATTCATCTCCTCCTTTCCCTCATTTCCTTTGCCATTTGATCTCCTTTTTGATCCGATCTGGTCTGGTTCCGTTCCTTTTATACTCAGGATTTTTTTGTTTAACTTTGTAGGAGTATCATCAATGTAATCTGAACTTCAGTTATTTAAATTAAGAAGCAGGTTCCTGCCAGAATACTTTATGCGAATTATAATGGCATCGTGCAACTTTTCTGGAAAACCTATAGCATGAATATTTAACGTTTGGCGAAGAGTCAATCAAAATAATTCCATGGATGACAGTATAAGCCATGAAATCACAAAGAAAATTATATTTACCTACCAATATCTACCAGGGATTGTAAGATGCTTACATAGACGTCTTCTTGAATCTGTACGTTGTCTCCTCAAGTGCGATCTGACAAAAACAAGGAACACAACAGCAGATAGTATTACAGATCCTGCTGCTGTCCCGAGTATTATACCAGCCAGTGCTCCCTTGGTTATACCAGATGATGAAGAGGAAATTTCTGCAAAAAAATTAGCAGTTTAGAACATCTCCTGAAAAATAAGCAAAAATGACAAAAGCCCACGAAAGAGATTACTGAAAAATGAGAGCCAAAAAATTCAGGCATCTATATAACAACAATACAAAACAGAGATGTTGGGAGATAATGAATGCATGTGATTAATTCTGGTTTCTTCAGTTCAACTAGGCCCATAGTTCCGGTACAAATCAAATGTAATAGTTAAAGTTCGAAAAAATTATCCATGTTATTGCTTGATGACTTCATGTTGGATTGGAAAATCAGTTACCTTTTCAGTGTCCTGATTTTTGACAAATAGCACTGCACCAGAGCTGATTCTTGCCATTTTGTACAAGTAAAAATTAGAATGCCACCATCTCCGTAAGTATAAAACAATGGCTCATTTCCAACACAAAAAATGTCTCCATTTTCCTCTTATAATAGCTTTAGTTGACAGCTTAAGCATGGACTAAGGTAACATTTTCTGTAACAAGCTACCTGGTACATTTTTTAAGCATGCAAATAGATATATTGTTTCTTTAGAAGCTTGGAGTAGACAATGATTTTAGTTCATAAATAAAATGTAATGAAGATAATCCTTTTCCTCAGCAGATAAAAGGCAGATAGCGAGTTAACATGGTCCAGAAGACTTTTTTATCTGTAAATAAATCCTTAGTGGAACATGCCAGATGAGAAAGGAGACGAACCATCTTTATAAGGTTTCAAAAGCGTGAAATTGAGCAGCTCAAAAGGTCCAAAGACTTCGTTACCATGAATGTTCCATCCACCAAACAAACCACGAATTCGGAGGACCTCGCTCCTATTAAACAGTTTAATACTCTTGTTTATGTCTGCCGGAAAAATCTTCAGATACATTCCCAGTCGAGGTCCACTTTGCCATGCAACTGAATCTATGTCAAACTGGGAAATAGTCAAATTGAGAGCATCACTTATGTAATGCCCAAATTTATCATTATACGGCAAAAATTTTGTGAACCCGGGACTCTTTAAACGATACCCAACAAGCAGAGGAGCAGCACAAAAGCAGTGACCAGCAGGAGATGCTGGGACAAACTCATAATGAGGTGGACATGATTGATGAAGGCAGACATTGGAACTTGTTCGGTTCAAATTCTCGTTAAACTCTTCTTTGTAGGATCCACAGAACTGAATCAGATCGCCTTTGGAGCAAACAACGTTTCCTTGAAGGCTGAAAATGTTTATATTGATGAAGGAGGGGGAAAATATACTTCAATATCTTAAGTTTCAATCTTGTATAAAATTAGAACTTCCATTTTTTATAAGTGTCCAATTCAGAAGGAAAAAAGGCATCACGGCTCAAAGTGATAATTGGACGAACCTAACAGTGACGTTTGGAGGTAGGACAAGACTGCCAGAAATATTTAAAAACTTATTGTTCCGAAAATCCCTGCGATGTCAGAAATCATAACTGCATGAGTGAGATAATAAATCAGAACACTTTGACATCTTGTCCTATTAAACCATTGAAGGATGCTACATGTACATAGATTGTAGAGTTTTACACTCTAGTGTACAGCCCCCTTACAGCCCTCTCACATGTGAGGGGGCTCACAAATTTTTTAATCAATGTGAGTCCCCTCTCATGTGAGAGAGGTGTACAAGAAGCATTTTTCTAAATGATTAGTTTCAGTATGATGGAGATAATGAAACTCTAGCTTCAACCTCAAATTCCCGTGACAGTTTTATTCCATTGCCCCTACAGGCAGGGGCGGATCTGTATTGGGGGGTGGGACAACACTAAATTTGAAATGCAAGATTTTGTTATAAATTTTCAAGATTTTCAAAAAAAAATTCCTTATAATTTTAAATTTGTCCCCCATAATTAAAATTTTGTGAAATTTGCTCCCACAACTCTAGTCTTCTGTCTCCGCCCCTGCCTGGAGGTTGGCAGGGTGGACCAATACCTAAGCCTCAGGGAAATTAATAGGATCAATGATAGGTAGGAAAGGCATAATTCTTTTCCTGTTTTAGGTCTTACAAGAGGAGTGTATCAGATTGATTGAGAGCTCTATTCTGCCAAATGGTGGATGGAACTGAACCACTTAATGAATTGTTTGCTAGTGACCTGCAGGAGAAATGATGACAAATATTCAGTTCATCACATTCTTGGAGAAGGATCAAGATAACTATACCTTGGGCAATAACTGGACGTGAATGAAGATTAACTTGGAACCTTTAAATTTAGAATTAAATCATTTCCAGAACACCAAATTGATTAAGAAGTCTAAGAGTGCTTACAATTTCTGCAAAAGGGGAAGCCTTGAAAAGCTTGCAGGAATAATTCCATTAAGATTGTTGTTCGATAGATCACTGCATATTTGAAACTAAGTATTAGTTCCAAAAGTGAAAGTCATGTTTTTCCAAGGCAAACCCTGTAATACCAGTTCCGACGTAATTCAATTTAAGAACCAAAACAATCAATGAGAAAATTGAGTCCTTACATGGTTGTCATAATCTCAGGAAGCACACCTGTTGGTATTGTTCCACTAAGCTTGTTTAGGCTCAAATCTCTGAATTGAGCATGATAATTAGATGAAGAAATACCAGTTAGAGACCATATTATCTCAAAGGTTAAACACAAACTTATAAGGTCAGGGCGCAGCATAGCTAAATTTACAGCATAGGTAAAGCCACTTGGAAAATGCTGAAGAAACAAGCTCAATGACAGTGCTTTTTTCCAAGGACTAACTTGACAGTTTTTTGTTTAATTTTTTTTAACTGCCAACAGAAATTTACCAAGTGTACGTCTGTCAAAAAACCTTATCATTGAGCCTATTTTTTTAGCAGAACTCAAGCTACTTTGTCAGAAAGATGTAGATAGATATCTTGACATAATGGGTGTAGGCAAGATATGATTGAATGAAAAAATTGACTATGTTTTATACAATTCAATAATAGAATGCAATGTAACATTATGTTAAGGATTATGTCAACATCTCTGACACTGCATCATCATTCTACAGCATATGGGCTTGCTTGGTAGAATGGACTATATTGGACAATATTAAAATATCTAAGATATTTGTCTATTATCCAGTCCAGCATACCAAACATACATCTAATGTATAACAACTTACATATAAGCAATATTTGTCATGTTGCTCCAGTTAGGAATTTGCCCTTGCAAACTGCAATTCCTAAGACTCCTGATACAGCCAACAAAAGCAAATTGTAATAAAATTTATTCTCGACCTTCTGGTGCATATGACTTGAATGCTGATCGTGAACCATCGATTATCTTTACCTATAAATGTGTTTTGGAGCACAAATGAATAGAATATACTTACAACTTCGTTAAGGTAGATGAGTTCCCATAAGAAGGAGGTATTGTGCTCCCCTCAAAGTTGTTGTTATCAAGTTGACTGGAAAAAATAAAAGTCAAATTTCAATGTTCAGAGATTTTTCCAGTAAATCCCCAGAAGAAATATTGACATTTTTATTTCATACAACAGTAAATAAAAGGAATAAAAACTTAATATCAAGGAATAGACAAAAGTAAATGTATCCTATTGAAGCAAGATACATACAGTATCATTAACCTTGGCATTTCAGAAAGTTCTGGTGGAAGATGTCCCGATAAGTTGTTATTATCGAGCAACCTGCGGTATATTAAATCTTTAACTAACATCAGATGATTAGATGAGTGGAATCGATAAGAAAATCATGTTTTCAACTCACAAATGAACAAGTTGTGGCAATCTAGAGAGCTCTGGCGGTATTTTTCCACTGAGAGAATTATTATTCATGTGGCTGTTCACAGTATAAAGAAATAAAATTAAAATGAAAAGATGAGAATGAAAAAACTGAAAAATAAAATGATATTAATCCAGAAATCAGAAAATTTTACAAGTGCATTGCTTTGTTCAAGTTCGCCAATGACTTCGGTATTGAACCAGATATTTGGTTCTCATCAATTTGCAACCTGTCCAAGTTGCGGAGATTACCAATCTCATCAGGCAAGGGGCCTGTTAGTTTGTTTCCATTGAGAAGCCTGAAACCAGAGAAAGAAAACCGCAATGCAGAATATAGTGCACTTTTAAGTAACTTTACATCCCAACCATACTTGAATAAATTCTTACATTTATGTATAAAAATTTACTTTTCTTGTAAGTAACCTAGTTCAGTGTCAAAATAAGAAAGTTTTTTGCAACTTTTATAGATTTATTTATTTTAAAACTTACCTATTTACTTATAAAAAAAGGTTTTTAATCCAAGACAAGCATGCTCATAATATAAACATGTCAATATTATCCAAAAGAGAGGATATTTTTTCCCAAATGATTCAGATTTGTTACGCTTCTTGACATGACTTAGCATTAAATCTGAAGCACTTCGGAGCATGGATATAAAAGCCCTTATTTCCAGAAACACTAGTCGAACATTATACGAAGTAGAACGAGTGTTTATTTAGAAAAGGGAAGAGAGTGAGCAAAGAGCTTTTTTCAACTTACAACAATTCTAACGTTGTAATGTTGCCTATCTGCTTTGGTATAGTCCCACTAATGTTGTTCCACATAAAATCCCTATTATGATTAAGAAAAATAGTTATTGAAAAGCAAAAGAAAGCTACCATTCTGCAGAAGATGATTAATTGAAAAAACGTACACAAATGCTATTGGAAAAGAGCAGAACGAAATACATCTAACTCACATTATCTTCATATGAGATAGATGGACAAGTTCTGGAGATAAATTTCCATGCAGATTCATATTCAGTAATGACCTGCCAGGAAATGTTATATGTTAAGTAATTTTATGTCTATTAAAATAGTTGGATGGAGCATAAAAAGAATTTCATACAATTCTCGGACATGAAGAAAACCATCATCCGGTGTAATATTATAGCAGAAAATTCCGGTCCAACTTGAAGTGCATGGATCCCCCCTTTTCCAGTTTTTAAGATTCTGAAATGGATCGGTCAAACTTTCTCTGATGGCTCTCAATGCATTCACTGCAGACAACATTTAAAACTTATCATGGTTATATATATATATGTTCGTGAAACTGAACAAACCTTATCTAGGTTTCATGATTATATTTGTTTTTTTATCACTCTTAATATTATAATAACAGTTCACCAACATTAGGAGAATGGAATATTGGACAAAAGGAATTGCTCATAAAATTAACTTGGCCGTTTTTGTGTCAATACTCGGATTGAGTGATGTGTTCAACTTAAACAATGAATTAAAGGGGGAAAATACCGGTTATTTTGCTCCTTCTCCTTTTTTAAAAAAATAAATAAAGATTCAAATGAAAAATGAAATCAGTTAATACTCTACACAAAATAAAATCAAACGTTTAGATAAATAAGGAGACATACATCAAAATCAAATTCAATTGACTCCAATCATCTTTCACCAAAAAGACAAACTAATTAATAATAATCTACTTGCCATTGTCCAGTGCGATCTAATATAGTATAGCATATCAATTGGTTTGAATGCCTCAATTGAGGTCTACTTCTCATTTAAATAATAGAAACACAACCTCTAAAGAAGATAAATTACAATTATTTCTCCTATACTAAGAATGGTATAATTATGTATCGTCAAATGTCTTAGATTAGAAAGTACAATCAAATATCCTATATTAGGAAATAAAATATTTTTGGACAACTCTTTGACATTCCCCTCAAATTGATGTTGGACGATCAATAAACATCAATTTGTCAACCATAAATTGATGGGGATGTGAGATAGAACTTTGGTAAAGACATCATTTGTTTGATTTTTTTTAGAGATGTGAGGAAGAGAAATCACATGGCCACCAAGCATTTCACGAATAGAATGTCAATCTACGTCAATATGGTCGATATGGTCATAAAAGAATGAATTACTAGCAATCTGAATAGTAATTGTATTATTAAAAAGAAGAGGAGTAGGAAAAATCTGTGAATCACCAATTTCCCCAACAAATCCTAAAGCCATACCATTTCCTGATGACATGACCCAATATTCAAACTCAGTTGAAGACTTCGAGACACAAGCTTACTTCTTACTTTTCCAAGAAATAAGTGCACCACTAAGAAATATACACTAAGTTGTGATAGAATGGCGAGTATCAGTCCAAATCCCACCAATTGAAAATAAGTTCCAAAATAATGAACAAATCATGATCAACGGTGCCTTTGAGATAGCAAAGAACATGACAAACAGTAGCTAAATGGGGTTGACAAAGAGCTTGCATAAACTGATTGATATGTTGGACAATGAAAGAGATACCAAGTCAATTAATGTTCAAATAATTCAAACTCCCTACTAGCTAGCGATACTAAAAGATATTGGTTCATAAGCTCAACGATCCCATTCTGTTTAGGAATGTAAGGACACGAACACTAAGGAATAATATAGTTTTTTGTTGTAGAAAAGATGCAAATCTATAGCCAAAGTCGAATTGCAAAACCTTATACCCCAAACATCATTTTAAACAATCTCAAAACATATAAAAGTACGACTACCCTATCGTGGAAAAGGTAACGATTTGCATTTACAAAGTTTATAAGAGGCTGTTAGGCAATTTGTTGTCAAACTACCTCCCAAGCAATGATGTAACATCGGTTTTATTTATTATCAATCGGCCTTGGTCATATGATTGAATTATATGTCGACACTATCATCGAGACAAGTCAACCCACATCTCCATGGACCGTTAGAAGCAACCTATTTTAATAGTGTTTCTCATGGTTTGTCCCATTTACTTGGAGGGCTATGGTATTCATTTGGAGCCCACTGCCTTGTGTTGAGCCTTGTTTGGACCACTTAGTTAACCTAACCTAACTTACCATTTTTGGTCACTCATTTGGCTTATAACCTACGACTCCTCTACGCCTCCATTATGAAGAACACTCCATCTCTTTCAGTGACTTTGATTCTCAACCTCTTTCCTTCATATAACCTGTGTGGTTTCTCTTGGGCAATACATTGTTCTTCATCTTGGCTGACTCTTTGTGAGTATATATAGCAACCGTATGTGGAAAGGAAGGAAATGGAAGTTGGGTATTGTCTCAATCGAGGTTGTGTCGATATATGGTAGAAATTGAGCGGTATCACCTTGGTTATTGCTAGAATTACACCTTATAACTAGGTCAGAGCGTAGGTCATCTTGCAACTGCTTATTCCGACCAAACGTGACCTTCGTTGGACGAACGGAGGCCGGACCCATAACCAGTAGGTAGAGGCACGTGGTGGCGACGATCGACGGTGGCGGCGGCGACGATCGACGGTGGCGGCGGCGTGTGGAAGACCTCCTACGTGGTTTTTTTGTGCCATTTCAATTATTTTAATTTTATGAACGTACTAATGTGTTTGGTTTAGTGTTTCAGGTTGTGCAGAAAATTTTGGACGATTTTACCCTGATTACAATCTGCATTTGTTGTTGAACGAACTGTTATATTTGCTAAACCTTTAGGGCGAATAGTGGTAGCCCTAAAGCAGCAAATTCGCATCTCTTCACGTTACGGACTCAGATAGGTCCGCTCTGGTAAATTGGTTGAAACCTTTATATTTTTGCACTAGCAGATCATCGGGTGGGGTGATCATTAGGTTTGGGGGTTGCCATTGCTTGTGCTAGAATTAGGGTTACGTGCTCTTGATTATTTGATTGAGTATTTGTCTTTTAGTTAAATCAGTATTTGAGCCTCAGTAACATAACTGTCGTGAAACTAATTATCTGTTAGACGTAGTTTTTTTTGTTGCATTGTTATTTCCGCTGCTTATCCATTCCATTAGAATTATCGTGACCTTACCCGTTTTCGAACATTCCCTTGATCTAAGATCCCGAGTCTTACGAAACCCTGGGAATCTTGAACGGCGTATATTATCTGAAACCCTAAGACTACTTTGTGTGGTTTGATTGTTTTTTTGTGCACTCTTTAACTATTGTGTAAAGATGACAACTTACAACTTTGATTTGGGGATTTTTAATGGAAATGGTGATTTTGCTATTTGGCAACAAAAAAGAAGGGCATTTTAGTCCAACAAAAAGTTTCAAAGGTCATTGAAGGCAATTTTTCAACTGATATTTCACAAGAACAAAGGGAAGAAGTCGATGAGCTTGCTTATACCTCAATTATTTTACACTCTTCTGACGCCATTTTAAAAAAAGTGGGTAAACTGAAAACCACTAAAGAAATTTGAAAAAAATTGGAAGACTTATATTTTCTTAAGTCTACACCAAATAAACTTTACTTGCTCGAACATTTTTTCAGTTTTAAAATGGATCCTTCAAAAGATCTCGATGACAATTTAGACGTGTTTAACAAATTGATGCAAGATATAGTTAATTGTGATGAGACTGTGTCCGAAACTTATAAAGCTATAATTTTGCTCAATGCAATTTCGGATTCCTATAAGGAAGTTAAGAACACCATTAAGTATGGTAGAGACACGTTGACACCTGAAATTGTCATAGACTCCTTTAGAAGTAAAGAAATGAAAATTAGGGTTGAAAAACACGATAAGAGGAACGGTGAGGTACATATGATGCTGGGTAGAACTCAATTTAGGCAAAATAGTCATGATAGATATCAAATTAGTGACAAGTCAAGTGGTAATGGATGGAAAAAGAAGAGCAAAGGTAGGTCTAGATTAAAATCTAGGATTAAGGCAAGAAAATGCTATGATTGTGGAAACACGGGGCATTTTATAAAAGATTGTCATAGGGAGAAGGGTAAGCTAAAGGTTAAGGAGAGAAACGAGGTCAATGTGTTAGCATCTACTTCCGATATAAATGGTGGTGAGGTCTATATGATAACAAGTCTCGTTGCATATACTGCTGAATTAAATCTAACTGCTAATTCCCGCATGCATGAGTGGATACTTGACTCTGGTGCATCTTTTCATGTGACGTCTGAGAAGAATTGGTTTTATAAATTGCATGAATCTAATGTTGGGCATGTTGTGCTGTGTGATAACTTTGCCTATACTATTTGTTGGAATTGGTGACATAAACGTAAAATTTGACACAGGTTTTATGTACACGTTAAAGGATGTTAGATATATTCCTGAAATGTCTAGGAATCTGACTTCAGTAGGGAGAGTTGAAAAGGATGACTTTACTGGTAAAATTGGAAATGGTATGCTAAAAATGATCAAGGGTGCTTTAGTTTTCATTAAGGGAATTAAGAAAAACGATATATATATTACTACTGGAGAAGTAATTAGAGGTTTGAACTCCTCTATCTCTTCTACCAAGATTGATCACACACACACATGATATAATAGACTTGCTCACGTAGGCATCAAGGGATTTAAGCTACTTAATAAAAAAGGTGCTTTTGGTAATGACCATGTGTCAGATTTGTCATTTTGTGATCATTGTGTACTTGGTAAGTATCATAAAACTTCTTTCTCCAAGAGTGTTAATAGAGTTAAAGACATGCTTGAATATGTGCACTCTGATCTGTAGGGTTCTGCTAGTAATTCCACATTGGGTGGGAATAGGTATTTCTTGTCTATTATCGATGACTACACTAGGAAAGTGTGGGTCTATCTATTGAAAGATAAATCTGAGACTTTTAATAGTTTTAACAATTGGAAGAGACAAATGGAAAATCAAACTGACAAGAAAATCAAATTTTTAAGGACAGATAACGGCCTAGAATTCTACAATAAGGAATTTGATAGTATGTATAAAGAAAGCGGCATAACTAGACATAAGACCGTTTCTTACACTCCTCAGCAAAATGGGCTAGCAGAAAGGATGAATAAGACCATACTTAATAAAGTACGTTGCATGATGTTAAGTTCTGGTGTTCCCAAGTCATTTTGGGATGAGGTTGTTATGACTGCTTGTTATTTGATTAACCTGACTTCTTCTGCTGCATTGAATGGTGACACTCCGCATGAGAGATTGTCGGGTAAATTGAGTGATTACTCGATGCTTAGAACTTTTGGTTGTACATCTTTTTCTCATCAAAGTGAGGGAAAGCTGGAACCTAGAGCTAGGAAGTGTGTCTTTCTAGGATACTCCGAGGGTGTTAAGGGCTGTAGGTTATGGGATAGAAGCCAAAAAGGGGTTAAGATCACCATAAGTAGGGATGTCACGTTTAACGAGAATGAGATTCCGTGTATTAAAGGGGAAACTGAACCTGAGAGTGAAACTGAACCAGGTAAAGAAAGAGACCCGTTTAAGGTGGAGTTAGGAAAGCTCAGTATACCTGCCCCTATTGCTCCTAATGAAGTGGAGATTCAAGTTCAGGAACCTGAGGTGGAGAATAGTAATGAAGTAGTGATAGAAGAGCACTATGAGAAAGAAAATCATTTAGCTAACTAAAACTTAGTTAGGGATAGAGAGAGGAGACAAACGAGAGAACCTAGAAGGTTTAGTTTTGAATCTGAATTAGCTTTCGCCCAAGCTAGTTATGAAGAACTAGCTGATAAAGAGCCAAAAACCTTTGAAGAGGCAATAAGTACCTAGGCCTAAGAACAAATCGATTGTTGATTGCAAATGAGTCTTTAAGGTTAAGGAAGGTACTAGTAGCTCGGAACCCTTAAGGTTTAAAACTAGGTTATAGCTAAAGACTACACACAGAAGGAGGGCGTTGATTATATTGAGATTTTCTCACCAATTGTTAAGTACACCACTATCAAGGTCATGCTCGCATTGGTTGTACGCTTTGACTGGGAACTTGAACAACTTGATGTAAAAATTGCCTTTTTATATGGTGAGCTTGATGAACAAATCTTCATGAATCAACCAAAAAGTATTAAGGATAAGTCAAAACCTAATTATGTGTATTTTCTGATAAGATCCTTGTATGTGTTAAAACACTCTCCTAGACAATGGTACAAGATGTTTAATTCATTTGTACTCATTATAGGGTTCCAAAGATGTAAATTTGATCACTACTTGTATTTTCAACACAATGAGACTAATGAATTATCTGTTTTTGTTGCTCTATATGGACAACATGCTCTTGATTGGATCATCCTCTAAGTGGATAAATAATATAAAAGCAAAACTAAGTGGTGAATTTGACATGAAAGACCTAGGTAAGACTAAGAGAATCCTAGGTATGGAAATAGAAAGAGACATGTCAAATTCCATTTTGTTTTTGCATCAATCTCCATACATATCCAAAGTATTGAAGAAATTTAATATGAGTGATTGCAAACCTGTCACATTGCCTCTTGCTAATCATTTTATTTTATCGAAGGAACAATCCCCTTGCAATGAGCGTGAAGTAGAATATATGAGTAGAGTGCCTCACTCTAATGTGATTGGTTCCATAATGTATTTGATGGTTTGCACTATAGCGAATTTAGGTTTAGTTGTTAGTACTCTTAGTAGATATATTGCTAATCCGGGCGCTGAACATTAGGAAGCACTAAAGTGGCTATTAAAGTACTTGAAGGGTACAAGTGACGTATGTTTAAAATTTAGTGCTGATAAAGAAGGTATAAAATTAAAGGATTTTGTAGATGCTGATTATGCAGGAGATAGGGATGGTAAGAAATCCACTTCGTCTTACGTGTTGTTATGCATGTGACTCATATAAAGTGGAACACAGGTCCTGGATCAAATGGGTCGATGCCTACGCGGAGCGGACTGGAGTGAGAGGAGCGGAGCGACGGCATCAGCCTTGCGCAGGTTTAATTCACCGTCTGGTTGTTAGGGATGCTGAATGGGTTGGGGGTGCGGGGGCAACCCCCCGCGGTACAATACAGGGGTATTTTCTATACGAGCCTTAAAGTTTTATATGGACCCAGGCTAGGTTAGTATAAATAATATGTTATAACCCTATTTTTAACAACTGAATAAAGAAATCTTCGCTTCGCTAAGCTCTCGTGGACGTAGGCACATCGTCGAACCACGTAAAATTTTTGTGTTGATTTTCGCTTTCATCTTTTTAATATTGCGCATAAAATCCAACATAGCCTATCTAATTCATGTGTTAGTTGGAAATCACAATTACAACATATTGTTGCACTATCCACTACAAAATCAGAATATATTGCTACTACTGAACCTATCAAAGAAGCTCTATGGCTTAGAGGCCTACTTCATGAACTATGTGTCTTGAATGATTATGTGGTAGTGTACTCTGATAGTCAGTCATCTATACATTTGTGCAAGAACCCGATTTTTCACGAGCGCACTAAACACATTGATGTTAGACTCCACTTCATTAGAGATATAATATCTCAAGAGGTGGTAAGACTTGAAAAGGTCCACACCCACTACAACCCTTTCGATATGGGGATGAAGGTACTACCACTGACAAAGTTTAGAAGTTGCAAGGAACTTCTAAACATTGGCACAGGTAAATGATTTTCAATTTTATTGGTTTTCTATTAGAGGTGTCACTAATGGGAGACATTTTCTTTTGCAGGTCCTTTGACACCAAGGTGGAGGTCGTTGGGCAATTTGTTGTCAAACGACCTTCCGGGTAATGATGTAACCTCAGTTTTATTTATTATCAATCGGCCTTGGCCATATGATTGAATTATATGTCGACACTATCATCGAGACAACCCAACCCACATCTCTATGGACCATTACAAGCAACCTATTTTAATGGTGTTGCTCATAGTTCGTCCCATTTACTTGGAGGGCTATGGTATTCATTTGGAGCCCATTACCTTGTGTTGAGCCTTGTTTGGACCACTTAGTTAACGTAACCTAACTTACCATTTTTGGTCACTCATTTGGCTTATAACCTACGGCTCCTCTACGCCTCCACTATGAAGAACACTCCATCTCTTTCTGTGACTTTGATTCTCGGCCTCTTTCCTTCATATAACCTGCATGGTTTCTCTTGGGCTATACATTGTTCTTTATCTTGGCCGACTCTTTGTGAGTATATATAGCAACCGTATGTGGGAAGGAAGGAAGTGGAAGTTGGGTGTTGTCTCAATCGAGGTTGTGTCGATATATGGTGGAAACTGAGCCCAGTATCACCTTGGTTATTTCTGGAATTACACCTTACAGAGGCACAATCTAAAGACAATTGAAAAATGTCATTCATATTATTTTAAAAACTATGTTTCACAATATATGTTAAAATGCCCAATTTATTATGCCAAACATAGCTATTATTAACAACAACAAAACAACTAATATAAAAGGAACGAGGGACGAAAAAGACTGAAGAAGTAAAAAGAAGTCCCACTTTAGGCTTTCTCCCTATCACTTATCGTGACGCTTGATCGACACACGACTATCATTACAATCAAAATGTATAGCAAAATATCTTCTATCAATTGTTCTATTGAAATTAAATTGGTAGATAAATCGAGAAGACAGAAAAAAAAAATCAATGATGAGAACCTCATATTTCAAACTGCAGTAATAGGAAGGGTACTACCATTAACTATCTGAATAATGAATATGTTGCTCATCATCATACTCACGAACATCATGTAGGACCTTCAAAGTTTCAGTCATGTGACTGGAAGCCGTAGAGTCAATTGACTAAGGCTCAGAGAAGCTGAAATAATCATATGTCGAACATGCTCAACATACGAGTAAAAGAATTCCTCGAGACAACGGGTTGGTAGGAGGCAGTATTATAGTAGTATGGAGAGCAGGGGTCGATCGATTTTGAGGTCGCACAGGACCACATTTTATAGTATGACCCTCTTTTTTGTTGCAATAGATGCAGAACTTCTTGCTGCAATATGTTAAGATTCCTCGCAACTAGGACACTATGTTAAGGATTTGGATTGTCCTTTTTCCTTGAGCAGTGTAGGCCATATTGACCATCTCAGTACTAACAACCTCTTGATTGTTGCCAGCCTGGGAGGCAAGGCACCATTCTTCACTCAAGATTTTTCCCTAAATAGACATCTAAAGATGGGACGGGTTCGCGATTGATTCACCCAATATGTATACTTTGAAACTCGAGCCATGGCTTTATCAAAAATTTATTTTGTTGACTTTCAGAATGGATATCTTGTAAGGCATTCAATACAGTATTTTCGAAATCTTGGACCATACCAACCCAAAGTAATCACTGCATAAATTGAGAAATCCATTGTAAAATTATTCAATAGATAGATTCCATTGACGATATTTGTTGATATCTAACTCCAATTGAATTTTTGGGCAGGATTCATGATAATACATTTGCTGAAAGATATCCCACATCTCTTTGACAGTAGTGAATGAACAAAGATTGTTGAACATATGGGGTTCAATAGAACTCAGTAGCCAAAATCAATTTTGGCATCATTCCCTTCCCATGAGTTAAGTTCCTTGAGATCATCTAGATCACGAAACGTTTGGAATTTAAATTCCCAACTGACATAATTTTTGTTATTAAACTGAACAACGGAGTGTTTGCTTGACATTATTATGTTAAAATATAATAAAAATCTGATAGTCCTTTAAAAAAAATGAAAAAGAAACCTCGACGCTGAGCACAAATTGAAGAAGAAACCTACTCCAGAAAAAGGAACCTGGCTACAAGTAAAAATTTCTATACATATCCAAAATCAAAAGAAAAAACATAACTGCTCCACACAAAAAAAAAAAAGGTCGAGTACTCAAAAAAACTGAAGAATCCAACTGCCTCTACCCTCGACTGACTTCATGGTTCCCACAAAAAGTGTCAATAGAAATAAATTTTTCGGCCACCCTAAATTATGGGAGTAAGGCCATATATTTTGAAGAGATGTATGGCTCTGATACCACATCAATTGATTTGAATGTCTAAATTGAGGTTTGCTTCTCATTTAAATAATAGAATTATAGCATCTAAATAAAGTAAATTACGATCAAATCTTCTAGGAAAGGTATAATTATATACAATCAAATATCCTATATTAAGAAATAGAATATATTTGGACTGCTCATTGACATTGCAGACATGCACAAAGTAAGTTACACCAACAAAAAACAAGAACAAAATATTCTTGGATATTATGCACAATTTTCCTATAACATTATAGAATATTCATCTTTTGCAGGTTCAAACAGCAGAAATTACCTTCTGCAGGATGAGTTTTCTGTCTATCCGCGCCAGTAAGCAACAAAGACCAGCATAAATACAAAATTAAAGTCAATCCAAGCTTCACAAAACGTGGCTGGTATCTCCCAGACGTACCCATTTTTCCAAGATCATCAAACACCTTCACTGCTATGTTCATACCTGATAGAATATAATCAACAAAATTGAAATTCAGAATCAACCCAACCCTAATAATGATAAAGCATAAAAAAGTCAAGCACTGAACTAAACCACAGGAAAAACACCTTGAGATAGCTGGAAGAAGTAAACGAAGAAACTAAAAGATGTTCAAAACATAAAAGTAAACACATTCATATATATATTATTCCCCCGAGCGAACATGAAATGTAAAAACATAATTGTAAACAAAAGGGTGGTCACAACTCAAAACGAAAGTAAACAAATAGACATTAAATTAGAGGAGACTGAAGTATTTCGAGTCAATTAATAATAAACAAATAGACATTAAATTAAGAGTAATGTTTTTTAGCACCACTGGTGTTAAAACACCAGTTGAGATGGTACTAATGTCGTATTATATGATAAGTTACAAAAGCCTTACCGATCCCTTACTGTAGGGGTTGGTCCCACATTGGAAAAAAAACAAAAAAAATACATCGGGACTCATGCATGTGTGTGTTCTGGCAGGGGTCTGTAAAATAGACCGCTGTACTTGTAGCACCTCTCTAGATTATATGAGTCACTTAATTCCACCTTTCGTTGAGTAAATCACATAGCATCCTCTAAATTGGTGCTAAATAGCATTATTATCAGGCCGATCTAGCGATCTCCATATGGTTCATAAGTGTCGGACGCATCTTGATTGTGAAACTGCATCAATTCATTTTTTCGGGATCATTACCTATCCAAATTTGAGATTCCATATTAAACGTCCACAGTAGCCAAATCCCTACATAATAATTATTATTTCGATATGTAATCAACGGGTAATTTATCCTTAGAATTAATATCTAAAAATCTTATACACAAGGAATCTAATGCTCTGTTTGTATATTTTCCTAACAAGTTACTTTTTAAAGTTAATACGAATTTAAATCACACATTTCGTACGACCCACAAATGCTATTCATTTATCTACTACTATTTCTTGAAAAATAAAATTTTTGCGAACCAAAATGCTTAAAAAGGGTGTTGATAAGTGTAAATATGTAAATATTTTACATATCTTGGCCATCAAATAAGATCTTTGGAAGTAATTTTATGAACGAGATATTTAACGTTATATGTTTATTGATTATTTTAGGAGAAAATCCAATATTGGACAAAATCGGATGAAAATAAATAATAATTGATCAAAAAGGATTAGAGTTAGACATGATAGGGAAGTTGGGGATGAAAGTGTTTGGAAGTTGATAGGCCTAATTGCAATATCTAAGGACTCAATTAGAAGAAGAAAGACGAAACAGGGACCAAATAGCACAAATACGAGTATAATTTCCAGCAATTTGATATATCCTAATTTGACAGAAATTATGGTTCGCTGTCATCTTGAGATACTATTTAGACCTAAATTGAGGTTTATAAATATGAATCTTTTCATTCAATTAAAGAGAATGATAGAGATATAACCCTGATGCAAATGCAAATTGCATGATTTAAGCACAATATTGACATTAAAATGTTTGATCACAAATTGACTGATTTATGCACAATACTGAAATCGAAAGAAGATTTATTTGTCTAGTTCATGCAGTAAGTGATATAGATTTTAATAAGAGGTCGAGGGATAATCTTACAGATTATGCAATCATGATTGAATTACTACAATTGAATGCTTTCAATTGTTTATGAATTTACATAGAAATTTAGTAAATTCAAACATGTAGATAGGACTGGTTTTACTCGAAAGATATTACTAACTAAAATTGATTAATTCATTTGTTAATGAATATGAAAAAGTGCTAAGAGATGTTGGATTGAATGACCACTAAATAGTATAAGTGAAATCGAAGTTTCAAACAACTTCATCCTAAAAGTTACCATGAGTTCATTAAACTCAGATTAAATTAGATTAGTTTAGTTTAATTGTAGTTATAACTTAAACACTTGACTTGATAATGGGGTACTTTTCGAAAGGACCAAGTCAAACAACTTTGCCACATTGATCAATATTTTTTTACCATTCACCAAAAGGGCTTTTTGAATAGTAAATGTCATTTTTGATCTTATTATGTTTTGTAATTATAAAAACATATCATTTGTGCAAAAGACAATAATACCCTCGTTTAAAAAATTAATAAACCCAACCACTCCCACTTAAAATTCAAAATCAAATCACTTTCTATATCAGATTCTCTAACACAGTTAAAAAGAAATTTCCTTTTCCATTTGTCAGAACATTGAAATCTCACAAAGTTATCATAGGCTGAACAAAAAAATATTATTCATAGTCGTCATTCGAAATTGATAAGTATAAATACATATTTTTAATTTCGTTTTAGTTAAACTAGTATATTGTTTGAATCTTTAAATTTTATTTCGAAGTAGTCAGATAAATTATTAGAGTCTTAAACCGTTGTACAATTTTTTTAGCAAAAATGAGGAAAAAAATTCATCTGTATACATATTATTTCAGAAAAAATTTATAGTCGTCTGTAAAATTACCAAACAAAGCAAATGGAGGCGATAACGGTTGGCCCAGACGGTCCGGACAGATGGCCCAGACCTTTTTTTTATATAAATAATGTTTAATTATTTATTTTATAACTTATTTGTTTATATTTCATGAATTATGTTAATTGTTTATGTATATTTTTTATTTAAGTAAATAAATAACTAATTGAAATAAATAAAATAAATATTAATTAAACAATTAAAACAATTAATATAATATTTTAGATAAAAAAAATTAAATTAAGTATTAAATGAATAATTAAAATAATTATATATTAATTACTTCCATTTAATCTAATTATTTTCTAATATTTTTAATTTGTGATGCAGATATGATATCAGCAAGTGTCCCAATTTGTTATTTCGGTGAATTTTAAAAGAATGAAAATGTCAATGGGAATGGAAATGGACGAGTGAATGAGATGAGGTTAAAGTAATTTTTATAACAAGAAGTACATCGTTTACAGAAATGTACCATGATATACAAAACATGCTTAACGTCGATCCCTCTCCGTACGATATGTAATTGAGATTTTTATTTTAAAAGCATTCAACTATTTTGATTCCATTTATGAAAATTAGTTTTGAAGTGGAGATAAAGCATCTAATTAAATTGATCTAATGCCAAAAGTAAGAGTGGGCGCGGTCCGGTTCGGTCCGGTTCTAAAAGGAACCGAACCGAATCGAATACCAATGAGAATTTTAGAAATGGAACCATTGGTTCCATTGTTAGCTATGGAACCGAACTGGAACCAAACCAATCGATTTCGGTTCGGTCTGGTCCAGTTCTTTACATAAAGATGTCAAAATAAAATGTTTACTAATAAGAAATCTAAAGAAACTACCAATGTGATACTTTTAAAAAAAATATATAAGAACCGAACATATTATACAAAGATTAAAAGAAAACTAAGTATACAAATTTTAAAACAATATGCAAATAATATAAGTTACTATTATAAAACAAATATTAACTTATATAAACCGTCTAGTATTTCAATGATTAAACAAACTTTCATCAAAATGAAAACAAAATAAAAGTGTTTGGAGAGTAAGTCATATATTTTACTGAAAAAAAAGTCAATTGAAGGGTCCCTTTTTAACATTTTCTTGAACTTTCAGGTAATCACAATTCAGTATTTTTCTCAATTATTTAATTAAAAAGTGACATGTGAACTATATACATAAGCATTCGTTTCATTTCCATATGTCACTGCCTCTACAATTTTTTTTTTTAAATTTTGTTTTACTTTGATAGAAGTTTCTTTTCACTTTAAGAGTAAGTCATATATATTAACAATTTCGTTTCGGGACAAATTGAAGAGTAAGTCTTATATTTTACCAAAAAAGAAAAAAAATACCCACTAAAAAAATTCTATGAGAACCGTTCGGTTCCTCGCGATTCCCATACTAGAACCAAGAACTGGACCGGAACCGATCGGTTCTTAATATTTTGTCCCGAAGCCAAATTATTTTTTAGAAGAATCGGAACCGAACCGACCGATTCTAAATGGTTCCGGTCCGATTCCAGGAAAAAATGCCCACTCTTAGCCAAAAGTCAACTCCTGTTTATGTAACTTCATTAAGGAAAAATGTCCCCGAGAGTGAACATGAAATTTTCGATGAAGAGGATCGTAATGTAAATAATGTTAGGGATACAGTTCAAATTGCTCATGAAGATAATGTGATTATTCTCGAAATAATTGCTACTCACCATGATCACACTATTACGCACATAATTCCCTCGGCAGTTGAAGACAACGAGAATAAAAATGTATCCACAAATGAGGATTTGATTGCTTTATCCTGTGGAAGACATGAGTCGGTTGAGAGCTCACATACTAGACCGATTATACGGTCCTCTAATTATTCGCGTGTGGTTCCTAATGACGAAGATGTATACGTCAAGCAACTGTTCGAATCAAAGAAAGAATTGCAGAAAATTGTGTCCGGATTGCTTTGAAGCATAACTTCAAGTTTAAAGTGAAAAAATCAAACAAGTCGACGTACACAATTATTTGCGTTGACGACAGATGTCATTGGCGTTTGTGAGCGATGAAGATGGACATAAATGAATTCCTTATAGTTCTTAAGTATGCACTAGAACATATTTGCGAAGTGGGTATCCGTCGAAATGATTACAGGCAAGCTTCATCATGTTTCATTGGTCGAGAAATAATACACAAATTTCAGGACCCATGAACGATTTAGAGACCTTTGGACATCATTAATGACGTTCGTCGAGAGTACGATGTGATCATGAGCTATCAGAAGGTTTGGAAGACCAAATAATGTGCACTGGAGGACTTGATGGGTTCAATCGAGAAGAGTTATACTAAATATGTTAGGTATTTCATTGTTTAGATGTTTATTTAATATTTATTTTAATTGCTAATTATTTTATTTCAATTGTTTATTCTTCTGTTTATTTAATATCTAATTAATTATTTAGTTCAATTGTTTATTTTTCTGTTTATTTAATATTTAATTGATTATTTAAATTATGATTATTGTTTATTTAAATTGGGTAGGTATTGCTATAACATAGGAAGAATTAATATTGGATCGACATTTTTTATTGAGAAAAATGATGAGAATCGCTTCAAGTATTTCTTTATGAGCCTTGAACAATGCGTTCGATCTAAATTGAGGTTTAGAAAGAGAATGCTAGAGATATAACCCTGATGCAAAATTGCAAATTGCTTGATTTAAGCACAATATTGACATTAAAATGTTTGATGACAAATTGCTTGATTTATGCACAATGTTGAAATCGAAAGAAGATTTATTTGTCTAGTTCATGCAATAAGTGATTAAGGTTTTAATAAGAGGTCAAGGGATAATCTTACAGTTTATGCAATAATGATTGAATTACTACAATTGAATGCTTTCAAATGTTTATGAATTTACATAGAAATTTAGTAAATTCAGACGTGTAGATAGGATTGGTTTTACTCGAAAGATATTACTAACTAAAATTGATTAATTCATTTGTTAATGAATATAAAAAAGTGCTAAGAGACGTTGGATTGAACGAATATTAAATAGTATAAGTGAAATCGAAATTTCAACCACTTCATCCTAAAATGTACCGTGAATTATTTAAACTTAGATTAAATTAGAATAGTTTAGTTTAATTATAGTTATAACTTAAACAGTTGACTTCATAACTGGTTGCTACATTAATTTATATTGTAACTAGGTTAGAATAAAAATTGATATTAAATATTTAGTCTTTGTAAGACGATATTCAAAATTAAAATATTCACTTTATTACTTGTCACTGTTCAAACACTTACTAAATCATATGAATGGGTCCAAATGAACTGAATAAGTCATGTCCCTCCATAGTCCTGATTGTGATTTCACAACACGTTTTTGGGGTAAAATGTATTAGTGAATTGGCAACTAATATTTTTCTTTATCTTGAAAGACTCATATTACAATTTGGCTTAAATTCACTAACGATCATCTAACTTTATACTTAGTGTCATCATGACCACTTCTTTTGATTTTATTTCACCATGACCATCTAATTTTATACTTAATGTCAAGATAGCCATCCAATTTGATTTTATTTTATCATGGTCACCCAATTTTATACAATATTTCACTATAGCCACCAACTTCTTTCACCCTTTTCATTAATCTTACAAATGGTAAAATTTTAACATTACATTATATATATAAAATAAATTTTAAAAAATAAAAATAATTTTTTATTTTAAAAAAGGTTATTTTT
Organism: Olea europaea var. sylvestris; assembly: GCF_002742605.1. NCBI lineage: Eukaryota > Viridiplantae > Streptophyta > Magnoliopsida > Lamiales > Oleaceae > Olea > Olea europaea. The sequence goes on from NC_036247.1 coordinate 18,998,617, forward strand.
TAAATAAAATTTTATTTTATTTTATTTTTCTAATTAACATTTTAAAATATGTTTTTATTTTATTTTAAAAATATTTTTTAAATCAGTTTTTATTTTATTTTAATTTAATTTTCTAAGGACCTTTTTTCTTAAATAACTTTTTGTTTTATTTTATTCTTCTAAGTAAACTCCTTATTTTATTTTAAAGACCTTTTTTTAATAATATAAGTTTTCATTTTATTTATAAAAAAAATTTGTAAAATAGTTTTTATTTTATTTTTTTAAGTAACGTTATTTTAAAGTAATTTTTTTATTTTTAAAAATAATATTTTATTTTTTAAAATTTATTTTATATAATTCAAAGTTATCGTTTTACCCCTTTTAAAATTAGTGAAAATGATAAAAAGAATTTGAATGACCATGGTGAAACGTTATATGAAATTGAGCAGTTATGGTGAAATAAAATCAAATTGAGTGGACATGATAATACTAAATATGAAGTTGAAAGGTCATGGTGAAACAAAATTAAATTGATTGACCATAGTGATGCTAAATACAAGGTTCGGGGGGCCATTGATGGACTTACCGCATTACGATTTACATCCAACCTTTGGTTATTGGGCGCCAAACTACCCATTAAAGTAGTCCACCAAGCATTGGTTACCACAGCCATTGGCCTGTGATTTAGTAGCCATTAACTCATAGCCGAAAAGTCACAAAAATAGGATAATTTAGGCCCAATCCTATTAATTCCATGCGTACTCACATCATTTTGCTCTAAATTTCAAAAGGAAAAGGCACTTGAATTAGAGAACACCACATAAATCCTTCATTTAAAAATCACATTTCAAAACCAACAAACTTCTACAAATCTTTCAAAAATAAGGTGATAATTAAATTTATTAAATATTTAATTATAATATAGTATAATTAATATACTTATTCTACTCCATCTCCAACCCATTCACCCATCATATCAAATCATTCTCTTTCTCTCATTATCCCACCTCGCCTCCGACAACAACACCAATAGCTTCTCCGCTGACTTTCGGCAACGGCTCCGGTAGTACCGGCAATGGCTCCGACAACTTCCGCGTGACGGCTCCAACGACTTTCGACGGCAATTTTGACGACTTTCCGGTGATGGCTCCGGTAACTTATCTCGTTCTGACGAATATTCTGACGACCTCTCACACCGATCCGACGACTATTTCGATGACCACTCACCTTTCCGCCGACTACCATTTTTCTTTTTCTCTTCTTTTTGGGCAATGACATGTGATCAATTGCATTAGATCTGTGACCTGTGCACATTGTCATCTGTGATCAGTTCTATTGAATCTGTGACCTAATCAGGTGGAATGAATATACATATGATTAATTTCAAAATTAAGAAATAAAGTTTGAAATTTCAAAAATCAAATAATATTAAAATTTTAGTTATGAAATAATTCATGGAAATAAATATTTTTGTAATTAAATATATTAAATTCACAAATCTTTTTTCTTTCTCTGGACAATGACCTGTGTATATTATGACGTATAAAAGATGATTTTAACCCGTGATTTGTTACTCGTAACTCTAACATAAAATGTGACCTATAAATTTGATCCATAACTTCTACAAAACAACATGTGACCTGTTATTATTGACCTGTGATCCATATATACTGATTTGTAACTTATATGAAATGACTGAATTGTGAACTCAAACCTGTGATCAGTGAACTGTGACCTTAACGACAAATTGTGACCTGTAACGTATGAACTGTGACCTATGTGTTCATACCAAATTTTTCTTCAGTGTAACTATTTATGACCATGTGACTATATGTGATCAAGTCAAATACAGTCCACTTAATAGAAATCTGGTCATAGACAGTCACATTAAAGATAGATTTGGTAACTCATCAGATTCAACAAAAATCGTCCCAACCTCCATATCCACTGCCACTGCCACCAACAAAAATCAGTCACCACTATATCCAATAAAACCACTACCTCAAAACCACCCCCATTTGGAAAAATAATAGCAACCACCAATGAGCGATGTCGCAATAGTGAGCTTGCTACCTAGTCATGTTGTCGCCGCCACGTCGGATTCACAATCTACATCGCCACCGTCCATACAACCAACGATTCCCATTCACCACAGATCACAACCATCTACTACTGTACACAAAACATCAAATTGTAGAGCAGTAGATCCCGACCACTACACGTCGGATTGTCAACAGCCACTTCACTCGACGGTGGTAGGCGCGATGTCGTCCCCAACGGACAGAGAACGAAGGATGGAGAAATGAGAGAAGAGAAGGGTGGTGCTAGTGTCATGGTAGTGGCGGTGCTTCCCAGTGTAGGTGCCCTGAATCTAAATGGTAGGGTGGGGAAGAAGTTGCCGATTTGAGTTTTGGGTAAGAGAGTGCCGACTTGATATTTGGGGAAGAGAGAGAGTTTGTAGCCTGTAGGTTAGACATAAATTGGGTTTTGGGGGTAAAATAATTGTTCGGGCTAGGTGGGTGTGTTGGTGCAATTAATTTGTTTTAATTAATTTAAAAATTAGTATTTAACACCTGATTATTGAAATATTATCTTTTACCCACATGTTTTTGAAATGCAATCTTGAAAATAAGGGTTATAAGTAATTTTTCCCTTGAATTACCCTTGGATGTCCAGTGGTTGTTCAACCAGCAGGACCCATTTCCAAAATCGGGTTTTCGTACGTTGCCTAAGTTTGATTTATGAAATCAAAATTAATTAAAAATCAATAATTAATTTTAACAACATATTTTCATAGGACCCAAAACTTTTTAAATTTTATTAAATATATATTATATCAATTTTTATCAAAATCTACTAAAAATTTAAATTTTTGAAAAATCAAATCTGAGCAAACATTGATCCGCTTTCATTTTAATCTAGATTGTCAATCAATATTTTCAATCTTCAATCCTAGAATTTTAGGCAAAAAGGTTTACATTCTTTATTTTGTAGTGTTGAATCGTCCATTCAATTTCTGTTTCAAAAACATTAATCGATAATTTCAAAATAGAAATCAGAAGTATTACAATCAGTGTAACTTCAAAATGTTATTCTAGATTTTGCAAAATCAATGATCAATGTAACTTGTGCAAATCATAACTCTTATTGTAAATAATAACTAGTATGCTCTACATCCTTGTTATTATTATAATCGTATCATTAATTCTTCCATATAAATATGGAATTCTAGTTCCCAATAAAATACATATAGTTCTATCGACTTCACTATTTTTCTCTCATTTTCTTTCCAATTTCTAACCGTTATCAGCATGATTCTCAAAATTAAAGTGAATTAAGTTAGAATGTAATAATTTTTATAAGCATAATCATCTGTCACAGTACCAAAGTTAATTTGGTGACATTTGAATTTTTCTATATGCATATGCATCAAAATGAGATTTCTTCTTTGTCTCCTCCTCCTCTTCTGCTTTTTCACTTGTATGCAAATCTATAATGATTATTCTATTTTAGCATACTGATTATTATTTTTTATTATTTTACTAATATATTATCTCCCACAATACATATGCATTAATTCCCATCTTTTTGTTTCATTACGCTGCAACATACATTCTTCATTCTCCCAAACAGAAGGGGATCGAAACAAGTAGCCAAGTCGCAGATCAACGTGCCAACAAAGGAAAAATGAGTGTGTTTCACAAAGGAACCAACAATCAAGAGCCAAAGCAACGAACGATAGGAAGTCCACAAAAGGGGATACATCTCGATTTCTCTCAAGAAGGGCTAAAACATTTCCAACCGTGTGTAGTATCAAAAGGAGGGCCAACATATAGAGCAGTCACTTAGCTACGTCAATTAAGTGGATCGGGCCCTGAATGTAATACTCGGTCCAACTTATATTGTGTGCGGCCAATTGTGTGTTTTAGGTCGATTATTAATTATAGTCTCAATAATAGGTTCCAAATGAACCATATGCTTTTAATTTGATCCAACGAGTCATCATCGTCCTGGATTTATTTTGTTCAAAATACCTAACAAATGCTTTTATTTGCATTTTGAAAATTGGAATTATTGTATTTTTGGTATTGAAAATTGAAAATTGATGATAGTTTAAAATTAAGTTTCATATTATATGATTTTTATATTTTAGTCCATTTATATATTGATTGAAGAACTTTTAACATTATTTAATAAAATATTAAAAAACGATCTCGTTATTGTGATCATTAACAATCAACGATCAATAGTCGCTCTAACTCACCAATAGTCTTGAATTTGTCACTGATCGTAACTCAGATAAAACTTCAATGAAACTTCAAATTTCCGAAACCTAGACATGCTACTTTCAGTTGTAACTCAGACTGGTCTCAAGATCTGTGGACATGTATTAAGCAACTCCAAAGTAAATCAATGGCATCAATCTTAATGCCAAAACAATGACAAAGATTAACCTTATTTTTCGAATTCGTATCCACAAACAGTCCACCATTCGATTTAAAACAAATATTTCATAAATAAAATAAAAAACACTTAATAAAAAAAAAAATCCAGAGCACAGATGCAAGCTAAATGATACTCACTTCCATCCTTACTCGACATCAAATACTTAAGAGTGTTCGAAATTGAGAAAATTTAAAATTATAAAAAATAAAATTAAAAGGGAACAAATGTTAGATACGATTGGTCGGTTCAGAATCATAGGTGGCAGGAATATCAATTTTTGAAACTAAAAATGATTAATAATATATATTTGGAATTGGTTGGGAAAAGAACTAAATAACTAAATTGGTTAGGTCACTAGGAATTTGTTATTAAAATGAGGATTCATTATAAGATAAAATCTTGAAATAAGCAATTATATGAGAATGTAGTAACGTCATGGTACAACCTTCACATCCAAATTTAAAAGTTAGCTAGTCAGTGGCCCAAACTAGCTGTAAAGGATGTTGCAATCTGACAAACTGGAAGCCAAATTCGAAGGCAAAATATAATTTCTTGAATTAAACCAGTTTGATAGAAAAAGGGTGACATGCGATTTGACATCCTCTCACATTGTGTTGGGATCCGTGTGAATAAAAAATTGCAAAAAAAAAAGTGGCCCCCACTTGTATTGTGAGTGTTCGGTCAAAGAATCTATAATCCTCGTTCTTTTAGTGTAGCGTAGTTGTAATTTCTTTATCGTGTTGAATTCATTGTCCTGATAATGTTTTATTTAATTGAGTAACTCTGTTTAAGGCCTTTAATTTGTTAAATGTAAAATATGAAATATTAATACACCATAAATAATCTTATCATGTTTGAAATTCCATATTAAAAGTTTGATCTAGCTAGGAGAACAATCCAATCCCTTCAACATTGATTGTTAATTTCATATTTAAAAGAGAAAAGATTTTATCTTTAACATATCTTGCAAGATAATGACTCATTTGAAAATATAATCTTAGAATTGGATTGCATGTTTGAGCTTAGAAGCTTCAAATAGCTGATTTTAGTTTTTTGAACTCATACACTTATTGAGTTTTGAGGTTTCTATTTTAAAAAGTCCACTAATCAACCTTCATATATTGGTTATCGATTTCTTATTGTTGCTATAATTTATCCTTAACAATTTTGATTACACAAATTACTAAGCAGAAGGGTTATTGATGTAGCGCATAGCAAAAGCGATAGAAGTAAATATGAATAAATACAATATCGAAATTCTGCTGACTGAATACAAATATCCGAACATGATCATCTTCTAGTTTCTATTGATTTCTAAGAATATCAAAAATCCAGGCACCAAACTATTTGATTCGTACACTAATACAAAGAATGGGACTCGTTGATTTTTAAATATCAAATATGAGAATTTATTGGAGAAAACTCAACAATTCAAATTCCTATCGATTTATCATCATCAGGCTTACAACTCGGTAAATAAAATTTGGATAATAACCAAATTTCTAGATAATGATAAAAGTTTAAGATAATAACTAACACTAAATGAAATTAAAATCTTAATTTAATTAACATTATGAAAATTAAGAGTCTTAATACTAATTAAAGGTTAAACTAATTCTAAATTAAAATACAATATATAGATAAAATTGTTTAAATTAATTAAAACCATCCATATTCAATATTCATCATTCTCCATCCCACGAATCTTATACTAAATGATCATTTGATGCCTTCTACTGGCACTAACCCACTTAGCCCCTGTTTGTTTCTCATTCTTTCCGCATTAAAATGAAAAATTTGACCGTTATCCATAACATCAAACCACCAAATTTGAATTTCTTTCTCTTGTGTGGAACCCGTGATAGCTATATTTTTCATTCTTATTCTAACAAAAATGGAAAACAAATGGGGCCTTCGTAAATCCACAAGAAAAATTTCGCCAAACTCACCCAATAAAGGGTAAGACTTGTATGTCTATTTACAAAGCAATAGACTTTAGTGATTGTTTTCCATCAGTCTTGAAACATCGAACTGTGAACAATATATATTAGCAACATAAATATTGTTTTCAAAGGTTACCAAACCAAATTCTTCATAATTATCATTAGTATCAATAAAACCAACATTTATCTTCAAAGCAACAAAAAATTCGCAGTCAAGACTCTTCGTGGAAAATTGGTTGACCATCATAAATTTCATCACAAGAATTAAAACATTCTTTTATTTTTTCATCGAAGACCGGGGACCATTGTAACTATCATTATCCAAATTCACAAATCCATCAATTTCTTCGCCAAAGATTGGAGGATCTTCGCAACTGAAATCCAAAAATTCTTCATTTTCTTTGTAAAAAATTGACAGACCATCATAGTCATCCAAATCTATGTACATTGACTTCTTTGGATCGAGATGAACCAAGAGTTTATCATCATACATCATAACTTTTGTCATTGAATTTCACGATCACGATCAAGATCAAGACTCTAATACTAGCTGATGTAGTGCGTAGCAAAGGTGAGAGAAGTAAATGTGAACAAACGCGGTATCAAAATTTCTTTAACTCCAAACGAATACCGGAACATGATCACCTTCTAGTTTATGTTGATTTCTAAAAAAAAAAAAAAAAAAAAAAAAAAAAAAATCTGGATTTAAACTCGTAGATAACGACTAACTCTAAATAATGATACAAATTAAAGATATTGACTAGCTGTGATTGAAATTAAAATGATAAAAAAATAAGAGTCGTAACACTAATTAAAGACTAATAAGTTAAAATACAACACAGAGATAAAATTACTTAAATTTTATTAAAATCATCCATATTCAATCTTCATCAGTTACACTTTTGTTTATGAAGACAATAGATTTGCGGAGAGCAATTTGATTAGAATTTTAACATGTAGCATCACTTTAAGATTTATACCAAAAGGAAGATAATATATACTATTTTCATAAATCTCAATTATTTATGTATAATCCTTGAGGAATTATTTGTCCATACTAAAGTTGCATGGGGATTAATATTTATTTATTACATAATGGAATTGTTGGAAGAAGGTGAGATGTTGTTATCAAGCCCAGCAAGACTCCGCAAAGCGCTCAACGACATTAAGGATTTGTTAATTGAGGGCATATTTATTCCCTTCAACAATGATAGCCATGAGTGGGTACCATCATATCATTTCTCTTCATCCTAATTTTTTAAGGACTTGTTTGGAATCACTTTTATTTTTATTTCTATTTCTTGTAGAAGAATTTTATGAGCAGGTCACTCCGATTACTCTTGACTCAACAAAATACTTTAAAAATTTATCTAAAACGAACCAAGTGGAAGTATAAAGTGAATAGAGTTTATGTGACAGTCAAGATTTAACAGGATTGACTCGACTTATCTTTAAGATAAAATTGTTCCTTTGAGCTAGTCTAGTAGGGTTATTGTGGTTCAACGCGATTTATGGCTAACTTCGTGCATGGATAAAAAAGGATTATTCCATATGTACCAAATGTGGTCCCTCCTCTCACAATGCATGGGGGCCTGCGTGAATTTAAAAATGTCGACATGTAGTCTTCACCCCTGTTGTGAACTGTAGGTAAAAGATTCAATAAAAAAATTCGATATGTGTTGTATTGCCCGATAAAAATAGGTTGTTCTAGAGACCTACTTTGTGCACGTGTCTGCATGTGTTAGGTAGGTTAACCCTAAAGTAAATTGGCAACCATTGATCATTGGATGGGCCCATGTCTCTCCCTATTCATATAAAAGTTTAAAAAGGCAATATTAGAGATATTCATAAGCTTTACATAAACATCAAAAATGCTTTTTCATTTTTAAATATCGCTAACCTCTATTATTTGAAGCATAATATTCACCCATGACTACTTTTAGTTATTTATTGGATAAAATGATATTGATATTTCCAAAATGTCCTTATGAAGAAATGATTTTTCGTATATTAATTGCAATTTAATTTGTTCTCTTAAATAATAAATTCATACTTAAAGATTTTAAGCATACACAGTTCTTGATTATGCATATTAATGAAATTTTCAACTTAAAAGTTGTTGAGGAATTTAATAATGATTTAAAGCTTCTTAATTAATTGTGTACTATGTATACATAATTTAAATAGTAAATAATGCAAGCTTATCAATGAAATTATATTTATAAATTCATAAAGTACTAAAACAAAAATGTAACTATAACCATTTGTTTACAATTCTAGTATTGCTATAAATATATACGAGTTAGTTCCTTAAACATCCTCAAAATTAATATTGAATGATGACAATGTTATATATAAGAATGTCAAGTTAATCCAATATATTAATCATCAGAATAACTCAAACAAATATCATAATATCTCATTTGGTCATTTTCTACACTTCAACATAATTTCGTCATAAAATTTTTGTTACAATCTATGTCTATTCTTGTTTCAAATTTTTATCTTGCACAAGATAGGGATGTGGCTTCTTGAGAAATATGTTAACAAATTATGCTCAAAACATTCAAATCATTCTTGAAAATGCTTGAAAATGTGCCTATATCCTTGACATGCCCTGTACACAGAGCTGCCTTCATGTTTGAAAGTGCCTAGGAAAACTTCAGGATGTGCCTATATTTCTGCAACACTTTGCACATTGGTGCTGTCTTTGTGTGTCTACATTTCTGCAATGGATTGCACACCGTGCTACCTTCATATCCTTGAGAATATTTGAAAATGTGCTTACGTCCTGGACATGACGCTGCACACCGTGTTGCCTTCGTGCGCCTGAGAATTTTAATATCCTAGAAAATATTACAATTTTAAAAATTCTAGAAGAACTTTGACATATTGCTTTATGAGAAACAAATATAATGCATATTAGTATTCTTTATATTGTGTTCCTTATAAAGCACAAATTAATAAAAATATTCTTTTATATATTAATATTCTAAAAGAATACTATAATTAAATTTAAATGTAACAATATTTTTGAAGAATACTATTTTATTACTTGTGTGATCATAACCAAGATATATCAATATTTTAGAAGAATATTATTTCGATACTCTAGAAGAGTCAATACTGCGTTATGTGAGAAAATAAAATTTTATTATCTATAGTAATTTATTCTATACTGAATTAAAGAGAAGCACACTAAGTTTTAAATGTGCGATACAATTGAAACAAGCAATATATTGAACCAGATGTTCAAATAATGAATGTATTATTGTTTGACATGACTAGCTGGGTCATCACTGGACCAAAAATGATAGGAGATTGAGAATTAAATAAACATTCAATGAAGAGCCATAAGATTTTCAATCTGATGAATTTTTATATGATGTTGTGGTGAAAAATTGTCATTAACTATCAAATAACTAAAATAGGGACTGAATTCCCTATATTTCGAAAAACTAATTAGGGTGATACATGGCGCCCGTCACCTTCCATGTTGACCTTCCGGATATTATTTATATTTAATAGATATGATACATCTACTGGATGATTGCATGGTGCTGTCATGTGAAGTTTGCGAAATTAATGCTCGAATTTTAAATTATGAGCACACTATTTAGATTATATGATTAAGACAACATGCCTTGTCAATGTTGGTGAGACTAAATCTCAATCTTTTAAGAAGTGTTAGTTGGGATGACAGTAAGTGGTTTAACAATATTATTTTTTAACTACTTTCATTTAATTTCTAAATAATTACTATTGAGAACAAAGTGTTTTCCAATTCCGTCTAGGGAATGCTATTATTATCATGTCCATATCAAAGTTTTCCCCGTATTTAGCCTATGGTCAACGCAAAATTTTTCATCTAGTTATTTTGTAGATCCACCACAATGTATTGACATGGACAATAAAGAATGTAGAGAATACATGTCTATTCTAAACCCTTACGAAATATCTTAAACTCCAATGAATAATATTTTATATTGTGCTTTGCTAATTGTCAATTTAATTGGATAATTCTCTCAACATTAGGGAGAATTAAGAAGCTGAAAAATTATGTACTTAATGCATCATTGTATTATCTAGATCATCGCAAGAGACAATTCGAACCAGAAGTTTGAAAATGATTCACTTAGATACATTTATTGATTAAAGAGATAAAAAAAATCTCACAATCAACTTTAGATGCTCCAACTCGAATTAAAATTCTGGAACAATAATTTGTTAATATTATATTTGATAAACTTATGGCATGTTTGAAGCATGATTATATTTGATTCTAAGACAAAAATATCTCCAAAAGAATAAGTAGCATAGGAGGAAGATAGTCCCATTAGGATGTGTATACTTTTGGAAAGTATATAGACATAACAAGATGCAAAATCCCATACGAGGTCCAGGTATTTGAATGTTAAAAATTGAAATATCTCAATAAGTTATGTTATTGTGAGAAGAAATAAAATTCAAAAAAAAAATGTCGACGACACTTTTGTACATGATATATCGCTTTATATTTTAAAAGCCGAGAATGTCAAAATAAATTCATCCAAGCATATCAATAGAAGAAATAATTGGCATGAAATTCGAAATGCGATTATAACCAATTATCTGGCATAACTATAATGTTGTTTTTGAGAGATTTAATATGCTTGAAGCATATAGTTCAAGTTATAATATCATGATGAAAATATATACGCGTTGTAATCTTTTTTGCTTGACTAAGGTTTTGTCCCATTGTATTTCTTGATAAAAATTTTAATGAAACAATTTTTGTGGCATATTCAAAAAAATTAATGTACTCTTTTTTCTCCATTAGAATTTTTCCTAATAAAATTTTAACGAGCCATACTCTTTATATAATGAATGTCCATAACGTACAAGACATTTACTCGTAAAATAATAAGACATAACGTACAAGACATATAAGAGACTCTTGAAGAGAACAACAAAAGCTATTCTTCGAATCATCATGTTACCACGGCCATCAAATGTTGATAAATATCTCGTGTGAAGAAAGTATTATTTGAAGACTATATAAGACAATATGAGGCATATTTTACCAAAATTGCAATATTGAAGATATTAACAAACAAGACATGGATAGTTCGACAAGAATTTTCATTTATTGAAATCAAGGGGATCAGTTGTACTCTTTTTTCCTTAACTCAAATTTTAGATATTTTACAATATGCCATTCAATGGAGAGTATTATAAATTATATATTTATTAGTGAATGATCATTATTACCTTATAACCCTAGTTATTATAACTATTATCTCCCTTGTACTACTCTTTTCTATAAATATAGGTTTTGATTCTCAATGAAATAATCACAAATCTATTGATCTTGTTGGGTTTTTGATACCCAATAAATCTCGGGCTATGGTGTTAACGTAAGTTAATATTATTTCATAGGCATAGGCCGATGAATGAAATAAGTCCAACAACCAAGTCCATGAGCTATACCCGGCCCAATTGTATTCCTTATGGATGGCTTGAATCTTGGGTCGTTTACCCTTTTAATGGCCCAACTTAAAGCCTAACCCTAGAGTATATATATGAATATAACCCTAGCCTCTTTGACATGATGATTGTGTGATTTTGAGAGAAGAAACTAGTGAATCCTGGCTGCCCCCTTTTGTGTGAGAAAAAGGTGTCCAGAAGTGTCCAAAACGCTTGTATAACGTGTGCAATTTGTAGTTCTTTCATAGTATACCTTTGTGGTGTCTTCTCCTAGCCTTTGTGGCCATAAATCATCATCATTTCTTGTCCTACGTGGGTAAGATTGTATAGCAACCAAGGTGAATCAATTGGTTGTGATTTGGAGCCGTTTAGATTGGTTGTTGGTAGAGAAAGGTACGTTGGACTGAGCCTGAAAAACCACCGTTTGAAGATCTTTTGAGAGAGCTTCCGCAACATATCTCTTTACTTTCTTCTCTTTTTTCCCCCTATTTCATTACAATATTAATATTATTACTTCTACAATAACTCGAACATAAGAAATTATGTATTTTGTATTAGTTTATTTCAACATGTTGTCTGTACATAATCAAACATGGATGAGAATGGAGACATTGTTAGAAATAATGAATCAAATCATGACCATAACCCGCGGTTACAACTTACATTATCCTCGCATGTTTTGTTGTAATTTAAAGTTTGTATCAAATGTATTCTAGATTGGATTTATCATTTTTCTCCTTCCTGTTAGATACACACACCGATCTAATTTCCTGTCATGATAAAAACTTTCCACTTATGATGCAGCAGTTCTCTCTACCACATCAGTATAAAGAAGTTTTTATTCAACTCATTGTGGGGTGGGGTGGGGGGTGTGAAGGAGATCGAGTACAATTTCAATTATCTTTCTATTAACAATTAAATTCAACACTTAGCATGTACAACTTACAAGAATTTGACTGAACAACGAATTGAGAAACGTAAGTCAACTTGCTATTGATTATAGGTGATCAACTAGCCAATAAAGTCGGTCAACTTTCGGACCATCAAGTTGCATTTCTTCAAGGCTGGTCCTGGGCACGGGCAAATGAGGCCTGTGCCTCAGGCCCAAAATCATAGGGGGCCTATTTTGGCCCTTTTTTTTAATAACATTAAAAGAAGGAAAAGGAAAATAGTTTTTTCATTAATTGTGAGATATTTGTTTGTTGTTTTAATGTTAAGTTTTAAGTTAGCAATATGTTGCATAACACAGTGTTGAATTTTGTATTTACGTTGATTTTGGAGGCCTAATTTTTGAACTTCACCTCGGGCCCCAACAATCACAGGACCGGCCCTTCATTTCTTTGATCAAGTCACGACTTATGAGTCAACTGTTCATCCTTCTACACATTTGTTATCAGAATCCTAGCTCCAACCAAAACTCGAGATTTTATGGATTTATGATAATGTACCACCCAATTAATTACTTTGTCATTCCCCATAAATGAATGTCTCTATTTTTTAAACTTTACAACAAGGCATTTATGCCAAAAAGAAAAAAAAAAAAAAGGAAAGAAAGAGTTAACTTACTGTCCTTTCACAAAAGCCTTGCAAATATGTACATAATGCTTACCGTCCTAACATTTTTTTCCATGGTAGCTATTGTTTAATTTCAATGACCTCGAAAGTCATGAAGTTTCAGTTTCAATGTTTCCATAAAATATAAAATAAGAAACCTTAAGCGATTACATGGACTAATGGTAGAACGACGATTAGATAGCTGTGAGTTGTGACATAATTTATGTACTAAAACATGTCACTATTCATATAAGTAATATGATTTTGATAAAATATGCTAAGAGTATTTTCCAATAAAAGATGCTCTTTACTTTAAATAGCCAATATTCAAAAATAAACATAAAAAAGAGTATTTTAACTTTTTAACAAAATAGGCTCAATCTCTATTCTCATTTTGTAATGATTGTATCCAATAAGCTATAAATTACTCCACTCCATAAATTATTCAAATAATGTTTAAACTGATTAATCACTGATATATAAAAAATAAGCTGAATAAAAAAATGACGATAAATTTGTTGATCTCAAAAAATATACCTCTAGCGTGGTTAACAGATTTCAATGCCTCTCACATCCATACAAGCATTGTTCATACACACTTGGACAAACTGTTAGCCACACATGGCTTCCTCCGATGGGGGTGGAGTTGGTCGAGCGCACTTCAACAGTCAAGTCAGTTGGAGAAAAAATATATTAGTGTGAGGGAGCTTTAAACGTGAGCCCCCAATACAAAAACAGGGTCGACTTTGGGAAGTAACAAATAGAATAGTAATGTGGCAAAGTTATAATGTAAGAATCTAAAATTGTATTACCTTGGGAATGACACAAAATGTGAGCTTTTATAGTAGAAGAGGATGAGGAAGAACTGTTGAATGAAGAGGCATATGACTTCATCTCTGCAGTTGGTGACTCTTTTTGGAGATATCAATCAATCATAAGCATTAAAAATAATACCATATATTTTTATCCACACTGGCTAGCTTGCAGCTTTAGACTTGATTTGGTGGGCTAGAAGTGGTGGTGATGACAGTGAATTGTCACATCAATCACATACCGTAGATTATTTAAGAAATCTTGCTCTGAATTCCCATTATAGCCTCACCTCCTCTGTAGGTTGACTCTCTTTACAAGTTTAGCTAGTGGGGGTCGGCCTAGCGATGACTTGTGTGTAGGGTCCACTAGCCACGTAGAACATTTGAGGTCTTATGGATGACGGGTAACAATAGTCCTAGAAGTCTATGTATTATTATTTATATAGTGCGTCGACTTTTAAATTGGCTGTTTTTTTGAAGACAATGTAGCCAGCTCTATAATCTCCAAAGTCCATATATGATTATTCATATAATGTGTAGAATTTTAAGTTGAGATGTGACATCGTGTAAATAATGAAATTGTTGATGTGATGAAGCCTCTTAGAAGGCCGAATTCGAAGACGGCGAGGCCCTTGCTAATGAGGGCGAGCCTGTTAATATGATGAAGCCTGAGAAAAGGATGAATTCGAAAAAGGTGAGGCCATTGCTAAAGCGAGCATGTTGATGTGATAAAGCTTTTGAGAAAGCTGAATTCGAAGATGGCGAGGCCTTTACTTAGGAGGTTGAACATGTTGATGTGACGAAGCCTTAGAGAAGGCTGAATTTGAAAAAGGTCCTTGCTAAGAAGGGCGAGCTTGTTGAAGTAAATGTTGATGGGATGCATGTTGTAATGATTTGCTAACATTATCTGTCTCCAAGATACGTCAACACTGCAGTTTGGAGTTTTCCATATGCGTATTGCGTGCGCATTTATGACTCATTGCAGATGGCCAACTATAACTAGCAAGGATTACACATCTGTTGGGGTATGCTATGCACGGATCGATCACGTTGATCGATTCAATTTCAAATGCGTCTTTTAATTTTTTTTTATGTATATGATGGGAGTACTAGTGTACGTTTAGGATTATTTCTGAACTAATCCAAAAGCGGCACTCTATTTAGGCGGCTATAAAAGGAGGAAAACAATTGTTTCTTACCTTTTTACTTTGCGAAAACTCCCAAACCCTTTGAGAAATTTATTTTGAGATTTCTTTCATCTTTACTACTCTGTTGGCGAAAGTACTTCGTTTGTATCTCCATGTTATTTCGTGGCCTCTATAAGTGACAGAACACCATCTTCTTTGGTGTTAGTGCTCTAAGATTATCATTCAATGGCCTTATCTTCGAAGAAGAATATGTCAGGGAGTCTTCTGAGAGAGTGGACCCACTAAGAGGATAAGGGATGCCATGGGGGTCCATATAGTACGTGGATGATGCAAGAGGGCCTCATAGACTATAGTTTGAGGTGGGAGAGGGCTTCCTTATGGCTGTCGTGTATAGAAGAGAGTAAGTTGTAGACATTTAGGGAGGGATATAAGATACCTGAAACTATTGAGACGTTTGCCCCTACCCTGATGAGTGAGCATGCTTTCCAATGGAGGGTGTGTTGTTGTAAGTAAGTCGATTCTTAGTGGTAGGATGAAACTGCCCTTGCACATCTTCTTTAGACATATACTTAGGCAATATGACTTAAGTTCCTACCCAGTTAGTACCCAATGCATGGAGCCAATTTTCTACATTGGAAGAAAGTCACTATTGGCAATGATATGCTTTTCCATATCTTTCAGACCTTTTTTTAGCCACGAGCTTCTAGTGGAAAGAGGATTGCAAGGGGTGGTATTGTATGAACTCATGGGCGTCCATATTTACCCTTCATCTGGGACGCTTCGACCTCAATAAAAAACTAAAAGTCGTCTTAATTCTGGGTAAGGAGTCGCTGGCAGACAGTGGAGAGGGATGTAGTCCTAGAAATAATTGTGCCAACCCAGTGTCATGAGTATATTAAGTTTATTTTATTAAGATCATTCATTCATTACTGCATTTTCATTAAGCTGTATCACTAACTTATGTTTTGTTAAGCTTCAGTTAACTGTTTTGAGTTCGAATCATCGGAGTGGGACATTGTTGAGGCCATCTACGAGCTGTCTACCAATAAGAGGTATTTTAAAACATACTTGGCAACCGAGCCCTTTTTGTGACACATTTATTGATGGCGACCAAGGGTAAGTGGTTAACACATCGCATATGTTGTTGAAATACTGTTTAGATTTTTAGCTATGTTAATGCCTCAACCTTTCTTTCGTAGAGCAACATGATAATAAAGAATATATCAAGCTAGTTATGTTCTTTACGAGGTGCCTGAGAGGCGAAGAATAAAAGAAACCATTGAGTTCCAGCTCTTCCATCTACAAGAACTAGAGGGACGAGTTGTCCCGTTTATCTAAGATAAACCCACCTCTCCCCATAGAAAAATGGGGATAAGAAAAGAAAGGAAAAGCTCAAGCCTTTTGAGGGGAGTACCCAGATGAGAAAGTTAACTTTAACAAAGAACATTGAGCTTCCTCCCCCTCAAAAGTACTAAATAACAATTGACGAATCACAAAAGAGGCCTATTGAGACAGACACTATCTCCTCTGTGAAGATAGTAGAGATGGAGGAGGTGAGTAAAGAAGAAAGGGGCCTCATAAAAAAAAGAGGGGCAAGAAGGCCAGCAGAAGTGGTCCTTTTGAATGAAAAGCCCAAAATTTCTTAGGAGGCAAGTCTGACAAGGTCGCCATGCAATTTTGGAGATGCTTTTCATCAAGGTCTAGGTAGCTGCAATAGTCATCATAAATATTAGATTGATAAACATTCATCCCATGCTCAGAGCTGTGACTCGTTTGATATGTTGAAACATGGCCTCGCCGTACAAGCTCATTCCCAAAGTTTCCTAACACCCCGATGGATATGAAATGGCCGCAAAGGCTAAATAAGGAATTTTTCCAGAAAGACAGCTGATGTGGAGACTGAGGCTAAGAGCCTGAGGCCTTCATTGCTAATGAAGTCGTTAAGACCTTTAGGGTAAGGCACGTTGAAATTGAGTCAAAGATTGGGCTCCTTAGTATCAAAAATGAGAAAATGAATAGGAAAGTCCACCTGTGCAAAATTGAGGTAAATGCCATGACGAAGCAGGTCAAAAATTCTGACAACATGCAAAAGATAGCTTTGTCAACCTTGGAGACAGCCAATAAAGAAAAGAGGAAGCTAAAGGCTCAAGTGGCTGAGCTAACTGTTGAGGTTGCCAGTTCAAGGCAACAGTTAAGTGGGGTAGGGAAGCAGTCGTAAACAACTATGTAGCATGCTTCCATGAAACAGTTAAGTATGACGGCCTTGTTTGCACTGGAAAAAAGTCGCATAAAATGAAGTCTTTGAAGTGATAGCTGAACTGTATCCCCAAGTGGATTTGGCTACTGTAAAGGTGGAGTTTCTCCAACCAGAACCATCTACCCATGTAGATGATGCTGAAAGCTCTAATGGTGGGGAGAGCCAAGTTAAGCCTCAGCAGGATAAAGTCGCCGCATAAACATAGGCTTTTAATTTGTTAGGTCCATTATGTAATTTCTACTTGTAACCAGCTTGCCTTATGTATGTAAATAATTTTTTATTATCTCGCTATTTGATCTTCGTTTCTGTAATTGTTGGATTTTCAACACATAATGCAAACTGATCGATCATCTTTCAATAGTTGAGCTATAACTAACTTAACACTTCAAACAATTAAGTAACAAACCAAGATGATTGTTTTCCACAATCTTAAGGACTGGACAATTACAAAATGTATCATAATGATTTGGCAAGTCGAAAATTTTTCTATTAGGTTAGGGCACAAGCTCATGTTAGAAATGGGCTATCTTTTTAGTGCAACTTTCATAAGGGCTCGACGTAAATAATCTTGAATGAACGTTTGAAGTGTAGGGGGTTTGATATCATCACTGGGGCTTGCCAAGATCGTTGTCATTTACTATAGCCTTGTACGTTAATGACAACTCTATAAGCCACTCATTTAACCATCTTCAATCATTTACTATAGCCTTGTACATTAATGAAACCTCCATAAGCCACTCATTTAACCATTAAGAAAATATTCACCTCGTAGGTACAGGGTTGGCCTATGTAGATGAATGTTACCTTTTTATCCCGATGTGGATGACGTTCTTTGCAAGGGGGTTGCTCTTTTGTGTAAAGACCTCTCACATAGTGTTTGAGCCATCCATGGAAATGGTTCACCTCATATGTAAATGATCAGAATAGGGGAGTTACTCTTCTGTACAAAGACTTGCCATTGTGCTTCTTAACTAGAATTGAGTTAGATATCCACTTGGGATAGCTAGCTTCCCTGATGAACTCATTGGATATCAGCTTTTGCACTTCTTCCTTTAAGACTTTGTATCTTTTTGGGTTTAGCGTCTTCCTTTTTTCTGCCTGTGGGAAGTGAATTTAGGATCGATATTGAGGTGGTGGCAACTAACTTGGGGTCAATGCCTACTATGTCTTTATGTTTCCAGGAAGATATATCTAAGTTTTTGAGTAAAAAGTTCTTGAGCCTCTGCTTCTCTCCCAACCCTAACTCTTTTCCCACCTAGAGCATTTTTGTGGATTCTATGGGTCTACTAGGAATAATTTTAGCTTTTCAACTAAGGTTGCTTGAGAGTTCGACTCCATGATTTGAGGTCTAAACCTTCATCCACAGTCTATTCTTCAAGGGTCGTCTTGTTGCAGAGGCGTCTATCATCTCAACATCTTTCCTTTATTCAAAGATCGGACCTTCCACGGGTGTGTCAAGCATTTCAGTGTCTATCAAAACCATGTTTGTGCTCCGTAGTTTGGACTTTTTTAAGGAGCTAAAGTAGCACTCCCATGAACCCATTTGATCACCTCAAATAGTGGGAATGTCCTAATCAATAGGAAACTTTATGCATAAATGGTGGATGGAGGTGACTGTCCATAATTCTTTCAATGCAGTTCGTCACAGCACTCCATTATACGTCTACCGCTAATCTACAATGAGGAATTCCATGAAATGTTGAGCTGCCAAAGAGAGCGTTCCCATTTTTACGACTAACACAATCCTTCTTCTAGGGACAATACTGTCGTCTGTGAAGCCATACAAGGAGCAATCATGGGGGTAAGCTCATGATCTATCATCATTTTGTCATAAGTGGCTCCAAACAAGATGTTGATTGATCTTCCATTATCTACCAAAATGCGCTTCAAGCTGTTTCTTGTCACAATAGCCTTTACCACTAGCGTATCGTAGTGGGGTAGTGCACACTGACAGCATATTCTTATGTAAATGCTATTGAAGTGGTATTTTCGATCCCATTAGGGATACTATTAACAAAGTAGCTTGTCATAGGTGGATCTTTAGGTTTTATGAAATAAATTCTTTATACGTTTCTTGATTTTTCTCCAACATGTGGGCCTCTTATTATCGTATCAATTCTCTAGTATGGGCATTATCTATATTTACGGGGGATTTCTCCTTTGTCATTGACCACTCTTGGGCCTAATTTTGTCCTAGCCTTAGTTTAGGTGAATCCTCCTTAGGATGTCACCTCGTCTCATCACATCGAAGCCCTTGATCATGATTGGAAAGGGAGTAACTTTGTTGAGCTTGGCTGTTAGGAGTAACTTTGTTGAGCTTGGCTGTTATTCTTCTTTTTCGTGCAAAGTCCGTATTTTCTAAATGATGAGACCTGGACATGTAGTCATCTATACCATAGTTATAAGTTCAACGATAGGTGCAATACGATCTATTTCTAGGCTTATTGCTTATCCCTTTACGACTACCTCTTGGTTTGTTTGGAGGTCTTTGAGCATTAGGCCCAACTTCTTCGTATGCCAAAGACGGTACCTCATTTAAAGTGGCGATAGCTAATGCTTGGTCCGATATCGAGACAATTGTGTGGCTTGCTTGGGACCACTGTTGATTTACTAGGTGTGAGAAAGGGCCTCACCTTTGACTCTAAGGTGGTTGAAGTCCCATAGAGGTCCAGTTACGATGGTCGATCAACTCTTCATTTATAATCTGACTCCTCATCATTTTCATCATAGAGTCGTGAGGGGTTGGATTTTTATTTCGTACATCCCTCCCAAAGAGGGTGTTCATATTGAGGCATCTTCTCAATAAGTCCAAAAGAGTTAAGAAATTTAAGAAAATCAAGAAAATGAAAGAAGAACGCTCACTGATCGCGTACTGAGGGCTTGAGCACTCAAAACAGGAAGGTTGTCTCTCGAGCGGCGAATTGGCCATCAACTTTTAAAATTTACACAAAACAACTATTTTTCAATCATATTTCACCCCAAACACTAACCACTATAAATATACAATCATAGGAGCATCCAAAGGCATGTTGAATCATTATTTCATCGTAAAGATAACATTATTTAAGATCCAAAACATCTTTCATTGATCTCTTGATTTAATCACATTGTCAATTGTTCATATTCATCCCGAATATTGTTCCAATATTAATTGGGCCTTTTATTTAATCAAGAGAATAATCTTTGAAGAACTAATTCATATTCCAATATCTCTTGCCCCAATCAATAGATCAAAACATAAAAAGATATTTGATCAAACACAAAACAAAATCCTACCTTCGCCTATAATCCTTCAAGGTTCTGAAATTTGGAAAGAAGCGTTTGGAGTTCCAGCGCTCTGGAACGAAATTCGTTCTTGGTGATCCAATGGAGAGAAAAGTGACCTAAAGTTCTGAGAAATGCGAGCGTGAACAACTAAAAGAGTTCCTTGGTGATTTACAAGTTAGATATTCAGGGTCAGTTAACGTTTAACGGTGTCTGAGCTAACTGTAAATTAACTTTTTTAATGGATCGTTTTGACAAAGTTTGCCCGGAGGTTTTTGATTCCCGTGAACAATTCTTATAAAAGGGTTTTCCTCCATCATCAATTCTTGGTGTTCTTTAATTTATTTTTATTGCTTTTAATTCAGTTGTTTAAATTACTTGATTGACACATAGGTTTAATTTGATTAATTAAACATAATCATCTAGAGACATTAATAAGGGAAGTGTTGCTTGTTATTATTTTAATTCCGCATTTGGGTCTAAAGTATTTCGCTAATTTACTAATTTAACATTTAGTATAGAAAAGAGGGATATATATCATGTTGCACTTTTATAATTGTTATTTTTATAAGATTAAAAAAGGGCAAAAAAATATGTCTTTTATAACTTGAACTTTTGGATTGAATTCGTCATCAATAACAAAATGTACTAGTTAATGAAAGCGACAAAAATGTTTGAAATGTAGTGTGATAATGAGATTTTTTTTTTTTTTTAAAAAAACATTAAGCACTTTCAATACAATAAAAATTATTACAACAAGAAAAAACTGCATTGACAATATATCCTCAGGACTGAAAAAGAAACTATTGTTCAACTCGAACTATTGTATATATATACTTCTGATTCCAACTTTTCCATATTTATTAATTCTTTAAAATATGATATAATGAATAATGATGTCCTTCTACCACAAGAGAGAAAGGGACTCATAAGAAAAAAGAGAGCGTAGTTGACTATTGGAAGGATCCAATGCTTTTGACTCAAAATGTCAATTGAGTAGACTTACATATAAAGAATTTTCTTGTCATAATTTGACTTACACAAGTCCTTACCTTATTGGTTAAAAAACTTAAAAGAAAAATATATTTATTGAAGATAACGTACTTTTTTAAATGACTTTTATATCCTTGTACTCTCAATCATCGTAACTGAGTATTCCTTGTAATCATAATTTTTTCATATAAATATAAGACTTTTATTTTGAATAAAACATACAAGTTTATTGACTTCTTTGATCTTATCTCTTTAGTTTATAACAAAATTATGGATTTTGGCGAATTTATAGTAATTTGTCTTTGTATTCCTAAATTTACATATAAGTAAATCTATTAAACTTAGCCAAACATGCTCTAAATATAGACAACTAATAATTTTTTTAAAACCAAGAATGGAAGTGAATAAATTCATGTACTAGTCCTCATTGATAAAAGGAAACTAGAAGGAAAAAAAGTGCAAATATATCTAACTCCCAAATTCTAACAATCAATTTTAAATGAAAATGTTTTTAATTATTTTATTTATTTTTATTCTCTTTGGATTTCCAAACACAATGTTATCCAAATTAGATTGAAACCAAAGTTTTTTAAATAATGCGACTTTATATTTAAATGAATCTATTATTTGATATCATGTAATTGTCACTTAAACTGATACTTAACATAAATTGTGATGAATAACATTACTCATTTTCTTGTTTGATATGACTTTTTTTTTTTTTTATAGAAGAGCTTTCAAAAGAAATTACCTTATTTTTTTATTTAAAAACTAATTTTTAATAAAAGTTTTTTATTTCAAAAATGTTTTTAAATGATGCCACATTAGATTAGTTCTTCTAAAAGATCTAATTAAAAAAACATTTCCATAGAATTAATCAAATAAATCTAAAAATAATTTTTGAGTGTCAAAAGCCCTTTTTTTTTTTTTTTTAGACTTTTTAAAATGAACTGAGTCTACAGTACGGTTCACGAGGGCCATCGTTAACGTTACGCTCTCTCTGTCTGTTAAGAAATGAACAGCATTATGCTCTCGTTATCCTCTCTCTCTCTCTCAGACACTCCTTCTCAGTGTCAGTCGGTAGTTGAGTAAATTGACGCAACTGACTTTCTCTCTCAATTCTTTCTTTTCCAGCTCATAATCACTGCTGTCTTCATTTTTTCTTCTGGATCTGTAAATTGAATTCCCATTGCGTGAATCTTTGACTAAAGAATGGTGTTTTTAATGCTGTTGCAACACAGTTTGAGTCCTTTAAAACCCTCTAGTTCCAATGCCTCCGGTTAATGCAGTTTCAACATTGCAACAATCTGAGGTTTCGCCTCTCAAGTTCAGCATTATTGACAAAATCCGTACAAAACCAAGAAATTTTCCGAAAAAGAGAACAAAACCTTTCTGGGATTCTCAGAATGTTTCGAGGTGATTTATGTTTCTCACAGTTTTGCCCTTCAAACGTGTTTCTTTTCTTTTTTGGCCGATGTTTGCGTTTCTTCTTTTTTTGCTTTTTCGATTTAACTGAGATTCAAGTACAAGAATGTTAACGGCAGATCTGAGTGTGTTAAGTTTGTACATTTTGCAGAGGCTGTAGATTCTTTTTTTCTTTTGCACAAAAGTCTGAGCACATATTTATTGCTTTTGTTGAACAAGATTGTACTGGTGGGAATTTTACATTCTAATGAATGCTGATTATGCGAGTTCAGGGTTCTTAGATACTGTGAAATAATGTAAATGTAGTGAATCCTTAACAGCTTCTCAACTACCCAAAATTCCATTTTCACTTTACCATGAAAGTGAAAATGTTTCGTTGTTCTGATGTTTTTATTTTTTTATTTTCTACTAATTTAGCATCCGGCATCAAATTTTTATATTTTCAACAAATCAAAGAAAGCCTTCTTCTTTTTTCCTCCGAATTTTTCATCAAGTTGGCATCAAGGGTTGAATTTTGTATTTTTAGGAAATAAGATTTTCGGCTAATTAATAACAAACTTCTGCAGCTAAAAAATGTATAATTATTAAGTCTGAGCTGTATGCTATAACGCTGGCTGCAACTTTTAATCTACTTCCTTGTAAAATAAGCATTTTTGATTGCTTTACTGTACTTGAAGATTTTATAGAGAAAGGTTCCATACCTTTGCACTTTCCTTTTTCCATGATGCCTTTATTACCTTATTCTTTTTCCCAAAAAAAAAAAAAAAACACTATTTTCAGATAATGGTGATCAAGTGTCAACGTGCTTTATTTATTTTTTTTGTGTGGAAATAGGAGAGAGGACTTGATTTTAAAAATTCATGTATTATGTTTCAATTTTCAAATTCTTACTGTTGGAACCTTGAAAATCCATTTTTCAGCTCTGGTGGCATATTTTTAATTGCCCAATTGCATTTTTTAATCTAGAATCATTTCAAATCCATAAGAATGAATTATCAGCTGCTGTGGAAAATGCTTAAATTTTGATTGGAAGAAAAATGTCCAAGTGCCTTTCTGAAGGAACAAGATTCTTTGTTGGTAATAATATGATATAATTTGATAGTCATTTTGGTTTTCTGAGACTTCTGATGGATAGATTCAAAAATAGGTGTAGATGCTTCCAGTTTGAAACCAAAAGCTTATGAAATCTGCTGCTCATTTCAAAATAGCATGAAAATCATTGATTTTTATTTTTTTTAATTGTATTATTATTATTTATTTTATTTTTGTGATTAAGGGATTCTGTGGTACTGATCCGTTTCTACATTGTCTTCATATTTCCTTACTTTTGCTTTTGAAATTTGAAGAGATTTTCAGTTCTATAAACTAAAATGTCGTTTTCATTTGCGTGTAACTGGATGTTATTCTACCTGCAGAAGTTTTGCTTCTATTTCGTGCTTTTTGTGAATACTTATCCGAGCCATTGCTGTTCCACGTTTTTAAAATTAATACTCCATGATTTACCTTTGTTTTATTATTGTCGTTTGGTACCACATTTGTGTTTGGATAGTCTAACGATGTTTTGTTCTCTGTAATTCCTTCAGAGTAACTGCGGTACCTGCAGCAATTTTACATTCATGTCCCAGTGGATTGCGTCATGAAACTCTGCTCTAACCATACATTTCTTCCTTTCTTCTTTGTCACCTTGAGTCTTTTTCCTCTTGCACTCAGTGACTTGAACTCCGATAAACAA
This sequence comes from Olea europaea var. sylvestris, assembly GCF_002742605.1. Classification (NCBI taxonomy): domain Eukaryota; kingdom Viridiplantae; phylum Streptophyta; class Magnoliopsida; order Lamiales; family Oleaceae; genus Olea; species Olea europaea. The sequence continues at coordinate 19,023,636 of NC_036247.1, forward strand.
GCCCTTCTAGCATTTGCTGCTGCTGTGCCACATGGTAGGAGGCTTGACTGGAATCCTGCTACCCCAGTCTGCAATTCTTGGATTGGAGTCACTTGTACCCCGGGTTATAACAATGTGATTAATCTGCGACTTCCTGGCATTGGACTTGCAGGTCCAATTCCGGCCAACACCCTCGGAAAGTTGGATGCTTTGAGGATTCTCAGTCTTCGCTCCAATCTCCTTAGCGGTAATCTGCCTCGTGATATTCTATCACTTCCCTCTCTCCGTTTGCTCTTCCTCCAACATAATAACTTCTCTGGTGATATTCCAGCAACCTTTCCCCCTCAACTTACTGTCTTGGATCTCTCATTCAATTCATTTCAGGGAAAAATTCCACAAACAATTCAGAATTTGACTCAACTTACTACTTTGAGCCTTCAGAACAATTCTCTTTCTGGATCAACTCCCAATCTATCCCCACAACTCAAACGTTTGAACATAAGCAACAACCATCTTAATGGCTCTATTCCTTCGTCTCTACAGAAGTTCCCAAATTCTTCATTCACTGGTAATTCCTTATGTGGGCCACCACTAGATTCTTGTTCACCTTCTCTTCCGCCTGCTTCTTCCCCGAGCATTTTTTCACCTCCCTCAAATGTCCCTCAGAAGCGAAGTTCTAAGAAAAAACTTGCTTTAGGAGCTATTATTGCTATTGCAGTTGGAGGGACTGTAGTGCTATTTCTTTTAGCACTAGTTTTATTCCTGCGCTACTTTAAGAGAAAGCAAAGTGAGGACAGTCCGGTGCCAAAAGTTAAGCCTTCTCGTGGTGGGAGTCGAGAAAAACCAAGCGAGGAGTTTGGCAGTGGGGTGCAAGAACCCGAGAAGAACAAGTTGATATTCTTTGAGGGCTGTTCTTTCAACTTTGATCTCGAGGACTTGTTACGGGCCTCTGCTGAAGTCCTTGGAAAGGGTAGTTTTGGGACAGCATATAAGGCAGTCTTAGAGGAGGCGACAACAGTGGTCGTGAAAAGGTTGAAAGAGGTAATTGTGGGGAAGAAGGACTTCGAACAGCAGATGGAAATAATCGGGAGTGTGGGCCGGCATCCCAATGTTGTACCTTTACGGGCTTATTACTACTCCAAGGATGAGAAGCTCCTAGTCTATGACTATTTTTCAAATGGCAGCCTGGCAACTCTCTTGCACGGTATGCAATATTCTCCCTCGTTCCTTTCGTTTCTTCTGCCTTTCTTGGTTTTTCTTGCGTTTCTTTTAACATGTTTATTACTCTAGAAGACGAGAGTTTCTGTTAGTGAACTGTTCAATTACACCGATATTGAACAGTCGAATAAAAATATGATCATCACGTGTCAACAATATTACAGACAAGAAGAGAAACAGGAAAAAAATGTCAAGTGTAAAACATGTAAAAAATCATTGGAAGACAATGGGAAAACTGAGATTAAACTTCAAATGCAGCATTACTTTGGTGGTTGAATGTAAAAAGTAAAACCATAAATCATAATTATCTTACTCGTGTGACAAAATTCTATTTCACAAGTTGATTGTATTTTAGAAATAATTTCTCTGTAGTGTAAGTTTGGAACTTCTTATTATATTAGGCGGGACGAGAATCATTCATTTTTTAAATGCGTTAGATCAATAGAATTTGATATATGTCCTTTAGAAAGACAACAAATTCGAAACTCGGAAGCAAGCAAATTTATCTATCATCCATTTTCGTAGGTCGTACTTTTGATTCTTGCTCTGCTCTGTGGATGGAACAACAAATCTTTTTTCACTTATATTTGCTCAATTTCGTTTCAACAGGAAACAAGGTCGCCGGGAAAACACCTCTAGATTGGGCTACAAGAGTCAAAATATCCCTAGGAGCAGCAAGGGGCATTGCTCATACCCATTCTGCAGGTGGTGCTAAATTTACTCATGGAAACATCAAGGCATCGAACGTCCTCGTGAATCAAGATCTAGATGGTTGTGTATCTGATCTCGGGTTAGCCCCTCTCATGAACACTCCTGCCACTTCATCTCGACAGGCAGGATACCGTGCTCCTGAGGTAATCGAAACTCGGAAACATACTCACAAATCAGATGTGTATAGCTTTGGTGTCGTACTACTTGAAATGCTTACTGGAAAACAACCTATTCAATCACCGGGACGAGATGATATTGTCGATCTTCCGAGATGGGTTCAGTCAGTTGTCAGGGAAGAATGGACGGCTGAAGTTTTCGACGTTGAGTTAATGAGGTTCCAAAACTCCGAAGAAGAGATGGTGCAGATGCTGCAAATCGCCATGGCATGTGTTGCAAAGGTTCCGGACATGCGACCAAACATGGACGAAGTCATTAAAATGATCGAAGAAGTCCGACTATCCGACTCAGAGAATCGACCATCTTCAGAAGAGAATAAATCCAAGGACTCCAATGTGCAGACCCCTTGATTCTTTTCTAATCATTATTCACTTATTTCTACTTGACCTTTTCTTTTCTTTTTCAAATTCTGATAAATCAGCTGATTCAAAACCCTGTTTGAACATACATTCATGCTTGTATGGCTAGTGAGAGTGAATTTGTCCAGTTGTGTAGGATCAATTTTTTTTTTTTTTTTTTTTAATCTCGTAAAAGACATACATTCAAGTAAAATTTAACAGCCATGCTTGGGTACTAGGTACAGAACCCCTACAGAACACACACAAACATGGGCGGGGTGGGGTGGGGCGGGGCTGGGTGGGAATTTTTGGAGTCATTTTTTAATGAGGTGGATCCCGCATGTAAGGGATTTGGAAAACTTCTGTTAAAATGGTTCTGTACATCCATCAAAACTCAAAACTTAACTTCACATAGACTTAATCATAACAAATATTTGTGAAAAGGTATAATATATCTAATCGTGTAAGGAAGAAATGATATCAATTTTGTACTAAATGCAAGGCATATAGCTGCTACACATCTATAGTGACATACATCGATTCTCAGAATTGAATCTTATAGTTTATTTGTTTATATGAATGATTTTTACAAAATCAAGCTCATGAGCTTATTATTCTACATTAGGATTTCCATTTTTATGTTTTAAAGAACCAAGCTCACGAGCTTATTAATCCTATGTCACAATAAGTAGACAAGATGCCTTTTTGTGCCCAAATATTTTCCATATGGGTGACAAAGGTAAAAAGGAATGAGATTCTCTTGCCTTTACATCGTTGGGCAGCTTGCACGAGCTACTAATACAGGGGAAGGAAGTCCAATGACTGGGATATATATTCAAAAGTATTAGGCTTTCTATAATTGTTATTATAATTTTTTTTATTTTCTTATTATAATTTTTATAATTTGAGCTTAATATTCAATAACGAGAAAATTGTTACCGTGATTTGATTAAAAAATAAAAAATAAAATGGAGAGAAACTGTTGGAGAAAATGTTAGCTTTAAGTGAGAAAATAATTAATAGGGACAAAATGGTCTATTAGTTCAATACTAAATTATTTATGGTTCGGAAGGGTAATGTGTTAAGATAGCAAACCAATAGGATTTAATTGTAGGGAATTGAAATAAAATTAGTTATGTGATTTTATATAGCAAAAAAAATATAATTATCATAGTTTCAAGATGCACGCTCAAATGTAAGAAACTTATAAAATTCTTTCGAATATTAGGTGGTCCGTTTCTTAAATTTTTATGGTTTATTAATTAATTAAAAAAATAAGATCACAATAACAAATGAATTACATATTATTTTTATTTCATATTTTTTATTGGTCACAAATTACTCATTGTGTTAGTTACAATTACTCAAATAATTTGGTCCCACCCTCTCCCATCAGCACCAATTAAATGTCGCTACCACCTCACTATCTCCGCCACCACCACGACCCCCTAACCACCACGCAAATCTATAAATCCACCTCACCACCACCAGGGGTGGAGCCAGGAAAATTATCCAATGCGGGCAAAAAAATTAATTAAGGTTGGATTTTGGGTTTTCGGGATCTAAGACAAACTTTAAATTTGGATCCTTGTATTATTGTATGCAATATGCATTCGATTTTTCTTAATTAATTTGTAACTCAAAGAATAAAACAATAAACAAAATGAAATATTCAATTTCAAGTAAAGTTCGACCATGGATTTAATGATGGTAAAAGTACAAAAAAATAAGTTAGTTTTTAAGTTACATTTGTTCCTTGCATATTCATCATCATTGTTTATAGATAACACTACTTCTATTAATTCATAACAAAAACTTTATTCAATTTTTAATCGTCTAAAATTTTAGACGATATTATTTAGCTCCATGCCGACCTGATACGATAATGTAAAGCAGAGCAAGCATGTTATCACAAAACTAGCTAGCAGTAATTGCATTTAGGTATTGTAATTCTTGAGCATTTTGTACCTAGCCAATCAACTTAAAGCGACGACAGCAATATTAGATCCATAAGAACATAATAATTAATGACCAGCTTTACTTTCAAAATGTAAAATAAAATATAGGGCCAGTTGAGAAAAAAAAAAAAACTTAACAAAAGAAATGCCACTCAGAGAAGTAGGACATCCAAAATCCAAATCAGATGGGACCTCCTAGGTCAGGAACATTTATGCTTCTTGTACTACACTACATCTAGTGCACAATCCTATGAACATGTGCATTGGGCTCCAAGTCCTTCAGTTTGGTTTCCTTTTGTCCTTTAGTCTCCAACCATTCATGTTTTGTCCAATTTTGCTGCTCATGGACAATTGGAACTTCCTACTCTCCAGTGGCAGCCCAAAGCTCAGTGCAGGCATGTGCCTTCGTTGGACTTAAGGTGGCTCCGCCCCTGACCACCACCACCACCACCACCACCACCGTGTAGATCTGTTCCCAAGCGCGACTGCTATCGTTATCCTCACCTTTGCAATACCTAGGCCGGACCTATAAAATTTTTTCAGTGCAGACGATGTTATTAAAAGCGAAAAAATAACAACATTATAACAAAACATTATACTAAAAATTAAATAACTTATAATTTGGCCCATCTTCTCCATTCGATATTTCTGGTGAGCAAATGAATTAGAGGCCACGGACATTTCTAGTGCTCCAAAATATATATCCAATGGGGCTGGCTCAAAGTCCAATGCAGGCAGATGCCTCTGCTTGCACTGGGCATGAGTTGGTTCCGCCCCTGGCATTACCACCACCACCACACTACTACCATGCAGATCTGTACATCTCACCACCACCACGCAAATTTGTACATCCATCGCACCACCACCATATAGATCTGTACATTGCAACCTACCACCGCATAGCCATTAGTGTGCCATAACATCCATTGCACCACCGCCACCTTTAAGCTTCTTCGCCATTACAAGGGAAAAAGAATGAAGTGGAAGAGATATTTACCAAGGTGGAGCGTGGGCTGTTGTGACCCCATTTTTGGTGACACTGGCCTTAGCCAGAGTTGGTGGTGGCAACACCCAAATCTTTAGATGAAGAAAAAGAGAGAGTAGGCGATTGTATATGTAGACACAGAGAGAGAGTAGATGCTCACAAATTTTTTGGTGTAGTGTGGGTGTGTATGGGATGGGGTGCACCTACTTTTTGAAAAAAATAAAAAAGAAACAAAAAAATCTTTGTACTTGATTATCGAAATGGAAGTTAAAAACCACATTTCTATGTAATTTTCACTTTTATATATTTCGAGAAGTTACTCCAAGCCTTTAGTGAAAAAGTCCAAACTAATAATGGATTGGACAGAACGAATCAAATAATGTCAACTTACAAAAATATCCTTTAAGTTAGGGGTGTTTGAAAAATCATATGAAAAGTATTCTGAAAATAAAAATAGTATAAAATTAAGTAAATAAAAAAGTAACATGATGTCACTTTTTTAAGTTGAGTGTCCTTTTTTTACAAATCACTTTTGTTAAAGTGATGTTTGTCATGAACAAGAAGTGAAAATATTGTGTAAAATTAAGTGGTACGATGTCCTGTTTTTTATTAAAAAAGTAACGTAATATGATTTCTTAAAGTTAAGTATCACTATTAAAAAAAGTGACAGAAAAAAGTGATGAAGATTAAAAAAGTAACAGAAATTCAAAAAAAGTGACAAAAATTCAAAAAAGTTATAAACACTCAAAAAAGTGACAGCACAAATTAAAACATTGGAATCAATTTAATAAAATGATAGGAAAAAAAAGGTGACACAACCACCATCCCTCCACTTTCTCCATTTAGCGTCAAGTATTTTTAAGTCACTTCATCAACAAAACACCAATCAAAACATTAAGCATCATTAAGTCAATTCACCGCTACCGTCATCTACGAACTCAACCAATCCATTGACCTCCATTTAATGAATATCCCAATAGGAGAATAAGTTGAGTTTTTCAATATCCGTTGTTGGAAGTCTCATTGCTTTTGCCTAGTCAGCAAATTATTGAATTGTTGTTACCTTGTTGACAACTTAGTGAATGGTAGAACAAATTTTCTTTTCAATTTGCTTTTGGAAATTTGGAATCTTTTCTTTTGTTGAAAATTTTTGTAATTGTTCTTCAATTTTTTGAAATTTAATTTATTTTTTGAGAAATCTAATATGATTTTTTTGAGATTAATATTATTAACAAATTTTTAAATAAAATGCATCCTTTAAAGAATTGACATCTTTATAAGAAGGGGATTTGTAAATTTGAAAGATATTTTTTGGCAGGATTTGAACATTTGTCCCTATAGTTCCAAGGCTACTTGAGATATGCTTGTTGGAATAAGGCTCGTTTAGCAGGATTTTTGTTTCTACTTTTGATAGAAGAACTTTGTAAAGAATTCATTTTGAGTCAACTTTCTTTAAAAATTGTTCTAATAAGACAAAATACTTCTAAATATGCACAAAAGTATCTTCTTAATTTCAAAAGTTGCTTTTGAAAAGTCCTACCAAACGGGCACTAATTTACCAAGCGAAGGTGATGCAATGAGAAATAGAAAGTAGAAGAGAGGAAAAATTTAAAATACTCGTAATTTTAGTTTGATCTCAATGTTCTCTGACAACTGAAGTCTTAGTACCAATTTGAAGTTGTGTAGAAAGCAGCTACTACTTAATCAATTCAAGTCAAAATATTAAATATAAACTACTTTAATTTTTAAATATAAACTACTTTAATTTTTACATAACATCATTTTAAAATTATCCTTAAAAATGGCTCGTTCCATTTAACCAAATTCATCTTGACAAGGAGTTAATGTTGCTTCAGCATAAGTATTTAGTTCCCAAGGTTTTGCTAATTTAGATGTTGAGATAGGGACTTGCGCCTTTCAATTGGTCGTCAAACACAATTTGGTTGGTGGTTTGATATCTTCATTATCCATGTTGCTATATTGGCAGCATCCCTTTTCAGGATTTGAATATGCTTATGTTGCCCTCTTGTTTCTGTTGTTGCAATTGCCCCTTGATCTCATGAATGCATCAACACATGAATTGATTTGTGTCTTAAAAAACTGGCCTTGGTCCTGTTGTCCATCTATTCCCTGTTGACTGACCCAAATACCGATGACCCTCTAGTGCCAGAAATAGCTCATATGTACAAGACAGACTGTGCAAAATACGAGACCACTGCCCACTAGACACAGACGTATGCCATGGGACGATGTTAAAACATTAACCAGCAAACGGGAACAACTTTGTGACTGGTATCTTTCATCATGCTTGGGCTAAATACAATTTGTATGTTTCTGTTTAGCATTGCATCCTTCGAATGAGGCTGACAATGAAATCAATCCCTCAATTCGTGAATAGATATTTCAAGAATTGATTTTGAGAAGGTTTTTCTTTTCGATCACTTCATTTCTAATTTTCGACAAATTTTGTTGATTTATTAGCAAGAGAACAACCCGATTTGGCGAACTGCTGCTCTCTTCTCTCGTTGAAGCCATACAGGGCACACTTCTAAAAGGTTTAAGAATAATGCTACTTTTTTAGAAAGTAGGAGACATAATGATTTACATAATAAGTGTTGGCAAGATGTGATTGGTTAAAAAAAATTGACTGTGTTTTAAATAGTCCAATGATAGGTTGCCACCTGACATTATGTCAACCATTATGTTTATGTAATATGATTAAATGTTTAAGGTGTTACAAGGTGGACATTTGCAGCAAAAGTCTTAAATTTTTGGAACACTAGTAGACCTTCCCAACACTTTTGATTTGTTACAGTCGTCACCCCTAAACTTTTCAAACGTAGCAGGTGAGACCATTTTAGATGATTTCTATCCAATATGTCGTCAGTTGAGCATCAAAATAAAAAATTGACCACTTTCTACCAAAATAGACGAGAGTAAAATGGTATCTATATTTTATTTCATAAATAATTAAAAAAAAAACTTCAATTTCTTCTCCAACCCCATGTCTACCCCCAACCCAAAAATCCAAACAAAATCTAAACACCATCACCGCCTAATCTGTATGTATCCGTATTTATGTAGTAATGTATATTATGGGTGTATTGAAACTGCAACAACAAATTCTTGGTTGATATCATTTGCAATTTCTTCATAACACAAAATAAAAAAACCCCTTGTTAAAAATGTCATTAAAATCTCGTTAAATGACATATTACATAATATATATCTCGTTAAAATCTTGTTTGATTAAAATCCAATGGGATAAAAAATCAAATGAAGGAAAAAGTTTACAATTATTTTAGAGTATTAAAAATAAATGCCGTCTCATTAAAATGTTGCTAGAAAAATTCGGTGGAATAAAACCTATGCTAAGGAAAAATAGTACAGTTACTCCTCCTGATATTGATTACTAAAAGTCTTTGAGTCGACTCATTTCAATCTCATGAATTAATTTCTTGAATGTAGATGTTGGTAGTGTTTTTGTGAATAAATCAGCTACATTGTTATTTGAGCGAATTTGTCAGATATCGATGTCACCATTCTTTGGAAACTAATGTGTATGAAAGAATTTTGGAGAAATATGTTTCGTTCTATCACCTTTGATATAGCTTCATCTGAGTTGTACAATACAAACTGCATTGTGTTCATACAAAATTGTTAGACTATCTTTTGTTGAAATTAACCCATATGTTGTTTGGATATGATTTGTCATGTTTCTCAATCATACACGTTCTCAGCTCGCTTCATGAATTGCAATAATTTCAGAATGATTTGAGGATGTAGCTGTTAGGGATTGCTTCACAGCTCTCCACAATATAGTTGTTCCTTCACGTGTAAACATATATCCTATTTGTGATTTACTTTATGTGAGTTAGATAGATAGACTGCATCTGCATATCCCACTAAAGCAGATCCTGACTTTTGCGAATAAAATAATCTCAAATCAATAGTACACTTTAGGTAATGAAAAATATGTTTAACACAATTTCAATGTCTTTGAATTGGTATAAAGCTATATCTTGCAAGGAGATTTATAAAAAAAGCTGCCCAGTCAAGTGCAATTTGTAAAATAAGTTAATGTTCCAATTGCACTAAGGTATGGTACTTCAGGACCAAAAACGTTTTCTCTATCTTCAAGCAGACAAAATGTATCATTTTTCACATTGAGTGATCGAATAACCATGGATGATGCTAATAGCTGTGCATTATCCATATAAAAACGTTGTAAAACTTTTTTGTATACGTAGATTGGTAAACAAATAATCCATCTGCAAGACGATCAATCTATAATCTGAGACAAAATTTGATTTTTCCCAAATCCTTCATCTCAAATTCATTTTCCAAATAATCAGCAGTTTTATTAAGGTCTTCAGGAGTTCCAATTAAATTTATATCATCAATAAAAACTGCACAATGCAAGTCCAATATTTGTTTTCTTTATAAAAAACACATGGATAGGCATCGCCATTTTTATAACCCTCATTTAACAGATATTCACTAAAGCGATTATACTACATACGTCTGGATTGTTTTATTCTATATTATAATCTTTACAATTTAATTGAGGACATGGTTCTCGGACTTGTATTGCTTGTTCCTAGTACTTTAAGTCCTTCAGGAACTTTCATATATATATATATATATATGTCATTATCAAGTGGACCATATAAATATGCAATTACTACATCCATAAGGCGCATATCGAGCTTTTGTGACATGATCAAACTAATTAAGAATTTAAAAGTGATGGTGCCCATTATGGGAGAATATGTTTTTTCATAATCAATTCCTGGTCTTTGTGAGAAATCTTGAGCTACTAGTCGAGCTTTGTATCTTATAACTTCATTATTTTCATTTCTGTTTCGTACAAAAATCTATTTGTATCCTATAGGGATTATATTTTCAGGTGTTCGAACTACAAGTCAAAACACTTTTTGTTTCTCTAAGGAATTTAGTTCCGCCTGTATTTTTTTTATTTTGACCAATTATTTCTGTTTTGACAATCTTTAACTAGTTGTAGTTCAAGATCTCCATTTTGCATAATATTAAGAGTCACGTAAAAGCAAAAATATTGTTGTAACAACATTATTTCATTTCCATAAATTATGAGATAACATATAATTTATTGAAATCTCATTATTATCTAACACTAGTGATTCTTCAGAAATCATATCTTCAATATTTGATTGATCAATTTTTTTCTAATGTCATTTTTTTTAATTTTTGGTTGGTTTTCTCCTGTACCTTTCTTTTTCGAGGTACAGAGTCTTTTGAACCAATTAATCGATCACGATTCTGGCATATTTGAAATTTATTTGCCACAGCAAATTGTCGTTTAGGGACATCAATTTTTGTTGAAATATTTTCTGCTGATTCATATGAATTAGTCACTTTTCTCTTGTCAATAAATACATTCGGTAAATAATTTGCAACTCTTTGCAAATGAATGTTTTTTCAACCTCTTACTGATATTGATTGTTGCAGGAATCAAAGTGAGATAGAGTTGTTTCATTCAAAGCAATTTTTAATTTTTTTTTAGGATGTAATTTTTTTCCTCCCAAAGGTTAGGAAAGTCATTTTATCAAAATAATAATCTGCAATATGCGTAGTAAATAAATCATCCGTTAAAGGTTCAAGATGCCCAATAATTGATGGTGAATCAAAACTCACATAAATCCCAAATCTTTTTGGGGACACATTTTAGTACGTTGTGGGGGCTAAAATAGGGACTTGGACAGCGTAACCAAAAATCTGTAAGTGAGAAATATCATGTTCATGACAAAATTCAAGTTACAAATGTGAATGTTGATAATATGCAGTTGGTTTAATACCAACCAATAATGCAGCATGTAATATGGTATAACCTCAAACAGAAGTTGAGAATTTTGTTTTCATAAGTAATAGTCTGACAATAAGCTGTATATGTTTAATAAACAATTTTGCTAAACCATTTTGTATATGGACATGCACAACTGAATATTCAATTATAATCCTAATTGACATACAATAATCATCGAATGTTTATGATCTAAATTCACCAGTATTATCAATGTGAATAGTCTTAATTTAGTAACTGAGAAATTACGCTCGTACTTTTATAATTTAAAGTAGTCTAGCAAAGACTACATTCCTAGTGGAAAATAAGCAAACATGTGAAAATCTAGTAGAAGAATAAATTAATACCATTAAATAACGAAATGGTCCACATTGTGGGTGTATTAGCCCACAAATATTTCCATGAATTCTTTTCAAGGAAGTTAGAGATTCAATATTGACTTTTATAATTGAAGGTCTAATGACTAACTTGCCTAGCGAACAAGTTACACATAAATTTATAGGATGTCCATGTGAGTTGTTTATTATTGACACATCATTATAACTCTTGCATGTCCAAGTTGATCATGCCAAAGTATAAAACTTTTTGGGTCAAAGAATTTTTGGTTCGTGATATTATTTGATTCAACCATTTTTATAAATATATGATACATGCCAGATGAAAGTATATGAATTTTTTTTTTATTTGCTTCTGATCAGATACAAAAGAAATTATACAAAGATATTCAATATTATTTTTTTGCGTTGTCTCAATATGATATCCATTGTGACGAATATCTTTAAAAATAAGCAAATTTTTTTTGAATTTGTTAGAATAAAGTGTATCGTCAAAATATAATTTTGTATTATTTGGTAAAATAATACAAGCTCTTCCGGAGCTTTCAACGATATTTGATACACCTGATATCGTATTAACATTATTTTCTTATAATGTTAAGTCCAATTTATTTATTTATTTTTTGTTTTGAAGAATAGTATGTATAGTTACAATATCAATGAAGCAAGTGTCTTGACAATCCATCATGAATCTATCAATATAACAAAATAGATATATTTAAAAAAAAACTTGAATTTAAATTTAAAAGTGTAAACAAAATTCAATACTGTGAAGTTAACGATACATAATAAAATTCAAATTTTTTTTTGTGAAAATAAAAATATATTTCAAATTAAATCTCTAAAATAAAAGGAAATACTAGAGACAGAAAATAAATTAATCTATATTTTCCATCACACCACTTCCAATCGAATGGTCAATATTCTCATTTGGATAGATAAAGAAATCAAAGACATCCAAATGAGTCATATCAATTGGACCATCATAGTCAGAAAAATTTGTCTCCACCTTTCCATTCCCGTTGATTGATTATTGTTAGAGATTCAAAAGATATTTTGTCGTACGACAGGTACGTATCCAATGTCCCTTCATTCCACTTATAAAGTAACTTTCTTCGTGTACTTTTTTTAATATACTACTTTCGTTTGCTTTGCACCTTTTGAAATTGTTGTCTTGTTGTTGATTATTTCGTCCATAATTTATTTTACGTGCATGTCCGCGTTCATGTCCAAATCTATGTGCACATCCACATTCATGTCCATGTCTTGATATTGCATTTGTTTCAGGCAATGATATAGAACAAGTTAGACGTAATCCATGATTTTCGTCAATAGTTCATTATTCTACTGAACAACAAGCAGGCAAAATATAAGTTATAAGTACATTTTGAAACTACGCTCAAGATATTATTACAACATGAACACATTCGAAGCATGAAAGATGTAAAAAAATTCTCCAATAGGTCATCATCAATGATTTTTTTTTTCACACAAGATCAATTTTGAATTTTTTCTGAACAGTTTAGAATTGTACTCACTAACAGTTTCGAAGTTTAACAAACGAAGGCATATCCACTCATAGCGGGTTTTGGGGAGGACTATAATCTTTTGATGATCAAATCGTCATAGTTGAATTTAGATTGGATGGAATAGGCAAGTCATATTATATGGAAAGGGGCAATGTTGAGTTTTGGAGATTAAATGAAGAGTGGAACAAAGCCAAACGAAGGAAAATTGAAATGCATCCAAAGTATTCATTAGATGCCCATAAGTCAATTGCCAAAGTTGAGTTAAAGACTGTAAAAAAGCACTTGTTGGGAAGCAACCTTTTTTTTTAAGCTTTTTATTTACTTTTATGTATTTTCATACTTTTATTTAATTAACTATCATTTTTTGTAGGTAATTTTTTGAAGTCCCACGTATACATGGTTCCTAACAAGTTTGGTGAGTAAATTAGTGTACAAGAAGGTCACTTGCCTAAGTTCATCAAGAACATTACATGTTCAATTAAAGTATTGGTGACTCTTCTCTAATATACAACGGAAGAAGTCTTGTTAACCTCCTCTTCCCTTTTATCTTGCTCTTTACACATTGGAGACAATGTATGTTTTAAGTTTAGGGATGATTGTGCTTACTTTGCTTTGATTGTATTGAAATGTTAGATAGCCTTGCTGACTTAGGATGGTTTGATGTTTAAAATTGTTATTGATTTATGGCTATGACCAACTATGCTATTTGTGTCTAAATCTTTTCAAAAATTTGCTTATCCATGAGAGATTTCATGTTATTTTAAGTACAATAGTCATGATTATTTTTATCTAGATGTGAAAATTTTTGATTAATAGAGAGATTTTGAATTGGCTGAATTAGGTTGAGAATTGCTTGAAAATTTATATCAACTTATATCCACTTCTCTTTCACTTAACCATATTATAAGATAAGTTTGGAGGTGGTCGAGCTAGTGCAGAATATTATCAAAAAGTGTGCAAGTGTGTGATTCCATGCATGTTGAGAAAAATATTTGTGTGGAGTGTCTTTTGCCAAGTATAAGCTAGGTAATGACCATATGCTAGGGATCTAATCCCCATTTTGTTTTGTTGTGCTTAAAAGAATGATATTGCACTTCTTGAATCTTAGGCCTCACTTCGTAGCATTTTTTACTCGAGTTATTTAGTTCTTTGGGGTATCTTGAAACTTGGTTACCCTTTGGTCTAAAAAATTGGGGAGCTGTTGACCTAAAGCTCGCTACAAGGCTCAAGAAGAAAGCTTAAAGGAGTGAGCTAAAACATGAGATTTGATTGAGAAAGAAAGAAAAAATTGATTTGGTGCAATTGTAATTGATGTTTGGGTTTAAATTGCTTAGTATAAGCTTGACTGTCAAAGCACTCATCTCGTGGAAAATCATCACATGATTAGAGATTGATATTGCTAGTTACGCTCAACCGAACAAGAGCGAGAAAAAAATGAGTGAATTGAGACCAACCTTTAGATTTACACCCGGGGAAAGAAAATGATTAACTATTTGAGGAGTACAAATCTCACAAGCAGGAAAGGAAATATTTGACCCCAAAGGGTTGGGTTGGAGCCAAGTTGAAGATTTTCTGTCTTGACAATTTCTTCCTAATTTAGATGATAATTGAAATGACGATGCACATACACACACCGGCCTAACATTGGATAAGCTTAAATTATTTTCGTTAGCATTATTTGGAGCATATTTAGTGAACAACGTGTTTAGCACTTTTCTTGATCAAGATAAGAAGCAAAGACATTTTTTTTGTCTAGTCCTACATACCAAATATATCATAAATGTATTTACTCTATGTTATACTGAAATGACATTCCACATCACGACATAGATATTAGACAAGACAATTGTTTATTACTCAAAAATAGAATTAAATATTACTTTAGTTCAGAGATAACTAAAACCTTTCAAATAAGACACATTTTTTGTTAGTTAAAAAATTCACTAATTAAAAAATTTACAAAATGAAATGATGATGTTTATAAATCTTGGCTTATTTGGCAAACTAAATTAATTGGCAAAGACATTTATGATAAAAAGAGAGACAAAAGAAGACATTGCCAATTCAAACTTGCACATAAAGATATGATTGATTGTCGTGCTCGAATCCTAGATGGGAAATGCATGTACTCGGTCGATTACACTCAAACCGAATTACAACCAGCTAACAAGATGCCATTGTACCATAGTTAAATGTTTGATCAATATGCTCCTCGGCTGATCAATGAAGGGTTGTGTCTAATATCACTAGGCCGACAAAAGAAGAATGTTGGTGCAGGCGGAAAAGGTGGATTTGCCACATCATTTTGTCACCTTCACGTCTATAAATGAAGGGCTCCTCCGGCCTAAGCCACAACCTTCTGCAGCCACAACCTTTCTTTTTCTATTATCTATCCCCCTCGTAAAGAAGATCACAAGAAGCTCACTAGAAAATGCACCGAGCCTATACAACCAATTCTTTTTAACAGTCTAAAAGATCTCTCTGAAACTGATCGTTATCAAGGAGATAAAAAACGAGACATAAGTTTGAACTCTCGGTAAGTTTTCTTCAACTTTTTCTAGCATTTCTTGGAGAAATATGTGTTTGAGTAAAAAATATACGAATTTTCATTTTTCCTTCTTTTTAAGCATATAACCAAACATGTAGAAATGTTATACTCACGTTCCGAACATTATATCATGAATCCAAATCAAAATTCAACGAACACAAATCATAAAAAGAATGAATACTTCATTCACAAATAACTCTGTTCAATGTTTTTATTTCCTTCCTATTTTCATAATAAATGAAAAGGAAAGTTATTTGTAAGGAGTATTTTATCACATTTAGTGCTAAAACAACCTCCCTCCCCTCTCCTCAGACTGCCTAGGCCATGAAATTCGGGTGTTTGACACGCAGAAAGAAAACTAAAAAAATATGCGCAAGGCGTGGAAAAAAGAAATACCTTCTTCGGAGAGCCAACCAAAAATTTACTACCTTCCTCAACTCCTACCGACCCCTTGGCAAAAAAATAAAAATAAAAATGGATCTGTTCTTTCAAAATAGGTGAATAGAGATCACCATAACCAAATCCAATATCACTGCAAATTTTCTCAATGTGCCTTTGATTGTGCCCTTCTTTCCTCAAGGACTAGAGAAAAAGTATCTGGTCGAACAACTAAGTCCAGACTAAGCCTGAGGTATGGATTTACTAAATCATGCTTAAGGATCCTGTGCTTGGTACTTGTCAAGTTCATCCAGTTTGAGTTGGTCACTCGTGTTATCCCGATTGTTAAGCAAGGGCGGTTGAACGACCAGAGTTGTGTGCACTTGCAATAAGATATTCCAACAACTATCACTTAAGGTAACTTGCCGACAATGTGTCCTATAGGTCCCTTTTTTCCAGTAAATGTAATCAATGCATTTAGGAAAGATTAAGGAATGGAAAGAAAAGAAAAATACCATCTATTTAATAGAGGTAACACAAGCAACAAACACAAGTGAAAATATCAATTGTATTGTCTAATTTTTGTCTTGTTTTGGCTCTAGGCTTAAATATCTCACGATCAAGACTCAGGAGCAAAGACAATTTTTTGGCTAGCCCAACTTACCAAATATGTCATAAATGTATGTACTCTAAATTATTCTGGAATGGCATTCCACATCACGGCATAGATATTAGACAAGACACTAATATTACCTCAGTAGTAGAGATAACTTAAATCTTCCAAATAAAACACACTTTTTGTTAGTTCTTATAAAAAAATAAAAAAAATCGCTAATTAGAAAAATTTACATAATCAATTACCAGCATTTATAAATACTAGTTTATTCGGCTAACTAACTCAACTAGCAAAGACATTTATGATAATAATATCTGTGGAAAGGGAGACAAAGGAAGACATTTTGCAATTCAGACTAGCACTAGAGATATGATAGATTGTCATGCTCTAACCCTAGATGGGAAATGCAAGTACTCGGTTGATTTCTCTCAAACCGAATCACAACTGACTCACAAGATGCCAACCATAATCAAATGGTTGTTCATTAAGGATGAATCACCGGCTGGTCGATGAAGGATTGTGTGTAATATCATTGGGCCTACAAAAAAGGAATGTTGGTGCAAGCGGAGTAGCCAGATTTACCGCATCATCTTAGTCAAAATGTCTTCTATAAATGAAGGCATCCTCCCGCCTATTTTCATTCTTTCAACACTCAAACAACCCCCACACTCATCTTCTCTCTAGCCACAACTTTTCCTCTCTAATCTACGCCCCCTCGTAGAGAAGATCAGCGGAACCTCACTGGAAAATGAACCAAGCCTACACAATCAAACCTTTTGTAACAGTCCAAGTGATCTCTCTGAAACTTGATCGTTATCAAGGAGATAAAAAAGGAGACATTAGTTTTTGCACTCAGTAAGTGTTTTCTAACTTTTATCAAGCATTTCCTAGAGACAAATGTGTTTGGGCAAAAAAGATACGAATTTTCGCTTTTCCTTTTAATTTAGCGTACAGCCAGACATGTAGAAATGTTATACTCGTTTTTCAAACATTATATAATGAATCCAAATCAAACTTCAAGGAACACAAATCATAACGAGAACGAATACTTCATTCACAAATAACTTTGTTCAATGTTTTAATTTTCTTCCTATTTTGATAATAAATGAAAAGGAAAGTTATTTGTTAGAAGTGTTTAATCACACTTAGTGCTAAACCAACCTCCCTCCTCTCTCCCAGACTGCCTAAGACAAGAAATTCTGGTGCTTGACATGCAGAAAGAAAACTAAGAAAAAAACACATGAGGTGTGAAAAATAGAAATACCTTCTTCAGAGAGCTAACAAAAAATTTACTACCTCTTCCATCACTTTCAAGTCTTAACCCCCACCTACCCCAATATCACTACAAATTTTTCAATGTGGTTTTAACTATGCCCTCCTTTTGTTAAAATTTCTACTTACCCTTCAAATTTTCTTACATATCTAATCAAGTATAAATGTATAAGACTATAAGTGCGCGTATGTAAAGAGGAGGGGATATGAATTGTACCGTGAAAGAATTGGGTGATGCCACCACTGATGGAGTGATCAGAGCGGAGTTGGAGGATATACGAGTTAAAGAGATAATTTAATGAATGGTCATTGTATTTTACTATAGGTTACTACTTGTTCACCGATCTTTAAAAAGTTACTCAATGCCAACTCAACTTTCTATAGGTTACTACTTACTCTTTAAAATTTAAAAAGTTATTCATTGCTCACCAAAATTTGAATAAAGTTACTTGTTATTCACTAAACTTTGTAATAGGTATCACTCATGAAAATGATATGGTTGATTGATGGGTAATTTTGTTCAAAATTGGGTGAGCAATAAGTAACTTTGTTGATTGGAAGACAAATTTGGTTTGTTAACTTATTACGCTTTAAAGTTGCAGTTTGAA
>NC_036247.1:19043406-19046865 GCF_002742605.1 Olea europaea var. sylvestris
TTTTTATATCTCAACCTCTCATATTTTGTTCTTTAAAATTGAGTTTGGTCGTTATTTTGTTCATTATTTGGACCCTAGACTTTCTTTGCTACCATATATACTCTAAATTTTCTGTATAAATAAAATTGTCACCGCTTGCATATTTCCAACATATGCATTACTATAACAAAATCTTATCATAAACCATTGTTATAGACAACACTTCCATAACGGTATCGAAAGAAAGGATATCCTTTGCTAGAGTCCTTGTTGAAGTGGATGCGTCTATCGAACTTGTGTAGTTGGCGAAGATAAGATTGCCCCACAGGAAGTTAAGGGAGCAAGAAATTTACTATGAACACGAGCCTAAATTTTGCTCTTCTTGCAAAATGTTTGGCCATTCTTCACTTAGTTGTAAACAAAGGAAGCACTGTGCAGCACCTAAGGTGATATCCAGCAACTTTGATAAGCCGAAAGGACACACGGCTGGAAAACATAACACAGGCACACAAGATGCTTAGATGACTACTTTGAGTAGTAACAACTTGGGTAAAAATGTAACTGAAGCTGAGTTACGTGGGGATGAACAGGATGCTCCGTTCACAGAGGATGTGAATAGGAAACAAAGAAGTCAGCCGCGGGACAGATTACTGTTACACGTAGCCAACAAACTGGGAGCAGTGACTGCTCTAAACAGGCAGATTTGCAGCAAAATCCAGCTGAAGATTGTGTAGGGATGAGTTCAAAGACTGTCTGCAATGAAAAACTCAAGGGTAAGCTAGGAGAGCAAAGGACTGTGGCCTCCAAAAATGATAAGAGAAAGGGTAATTCCCTTTGTATATCTTCATGAAGGTTGCTACTTGGAATATTCGGGCCTTCAACCAGCCTCTCAAACAAAATGGGGTTCAACACTTGATGAAACATCACAACATCGATGTTATGGGTATTTTGGAGACAAAGCTTGATCAAATGAAGCTAAACCGAATTATGAGGAATAAAGTCACCGGATTATTGCAGGTGAATAACTTTGCAACTCAACAAGCTGGTAGGATATTGATCATTTGGGATCTCCTCAAAGTGGAATTGGATGTGTTGGAGATTACAGCACAAGTTATTCATTGCTTGGCTACGTGAAAGGTAACTTCCTACACCTTCCATATTAGTTTTATGTATGCTTTGCATACTACTGTTACCCGTAGACCCCTTTGGAACAATATTATGGAATTTGGCTCGAAGGTTGCTTTGCCATGGATGATTGTTGGTGATTTTAATAATATGCTTAAAAGTGATGAGAGGAGCAATGGTGTAGAAGTTACTCCATATGAAGTAAAGGATTTCACAAATTGTTGTCTTAGTGTTGGACTCACGAATGTACGATCTATTGGGTGTTTTTACACTTAGGACAAATTCTTTGGTTTGGAGCAAGATTGATAGGGCAATGGTTAATGATACATGGACACAAGCGGGACTCCCTGCCTAGCTGATTTTCAGCCCTCGGGATGCTTATCTGATCACTTACCATGTATTGTTTCCATACTTGAACATGATAGGAGCAAAGCTAAGCTGTTTCAATTCTTCAACATGTGGACTAGCCATGATGAATTTCGAGATGTTGTACATACAGGCTGGAATCAACAAGTTTTGGGGATGAAACAATTTGTACTTTGTAAGAATTGAAAAATCTCAAAGGGCCTTGGAAACCTAAATGAGAAGCACTTTGGGCACATTTCTAGTAGAGCCGAGGCAGCAAAATATGATATAAAAGCAGCTCAACTTGAAATACATGATGAGCTTTCTTACACTCATTTACATTGTAAGGTTTCACGATTGAGAAAGGAAGTCATAAGTCTATGTGAAGCAGAAAGTAGCTTCTATTTTCAACAAGCTTAGTGTTCTTCTATTTTCAACAAGCTTAGTGTTCTTACTTAAAAAGTAGTGACAAGTGTACCAAATTCTTTCATTTGGTCGTCAAAAGGAAAACAAAAAGGAACTATATTGCAGCCATAATTAAGGAGGACGGGACACTCACCACTTCACAAAATCAGGTTGCCACAGAATTCACTTGTTTTTATGAAGCACTGTTGGGTGTAGCTTGCCAAGTCCAGCCTATTGATTCGGCCATCATGAGGGCTGGGGCTAGGGTCCGTTTGGAACATTCATTAGCCCTAATCATTTTGAGACAGGAGATGAAGGAAGCACTCTTTGGAATCGATGATGATAAATCTTCGGGGTAGAACGGTTACACTTCATGTTTTTTCAAGAAGTCTTGGGAGACCGTTGGGAATGATTTCATTGGGGCAATTGAAGAGTTTTTTCCTTCAAAATCTCTTCTAAAGCAAAAAAATCATACTGTCAATGCTTTGGTACCTAAGTCTAGACATTCGTCTATTGTTGGAGACTTTAGACTGATTATATGTTGTAACGTGTTATACAAAGTTATCACGAAATTTCTTGCTAATAGATTGGGCCAATATTTGAGACTGTTATTGACCATGCACATACTTCTTTTGTGGAGAGAAGGAGTATGATCGATAACATCCATCTTGCACAAGAGCTCTTGAGAGAATATATCTGTAAGCAAGTTTCCCCTAGATGCCTACTTAAGCTTGATCTAAGAAAGGCATATGACTCGGTCAGTTGGGATTCCTTAAAGGTGTACTTGAGGGGTTAGGTTTCCCTCCAAGATTTATTGATTGAATATTGGAATGCATTACTACACCTTCGTATTCCATTGCATTAAATGGTAGCTTACATGCTTTCATTAAAGGTAGAAAGGGTCTTCAGGATCACCTATCTCCCTTTTTGTTTGTGTTATGCCTTGAGTATCTCTCTAGGATGTTGAAGATTGCTATGGAAAATACTGAGTTTAATTATCACCCTCTTAAGATCACGCATTTGGCATTTGTGGATAACTTGATGCTCTTCGTGAGAGGTAATGTTATATCGGTTCGTATCTTAATGGATTGCTTGTCCAAATTTGGAAATACATCGGGACTTAGGATGAATATCATGAAATCAAGTTTATATACAGCTGATATTCATGGGTAAGAGTTGGAAGAAATTCAAGAGTTGATGAACATCCTGAAAGGTACAGTGCCATTTTGCTATTTGGGTATTCCACTAGCGGCTGGAAAGTTGAAAGTCAACTGTTTTGCCCCTTTTCTTGATAAGATTTCAGCCTACATTAGTGCTTGGACAGCATCTTCATTCTCCTATGCTGGTAGGGCATAGTTAATACGGGCGTACTTTAAGGGGTTGAATGTTTTGGTTATCTCTCTTCTCGATTCTAGCCACAGTCACTTCAAGTGTTATTAGACTTTGCCAAAACTTCCTTTGGGGATCAAAAAAGTTGTGGGTAGCTTAGAAAATGTGTGTCTACTGAAAACGGGGGGCAGACTTGGTTTTAAAGATATGAAATGCTGGAATTGAAATTTAGCTAGCTAAGTCTTTATGGAACATCCATGCAAAAAAGGATACACT
>NC_036247.1:19052185-19058651 GCF_002742605.1 Olea europaea var. sylvestris
CTCTAGAGTTTCCGCCTCTCTGGCTCGTTTTTCATTTTGAGCAGCTCCCTTCGAGTGGTTTTCATTTTTCTCTGTAATTTTTTTGTCTTCTCTTCGATCTTGTTGTAGTGGTTGAGAGATTGAGACTTGTGAAATCTTGTGTGAGTTCTTGATGTTGAGAAGTGGTTGTGTGCCACTATTTTGAGTTGGTGAACTGTGTGTTCCCTTTACTGTAGCTCGAAGTACTGCTGTTATTTTGGCCGATGTTTTTTTTATTGGATTTGAGCTTATTCCTTCATGGATGCTCAATGGGGATTATGCGATCTAACCAATCGCTGAATCTCGAGGCTTCAGCCGAAAAATCGCCCGTGTTCTTTTACTGCTTTGTTCAGATCTATAATTCTTGATTTTAGTCTTGCGATTTTTCGATGGTTTTAAAACATTCCTAGGTTCCTACAACATCTATTTGGGAGTTTTCGGCTAGGAAAGGAGATTCCCCACTTCTCAAAAATTTGTTGGCAACTAGGGACAGCATTATGCATGCTGCTGGGAATGGCCAAAAATGTGCTGGATAGAATGCAAAGCTGGAATCCTAGGCTTTGTTTTAGCGTCTCATAGGCATGCGAATACTTCAGCCAAAAGGAGAAAGAAAGACATGGGCTGCTAATGTTGGAGTTCCTTCACCACTCCAAAACACTCTTTCATTCTATGGTTAAGTGCCCAAGCAGAGCTCCTTGCAAAGGATAAGCTGACACACCTAAATATTGACAGAAATTGTGCTCTATGAGATACAGCAGCTAAAACCGATCATCACCTATTTTTTCAATGTTCGTTGAGCTCTGTCATTTGAAGGCAAATTAGATCTTAGCTTGGAATTACTTGTTCAATGTCTACAATTGAAAGTGCATTGAAGTAAATCAAAAAGGAGGCCCGAGGGACATCTTGACATAGTAAGGTGAAGAAAATTGCTCTTACAAGCACGGTTTACCACATATGGATGGCAAGGAATAGGCAGGAGCAGACCCAACCTTTTTGAGTTGTGGAGTCAAAAATTAATGTGCATTTTTTTAAAATAATATAAATTAATGAAAATAACTTAATACGTATTTTGACACCATTGAAAATGTCTTATAATTATATCATTATCAATATTGTTAAATGAATTTACATGTATAATTTTGTTCACCATGTCATTTATGGATGTTGAGATAACGAAGAATAAATCAAATTGGATATAAGAAGTAAATGAATTGAAATAAAATTCACATTTAATTAGGAAATACATGAAATTTAAATTTAATGAAAAAATAATTTGAAAATATTTCAAATTACGTTTAATTTGTAACAAGTTTAGAATTTTTGACGTCATTTTTTGTGTAAAATTTCTAAATAAAATGATGTAAATTATACTAAAAAATTTATCATGAAAAAAAATAATAAATGTTAATAAAATAATTGAATTTTTTTAAAAGAAAAACGAGTTAAACGCCTTTTTTAGTACGTATGTTTAACGCATGTTTAACTATTTTTAATATCTGTTTAGACAATTCGATATGACTATGATGTAATTTTCGAAACGAGCTTCTAGATGATGCAGGCGATTTGTGGATTCGCATAGTATACGATCATTGGCAAATTTTAGTAATTAGCATATTATCGAAATTTTTGAAATATTAATTTGGAACGGCCTACTTTGATACATTGTAACTTTTGCTATGGTTGATCATTTTTCAAGCCACTAAAAAGCGAAAAACTAGGTCATGAGCGCTTTGAAATGATATTGATAATGCAATGTTTTGACTTCATTTGGCATATATTAAAGTAGGTCATATAACAGTTAAAACAACTATTTTCTTATATAAAACAATAAAAAAAATCCAAAATTTGTGGGGTCATTTGACCCCACGACCCCATGTGGGTCCTACCCTGGGAATAGAAAGATTTTTGAAGACCTTATATTACACTTGGATAGCATAGTGAGATAGATCAAAACACGTGTATACAAACAATGTTTTTTCTGTATCCTCATGTTTTGGTCCATTTTGAGTCTCTAGAGTTAAGTCTCCAAATCTTATCGTTTGTACATCTTTTGATATTTGGTTTGTCCGATTATGTCCGATGTACTTGTACACGAGTTTTGATCAATAAAATCACAAGTTTCATGCTCGGATCTTCCACAAGTGCTATACTCAACAAAATAATACAGTGTTTTACCCAACAACATAGTATCTTCGACGATATGGCTTATCAGCTGCTCCTTTGAGTGGGATGAATAGACCTTTGAATCCTTACTAGTTCTTTTGCCACATCGATTATGTATGGCCTATCTGTTCCTCTATCAAGAGTGCATCTCAAAGCAAGTCTCGAGAAAGCATGCAATTGATGCTCTATTTGGCCTTTCTCCTCTAAAATTATTGGGTCCAAAGTTTCACTCAACTCATTCTTGTCATCGTGCTGCATATGCTTACAGCCAGTTAAGAGTTGAAGGAGAAACATTCCAAACATGTAGACATCAACCTTCTCCGTGATAATGCTTGTCGTTGCTAATTCGGGATCAAAATGTGCTTCCAACCCAACAATTTGGTTTACTTTTACCTGTGATTCTCCGGGAGGCAATGCTACGCAGAGTGAGAAATCGACAAGCTTAGCAATGCCATTATTGTCTATGAAAATGTTTTTTGCGCCTAAATCTCTATGGATGATAGGAGTTGGAAATGCGGTATGAAGATAAACAATAGTAGTTGCAATGTCTCTTGCAATTTTTAGACGATTACTCCAAGAGAGGGATAAACCAATAGTATTCCCAAATGTCCTTCCAGAAAGAAGGTTATAAAGAAGTCTATAATTGATCCCGATTTCATAGATGATAGCAGGTATTTTCAAATCTAAGCAGCAACCCAAGACCTTCAAAACATTTTTGTGGCAATTCATCAGCACCGTGATTACTATGTCGTTAACAGCACAGGACGCCCCAATGTCTCCAGAAAAATAGAATTTCTTCACCAGAATAGACCGTTGCTGAAAAATGCCGCTGATGTAATAGCCCGTTCCATCCCGCAAAATAAATCTGGAACCACAATCACTTAGACTAGGGAAATCGATGTTTGTTGCTTTATTGAGTTCTTCAACGGTGAAGACGCGATAAGGAATATTATACTTACCATTAGAGGAAGCAATAAGCCCTTCTAACAGTTTGCCTCCATTTTCAACATACCAAGGCGATAATTTCTCATTCCTCCTTTCCAAGAACCTTATCTTTCTTTTCACCCACTCCATGAATAATTGCAAACGAGGAAACATGCCAAGTCTTCAAAACTCAACGAAAAAAAAAATGTAAAAATAATAATTAGATGCTGCTGGAAGTTGAAGATTGTAGCAACTTTGAGGTTCTTAATAAAGATTTTCAATGACGCGAGACACAGGAAAGAGAAGTCCGAAACCAAAGACTGAATTATTGCCATTTTGTCTGTATGCTTGGAATGAAGTCTTTTAATTAAGGTAAAGTGACTGCAAATGGGTGATTGAAGCCACGACCGCCTCTAAATGAGTGAGACCCACATAACTATAAAATTTAAGATTTCAATAATTTATAAATCAAGAACATACTGGTATTTTTAGAATTAAATTTCATTTCATTTTTCCTAAATCGAAAATCTTTCACTCTTTTTCAACCACTCATTTTAAAAAAAAAAATATTCCACCTATTTTCATTTGGCCTCCATTTTTGGAAATAAAAATGGACAAAATAGTATTTTTCATTTTTTTAAATGAGTGGTTGAAAAAAAAAGGAAAAAATTTCAATTTACGTATAATATTATTTTATGGAAAATTGTGTGATTGAAATAGGAAAGAGAAAAATGAAATAAAATTTAATGGGGGCCAAACGAGGACTAAAAAGACTAGTATGTTCTTTGATTTATGCATGTGAAGTACTCTAATTTGGAATGTGATTGTTATAACTTGAATGAAGAGTGTTGAAAGATCTTTATCACCATGCAGAACATTATCGCTTTAAGAATAAAGACTTGAACTTTTGTATCAATCAAAATCAAATCTTCTGCATACTTGTACATATTTTTATATTTTTTTCCATCATGTACTTTTGGAGGCATAACATGCGATTTACCTCCTTCACGATGTTTCAGGACAGAGGCGGTGAGAGACCCTTAAGTTTGGGGTTCAACTTTTTTTTTTTTTTTTTTTTTTTTAAGTAAGCGGGTGGAAAATTCGTAGGTGTGAAGGTGAAGAGTTATGTGAAAAATAAAAAATGTCAGTAGCAGCCAACCTAGTATACTTTTGATGTAGATGATGAGGTGGGTTCCACTAACATCGACACTTTTTATTTAGCTATTAATAAATTAATATCAGTCTCCTTCCTTCTTCAAAGGAATGTTTAGAAATAAATATATTGTTAAATTTTTATGTGTAGCCAGATGTGCAATCTGAGCATGTTTGGCTAAGGTTAAAATGTTTGCTAACAAGTAAATAAGTTTAAAAATATACTCTTTTAATGGTAGATGTTGAAAATAAGTAATTCTTTTATATATAAAGTAAAAGGAAATAACATATAGTCCTTAAATGGAAAGAAAAATCAATCATACGAGGAAAATAATGGACCAATGCACGTTTTACTTATGAAAAAGAAAAGTTGTCATCCAAAACTCAGCTCCTCTCTTTTCATCTTTATATTCATATTTAATGACTCAAATGTAATCTTAAATCGGTGGTGTTAGTGGTACATAAAGATATACTTAAGCGTGTACACCCCTCTCACATGGGGTGTGAGATCCACCCGAATAAAAAATAATTACTCGGGTGGACCTCACACCCCATGTGAGGAGAGTGTACACCTTTAGGTACATTCCATTATGTACCACTAGATTAATTCATCTTAAATATGTATGGAGAAACTATAAAGATTTATTATTTAAAGAAATTAAAATATTGTACCAATAAATTAAACTTAAATTAAGTAAAACATCTCTAAAATTTAGTTGTAGTAATATGTGGTCCTACTGATTCCTAGATAAATAATGCAAGAAAAAAGGTCATGTAGAATTTGTTACTATGTATTACTGATTACAAGTTTTTTGAAATGTGAATATGTTGTTTTTATATCATTACTAACTTTTACTATATTCAAGTGTTCGTAGTCGCTTATAAATTTAAGGATATTCAATATGAAATCAATAAAGAGAAGATAACATGACTTCTGAAGAAAGTGTTATCGGTTACTTCAATGTTGGATTGAAAATGTAATATGGCAAAAGAATGTCAAATCTTTGAAGTTATTTTTTGACTTCTTGAAGGGTTCAAACTATGTATTGCCGTCCCATCTATTGCACCGAGAAAGTTAGCCAATAGAAGGATACAACTCCGCTAAAATTGCAATTTTGTCCATAGAATGGTACCGAGAAAAATTAACACCAATTCTGCACAATTTAAGAATCAGTTTAATTTATGTTGAGAGATAAAACTAACACATAAGGAATATCGATTGCTAACATAATATAAGCACCAGCTATAAACAAGTAATTGAAGATTAAAGTATGTTAACAATAATGAATTAATTCAAGGAAGTTGTTTGTTTTGATTGTGTCAGTAGATAATTATAATTAGTTAAAATTTGCTTTAAAAATTATTATTTTATTTTTCTTGGAATAGAGCTAGGTATAATTAAAATATAAATAAGTATATAATAAGTCCTCATTGGAATCATATTGTATTAATCACTTTGTTATTTGTAACTATGCATCCACTTACAAAATAAAATCGACAACAGAACTACTTTTATGTTTGATTGTGAACTGGAATGTAATTATAACCTAAAAGTAAACATAAATTTTATATAATAAAATAAATCACTTTAATAATTAAAAAGAGTCATTTTTAAATAATTACTTTAATTGAAAGTAAAAAGAACTTATAGCAATCATTTTTACTCCATACTTTTTATAAATCCAATTGTGGTCAATTATCATCAATAAAATGTCGACATTAATTTATGTCAAAAGTCTTGAATAATGATTCTCTAATTCTTTAATTAAATAACAATACGAAGTTTGTAGAATTAGAAAGACTTTTTTGAAGTGTTCTAATTGGGAACTTGAAATCTTTGTATGGAACTTTAATTGCAGTTACTTGAATTTATAGGTGATGAAGTTGTTAGTCGTGTTCGATTAGTATAAATTTCACACCCTTCTTCTCATAGTCAACTAAAATTTGACTTATATTTTCCACTGATACTTTCATATCCTACACGCAAAATTTCAAAATATTTACATCATCGGAACCCAAATCTTATCCTAAACTATATATTATTACATTCAAAACTTCATATATATGAATAAAATCATGAAAATAAGATCATAAGTTTACTTGCATTTAAAAGTAGATCTATTTGTACAAAAAACCGTAATCTAGGAAGTGTTTTCTTGATATGGTTTGATATCTCATATTTAGCCAACACTACCTTGCATGTGATTCA
>NC_036247.1:19062952-19067568 GCF_002742605.1 Olea europaea var. sylvestris
AAAAAAAAAAAAAAACATGATATGCCACATAATCTATATATTGGACACTAGCAATCTACCTAGGATGAGTGTTTGCGCACATTACAGTTGGTTACATTATTCAATCAGTCGATCCCTAATTGATTTAGTTAATAATTGTTTTAGATTCTTAAAATTTACCAAAAGAATTGTTGTCCACTTGCAGTCCCTACTGTTACATTGTGGAAATTGTGTGCTTACAGTGTAGTTTGTTGCGTGTGTTCTGAGAAATCTATTGTGTATGGATGGGGTGTCTTTCCTTTATTTATTTATTTATTTATTTTTTGATAACCCAGGTGTCCCAGCTTAGCTGGACTAAATCCTGGACCTCTAGCCCCCGGCCCCTAAGATGGGGTGTCTTTTCTTTGTGGTAAACCATGTCTTGAGTTTTTTTGATATTCACTCTCCATAAACCAAGTGATTGAATGGATTTACCCGATCAGAGAATTGTCTCAAGGACTAGAGAAAAGTATCTGGTCAAACATCTATGTCCTGACTAAGCCTGAGATAGTGATTTACTTAATCATGATTAAGGATCCTATGGTTGGTACTTGGTAAGTTCATCCCGTTCGAGGTGGTCACTCATGTTATCCCAATCGTTAAGCAAGGGTGGCCAAACAATCAAGTCGTTAGGAAACAGAGCTGTGTGTCCTTGCAATAAGTTATTCAAACAACTATCACAGGTAGGTTTCTTGTACATATAATCGAAAGAAAGCCAGACTCCATCTATTTAATAGAGGCAACACAAGCAACAAAGACACACGATAATATCAATTGTATTTTCCAAATTTTTGTCTCGTTTTTGCAAGAGGCTTAAATAGTAGATGGCGTGTTTAACACTTTTCTTGATCAGGACTAAGGAGCAACTGTTGGATCCAGAAGGATTGTAGTGAATGAGATTAATGACACGATATGAAGTAAAGAAGATTGCAACGAGAGACAAGATTAAAAAAAAATAACAAAGAGAGTTAATCAAATTACGACATTTTATTAATCGACAATATGGAGAGAAATATAAGAACTCAACGATTCTTGCTTGAACAAAATTGAAAGAGAATAACACTATTTATAGGTACATGACATATCATAAAGATGGAAATAATATGGAATAAGGAAGTAATATATTTTCATAAAAATTACGTGAAATATAAGGAAACAAATTTTCTCACATGAAAATAAGGAAAAAATTTATTTCCAAAAACATCCACCCTAATTTGTGTAACAAATCCAACAATCTCCACCTTGACCCAAATTCTGGTGCAACGAATGAAACTCCAAGATTACAAATCTATTTGCATCGAAATAGCCAATTTCCTCAACACAATAACCAAAAATCTCCAAACCAAATCATCTTCCTATGCAAGGCGTCCACAAGCAACACTTGAACCCAAATCTTGTGTTCCCAAAATTCCATCGAGAAATTATTGTTGACCGAACAGGGTCGAAGCACACCCTGTATTAGAAACCATATCACATGCTGAATAAGAAGGCCCATTGCTAGAATTGTCTTCTTCAATGTCCCCAAAAGCATCCCAGACATTATTGACACCACGGCACCTACGCTTCATGAGTCTAACCCTAGCAAATGAATACAGTGTATCTGTTGAAATTGGCGGTAAAGCGGAATCACCAACACTCTCCCTAGCAGAGTTCTTTACCAACTTAGAGCTCACCACAGGAGATACTGTACCAAATTGTATATTCACCATGGTATTAAACTTGTCCAAATATTTCTTAACTAGTTCTGCATTCCCCCACAAGATGTACATCTGAGACATTTTCCGTCCCTCAAGTACAACCCGGACACCCCTCAGACCCTAAAGAGTCCACATTCACCAAAGAATTTTATCCTTTTGCATTCATGGCACTTAGGGAGATGAGATTTTGTTTCAGGTCTGGAACATGTCGAACTTGCACAATTGTTCTGGCCGTCCCATCCTACAACTTTAGTCTAACTCAATCGATTTCAGCAATAGGACAAGACTAGTTGTTTCCCATTATAACTCCATCTTGCTTGACAACCTCATATGTCTAAAAGAAATTTTGATTGGAACACATATGATGTGAACATGCCAAATCAAGAATCTACTCCTTGTCAGGCCTAGATTTTATGTCAGATACCATGATTAACATCACATCTCCGCCGTTTGAAAAATCCTCAACTGCATTTGTTTCGTCTGAAGTTAAAGGTTACACTACATGATTTGCAACTAAATCACAACCTACAACTTATCATAATCATTCCGAATATGTCGCTTACGTCTGCAGTAGATGCAAAACAAATTGCTGTTATTCTTCGATATGCCCCTCCATCAACTACGATGAGATATAAAAGCTTCTCATCTCTCGATTTAGCTCCAACCAAATGCTTCAACTTTTCATTTAAGTGCAAAGCATCATAGATGTCGTCCATAGTTAAAGTATCCCGAATATACAAAATGGTGTCCCGAAACGACGCATAAGAGCCAAGCAGCGAACACAACAGGATCAAGGCCAGATTCTCTTTATCGTACTTAAGCTTCGGCATCTTCAAATTTGCAATTATTTCCTTAAACATGGTAATATGGTTCTCCAGTGACCCTCCTTCCGCCATGCGATGGGAATACGACTTCCGCTTTAGAGCCAGTTTGCTCGTGAGATTTTTAGTCATGCATAACTGCTCCAGTTTCAACCAAAAAGCAGCCGTTGTTTTCTCCTTCAAGATATTCTGCAGAATATTGTGGGATAAATGAAGTCAGATCTACGATAAAGCCTTTCGATCCCTCAGTTGTTTCTCTTCCGTTGTCCAATCAACTTGCATTTTCTCAAAACCCAGTAGTGCATCGTCCAAATTCAACTGTGCCAAAATAGCCTTCATCTTTCCTTGCCACAAAGAAAACCTTATATTGCGATCCAGTAACGAAATGTCATACCTCATGGTAGTCATCTCTGAAAAAACATCAACCAATCCTCAAAAGAAGAACCAAGATCTAATATCACTTGTTGGACCCGAAAGGATTGTGGTAAATGAGATTAATGACGTGATATGAAGTAATGAAGATCACAACGAGAAACAAGATTTAAAAATAAAGAAATTAACAAAGAGAGTTAATCGCAGAAGCACGGCGTTTTATTAATTAACAATATGGAGAGAAATACAATAACTCAGCAATTTTTGCTTGAATAAAACTGAAAGAGAAAATACCACTATTTATAGGTACATGACATAGCATAAAGATGAAAATAATGTAAAATAAAGAAATAATATATTTCCATAAAAATCACGTGAAATATAAGGGAACAAATTTTCCCATATAAAAATAAGGAAACAATTTATTTCAAAAAAAAAAAAATCCACCCTAATTTGAATTACAAACCCAACAGCAGCTAGTTCAATATACCAAATATGTCATAAATGTATGTACTCTATGTTATGCTGAAATGACATTCCACATCATGACATAGATATTAGACAAGACACTTGTTTATTACTTGAAAATAGGAATAATATTACTTCAGTTTAGAGATTACCTAAACCTTTCAAATAAAACACACTCTTTGTTAGTTAAAAAAAATCACTAATTAAAGAACTTTACATAATCAATTGCTGATATTTAACTAAATTAATTGGCAAAGACATTTATGATAATAGTATGAAAAGGACGAAAAAGGAAGACATATTGACAATTCAAACTAATACCTAAAGATATGATTGATTGTCATACTCTAACCCTTCACACATGGAAAGAAAAATATATATACACAAGGTGTGGAAAAAATAAATACCTTCTTCAAAGAGCCAACAAAAATGTTATTACCTTCCCTGACCGCCCAACAAAAATGCATCTTTTCTTTCAAAATAGGTGAATAGAGATCACCAAAACAAATCCAGAATCACTACGAATTTTCTCAATGTGCCTTTGACTATGCACTCCTTTTGTTAAAAATTTTGTTTAACTTTCAAATTTTCTTACATCTCTAAGCAAGTAAAATGTATGAGTGTGCGCATGTAAAGAGAGAGGGGATATAAATTGTATCGTGAAAAGATTGGGCGATGTCAACGTCGGTGGAATGATCATAGCAGAGTTGGAGGATCTGTTGATAAAATCCTTAAGCTAATGATACAGCATAATTGAATGGATAGACTTGCAGTACTTTCTCTCTTAGGTCGAGAAATTTACCTCTGGTCACTTAAAGTTTAAATTTAAGTGTAAATTACAATGGAGCCATTATTTATCTTAATCATTGTTATATTTTTATCTCACCTTATATTTATTCCTATAAAATTTTAATAAAATATTATTTTCATCCATATTATATTTCAATATTGTCCTTATTAAGCACCCGTTTGGCACATATTATTCTCTCATTATAATGAGAATTTGATTTTGGAATAATAATTTTTTGGAGAATGTATGGTTAAAAATAAAAGAAAAGTTTTGGACTTATGTATAATATTATTTTATTAGAAAATGTATGATTGAATAAGAGAGAGAGAGAGACAGAGAGAGAGAGAAATGAATTATAATTTAATGAGGGCCAAACAAATGCTAAATTCATTAATTTAAACAAAATACATCCACACCACTTTTATATATCGATAACACTCTAAATCTATT
>NC_036247.1:19075092-19078353 GCF_002742605.1 Olea europaea var. sylvestris
TCTTAATGCTTACTATAGCTGATATTCAGTGGGGTGTTTAAATACAGTGCACCCTTGATAGTAGCACCTATTTGAGTGTGGAAATGGGGCCGCTTCCTATGAGAATTGAGGCGAATTCTCTAGAGCACTCAAAGAAACTGGGAAAGTTCACAGCCGAAATGAACACAACCGCGAGAACTCAATGACTGTTCTAGAAATCATGTGTGTGTTCCATTGTCTCAGTTTGTAACTATAATTGTAGAGTTCAAGACATAGTTCACTCTACAGTTAGTAAGCTCGATAGAATATACAAAGCCAAGGTTCAAGTCGATAGACACCTAAGCCTGCATGATTTCTACCGTACTCCAGAGTAATATTTTCATTTATCTTATTTCTTTCATGTGGGGGACTGTTATATATTTATGGTATAAATATAAAATATGAAAAAAATAATCAAATTAGATAAAGTGCCAAAGTGGTGGGAAATGTGACATTTGTGTGGGACGTCAGGGGTTCGAATCACTCCCCACGTAAATATTAAAATGTCTTGATTTGGGCCTTGGCCTTATTTTTTTCTTCATTATTTAATGGGTAAAACTAGCCAGTATTTTATGACTGTTTGTTTTTGTAACAACCCACTAACTGCCATTAAAACACCCACTACTCAGTCATTAAAATTCTGCATTAACATGGTGAAGACTGTTACTACCATCTTGCCTATATAAACCCATATCTTACTTTGGGAAAAGACACACAAAAAGAAAATAGAATCAATCACTCTTTTCATATTGTGAATTTCTTATATTCGGGTTTTTATACCTATTCTGGAGTACAATTGAGAATTCTAGAAAAATCATTCGTGATTGCTGCATAAATGGTTTACGATCGTTGTATCCTGGGAGTGATTGTCCACGGAGGTCACAGCAATTATTGACGGGCAATTTCACTTTAGGACATCGTGCTGTCACGAGACTCGATCGGACGATAAGTTTTATATTTCTGCATTATATTGTTCTGATCACTGCTGCAACTAATTATTTTTCCAACATCGGTTTCTAGTGTTTTAGAATGTCTCTAATGTGTGATGGATACTAAAAATTCATCGTGTACTATTGTTCAAAATTCTTTTATAATTATTGCGATGATAATTAATTCTTATAGTTATATAATAGAGAAGAAAAGACATGAGTACAAAAGGGATTACATTACATTTTGGAGGCAGTAGTAAGCACTTCTCCAAGCCTGGATTGGGCTTAAATTCACATTTGCCATGGGCCATGTTTTGTCTGCACGAACCATATCTTTCAAGTCAGTTAAAAGCAACGGCAAGATAAACATTCACCGGTCAAGTCTAGCATATCAAAATACAACTCGATGGAAATTCTACTTCTTTCAAGTTAAGGATAGACCACACATGCTCTCAAGTACAAAAATAATAATCCACATATAGTAGCTTAATCTACTTATTTTAATAGGTTTGATCTTTTAAGAAGAAAACCCACCGCCTGATATATTCATAGCCCAAAATTTAGATATACGATATGCATGATACTCAATATAAGTAATTTGATTTCAAGATTAGCCTTTTTCATACGAGCGAACATCTTATGATAAGATGCTAAGGGTAAAATTCCATGTCATATGAAAATAATAGACATATAAGGACTTAGACATCTCTTGTTAACAACGATAGAATCTCGAAGCTCAACATTCACTCTACAACATGCTGCAAAACTAGTACTCTACAAGACTACAACCCAAAAAATAATAGCAACAGATATACCGTTATTTTCAGATACTTGATCATCTAATGTTATGAACAAAAATAGGAGAAGGAAATTACTCTCTGCTTTGGCACAAGAAAGAAGAATGCAAAAACTCAGGATTTGCAAGAGGAAGCCGAAGCCACTGCCAAAACTCCGTATCTGTTTCTCCATTGCTTCAAGTCGTTAAACCAAGCAAGCTATAGAGTCATTATATAGTATAAGAGAAGCAATGTAACTGCCAGGTACAAGAATAATACCTTGCACAAAACCTATAAATTAATCTTAAAGTACGTATTCGTGGGATATTCTAAGATTGCATAGAAAATTGACATGAACTAGGACTATGTGATGAAAGAAATGAAATAACAAAGCTGTCTTTGTTGTTTTGTGGCTTGAGAGAAGAAACAATGATTTTGCAAGAAAACATGATTAGATGAAACCAATGTGACAAATATTTATGTTGTTGGCTGT
Organism: Olea europaea var. sylvestris; assembly: GCF_002742605.1. Classification (NCBI taxonomy): domain Eukaryota; kingdom Viridiplantae; phylum Streptophyta; class Magnoliopsida; order Lamiales; family Oleaceae; genus Olea; species Olea europaea. Next base: position 19,077,309 of record NC_036247.1, read on the forward strand.
CTTTACATATTTTAGTATGCATGACAAGTAAATTACAAAGTTTCATAACAATATTATAGAATATATATTAGAGTATGCTCGATGTTAACATCAGCAATTCTTTCTGTCAAGTCGACGTGTTGATAAATATAAAAATGCCAACTCAACATTCTTAATTTTGATGACGAACAAAAGGGAAGTTACTGAAAACACGATTCATCAAATTGAAATGATATAATAACCTTGCAGTAAATTAATTCGATTCAAGAATTTGTTAGTTCAAAGGTTGAATTTCATGACATTTGTGGTCGAACCATTTCTTTTTCCATTTTTATTTGGCCATCAGAAGTTAATAAATTACAACAAAACTATTTTAATTATGCAAATTCAAGAGTCAAATTTATACCCTTTTTTATTTATTTATTTTTTATTTTCATGAGATGTTAGGATGCATTTGGTTTTCGCCTTTTGGAATTCAGTTTTTCAAAACATCCAAAACTTGTTTAATCTAATATTTTCAAAATTTTTGAAAATAAGGTTAAATTTATAACATAAAAATTCAAAAATGCATTTTTGATGATTTGAGAGTTTTCAGAGTCACTCAAACCATGGGAAATTATTTATTTATATAAATTTTAAAAATTAAAATTTTTGAAAAGTAAAACTAAAAATTTTAAAAAAACAGAAAAATAAAAATAAAAATAAAAATAAAATTTAAAATTCTAAAAAGTTAAGATATAAAACCCTAAAAATAAAATTCTAGAAAAATGAAGATTAAAAAAAATAAAAATAGTTAAAAATCTTAATGATTTTTAAATAAAATTCTAAAAGAATATACTTAAATGAACACCAATAAATTTTATTATCAAGATAAGGTTGCAAAAAGGTATAGATTTCATTTGCCATGTATCATATCGAAATGGGTTGTTACATTCACACAATATTTTTCATAAATACATCTAGGCCTGTATATGGTTGGGATTGGGTTGGTTTTGAACTTATCTCAAGACCGAAATCAATTTAATAAATTTGGTTAAAATTTCAACTTATATCGATCTTAACTAAC
>NC_036247.1:19081497-19086709 GCF_002742605.1 Olea europaea var. sylvestris
AAAAAAAAAAAAAAAAAAAAAAACTTTTCTTGTAGAATTTATTAGTAATTGTACATTTTTCCTAATGAGTCGAACCGAGCTGGTCCTCTTGGTCACTAGACTAAACAATCCATCCTGGTACGATCGGATCAATCCATGAATCACCCCAGAGAGACTAAGCTGATTTATGTCTTATTTAATTTCAAAGCTGGAATGCATTCCCATTTTTACACTACTTGGTGAACCATCTTTGTAGATCCAGTTCGTCCTATCATTAATAATTATATATGCATTTCATATCTCAGAAGCCTCAAATTATTGCTTGGCAATATAATATTCCCACTTCTTCCCACAATCAAGAAAACTAAAAGAAAGAAAATGTATTGTCGATCACGTTTTAATTCATATACGACTTTGCCTGATTTATATTATTAATAATTCCATGTGCATTAATTAAAACGATGGAAAACGTACATAAAATATTTCCGATCAAATATAAAAAGATGTGTTCACATGGACAAACCGTAATGGAGCAAAAATCTGTCAACGACTGTTGGACCGTGTGACTTCTTCTAGAAGCACTTTCAGAATAGGAAGTTTTTCGAAAAATTAATTTTTAAACAAAAATTAAAGTAGTTTTTTTAGAAAACATTCTATATGAAGTAAAAATAAAAACAAAAATCATATCAAACGAACTCTAAATTTTATACTATCGATCTACATATTCTTGCTCTTGTGGACGAGAAAAACTTAAATAAAGGTGTCTTATATGTACACGCAATAAAATTTATCATTGAATTTAGCCCCCGTTTGACCCCATTATCCCAAAAATTTATTCTTCTCTCTTATTTTTAATCGTAAAATTTTTCATAAAACAATATTACACATAAATCGAAAGTTTTTCCTTATTTTTTAACCTCAGATTTTTCAAAAAAAAAAATTCAAAAAGTTATAACTTCAAATAATGGGAGCCAAACGGGGCACCTCGAACCTCGAACCATTTAAATCGGACATCTCGAATTCTCTACCACATATTTACACAATAAAATTTCTTTACTTTTTAATCATACATTCTTCAAAAAATACTATTTAAAACCTTCAACTTTTCAAATAATGAACAACAAACAAGGACTAATTATATCGCGTGTACATATAGAACCATTGTAGAAGCTCTTTGTCCTCGTGGACGCCATAACTCGTATTTACTTGTTAGTTGATCCTCTTACTCGTTTAATGCTCGGATAGCCTTTATTTATTATTTCTCTATCGTTTTTCGAATACAGAAATAATAAAATAATGATTAGTCTTCAACAATCCCATCATCCCCCATGTGAACAAATTTCAGATATTGTATTTTATTCGCCCGCATCCCTTCCAACCCCCTTCTACTCTCTAGAGCTAAAGGTTGAACCCCAACCTTAAGGGCCTCCACGGATCTTGCCCTGAGCCATCGTGGAGGAGGTAAATCGCAGGATGTGTCTCCCAGGAGCAAGAGTGGAGAGCACATGGATAGGTCAAGACTGTTAATCCATATGGTAACTCCCGCTTGCAACAAAGTCAATTCCACCTTGCGGGGAATCGAACTCTGCACACTGTCGCACTGAGCCCTATCCGCCCACCCTTTACCACTGGGAGATATGCCCTGGGGGCTCCACTCTCTAGAGCTGATAATATAAAGCCCTCCACTATGAAAGAATCTCTCAACCTTTTTGTCTCTCTCGCAAGAGATTCACAACTCTTCTTTGGCCTTCCCTTACTTGCGTCCAGTGTCCCTATTCACTTGAATTTTCAAGCAAAAAAAGAAAGAAAGAAAAAAAGAAAGAAAGAAAGAAAGAAAAAAGAAAAAGAAAAAGAAAAAGGGTGAGCTTTTCTTCAATTTTCTATGTTTCCAGGTTTTATCAGTTTTTTTCTTCGTTATTTGAAATGGGAGCTTTACATGTGTGGTCATGAAGTTTCAGATTAATGTCATGTTTTCTTGAGAATTATATTTATTTTTTGTTTCTTGATGTGAATTTAATGATTGTAACTTATTTGTTGAAATTCTGTACTTTTAGTTTTATGCTTTCATTTCTTCTTAAATAATTTTTATTTTTTTTGGTACCAATGAATTTCTAAAAATAACGTTATTTTATTTTATTAATTCCATGAAAATCCTTAAGTTTTATGACTTTTTGCATGCTCATAAACCATATAATAATGTATGAAAGCACATCAATTTGCTTCCAGTAGTTTAATATTGACGAAAAGTGGTCCTTTTTTTTTTTTTTTTAAATGATTCAATCAAAGTTCAAGACTCGAGTATGCTGGCTGTCCAATAGCTGAATCAAACTACATTGTCTAGAACCTCAAGATCTTTAGAGATGAGACCATTTTTTCATTTAAATTATAGTTTCAATGCGTGCAAGTCGATTATATGTTAACATCAAAAGCCTTAAATAAGTGTACAATTTTCATGAATTATAGTTTATAGAAAAGGTAGTTCAACATTTATGTATTTTCATTATTCTGTCGGACCAGGCTAATCCTAGCCCGTTCATTTGTTGCGGTTCCATCCCAATAATCTAATGCAATCATGCTACCCAAATAGACTCAATGGTTGGGTTAAAAAATAGAATAAAACGTGGCGTAGCATCATTGGAAAGCTTGGAAAAAAAAAAATAAAATTACCCACACAGGTGCGAACAACTCAACACCTGTCAAAACACCTGTTTGCAATCCCTGTTTGATCTAGTTGATCAACTCACTCTTTTTATTGCCTTTATTTAATACGCAGCCATGGAACATGTCATTTTCTGTCCCTTTTGTCATGAATTACATGTAACCATGGTTGTCTACCTAATTTCTAACCATTTGGCTAAATGAAGCTATTTTCTTCTATTTTAAGTTTGATATATACTATAGTTAGAAATGAAAATCTTGTCAACACTAGCATGGTGTATGTTTTCTTGACTGATGATTTATATATTGTAGATTCACGAAATACGTTTTACCATGATTATGAATATTAATCAGTACATGTTTGTGATGAAAAGTTGTAAGCTGTAGATGAAATCCAAATCAGTTTTATGCATTTTTTGGATGAATTACATGTTAGATATGCATGTCTACACTCATATATAGATATAATTTGCAGGTAGTCGACTTTCTTTCTTTCTGAAGGAGGTGTTAAACGTATAATGGCATCAACACTGGTAAGAAACCGCTCGCTGTATATATTTCCTTTTAAAGCAATCATATGTAATTATCCTACATGGGTTTTGTTTGTTGGAAGCTTGGTTTTTGAGGCTGTCATGTTAATAAGGGTTTGACTAGGAATATACAATTGATGTGGCTGTGGTAGTTGCTTAGAGTTAGTTTCTCCAGATCTTCTTCTAGATATTTCGTTTGTTGGAAGCTTGGTTTTTGTTGTTTTGTTGTGATATTTTCCTCTTTACAACGTGATCACAGTTCTTTCCTTTCAGGTTAAGTCAAATAAGATGAAGAGGATGGAATCAAAAAAGTCGCACTCGTGGTGGTGGAATAGCCACATTCGTCCCAAAAACTCTAAGTGGCTACAAGATAATCTTGAAGGTATAAATATATCATTGACGTAGAAATCATGAAATTATGTTAAATAGAGTTTTAAAATCACAAACATAAGTTTTCAGTTTGACCTTTTTTTTTTTTTTTTTGCTTTTTTCCCTTTTTTTAGCATCAGGAGTCGAAAGATAATGCATCTGACTATCTACTGATTAACTAGACAATTTCAATGTTGTAAATGGCTTCATTGATTTAAATCGTTCTAATAACTCTAAATTGTAAAGATAAAATGTTAAATTTCATCTTCTTATGTTCAGTTTATATATTCTTTTAGTTATTGTTAGAATTCTAGCATTTCATAATTTGAACGATATATGTCAATCCGAAAAATTGAGGAAAAGTTTATTGATCGCAGAAATGGACCAGAAAGTCAGACTGATGCTAAAACTCATAGAAGAGGACGCGGATTCATTTGCTAGAAGGGCTGAAATTTATTATCAGAAGAGACCAGAGTTGATAAATCTTGTTGAAGAGTTTTATCGAATGTATCGGGCACTAGCCGAGCGTTATGACCTTGTCACTGGAGAACTTCGGAAAAGTATTCCATCTGAACTCCATTCTCAGGAATCTGGAATATCTGATGTGGGATCTGAACCACCTTCCTCTTTGCCATCTCCTGATCGAAAGCCGAGTCGTCCTGAATCCGGTGCTCGCTTTCTTGGTTCTGGTAGAAGTGGCTCAGATTTAAATAAAGGAGACTATTCTTCTACATCTGATTCCGAATCCAACTCAGATGATTCTTCTGGTAACAATTACTCAGGCACACAGAGCAATGATGAGGAACATGAGTTGCATCAGAGGATTACTGAATTGGAGACTGAGCTTTCGGATGTGAAAGAAAGACTCGAGATGCAACAGAAAGAAATTTCTGAAGGCTCGTTTGTGAAATCCGCCAATGGAAATTCTGAAGCTCTTTCTCAAGTAGTGGCATATGAAGAAGATTTGAGGATTGCAAAGGATAAGATTCAGCTATTTGAAGAGGAAAATAGTCGTTTGTTGATTGAGCTTCAGAAGTATAAAGCTCTTAAAGATGCTGAAGTGGAGCAAAATCAGGTTAGAGAGCTTCAAGAAAGCACCGATGGATCAAAAGCTGATGTTTTTGACCCAGTGAACAAAATTCAGACGCTCAAGGAAGAGCTAAAAATTACGCAAGAGAAGCTGCATGAGTCGGAAAAGGAAGTTGGAAGCTTAAGGGATGAACTTGAGAGCAATGGGTCGTCTACTCCACATTTTCAAGATCAGCTTAAATCGGCTCAAAAGGAGATTTCCATCTGGATACTTAAACTTGAGAATGAAAAAAGTGAGGTTTCAAAGCTGCAGGATCGAATAGAGAGCTACAAATCCAATCTTGCTGACAGAGATCTAGAAATCCGGGGATTGAATGAAGCAATTTCAAATGCCAGTAAGAGCTTATCTGAAGAAAATAAGCAACTTCAATCAGATTTAAATATAATGTCAAAGGAACGATCTTATTTGGAGAATACCCTAAAAGAATTGGATTTGCGCTGCCAATCCTTAGAGGAGAATGTCAGACAAACCGAAGCTGGAAAAGCAGAGATGGAAGTTATACTTGGAGCTCAAATTGAGCAGTTGAAGGTTGAAATTTCCAAGAAAAAAGACCACATTGAAGAATTAAATAAAATCCTAGATGCCT
>NC_036247.1:19090044-19112537 GCF_002742605.1 Olea europaea var. sylvestris
TAGAAGATCAAATGTATATTAATAAACAAATAAAAGAACTAGAATATTTATATTATGACTTAGATTTAAATATAAGGATAGGAATAAGTAAAGAAAAAATAGAAGAAACAAGATCAAAAAGATCTGATTATAAAGAACTTATGGATGATGAAAATGTTTATAAATCTTTTGATGAGACACCTTTTGATAGAACCATAAAACATGAGACATTAACTTATGGATATGGTTATCCTCCAAGAGGAGCTTATAATAATTATAATAATCCACCAGAAAATACTAAATATGTTTCTAGAGGAAGTGAAAGACCATTAGAAAATAAAATAGAATTTCAAGCAACTAATAAAGCACAAATATTAAATATTACAGCACATGATCCACAGACATGGACAAATGTTATAGATGTATGGAAAAATACTATAATAGGACATTTTATTATAAATTTCTAAGAAATTGAACCTTTAGATATGTATAGGTATTTAGAAACATTTTTAGGAGAAAGTACTAAAGCAATGTTAGAAGCATTTAAAACAGAAAGAAAAGAAGAATTTGAACAATTAGTAAGCCTAAGAAGTAATCCTTATAATTTTGTTAATAAAATTCAAATATTAATTACTGGAGCATATCCTAATTCAGGACATATGAGTATACAAAGAAAAGCAATGAGAGACTTAGAACAAGCTAGAATGAATTTCTTGGGTTTGAAATGAACTTCGATTATCAAGATAATATTCTGGTAGACTATATTTGACATAATAACTATCTTTTGTAGCAGATTTATCAGTCTGCTGTGTCTGATTTTCTATTCTAGTAGAGGAATCAACAGTCCTCTGAGTCTATTGGGCTTTTGGCAAGTCCACAGCCTTTAACGAGTTTGATAAGTTTTTACCAGTTACCGTTTGAACTTGACTAACTATTGACTTCTTGGGCTCAATAGTACCTCTAGATAAACTAAGCTTTAACTCAATAATTTCTTTTTCAAGTTCTGTAATATTTCTTTGTAATGAAGATCTTTGTGTCATGAGATCATGGTTTGATTCATTAACTATACTAAAAATTTTTTGCATGCATTCACAATGACTATATATAACATGGTAGGAAGCGTAGTAGGATTGATCAATGACCTTTCTCATGAAGCGTACAATTGACAAGTTGTAAAATATTTTTTACTACTTTTTACTATACATTTTTTGGTACCCGATGCATGTGAGGATATTTTAGATTTTCAAATATACAAATAAATGGATGATCGACATATAATAAAAAAATAAAAAGGCAGAAGCTTCCAACTTTACACTGATAGCCATACCGATGTGCTCTCATCATCAGCACGCATATCAACAAAAGCGTACGTGATGCTCATAAATGTTAATGACGTGTATCGACAGAGTCAATAGTGGGAAAAAATCCGTAAATGAAGTTACTCGCAAAAGTATATTTACCAACTAATTTTTGTCTATAGAGGGTGAATGATGAATTCAAACATCTAAATGTAATACATCCTTATCTATATTGATTAATTCTAGAGTAGCACAATAGAGCGTTGCACCATGCACACACAGAGAAGCAATCAAAGAATACAATCAAAATTTGACATTTTGATTATTAAGAATGTGTGAAATGACAATTAAGACTCATTTAAAAAAATGCCGAGAAATAATTTAGATCAACAAACTCTTGATTCACAACTAAATGCCAGAATCTAATCGAAAAAATTTGAAATTTCTAAATCTTATTCAATAAATTACCGAAAAAACACAAGCTATATTGAGCGTTTAAATAATAAAACTACTAAGAGAAACCTAATTTCCGTAGATGATAAATGTACGAGCGAATAAAAATTAAGAATAAGAGAAGCAATAATGTAAGGTTGAAAGTTTGCAAGACCATGACCATCTCAATGCTTTGTCTAAGAATCGTATTAATCAACTTGATTCTTGAAAGTTGTCTTGAGACAATATATAGATGGCACCCAATTATTTTTCCACACACACACACACAAAATTCGTTGCCTACAATTCACCCTTTCCTATAATGGTATATACCTTCTTTATGAAAACAAAGAACTTTAAATATTATGTTCTTTGCTAGATTTGAAACTTTCAGTATATTGTTCATGCTTTGCAATATTTGGTTATACAAACTTTCCATTTTGCATACAAGTTCACTTATAAAAGAAAAAATGCATTTAGCTCAGGCCCATATCAAGTGGCCATATTGATTTTATTAAGCACTGCTTGCACTATCTATGATTGAAAATGATAATACATTCAATAATTAGGAATAAATTTTGGGTTGAAATTAATAATCGTGATGTCATTGTGATAGTGGTGAGTATTGAATCTTGTGAATTAACAAATCCTAATCTACTGAGTATTTATTTGATATACATCATTTGTGGTGCATAGATATTTTAATCTTGACTTCAGTCGACATTTATTATCGGTTGTATTACCGTATAGAAAGGGTTGTATTTTTGTAAAATATGAGAGGTTCCGTTATGCACAAATATGAAATGTCAGAATTTTGAATCAACCCAATTTAGGCCCTTATTTTTTTACATTTGAATGATTTCGAACCATTTGCTCAATAATTGTAATCACAAGTCTTCTAAACAATATTGCAATATTTTCCTATTTGTGTTGACAATATTAGCAGCATTTCAAATTTTCTTTTTCTTACATTTTGCCTTTAAAATTCTATTTTGTCTCCACTCAAAGCGTATTTTATCGTACTTTCTCCCAACCCTTGGAACATACTACAGCCCCAAGTGGCGAAGAGCCGACATCGAGGTGCCAAACCTTCCTGTCGATGTGAGCTGTTGGGGAGTCTCTGAAGGATGAGAACCAACTATATATATGCGTGTGTGTGTGTTTGTGTGTGTCGAAGTGAATGTTATTTAATAATAATTTAAGTAGCAACCAAAGTCTGTCGTAAATCTATAATGACAATCACGTCACTAAATTAATATTCATGTTACACCTCAATTATATATGGGCATGCTTCCACGTGCATGTTATCACAACTGAGTTTGTCATCAATTTGATGAGAAACAAATTCATGACAAAAGTTCAAAACGGGTAATTCAAGCCAAAAAAGAAAGCTCATAATGAATAATAATAATAAATTTTTTTTAACCGACATGTTGTTAGTCATACACCGTTTCACTAATATATGTGCTAGACATCAATTATAGTCATATTTGTTGCTAAAATCTATTTTATAATCAAAATGGATGAGTAATAAATCCAAAAGAAAGGTTCTAATTAGATAATTCGAGCTAAGTAAAATATTAATTCTCTTTTTAAATAGTCACATTGTATTATAACGTTTATAACTTATTTGAGTCATCGGTCATAAATAAGTTTCCATGTTATAAAAAAAATAATAATAATAAATTAAAAAAAAAAAAAAGCAATCTTCTCAAGACTAAACTACCAAGTCGACAATATAAATACACAGATAAATAATTAGACTTGTCTAGAGTTGAACGTGTAATATACTTTATAAGTGTTGTAAAAGTAATACTTGAAGATAGATATTAATCAAATAAATGTGAATATTAATTAATTGAGAATTAACAACAATTAAATACGTGCATGAACAAGAATTTTGTAGTATTTATTACAATTTTAATTGGGTTTCATGTGGTGAAAATTCACAAGGAAAATGAATCTATAAGTATACATTGATGGTAACTAAATAGTTGGCAAAATAATTCATAAAATATATTTTTTAAATAGTTAAAGCAAGTACGATACATAAATTAGCGTGCATATTAATTAATTTAAAATTAATACCAGAACGACAATGAATGTTAAATCATTTATAGTAAACGTATAAATCGGATGCTAATTAGCATGTTTGAAGGTGAATAATGATATAGATTCTTTAATGTGAAATTCTAATTAACTTATAATTAGAATTAAAACACTAAAATGCATAAATGGGGATGAATATTAATTAAATGAATGTTAATTTTAATTAATTGATAATTAATCAGGAAATTCATACATGACCAAGAATTTTACAGTATTTATTACGATTTGTAATTGAGTATCATGAGGTGAAAGCACATAAGTGAAATGAATCTATCAAATGCATATTGATTGTGACTAAATAGTTGGCAAAATAATTTATGATGATATTATCTAAATGGTTAAATAAATTAAATACATATTGAAAAACGAAAAATTTATTGAAATAATTGAATCGTGATGGGGAAAAGAAAGGACGATTCTATGATGATGATGATAATGTATTATAGTTGAAAATGAATACTAATTGAATGAATATAAATGTTAATTAACTGAGAATTAATAACATGAAGTACATGAACAAGGATTTTGTAGTATTTATTACAGTTTGTAACTGAATTTCATGTGTGAAGCACACAAGTGAAATGAATTTATCAAATGTACATTAATGATAACTAAATAATTGGCAAAATAATTTATAAAATATTGTTTAAATAGTTATATCAAATACTATACATGAATTAACGTGAATGTTAATTAATTTAAAATTAATATCAAAGAATATATACGTGATAATGAATGTTAAATCATTTATATTAAATGAATATAATTTAATTCTCAATTAAGTGAAATTATATGCTAATTAATATACATGGACCTGATTAATGAAATGCATTCTTGAATACTTTATTCTAATTAGAATAAAGTCACTTAACCAAGCTTAAAAATAGGAAGCGAAGAGATAAACTGTGTGTCAGAAAATGATTGGGTCTTTTGGTTTTAATATTTCAAATTGTCTAATCATACGTCGACACGTACCCTATTTGAATTTAATCTTGGATATGTAGCATGATTATTCTAAATAACTTATAATTATAATTAATAATATAAAATGCATAAATAAAGATGAATATTATTAAGTGAATATGAATGTTAATTAATTGATATTTAATATCAGAGAATTCATACATGAACAATAATTTTGTAGTATTTATTACCATTTGTAATTGAGTTTCATGTGGCAAAGCACATAAATGAAATGAATATGTCAAAAGTACATTGATGGTAATTAAATGGTTGGAAAAATAATTCATGATAATATTGTTCAAATTGTTAAATAAATTAAATCCTTATTGAGCCCCTGTTTGAGTCACATTATTCTAAAAATGAGAATGAAAAATATAATTGTTATAGGCTCCACACAAAAGATAAAAGTCAAATATGGTAATTTGATGTGATAGATAACGACCATATTTTTCATTTTAATAAGGAAATAATAGAGTTCAAACAGGGAAAATGAAAAGTAAAGTATCAATGAAATAATTGAATTGTAGTGTGGTTAGAATCGTTCACGAAAATTATTCTCACAAAAATTAGAGAGAGAGTCTACTAAAAAAATATTTTTTTTCCCCAAATCAATATGTTCAAAGGTAACCCTAAAAGTATATAACAAATAAAGATGACAATCGAGTCGACTTTGCCAAATTAATATTGGTGTTACACCTTAGTTATAGGCATGCATCCGCCGACTATTGCAACCGATTTTGTGACCAAAATTGATGAGAAAGAGATTCATAACAAAAGTTAAAAGTAGGTAATTCGAGTCAACAAAAGAATATATAATAAATAACAATCTTTATTTTAGATAGTTGTGTTGTTAGTTTCCATTAGGCTTCAATTAAGTCATGCTTCCAAGTGTTACAGAAACCGATTTTACGATCAAAATTAATGAGTAATAAATTCAAAAGAACTATTCAAAGTAGGTAATTCGAGCTAAACAAAAGATCAAAGATCAATTCTCTTTTTAAGCAGTTACGTTAGTAATCATGTTATAATGTTTTTGAATCGAATAACATTCATGCAAATTAATTCGCAAAATCCAAAAAAATAGTCTTCAAGACCAAGTATTTCACGGTAGAATATGTAATATGCATATTAGTATTTCAGATAAAGTACAACGATCAAGAATTACTTTGTGAATTCCAACATCAATGCTTGGTAGCTAAGATTACATAATGAATTTTTTTGTTTTAAGAAATAAGTTGATTAATGACATTACAATTTAATTTAATTTCAAGAAAAATAGAAATAAATAAATTAAACCCAGAATAATTAGGTGAGTTGAAATTAAAACAATGTAGGACTAGAGCATTACCACGTTGACTTCATCCAATCATGGGAATCTACGAAACTTTCGGGTCGGGTCATCGTATCAGTGTCCGAACGAAAAGCCTTAGCCCCTTAGCCCCCAGTTCACACATATACATACATGAGATGTAAGTGAATACGACCTTGTTGTCCTCAAGTGTCGTGCATGCATTTTGTGCACTTGTTCCGTTTGCATGCACTCGCGCTTTCTCTCTCTCTATATTCCCATCGTCTCTGTTTTCTCACTCTAGACCTGTAAATACACATATCTGTATCGTTGTGTCTATTCAGTTTAATTTAATTGAATTTAAACTCTGCCGAAAACAGAAGCCCCACCTGGGTCATTGACTACCAACCGCCGCCGAAAGCAGCCCGTTGTTTTCTGGGCTCTCTTATGTACTCCAAGGTATGAAATCTGTGATATAAGCATTTCAAGATATGGGTTTGTGTTTTCTTTAGATATTCACATTTGGACGTTGAATTTGCTTGATTTGAATGAAGTAGATTTATCATGGGTTTATTTTTAGTCGATTTGGATTTTTCGAATTGTGTCTTTCTCATGGGTTAAAAATATTTTCTTGATTTGGTTTTAGGGTTTTGATTCTGGTGTGTTTGATTGGGATTTTGTAGGGTTTATGATTGAAGGAATGAGTTTTGTTGAAATGGGGTCAAGGATTTGCATGAATGAGGTTTGCCGTACAACGACGTCGTCTGAATGGAAGAAAGGTTGGGTCTTGAAATCAGGTGGATTTGCTACCCTTTGTAACAAATGCGGGTAATTCCAATTATAGCCCTGCTCGATTCAAAATTTCCACTTCCTCATCGTTATTAAAGTTGATTTCAGTTTTTGAGGGGTAGTTTGGGGATGTGCAATTTGGATCCCTGAAATGTGAGATTTTTGTTTGATCAAAGTGTAATTCTTGCATTTGAATTCCTGTTGACTCTTTTATTGTAATTTTTCGAAGTTTGACTCATTAAGATGGGTCATTGAATTATTTAATTCCCCATTATAGTAATTGCTATAACAATTCAAATCTACGCAGGCATAGTAATGATTTAGAAATCGGGCAAAGCGAAAACAAGTCTAATGGTTCGAGGTTATTGTTGTACTTGTATAATTAGCTTGAGTTTATTCATAAAATTCTAACATCTGTTTCTATTTTACCAAGGAGAAAGAACCGATTGATTTAATTTTGTAGTCTTATTGGTCTGTTATGTATCTTTGTTATCTGCTGCATTTAATGCCCATCATTTCTTTTACATGTTATCCATTCTAATACTCTTGATTGGTTGATTAACCCAAAATTTTCATACATTCAAAGACACTTGTTTGAATGGCTTCATAAGGTATAATCATTGATTTGAATGTGAATGTCATCACTCCCATTATTGTTAGAAATTGGTGTAGTTGTACTTATCTGCTCAGATAACGACTCGGAAGCAATATCTATTGAATTTGCTTCCTGTTGACTGACTTATTTGTTCTGTGAAAATTCATTTAAATAGCCATATTCACTCATTCCTTACTTGGCTTGACCTTGTCTGGATTTCAGATCTGCTTATGAGCATTCAGTTTACTGTGAAACATTCCATCCGGATGAATCTGGTTGGAGGCAATGCAGTATATGTGGAAAGGTAATAAAAGTTTGAAATCGTTCCATTCGTACTTCACTTTCTTTCCATTTTGATCCTACTCTATTGAATTTTTTGTGTCAGCGTATCCATTGTGGATGCATTGCTTCGAGAGATTTGCACGAGTACATGGATTCTGGAGGCATAGGGTGCATAAACTGTGTTAAGAGTTCGGAAATTCATTCAATGCGATCAATGCAGGTAATTAGTCATTGGAATTTGCATTGTGCAAGAATTATTTTCTAATGATGCAATGCATACACGAATCAGAGGATCACCTTTTCGCATGTCATGCATATTTTTCTGTATTACAAGCATTTGTCTTTATGAATTCATGCAATGTAGTTGATAATAGTATAGTTGAAAGACGAAAAGGGAAATATATATTGAAGTTGATTGACTGCTTGTTTGGCTAAGCTTCAAAAATACGTAAACTTACTGTCAAAAAAATAAATTATGATTTTAAAATCCAAAAAGAAAGTAACTTTTGGAAAACCTTAAACATGTTTAGCAAAATAGAGTTACTTACCTAGAAGTGACTTTTTTGGCTCAGCCAAACATGCTGTAGATTATGCTGTCAATCATAGTCATTAGCATTGGTTTTCACTCACATCTAGGTCATTCCTCTAGATGGGCTAGTTGAAAATTATATTCCTTGTTGCATCCTATTTGTCCCTTAATTTTCTGAATTTGAATCTCATTTACCCTTTTGACATATGTTTTGATCATTCTTTGCTGGTGTGTGACACATTTTGTATTTTAGTATCAAGAGCCATATTGGTTCTTAGATTATTCTAAAATTTTCCTGCAGATCCATGGTGATGACATTCCTAATGCTACATTTATGACAAATGGTACTGGAGCTGCGCAACTCATGGTGGTTGAAAATAGAAAGGATGATGATAATTATGGTTTTGAGAGGCTCCTACATTTGGCGAGGACTACAGGTGCCAGTAAAATTGGGCAACTCTCTCACTCTCATCAAGATGGTTTAAATGCAGCCCTTTCCGCGACCGACAATACATGCTTTGGGAATCTCTCCCAAAAGTTGACTGGCTCTTCTGCGTTTATGAGAACAGACTATAGGAGACCAATGCATGGGGCTAAAGAATTGTATGAACCTTTGAACCAGCCGTCTCTAAATTTCTCTTTGAGGCCTTCTTTAGTTACTTCGAAACCCATGCCACATTTTCCTAGTGGAATTGTTGAAGGAAGTCAATTGAACATACGGGGGCCAAGGGCACGCGATATTTTGCCAAAGCCCCCAAAACCTAGTCCTGTTTTGGGTACTGAGACAAAAAAAGGAACTGCTTCACAGACACGTGTTGCGAGGCCTCCAGCTGAAGGGCGGGGCCGCAATCAGTTACTTCCTCGATACTGGCCAAAGATCACAGACCAAGAACTGAAGCAACTATCTGGAGAGTATCCAAAATAATTTATTATGCAGTTTTGTAATGCTCTTTTTAAATTGATATGCCATAATGTGATTGACTCTGGTAATCACCTGTCTGCTTCTAAGTGTTTAATTTAGCGTAAATTGCACCCTTCATCCCCCAACCTATTGTCTCAATGGCAAGTTAGTCTTCAATGTTTAACAATGAGCAAGTTGTTTCCAACCATTCATTAGAGTTAGACAATCAGTCCCCAATGATGGAATCATACGTCACTTCAAATTTCTGGTACTAGTCAAAGTTAGAATTTAACAAAGACTGAGTGTGTTTCCATTGCTGGGGTTGACAAAAAACATGAGACATTAACTTATGGATATGGTTATCCTCCAAGAGGAGCTTATAATAATTATAATAATCCACCAGAAAATACTAAATATGTTTCTAGAGGAAGTGAAAGACCATTAGAAAATAAAATAGAATTTCAAGCAACTAATAAAGCACAAATATTAAATATTACAGCACATGATCCACAGACATGGACAAATGTTATAGATGTATGGAAAAATACTATAATAGGACATTTTATTATAAATTTCTAAGAAATTGAACCTTTAGATATGTATAGGTATTTAGAAACATTTTTAGGAGAAAGTACTAAAGCAATGTTAGAAGCATTTAAAACAGAAAGAAAAGAAGAATTTGAACAATTAGTAAGCCTAAGAAGTAATCCTTATAATTTTGTTAATAAAATTCAAATATTAATTACTGGAGCATATCCTAATTCAGGACATATGAGTATACAAAGAAAAGCAATGAGAGACTTAGAACAAGCTAGAATGAATTTCTTGGGTTTGAAATGAACTTCGATTATCAAGATAATATTCTGGTGGACTATATTTGACATAATAACTATCTTTTGTAGCAGATTTATCAGTCTGCTGTGTCTGATTTTCTATTCTAGTAGAGGAATCAACAGTCGTCTGAGTCTATTGGGCTTTTGGCAAGTCCACAGCCTTTAACGAGTTTAATAAGTTTTTACCAGTTACCGTTTGAACTTGACTAGCTATTGACTTCTTGGGCTCAATAGTACCTCTAGATAAACTAAAAACATGAGACATTAACTTATGGATATGGTTATCCTCCAAGAGGAGCTTATAATAATTATAATAATCCACCAGAAAATACTAAATATGTTTCTAGAGGAAGTGAAAGACCATTAGAAAATAAAATAGAATTTCAAGCAACTAATAAAGCACAAATATTAAATATTACAGCACATGATCCACAGACATGGACAAATGTTATAGATGTATGGAAAAATACTATAATAGGACATTTTATTATAAATTTCTAAGAAATTGAACCTTTATATATGCATAGGTATTTAGAAACATTTTTAGGAGAAAGTACTAAAGCAATGTTAGAAGCATTTAAAACAGAAAGAAAAGAAGAATTTGAACAATTAGTAAGCCTAAGAAGTAATCCTTATAATTTTGTTAATAAAATTCAAATATTAATTACTGGAGCATATCCTAATTCAGGACATATGAGTATACAAAGAAAAGCAATGAGAGACTTAGAACAAGCTAGAATGAATTTCTTGGGTTTGAAATGAACTTCGATTATCAAGATAATATTCTGGTGGACTATATTTGACATAATAACTATCTTTTGTAGCAGATTTATCAGTCTGCTGTGTCTGATTTTCTATTCTAGTAGAGGAATCAACAGTCCTCTGAATCTATTGGGCTTTTGGCAAGTCCACAGCTTTTAACGAGTTTGATAAGTTTTTACCAGTTACCGTTTGAACTTGACTAACTACTGACTTCTTGGGCTCAATAGTACCTCTAGATAAACTAAGCTTTAACTCAATAATTTCTTTTTCAAGTTCTGTAATATTTCTTTGTAATGAAGATCTTTGTGTCATGAGATCATGGTTTGATTCATTAACTATACTAAAATTTTTTTGCATGCATTCACAATGACTATATATAACATGGTAGGAAGCGTAGTAGGATTGATCAATGACCTTTCTCATGAAGCGTACAATTGACAAGTTGTAAAATATTTTTTACTACTTTTTACTATACATTTTTTGGTACCCGATGCATGTGAGGATATTTTAGATTTTCAAATATACAAATAAATGGATGATCGACATATAATAAAAAAATAAAAAGGCAGAAGCTTCCAACTTTACACTGATAGCCATACCGATGTGCTCTCATCATCAGCACGCATATCAACAAAAGCGTACGTGATGCTCATAAATGTTAATGACGTGTATCGACAGAGTCAATAGTGGGAAAAAATCCGTAAATGAAGTTACTCGCAAAAGTATATTTACCAACTAATTTTTGTATATAGAGGGTGAATGATGAATTTAAACATCTAAATGTAATACATCCTTATCTATATTGATTAATTTTAGCGTAGCACTATAGAACGTTGCACCGTGCACCCACAGAGAAGCAATCAAAGAATACAATCAAAATTTGACATTTTGATTATTAAGAATGTGTGAAATGACAATTAAGACTCATTTAAAAAAATGCCGAGAAATAATTTAGATCAACAAACTCTTGATTCACAACTAAATGCCAGAATCTAATCGAAAAAATTTGAAATTTCTAAATCTTATTCAATAAATTACCGAAAAAACACAAGCTATATTGAGCGTTTGAATAATAAAACCTACTAAGAGAAACCTAATTTAGTAAAAGACCTAATTTCCGTAGATGATAAATGTTCAAGTGAATAAAAATTAAGAATAAGAGAAGCAATAATGTAAGGTTGAAAATTTGCAAGACCATGACCATCTCAATGCTTTGTATAAGAATCGTATTAATCAACTTGATTCTTGAAAGTTGTCTTGAGACAATATATAAATAGCGCCCAATTATTTTTCCACACACACACGAAATTCCTTGCCTACAATTCACCCTTTCCTAAAATGGTATATACCTTCTTTATGAAAACAAGGAATTTTAAATATGATGTTCCTTGCTAAATTTGAAACTTTCAGTCTATTGTTCACGCTTTGCAATATTTGGTTATACAAACTTTCCTTTTTGTATACAAGTTCACTTATAAAAGGAAAAATGCATTT
Organism: Olea europaea var. sylvestris; assembly: GCF_002742605.1. Taxonomy (NCBI): domain Eukaryota; kingdom Viridiplantae; phylum Streptophyta; class Magnoliopsida; order Lamiales; family Oleaceae; genus Olea; species Olea europaea. The sequence continues at coordinate 19,102,299 of NC_036247.1, forward strand.
AGCTCAGGCCATATCAAGTGGCCATATTGATTTTATTAAGCACTGCTTGCACTATTTATGATTGAAAATGATAATACGTTCAATAATTAGGGATAAATTTTGGGTTGAAATTAATAATCGTGATGTCATTGTGATAGTGGTGAGTATCGAATCTTGCGAATTAACAAATCCTAATCTACTGAGTATTTATTTGATATACGTCATTTGTGGTGCATAGATATTTTAATCTTTACTTCAGTCGACATTTATTATCGGTTGTATTACCGTATAGAAAGGGTTGTATTTTTGTAAAATATGAGAGGTTCCGTTATGCACAAATATGAAATGTCAGAATTTTGAATCAACCCAATTTAGGCCCTTATTTTTTTACATTTGAATGATTTCGAACCATTTGCTCAATGATTGTAATCACAAGTCTTCTAAACAATATTGCAATATTTTCCTATTTGGGTTAACAATATTAGCAGCATTTCAAATTTTCTTTTGCTTACATTTTGCCTTTAAAATTCTATTTTGTCTCCACTCAAAGCATATTTTATCGTACTTTCTCCCAACCCTTGGAACATACTACAGCCCCAGGTGGCGAAGAGCCGACATCGAGGTGCCAAACCTTCTTGTCGATGTGAGCTGTTGGGGAGTCTCTGAAGGATGAGAACCAACTATATATATGCGTATGTGTGTGTTTGTGTGTGTCGAAGTGAATGTTATTTAATAATAATTTAAGTAGCAACCAAAGTCTGTCGTAAATCTATAATGACAATCACGTCACAAAATTAATATTCATGTTACACCTCAATTATATATGGGCATGCTTCCACGTGCATGTTATCACAACTGAGTTTGTCATCAATTTGATGAGAAACAAATTCATGACAAAAGTTCAAAACGGGTAATTCAAGCCAAAAAAGAAAGCTCATAATGAATAATAATAATAATTTTTTTTTTAACCGACATGTTGTTAGTCATACACCGTTTCACTAATATCTGTGCTAGACATCAATTATAGTCATATTTGTTGATAAAATCTATTTTATAATCAAAATGGATGAGTAATAAATTCAAAAGAAAGGTTCTAATTAGATAATTCGAGCTAAGTAAAATATTAATTCTCTTTTTAAATAGTCACATTGTATTATAACGTTTATAACTTATTTGAGTCATCGGTCATAAATAAGTTTCCATGTTATAAAAATAATAATAATAAATTTAAAAAAAAAAAAGAAAAAAAAAAGGTAATCTTCTCAAGACTAAACTACCAAGTCGACAATATAAATACACAGATAAATAATAAGACTTGTCTAGAGTTGAACGTGTAATATACTTTATAAGTGTTGTAAAAGTAATACTTGAAGATAAATATTAATCAAATAAATGTGAATATTAATTAATTGAGAATTAACAACAATTGAATACGTGCATGAACAAGAATTTTGTAGTATTTATTGCAAATTTAATTGGGTTTCATGTGGTGAAAATTCACAAGGAAAATGAATTTATAAGTATACATTGATGGTAACTAAATAGTTGGCAAAATAATTCATAAAATATTTTTTTTAAATAGTTAAAGCAAGTACGATACATAAATTAGCGTGCATATTAATTAATTTAAAATTAATACCAGAACGACAATGAATGTTAAATCATTTATACTAAACGTATATATCGGATGCTAATTAGCATCTTTGAAGGTGAATAATGATATAGATTCTTTAATGTGAAATTCTAATTAACTTATAATTAGAATTAAAACACTAAAATGCATAAATGGGGATGAATATTAATTAAATGAATGTTAATTTTAATTAATTGATAATTAATCAGGAAATTCATACATGACCAAGAATTTTACAGTATTTATTACGATTTGTAATTGAGTATCATGAGGTGAAAGCACATAAGTGAAATGAATCTATCAAATGCATATTGATTGTGACTAAATAGTTGGCAAAATAATTTATGATGATATTATCTAAATGGTTAAATAAATTAAATACATATTGAAAAACGAAAAATTTATTGAAATAATTGAATCGTGGTGGGGAAAAGAAAGGACGATTCTATGATGATGATGATAATGTATTATAGTTGAAAATGAATACTAATTGAATGAATATAAATGTTAATTAACTGAGAATTAATAACATGAAATACATGAACAAGGATTTTGTAGTATTTATTACAGTTTGTAACTGAATTTCATGTGTGAAGCACACGAGTGAAATGAATTTATCAAATGTACATTAATGATAACTAAATAATTGGCAAAATAATTTATAAAATATTGTTTAAATAGTTATATCAAATACTTTACATGAAATAACGTGAATGTTAATTAATTTAAAATTAATATCAAAGAATATATACGTGATAATGAATGTTAAATCATTTATATTAAATGAATATAATTTAATTCTCAATTAAGTGAAATTATATGCTAATTAATATACATGGACGTGATTAATGAAATGCATTCTTGAATACTTTATTCTAATTAGAATAAAGTCACTTAACCAAACTTAAAAATAGGAAGCGAAGAGATAAACTGTGTGTCAGAAAATGATTGGGTCTTTTGGTTTTAATATTTCAAATTGTCTAATCATACGTCGATACGTGCCCTATTTGAATTTAATCTTGGATATGTAGCATGATTATTCTAAATAACTTATAATTATAATTAATAATATAAAATGCATAAATAAAGATGAATATTATTAAGTGAATATGAATGTTAATTAATTGATATTTAATATCAGAGAATTCATACATGAACAATAATTTTGTAGTATTTATTACCATTTGTAATTGAGTTTCATGTGGCAAAGCACATAAATGAAATGAATATGTCAAAAGTACATTGATGGTAATTAAATGGTTGGAAAAATAATTCATGATAATATTGTTCAAATTGTTAAATAAATTAAATCCTTATTGAGCCCCTGTTTGAGTCACATTATTCTAAAAATGAGAATGAAAAATATAATTGTTATAGGCTCCACACAAAAGATAAAAGTCAAATATGGTAATTTGATGTGATAGATAACGACCATATTTTTCATTTTAATAAGGAAATAATAGAGTTCAAACAGGGAAAATGAAAAGTAAAGTATCAATGAAATAATTGAATTGTAGTGTGGTTAGAATCGTTCACGAAAATTATTCTCACAAAAATTAGAGAGAGAGTCTACTAAAAAAATATTTTTTTTCCCCAAATCAATATGTTCAAAGGTAACCCTAAAAGTATATAACAAATAAAGATGACAATCGAGTCGACTTTGCCAAATTAATATTGGTGTTACACCTTAGTTATAGGCATGCATCCGCCGACTATTGCAACCGATTTTGTGACCAAAATTGATGAGAAAGAGATTCATAACAAAAGTTAAAAGTAGGTAATTCGAGTCAACAAAAGAATATATAATAAATAACAATCTTTATTTTAGATAGTTGTGTTGTTAGTTTCCATTAGGCTTCAATTAAGTCATGCTTCCAAGTGTTACAGAAACCGATTTTACGATCAAAATTAATGAGTAATAAATTCAAAAGAACTATTCAAAGTAGGTAATTCGAGCTAAACAAAAGATCAAAGATCAATTCTCTTTTTAAGCAGTTACGTTAGTAATCATGTTATAATGTTTTTGAATCGAATAACATTCATGCAAATTAATTCGCAAAATCCAAAAAAATAGTCTTCAAGACCAAGTATTTCACGGTAGAATATGTAATATGCATATTAGTATTTCAGATAAAGTACAACGATCAAGAATTACTTTGTGAATTCCAACATCAATGCTTGGTAGCTAAGATTACATAATGAATTTTTTTGTTTTAAGAAATAAGTTGATTAATGACATTACAATTTAATTTAATTTCAAGAAAAATAGAAATAAATAAATTAAACCCAGAATAATTAGGTGAGTTGAAATTAAAACAATGTAGGACTAGAGCATTACCACGTTGACTTCATCCAATCATGGGAATCTACGAAACTTTCGGGTCGGGTCATCGTATCAGTGTCCGAACGAAAAGCCTTAGCCCCTTAGCCCCCAGTTCACACATATACATACATGAGATGTAAGTGAATACGACCTTGTTGTCCTCAAGTGTCGTGCATGCATTTTGTGCACTTGTTCCGTTTGCATGCACTCGCGCTTTCTCTCTCTCTATATTCCCATCGTCTCTGTTTTCTCACTCTAGACCTGTAAATACACATATCTGTATCGTTGTGTCTATTCAGTTTAATTTAATTGAATTTAAACTCTGCCGAAAACAGAAGCCCCACCTGGGTCATTGACTACCAACCGCCGCCGAAAGCAGCCCGTTGTTTTCTGGGCTCTCTTATGTACTCCAAGGTATGAAATCTGTGATATAAGCATTTCAAGATATGGGTTTGTGTTTTCTTTAGATATTCACATTTGGACGTTGAATTTGCTTGATTTGAATGAAGTAGATTTATCATGGGTTTATTTTTAGTCGATTTGGATTTTTCGAATTGTGTCTTTCTCATGGGTCAAAAATATTTTCTTGATTTGGTTTTAGGGTTTTGATTCTGGTGTGTTTGATTGGGATTTTGTAGGGTTTATGATTGAAGGAATGAGTTTTGTTGAAATGGGGTCAAGGATTTGCATGAATGAGGTTTGCCGTACAACGACGTCGTCTGAATGGAAGAAAGGTTGGGTCTTGAAATCAGGTGGATTTGCTACCCTTTGTAACAAATGCGGGTAATTCCAATTATAGCCCTGCTCGATTCAAAATTTCCACTTCCTCATCGTTATTAAAGTTGATTTCAGTTTTTGAGGGGTAGTTTGGGGATGTGCAATTTGGATCCCTGAAATGTGAGATTTTTGTTTGATCAAAGTGTAATTCTTGCATTTGAATTCCTGTTGACTCTTTTATTGTAATTTTTCGAAGTTTGACTCATTAAGATGGGTCATTGAATTATTTAATTCCCCATTATAGTAATTGCTATAACAATTCAAATCTACGCAGGCATAGTAATGATTTAGAAATCGGGCAAAGCGAAAACAAGTCTAATGGTTCGAGGTTATTGTTGTACTTGTATAATTAGCTTGAGTTTATTCATAAAATTCTAACATCTGTTTCTATTTTACCAAGGAGAAAGAACCGATTGATTTAATTTTGTAGTCTTATTGGTCTGTTATGTATCTTTGTTATCTGCTGCATTTAATGCCCATCATTTCTTTTACATGTTATCCATTCTAATACTCTTGATTGGTTGATTAACCCAAAATTTTCATACATTCAAAGACACTTGTTTGAATGGCTTCATAAGGTATAATCATTGATTTGAATGTGAATGTCATCACTCCCATTATTGTTAGAAATTGGTGTAGTTGTACTTATCTGCTCAGATAACGACTCGGAAGCAATATCTATTGAATTTGCTTCCTGTTGACTGACTTATTTGTTCTGTGAAAATTCATTTAAATAGCCATATTCACTCATTCCTTACTTGGCTTGACCTTGTCTGGATTTCAGATCTGCTTATGAGCATTCAGTTTACTGTGAAACATTCCATCCGGATGAATCTGGTTGGAGGCAATGCAGTATATGTGGAAAGGTAATAAAAGTTTGAAATCGTTCCATTCGTACTTCACTTTCTTTCCATTTTGATCCTACTCTATTGAATTTTTTGTGTCAGCGTATCCATTGTGGATGCATTGCTTCGAGAGATTTGCACGAGTACATGGATTCTGGAGGCATAGGGTGCATAAACTGTGTTAAGAGTTCGGAAATTCATTCAATGCAATCAATGCAGGTAATTAGTCATTGGAATTTGCATTGTTCAAGAATTATTTTCTAATGATGCAATGCATACACGAATCAGAGGATCACCTTTTCGCATGTCATGCATATTTTTCTGTATTACAAGCATTTGTCTTTATGAATTCATGCAATGTAGTTGATAATAGTATAGTTGAAAGACGAAAAGGGAAATATATATTGAAGTTGATTGACTGCTTGTTTGGCTAAGCTTCAAAAATACGTAAACTTACTGTCAAAAAAATAAATTATGATTTTAAAATCCAAAAAGAAAGTAACTTTTGGAAAACCTTAAACATGTTTAGCAAAATAGAGTTACTTACCTAGAAGTGACTTTTTTGGCTCAGCCAAACATGCTGTAGATTATGCTGTCAATCATAGTCATTAGCATTGGTTTTCACTCACATCTAGGTCATTCCTCTAGATGGGCTAGTTGAAAATTATATTCCTTGTTGCATCCTATTTGTCCCTTAATTTTCTGAATTTGAATCTCATTTACCCTTTTGACATATGTTTTGACCATTCTTTGCTGGTGTGTGACACATTTTGTATTTTAGTATCAAGAGCCATATTGGTTCTTAGATTATTCTAAAATTTTCTTGCAGATCCATGGTGATGACATTCCTAATGCTACATTTATGACAAATGGTACTGGAGCTTCGCAACTCATGGTGGTTGAAAATAGAAAGGATGATGATAATTATGGTTTTGAGAGGCTCCTACATTTGGCGAGGACTACAGGAGCCAGTAAAATTGGGCAACTCTCTCACTCTCATCAAGATGGTTTAAATGCAGCCCTTTCCGCGACCGACAATACATGCTTTGGGAATCTCTCCCAAAAGTTGACTGGCTCTTCTGCGTTTATGAGAACAGACTATAGGAGACCAATGCATGGGGCTAAAGAATTGTATGAACCTTTGAACCAGCCGTCTCTAAATTTCTCTTTGAGGCCTTCTTTAGTTACTTCGAAACCCATGCCACATTTTCCTAGTGGAATTGTTGAAGGAAGTCAATTGAACATACGGGGGCCAAGGGCACGCGATATTTTGCCAAAGCCCCCAAAACCTAGTCCTGTTTTGGGTACTGAGACAAAAAAAGGAACTGCTTCACAGACACGTGTTGCGAGGCCTCCAGCTGAAGGGCGGGGCCGCAATCAGTTACTTCCTCGATACTGGCCAAAGATCACAGACCAAGAACTGAAGCAACTATCTGGAGAGTATCCAAAATAATTTATTATGCAGTTTTGTAATGCTCTTTTTAAATTGATATGCCATAATGTGATTGACTCTGGTAATCACCTGTCTGCTTCTAAGTGTTTAATTTAGCGTAAATTGCACCCTTCATCCCCCAACCTATTGTCTCAATGGCAAGTTAGTCTTCAATGTTTAACAATGAGCAAGTTGTTTCCAACCATTCATTAGAGTTAGACAATCAGTCCCCAATGATGGAATCATACGTCACTTCAAATTTCTGGTACTAGTCAAAGTTAGAATTTAACAAAGACTGAGTGTGTTTCCATTGCTGGGGTTGACAAAGCAACTACAATGGAAGATTGGAACTGCTCCAGTATTAAAGTTGGGAGTTAACTTGCTAAAGGGACAATTTTCCCTTTTTAATTTATATCCAGTATATGCCTTAACTGTCATCTCTAGTTTGAAATCCACTATCGTTCCATTGTTTGAGAAGGTTCTGAGTGCAAGTGATGCTGGTCGAATTGGTCGTCTGGTCCTCCCTAAAGCATGTGCTGAAGTGAGCTTTTTTTTTTTTTCATCAGACAATGTCCCTAACAAGCATGTTATTTCGAACTTGGGAAGGTCCATACTTTCTTTGTTTTGCTCTTGTTTTTTTGAATATTTAAATATTATGTTATGCAGGCATACTTCCCTCATATTAATCAATCAGAAGGTATACCGATTAGGATTCAGGACATAAAGGGAAAGGAGTGGACATTTCAATTCAGATTTTGGCCCAATAATAATAGTCGGATGTATGTCTTGGAGGGTGTGACCCCTTGCATCCAAAATATGCAAGTACAAGCTGGTGATACAGGTATCTTCTTCCAACTCGTTTGTATATTAGCTATTTCTCTATTATGGAGTACCACCATTGCCATTTTTTCCGACTACGGTTGATTTTATTGTTCCGCAAGGGTGATTCGCTGCATCTAGCGATTTTTCTTGCTATGCATACCTGTGGACATACTCATTTACTTTTTCTACTTGTATCACTACAACTGTTTATAGTTATTTAATAATCTCAAACAAAACTTTCCATAATATTTTGAGACACTGCCAGTAGTTTTTATGTCAATTGAGAGAGAGAGAGAGATAGAGAGAGAGAGAGAGAGAACCTTTTTTACTGCCCACTTATTTTGGTGCATGACAGCTAAAGATCTTCTAAGTTGCTATTAAATCACTGGCTTCCTTTAATGCTTATGGTGATATTGATTAGGAAATTCATAACGTTTTAGGTTATCTCTTTGGGATCTTTTTGGCCCCCTTCTTAGCATGCATTCTGTCTTTGGTGCAGTAACGTTCAGTCGGATAGATCCTGGGGATCAACTTGTCATAGGATGTCGAAAGGTTACAGACAATGTTGATACTCAGGTCAAACTTCTTAAGCAATGCTCTAATTTGAATTTGGTTTTATTTTCTTAACTGTGTGAAATAGCTGATAAGTTTCCTTGCAAACAATTAGGATCCCCAAACACCTGCACTTCCAAATGATGATTCTCCTGGAGAATCATCTTTTTCTGGTCCTACAGACAATCTGCTTTCAGTAAGTTGTCATTATTGTTTCGAATTTATTGCTTTTTTAATTTTACTTAAACATTTTATTAATTGAGATACTCCTTGGTTTGTGAAAATCGGGAAGAACGGAGCTAAAACAAGTGATGAGTCCATGCAACAGAATAAACCCGCATCAGAGAAGAAGAAAACCCGAAATATGAAAAATAAGAGGCTCCTCATGCATAATGAGGATGCTATGGAGTTGCGGATAACGTGGGAAGAAGCACAGGATTTGCTTCGCCCCTCTCCAACTGTCCAACCCACAATTGTCATGATCGAGGACCATGCATTTGAGGAATATGATGTAAATAAAGTTTTTGTCTTGAACTTTTCTTTTCGTTACAGGACCATGTTGTTTATATGCTTCTTAAATTCTATTAGCATGTTTGGCTAAGCTTGAAAAGAAGTAAAAGCACTTTTGTGGAAAGTAAGTACAGACTCAATAAAAGTTAGTTTTGAACTTAAAATGTCAAAAAAAAAAAAAAAAGAAAATTCTAAAACGCTTGAACGATTCTTGATATAATAGTAAGTAACGTTTAAGCGAAGCCAAACATGCTCTTAATGCTACTGTTAGGGTTTTGCGAAGCTTCAGTTTCAGCCTTTAGGGTAACCTTTATGTTGCTTTATGTATTAATCCTGTTTTTCTATCTAGGAACCGCCGGTTTTTGGAAAGAGGACAATTTTTACATCTCAACATTCTGGGTAAGGAACTTTATTTGTTTATTCTTTCTAATATTTTAGGGATATAATTCAACCATTTAAGTCTTGTCTACATTTGGCTGTTTTTGTGTGTCTATTATGTTTTTGCAAGTTCACCAGTCTCTTGTCAAAACTCGTTGCTGAGCTTATCATCATATGCATAAACTATGAAAAGCTGAAGAAAGGATGTGAAAAAGAACGCATGATGACTTTGAGTTTCCTCTGGTTCCAATGATAAGATTGGTGAATAAAATGTAGTCAAAATAGTTGAAATATTTATGATACTTCTATATATATGATGTCAGCTGTATTTATACACTGGCTAGATGATATGTTGAATATGCTTATCAGGGAGCAGGAACAATTGGCTCAATGTGACATTTGCTCAAAATGGCGGAGGTTGCCTGTGCATGTTCTTCTTCCTGCTAAGTGGACATGTTCAGAGAATATATGGGACTCAAATAGGTTTGCAAATTTTGATTTTTATTAGAATTTATTTTTGGCAAAAAATAATGCAATAAATGAAGATGTTGCCAAGTGCATGTTTGGTAAAGCATATAATTGCTTACAAGTCGATCAAACTCTATTTTTATCCACCCATTCCACATGACCCACAACTTTTACCTTCTTCTAACCACTTATTTTCCCCACATTTTGTAGGGTCTATGGCTTATAATCTAATAAAGATTTGCCAAAAATACTCTAATTAATTTTATGTTTTCCCATAAACTAGCTGTGTTGCTGCTAATATAACTGGTGAACTATTTTATATAGTTGAACTAGATATATAGGATCAGCCCTCCTCCGTTGACTTTTGTGGATCTTGATTAAATCAGATTTTTTTAATAAATTATTATAATTTGTTTCCAGGTCTTCATGTTCTGTTCCGGAGGACATAAATTCAAGTGATCTGAGTGCTGCTTTTAGAGTTTGCAAGGGTATGAAATAGGGCTCCCTATAATTTATACAG
>NC_036247.1:19112878-19117625 GCF_002742605.1 Olea europaea var. sylvestris
CCTCCCTTCCCCCTCTCTCTCTCTGATTGGTCGGTTCCCCTTTCTATGTTTTTCAATTTTTATACAACTTTCAATACCAATAAATTTATGTAGCATTGCTTGAACAACTGCTTTTTTCAGAATCTAAGAGGCGACGAGGTGCAGATAACAAAACATCCAAAGATGGAGAACCTTCAGGGTTGGATGCATTGGCAACTGCTGCAGTTTTGGGAGATAACATGGATGACTTAGCAGAGTCATTAGTTGGAGCCACTACGAAACATCCCAGACATCGCCCAGGTTGCACTTGCATTGTCTGCATTCAGCCTCCCAGTGGAAAAGGTAAGCACGAGCCTACGTGTGAGTGCAACGTTTGTTTGACTGTTAAACGACGTTTCAAGACGCTCATGTTGCGTAAGAAACAACGCCAATCAGAACTTGCAGCTGAGCTTGTCCTCGGAAAGGATGAGACTCAAGTCGACCTTAAATCAGAAGACGATGACATTGCTGGGCACGCATTGCTGCAGATGAATCTTCCGGAAAGCGAAAAAGGTAAGGACACAAACCCAATGGACCTGGACGATGGCAGCAAGGAACAATTGGACTTGAACTGCCATCCAGATCGTGAAAATGAACTAGTTGAGGCAGCCGGAATGAGCTTGGCAACCCTAATAAAAAATGCTGACATTCCATCCGAGGCAGGTTTACAGAAGAACGAACTCCCAAGCTCAGAGACTGATTTACTCTCCCGAACTGCGAGTGAGAGTGGTGAATGTATCGTGGATGAGGGGAATATCTTGTCTGGAGACGTCGAGCAGAAGAACAAGGGTGAAGATGGTGAATCTTGCCATCCAGATCGTGAAAATGAACTAGTTGAGGCAGCCGGAATGAGCTTGGCAACCCTAATAAAAAATGCTGACATTCCATCCGGGGCAGGTTTACAGAAGAACGAACTCCCAAGCTCAGAGCCTGATTTACTCTCCCGAACTGCGAGTGAGAGTGGTGAATGTATCGTGGATGAGGGGAATATCTTGTCTGGAGACGTCGAGCAGAAGAACAAGGGTGAAGATGGTGAATCTGGAACCGACTTGAACTGATATATAGTTATATGTATTATTGTACTTGTTAAACTACAGAATTGTCTTCTTGAATGGCTCCGAATCACAGTTGTTTTTGCTTTGAGTTAAACTACAGAATTGTTTTTATGAATGTCTTCGAATCACAGTTGTTTTTCCTACTCCCCTTTCGCGAATGAGTCATGTTACTTATACTTGTTTGTTCACACTTTGGTTTACTCGAACCCACATTCTCCTCTCACATGGGGGTTGGACCCCACGTCATGACCCCCACATGAGATCCGACCTCATGTGAGAGGAGTGGTGGAGTCGGATAACCTAAAGTGTTAACAAACAAGTACAAATGACTTAATTCTTCGCGAATTACTGCATTTATCCGACCTCATAAATTGGTGACGTTGGTTTTGTTTATTTTCCAACTAGGTATTAGACCCTGTTTGAGTTGCATTCTTTAAAAAAATATATATTTATATTTCTTAAACAGTGATTTGACATCATTTTAACCAACCTAAAGTGTTAACAAACAAGTACAAATGACTTAATTCTTCGCGAATTACTGCATTTATCCGACCTCATAAATTGGTGACGTTGGTTTTGTTTATTTTCCAACTAGGTATTAGACCCTGTTTGAGTCGCATTCTTTAAAAATATATATATATATTTCTTAAACAGTGATTTGACATCATTTTAACCACACATTCTTTAATAAAATAATATTATACGTAAATCCAAATTTATTTATTTTTTTTCATTTTTTAACCACACATTCTCCATCAATCTACTATTTTAAAATACATTCTTCCAAAATAATATGGCTCAAACGCTCACTAAATATGTTTGGGTCATCACTGTTTCTAATCTTCAGCAGAATGTTTGTCTATTCTTGGCAATATTCTTCAATTCTCTTACTCGGAATTCTCCAATACAAATTGGCAGCAGTCTTGATTTGTAAACCACCAACGGAATCCGGCCCAAAGTTTCTTTCTTGAGACCTGTTGATGCTGCAGCTGCTTCTGCTGCTGTCTCGACCCCAAATCTTTGACTGCATCGAATAAGGCAACTTACAATCGAGTTTAGTCCAAGTGCACACAGCAAGGCTGCTAATATCATCACCAAATTGCTGTCCAAATTCACATCTGATCCATATTTAGAACTGGTGCTGCCTGTTTTCTTGATATTACTTGTCAGGATGCTGGTATCTGTGTCGAGGAGGACGCGAAAAAGGGTGTTTCTATTCATCATCACCACCTTCTTCAAAAATTCAAAACATTGAATTAGACGCTCTCAACAGTTTTAAGAAAGAGAATTATTGAGCAATCAGTACGATCTCATAGAATAAATAATGCACGCATTTAATCGAGGCTACTACTATGCAAACCAAGAGTTGAAAGACAGTAGTATATAAGGCAAACAAGATTGTGTTGGAAGGATTCAAAATCACCCGGGTGGCTCACGCCTTGGACAACCCTCCTCACTTAAAACCAGATTGAACGAGTCCTGCATTATTTAGTTCGAACTGGTTCACTGCTCCCGACTCCCTCATAATGAACGGCCTGGTTCATGGATTAGGATTGGGTTTGATTATCTAGCTCGCCAATCCACGAGGAACAATCCAGCCACCCGGTTTATTAAAAAGTATACGATTAAATAAAACATGGAATTGAACTTCTTGTAGGTGCAGTGTACATGCAACTCTTGTTCCCTAACCTGCTGGAGCACATCCCGCGATTTACCTTCCTCACGAAACTCTAGGGGTGGGACGATGGGGCCCTCAAGATTGGGGTCAACCTTTAAGTATATGATTAAATAAAATTAAAAAGAGTATGTGGCTACAAGTACTCATTTTTCTCCTACATTTCTCAAGCAATCTCTGCCAACTTTATTTTAATAAAGATGGATCTTTTAATACTAATAAACTCTACGTGCAAATCTTCAAACAGTGAGGGTTGGAGTTATAGAAATGTAATCTTCAAACACATCAAAATGAATATTTATTTTGTTAGCTATTAGATTTTTAATAAACTAAAACGTTATAGAATGGTGAGGGTTGGAGTGGCTCGAAATATTTGCAAGGTCCGTGGGTCAGCATGGTTGGAAGACACTCGGGCTATATTTTTTGACGAGACGGTTCAACGTGCAACAAATTTGAATCGAGTCTGGAAGAAGGCAAGACGATCCGATTAGCTGACACTTAATTTTAAATATTATTATTGTATTTTCTTTCTTAACATATCAAAATCTACCGAAAATCAGTGGGTCCTTGTCGCATAAGGCCTTCTTTTCAATTGCTAAATTCGACCCTGACCAAATAAAATTTCAACTAGATCAAAATCGACTTCGGTTTACTATTGACTATTGAGAATGCGTTGTGGCATGGATGCAGGTGTGGACGGGGATAACGTAGGGACTTTTCATTTGATCAATTTTATTTTAAAAAGGGTAACTAAAACTAATGAATAGATTCTTAATTGCTTCCACTGGCCCACTTCAGAAGCAAGTTTTTATTAAAAAAGAGAAAAATAAAATAAAATAAAATTCATCCACATAATGAAAAGAATATTTAGAAAGATGAAATCTTCATCTTCCTCAATTTAATTCCAACATTCAAACCTCAGCCTGCTAGCCCAACCCAAACTCTCGAGAGTTGTACTTGATGTACATAATTTGGGTACATAGGGGTGTTCACACCCCTCACATGGGGTGAGACACACGCAAGGTGTGCTCCACCCCATGTGAGTAATGTGGACATCCCTATATACATATTTTATGTATAAAAAACTTATCCAACCCTTAAAAGACGGCCCCCACCACCCATTCACCACCACTAATACTCCCAACGACTTTTCTTAATCCAGGTAGACTCACTAAATCTCAATCTCGGTTGTTGAAATATTCTTCTCATTTTTCGAGTGTATGAACAAAATTTATGGTTTAATCCATCAAGAATCAATTATCACGATATTGATAGTAGTGGGTCTTTCTCCCTGAGAATCAGTCAACAACATTTAAGAAGCATGCTATATGTACAATTTATTTTACAATTTGGTTTACAATCATTGAGTTGGCACAAATTCCTACCACACATTTTAAAAACTATTTTTTTAATCAATGGTGTGGATCTCCACACTTCATCAATTGTCAACCAAGTTGTAAAATATGATTGTACAATTAGAATAATTCCAACATTTAATGCATAAAGATTAACGGCTATTTTGTACGGAATTCATCAAAAGGACAAATTGCGCTAAAAATGAAAAGATTTGAGAACATTCAAGCGACAAGTTTGTCTACAAGGCAACATTTCTGTAGCTATTAACTGGAAGATCATGTTGATGATGCAATTAAAATTGTTTGAGAATTGTTTATAATCGACTTAGATTAAAAATAAATGATGGAATATAGTAAGAAGTGTAGTGTACTTGTATTATAGTGATTGCCACCATTGTACGATATCTAGTTATCTAAATTCAAAAGTGGAAAGGGACTTGCAACCAACACCCACATCAACATTACGTTAATTTAACATTCGGTTGGTAAAGCACCTAAATTGAAACATAAATAAAAGTAAAAACAAAGTTCCATAGCTAAAATCAACAAAATGGGCTACTTTATTTGACAGTGTTTTTGGCCTAGTATGACTTATTGGGGAAGCTAACCATGAATTTTAAGTCATTAAACAGTGAAAATAATAA
>NC_036247.1:19118022-19180275 GCF_002742605.1 Olea europaea var. sylvestris
TATATATATATATATATATATATATATATGAAAGCGTAAAATGTTGAAAAATCCCCTATTTAATATAAATTTGTATAAACTATTTGTCAAGAGTTGTTCATAAGGTAGTAGAGTCAATATCAACGTACTTAATGCTTCAAAAAGAATGTTTTCACACCATATACAATAGATCAAATATCAACAATTGTGACCTGCCAAGATATACATTTGATAAACTGTCTTGATAGTTGTGAAATGTCAATCTCAACATATCATAACTGTCTCGATAAACTGTCTATAGCCATTTTAAAACTTTGTCATTCAAAGGTACATTGTGCATGCATTTAAACTCCGATACATCATGCTTACCATTTCTTTTTGCTTACGTTTTAGTATAAGTGAATATTTGCAATTTGACGTATCAACAATTTGTGTACGTAGAAGACAAATGGAAGTGATGAGAAAATACAACATAATTTCAAAAAGGGAATTATAAAAAATGACACTTTTTTGAAAATTGCTATAAAACATTTGATGTGCACTAAATTTTATCAAAAATGTCACTTTTTTGGTGGAAAATGTCCAAATTACCCTTAATCTCCCCTTTTTAGGAGCATTAAATGCTCATTAATGGTAGCCTCCAATCCAATCAATTGTAATGATTTCATTATTTAATTTGTATATTATAATGATTTGGTAAATGTATACTATATTGTATAATATGAATTGACTAAAAAAAAAGAGAAAATATGTAAAAAAAATATAAAAGAAGCAAAAATAAGATAAGAGAAGCAAAACAATCCTAGTTCACATCAAATACATCATTTCTTGAAAAAACCCTCCATTTTCTTTCATCTTCTTTATTCTTTTATCAACAATATATTGCTATTTAATTCATCATCCATTTGGAGAGGTTAGTTAGTACAAATTATTTATATTTTTAAGTAATAGCTTATTATTTTTCACATATTAAAAGCAACATAATCATCAAAGTGAAAAAATCATTTAAAACCACTATTAATGATGATGATATTGTTTTTTCTTTTATTATTTTTTCTTTTTCAAATCATTTTCAAGGGAAAATATACCAAAAATATTTAAGAAAATGTCAACTATTCCATATTTAATGAAGTAATCATTTGTTTATGGAGATATGTAGAGCAATGAAATAATTGTTGTAGTTGAGAATTGATTATAACCATTAATATTTCGGAGAAAGTAACAAACAAACAGGCCTTAAACTTGTCGACGGTCTTGACAGTTTATCTGTCGATCTCGACGGTTATACATGTCGATCTTGACATTTATAAAATGTCGAGATAGAGTTTTAAACTGTCAAAATCGACAGTTGAAAACTGTTGACACCCTGCATTCACATTCTCCTATTGCATCGGTTTAAATATTCGAAAGTGCCCCTTCGATGCTATTACATATCGACATATTGACTGTTCATAATTCTTATCGTTGTAATCCCTTTATTTTAGGTTTGAACACCCATTTGAGATTCATCGTGTCGCACGGGGGAAGGTTTATTCACGCGGATGACGAATGGAAGTGGATAGGGGACAAAACCACATCCATTTTAGTGTCGAGAAATATTACCCTAGCCGGACTTCTGTTACGGTTGAATGAGAAACTTAGCATTATCGATCCGCACACCGAAATGGAATTGAAGTTCAAAGTCCCGAACATGAATATACCGCCAGCTAAAATACGTGATGATGAAGACCTCATGTGGTACATATATGTTTATACAGAAACTGCTCTGTGCATTAATATTGTGGAGACAAATATGAAAACTGTTGACGTAGGGAGGGATACGAATTTGCGTGACCATTTGTTTGCCGCAACGGATGTTCATCAGAACTTAGAACATGATGACATGAATCATGAGCCTAGTTCCCCAGTGAATAATGCAGTCGAAACGGGGAATTTTGATGATGGGGCTGCACCTGTAGACGATATGTTGGACGACCCATTCAATGGTACAGATGCTGCTAGTATTGCAGACGTTGACGCTCGAATGTCATCACAACATATTCGTTCGAGTATAGACCAATGGATTACAGCTGTGGATACATTCGATCTTGTTGAACGGCAAATATACTTGAGCAAGAAAGAGCTGTACTAGAAAATTCGTGTACTTGCTTTGCAAGACAAGTTTGAATTTCATGTAAGCAGGTCAAACCGCAAAATGTTAACCGTTGCATGCGTGGACCGTAATTGCAAGTGGATGTTACGTGCTTCGAGTGTGAAGCAGACTTCTATATTCATGATCCGAAAATTCAACCATGTGCACACATGTTCGGTAGATATCCGTCGTAACGCACATCGACATGCCACTACTTTTGTAATTGCCGAGCACATTTTGGGAAAATTGGATAATCCATATCGGTTGTGCGATCCTACCGCTATTGCACGTGACATAGAACGCGAGTTTGGTGTCAAAATAAGTTACCAAAAAGCATATAGGGCGAAAGTTACTGCTTTACATATGCTACATGGTACACCGGGGGATAGTTTTCAAAAATTACCTTCCTATTGTCACGTTCTGAGAGAGCGTAACCCGGGGACAGTAACCCACATCGAAATTGATTCCCATAACAGGTTTCATTACTTCTTCCTAGCTTTCGGTGCAAGCGTTCGTGACTACATCCGCTACTTGAGGCCCGTTATTTGTCTTGACGGTAGTCACTTGAAAGGTCCATACAAAGGTACACTTTTGCTGGCAACTGGCCAAGATGCCAACAAACAGATATATCCCTTGGCATGGGGGATTGTTGATGCTGAAACAAATAGATTGTGGATGTGGTTTATGTCCAACTTGAAAGAGCTTATAGGTGATTCTGCTGAATTGGTTTTTGTTTCCGACCGGAAAAATAGCATTTTCAATGCCATTGCTCACCTATTTCCTCAGTCCCGTCATAGGTGCTGTATATGGCATCTAGAAAAGAACTTAGTCCAGCGGTACAACAACGCAAGTGTAATATTTCTATTCAAACGAGCTGCACGAACTTCTCGGGTCGAAGAGTTTGAAAGACTTATGGGACAGATCCGTAGGGTAAGTGCAAGAGGGTACGGGTACTTAGAGCGAGCAGGTTTCTCGTTTTGGTCACGAGCACTGTTTGTTGGTCAAAGGTACAACATTTTGACAAATAACAATGCCGAATCTTTGAACTCAATGTTGAGACATGCCCGTTCATTACCGATCATGTGCTTGGTTGAACACATTCGACAAACTATGCAGAAGTGGTTTCACGAACGTCGAACCAGTGCAACCACATGTACTGGCATGCTGTCGTTGAGGATGGAGAACGAGTTACGGACAACGCTTGAAACAGGTACAAGGCTTCGAGCTCATGGCTTGACAGAACAGTTAACACAGGTTGGAATATCCAATGACACGGACATCGTCGACTTCTCTGATAACAGCTGCACTTGTCGTGAGTTTCAAATTAATCGTATGCCATGCGTTCATGCCACTCGAGTTGCTTGCTTGCGAGGTATGTCTTTGTATGACTTATGCTCACCGTATTACACATCGGAATACTGGAGAGGTACCTATAGAGAAGCTATATATCCCGTTATGCGTGAAGTGGACTGGATAGTCCCAAACGAAATTACAGGTACTCCTATTAGGCCACCCAATGTACGTCGTCCACCAGGTAGACCACCCACAAGACGTCAGCGATCCAGATTCGAGTCCGCTACACGACTGAGGAAATGCACTCGCTGTGGTGGATTAGGTCATAATCGGAGCACATGTTCCAACCCCATTATACCACGGACCGTTTAAATAGGCGTTTATAATAAGTAGACTTTTGTTCGAAAGTGGTTGAAGTTGTATGTGAACTGGCACCCCCATGTCATTTGTAATGAAAGAATGTAAATGTTCTCATTTTGTCATTATTGTCGTTTGTTTGCTGACATTAGTGTTTCTCATGATCGCAACTAGTTAAAAGATATTGTAATTGATATCCCTTCAGAACATCTCGACAGTTAAACTGTCAGTCCCGACAGATGGTTACAAAGTATATAATCTGACTTATCCGAAATATTTATGCCTGCATGACTACACTGTTACCCATTCAAGTCTCTACTTACACAAATATTTTGAATCATAACATTTCTTTTACATTCCATTATCGTTTCTTAACAGCAGATATCGTCTTCTAATTTAGCAACAAACAAAAATGGTATGTTTCAAGGACGATATAGGGCTGACCTGATTAGTACTTTTTCCATACGGACTTATTCATAAGACACCACGTACATATAGACACCTAACTCCACCTACAAGAAATTTTAAAAATAACTTATTTTTTGATGCTTCCAAGTTCATGTGTTAAGCCCGAACCAAGAAATCCCGACGAACCTACGTTGTCAATACAGTGAACTTGTTCATTCGAGGGTACGTCAATTTCAGTAAACAAGGGATCCATACAGGGGAACACAAGTTTCATACTTACACAAATGAACCTATGCTCTTACATCCCGACAGTTAATCTGTCGTTCCAGACAGTATACATGCCGTTCCCGACAAATTGTTTTTGTCCTTGTCCATAGTAGGTCCTATACCAAAATATAAAGAAAACAGTACGTAAACAATGGAGGTGCTCTTGCTCACCATTGCCGAACTATGTTACCAGATCCATCCCTGACAAAATACGAACTATACATTATTTCATACGTACCACATACCCATATTCGCCACCTCATTGATTGTCCACACTTGAACCATCTTGTTCGGAGTCATCGGAGCTGATCACAATGATCTCGGGAGATGGAACATGAGCCAACCACGCGTCATCGTCAGACTCAACTTCCATCGGAACCATCAATGGGACGACCCAATCAAGCACGGTCTTTGGACTCTGGGAAGCTTCACTTGCAACATAGTCGAGGTTCGAAAAAGGGACAACGGATGTGGCTCTCGTACAACGTTCATAACTCACTTTGTCATCGTCCGAAGCAATGACGATGGGACATAGTGGGGACGAACTGGGTGTTGGTAGTGGCTCCTCATGCTTGAATGATTCATTGCTCCCTGTTGACAACGCCATTGTTTTGATATGAAAATAATTATTGAACCTGTTGAGGAGTAAACATAGAGACTGCAACATGAATTTTCAAATGTGAATATTTAAGGTGTCAATGATAATATGGACTTACCATGCTATATATAGTAGATTTTTTGGAGAGATGCATTGAAGCTCATTTAGTGCACCAACCATCAACCCCCATACAATTAAAATTTGATAGACAACTATGTGATGGATGATAGTCTAATCATACTTAAATCCCTAGTATATGTCGTTAAATGGTGGCTGGGGTTGGAAGATTAGTACCAATGTGAGTTATGACTATTGAATTATTTTGGCAATGACTAAAAATGAGCTAAGCACGGTTTTCAATTCCATTTTTAGTTTTTGAATGTGGTGCTCCTTCAAGAAATTGAGAAAAAACTTTTCAATGTAACACCTATGTGCAAGATTTTTTCCATGTTGCTGCATGTATTTGTTATAACATTACATGAAATACAACTTAAATTAATTTTGCTATGCTGGTACTTATTTTTTACTCAGTTCAAAAACGAAAATCATAATGTATTCACGAGATTCTGAAATTACTGTCTTTTAGATGACGAATCGAACTACACTGCATACTCTCGAGTTAGTGGAAATTTCGGAATACATAAATTATAGTCACACGCGCATGCATAAAGAGCAACAAATGGCAACATTGTACAAGTACTTCTGATATAACACATTCAGACATGATGTACAAAAATCTAGGATCATCCATGTGCGCCTGCGTACCGGGTTTATACAACATTC
Organism: Olea europaea var. sylvestris; assembly: GCF_002742605.1. NCBI lineage: Eukaryota > Viridiplantae > Streptophyta > Magnoliopsida > Lamiales > Oleaceae > Olea > Olea europaea. Next base: position 19,123,839 of record NC_036247.1, read on the forward strand.
ATTGCAACCAACAACAATTACATGGACGAGCTACGCAAGCAAAAGTGTAAGTGAATTTGGACCTATTTATACAAAAATCATCGCAACCAATAACATAAAATTTGTTCATACAACGTTCACCCCTTTCAAGCACTGTACGTGAACTAAAAGTTGCGATGCAGTGACCGTGGAGGGGGTTGAGGCATCTTCATCCACTGTCATCTGCACTTCAATAACCAAAAATGATATAATGAGATCAAAGTTATCATGGAAGTTAATTTAGTAAATGCAAATATACAGCACGTCCGACAATAACACTCAACTAAACAAATAACGACACGATGGTACTCTTACATACATAAAGAAGAAAAAAACCTCAACAAACTAGAAATTACTCCACAAGACTGCAATGCTGAAGTATAATGAAATCCATAATCCAATGCAAAGAGTGGAAGCTAAAATTTAAATTTATAACCTTTGTTACTCAAAATTGGAGTGCTAAATTTGGCAAGCCTCATGAAATATATAGATAAATTCCCAGCCAACTTATTGTCACTTCAATCCAACATTAACCCACAAAACTAATCTCATTCGGTCATCCAACCCAATTCACAAGCAATCAGCAGCACAACATCCAATCCAGTGAATTTCATATACAAATACGAATACTTAGAAAATTGTCTTCCAAGAACCATACAATTTAAATGGAACTACGATTACCAATAAATGCCCAAACATACTAAAGAAATAAAGCATAATCAATTATTAAAAAATTTCAACTATATCAGATATTAAGGATAAAGGAAGTGAATCTAGGTTAAAGAAAAATATTCACCTACATGATAGCATAGGACGGTAGGGGATTGAAGACGGATATCGACAGCAACAGAGGCGGAAGAAAATTTCTCACCTTCGTTCACACAAAGCTGAGACTTTCACCATTTTCTCCCCACAATGTCAAATATGAAAATACCGAAAAAGTGATAAATACTCAGGGTTAGAATCAACAAAATAAAAGGCGACTACTGGCTTCGTGATGGATTGGAGGAGACAAGGTTTTCTCTTAGGGGAAAATGGAAAACGGGAATGGGAAGGGTCAGGGAAAAGGGAGAGACTTTATACTCGTTTTATAATTTCTACACATTTTTAAATTTAACTTTTGTAGACGAGTTGCGTTGGTCGGCTTCGGGTTGGGTTTAAGGGATAATCCATAACCCAACCTAACCGGACAGAAAATGGGAGAAATAAAACCGAACCCAACCCATTTCATTGCAAAAATGGACCCAAACCCCTCGACATGCTCCTTTAGAGATATTCAACTGAACGTGACAAAATCCGACAATATTATGTTTCAATTGCATGTGATATGAACAGTACGGAGAATATTCGTATATTATTTGACATGCTCGTTTAGAATAACATAAACGTACTACGCAAAGACGAACTCCACACAAACTTGAAATCATGTCAAATTTCACCAAAAATACCTCATTTCTTCACTCTCTTCGCCCTCCCCCTGGTGTACGGAGTCTTTGTAGATACTGCAGGACGTCGGATGCATGTCGATCGTCGCCTCTTTGTGGTGGGTAGGTCATTGCATTGCACGGGTATGCTGGCCTCCCCTGGCATGTTCGTCGCACCGCCTACAAAACAATTCCACTTTAATTAGCACTTCATCCATTTGCATCACGAATTTGGGTTAGGGTGACATGATGAGTTCTCCACCGCAATGTACTTACCATCCACATCCGCTACGCCACTAGCGGACGCAACAGGTTTGTCCAAGAGGTTCCCCGAACCACCGGAAGATACTTCGTCATCGTGATTGTTCTTTTCTGGTTCGGAATCCACGCCGCGTCCACCTAGTATGAAATTAACATGCGACGAAATATGAGTAACATTGTATACTTCAAACAGTCGAGAATACATACTAGTGCATGAGGTCATACGTAAGTAAATGATCTAAATATTACGCGTTACTCTAAGCAGTGAAATAGAAGTAATCCATCGTAGTGTACGTACCGTCCGCCTTGGCTACGCCAGTAGGGGACGCAACACCGTCGTCCTCACGTTTCCCCGAACCACCGGAAGCTACGTCGTCGTCGTCACCGTTCAGTGCTGGTTCGGATTCCATGCCGGCTCCACCTACGCATGAGTACCAACATACCCAATATTAGAAATCGCGTGTCGTTCAGGGTTTACACTATACACACTTCCGAATGAGGTGAGACCTATGTACGAAATCAAATATTATGCGTTACTTAAGACACGTACCGTTCCGCTCTTGCATTTCCTTGTCCATATCTTCATCATGATCGACCAACAATGGGGAGAAGCCTCTTCCATGCACTACAAAAACAACAATTGCAAAAATGTAAGGGGATTACGTATTTGCTAGTATCAAATAGTAAAGAAGACATGAAAATGTATCTATAGTAATTGATGCACATACCTTGCGGTTCCTCACATTCCAGGACAGGGTCGATCTTGCCTCCATTTCCATCTAAGTCACAAATCCCATGTGTACTCAATGTCAACAAACATAAGTAACATATAGTAGATAACAATTTAAATGCAGTACACATACCATGCACTGAAGTAGCTAAAACTGTGGACTCGTTTGCCGCCTGAGCCGCGGGTGGAGTACTTCTAGAGAGAGCTGGGGGATGATGGTAGAAATGAAGTCCCTGACCTTCACAAATTCATCGGTGACGTGCTGCATGATCTCAAGCTTCACTGTGCGCAGGCGAATTTTGATGAGCGTTCTTTGATCGAGCAATAGTTCCTCCACCTCATCTCTCGTGAGGCTCGCACCAGAGGTTTGACCTTGTCGTACATGAGATGTGGAGAGTGCATGAATGGAAGAAGTACGTCTGTGCATGGAGGGAGAGGAATATGTCCCAGTCTGCGGTGTATGAGTGTGGTCATCCTCACTGTCCCCACTGTCCCCCTCGTCCGAGGCCTCTCCATTGCTGTCTCCACTCTTATCACCTCCGGTCTCCTCACGGGCTCCCTCGTCCTCACTGTCCCCCAACTCATCATCGTCCTCGGAGCCTCCTCCACTGAAAACCATTGTGCACTCCCCCCTTGAGTTTCCAACATTTCCCCCACTGGGCAAAGGATCTGGGTCGAGCTGTGCTAGGATAATGTCCCTTGCAACCTCGTCCAACACAGGTACAGTACGGTCTTCAAACGGCAGGAGGGTGGAGATACATGGTTGTCCAAGCTCGGCTTCGGTGGGACGAAGCGTTGCGGACACGTGCAGCTGCAACATAAAATAAATTAATGTCACCGAAAATGTAACGAGTAACGACACATGCAGATCGCGTGTATGAAACTCAATCCAATACCTTAATGTTGAAAAATGCATCATACGTTCGTTGCTGTGGCTGTTTGGTACACGTCCAACTCAGAAGTCGTGGGGATTGATGACCCAATCGCCGAGCAAACCTATCCCCAATTTCTGGCATTGCCTCGAATGCCCAGATCTGTTACAGCAGATAGTAACTATGAGTTGAACATTAAAGGAACCAATGACAATACATTTCTGATGAAATAATGAATACGTTGTACAAAATTTGTGTGTAGTACCTGCATGGCAATGGGGAAGCCGTGAACTGTATAAGTAACCGCCTTCTCCTTCTTATTTGTGGCATCTACAAATTTTCGTCCCAGTCTGCGTCGGAAGCCCCTTATTAGACGAATGTACGATACTCTACCCCAAGGGTAGGAAAGAACATGTCCAGATCGTCCACGATCGACAGCGTGGAAGTTCAATACCGACATGGCTATTCGGAGCATTGAACACTTCTTCGATGATTAGAGCAAGCCCGAGCTTGTACTAATCTACTCGGGGCATCGACGGCCAGAGAAATGCCTTCTCAAGTTCGCCACACGAAATCCTGTCCGTTGATTTGAAGTATTTATCCTTCAACCTCTTCTTTTGTAGAACTCGGTCCATCTCGGCGTTATCTGGAAGAAGACCACACATTAAACTCGTGACGAGAGCATACTCTTGAAGGCCAAACTTGGCTAAGTGGCCTTGCACTTAAAACCATATTTTGTTGGCCTTTTCAGTTCGTATGCAGTGGAAAACGAGCTGGTGAATTAGTTGGGCTGAGAATTGGAGATCTCGAACCTCGGATAAGAACCCTAGGCATGAGTTAACGGAAGTCTGTACGCTGTCGCTCATCGAAATGCTCCAGGACTGTCTTCACATACCGTAGATTGCTTCGTTGTGAGATATGGGCCCTCAGTCATGCATTCTTTGGAACCAGCTATTCAAAATCCATGCACTCTCCTGCAGTTTAACATAAATTTAATACGTCAGATGGTAGTATTTAAAGACACACGACACGTCGGGACGGAAATAATAGAACCACATTTCAACGAACAAGGTGCATTGACTAATCAATCAACAAATTTCCGGATCATAGCATTGTAATTATGTTAATGCAAAAGCACACATGCAATGTTGGCACCACTATACAAATCGTGAGATCATACGTTTGAGTAATAGTAATGCGAAACACATGTACGATGTTGCAACGACGGATCAATGAACAAAATCGTGACATCATAGCATAACATTATTTTTAATGCGAAACTTACGTGCACTATCGAAACCAAATTTCAACTTGCATAACTAGGGAACAAATGAACTCTCGTTCCCGACAGTTCATCAGTGGAGAGGCTCATCTGTCGAGAATTACTGAGCCTAACTGTCGGGAACAACAGTTCATCTGTCGATTATTCCATCTGTCGAGATTTTCTGTTGCGAACTGTCGGGAACGACACTTCGGTGGTAAGTGATTTAACACTTCATGTCTGTGCATGGAGAGTGATAGTGTAAACATTGTGTACATTTTCGAAGTAGTGCATGATACAGTTCTCAACGTGCAAATACGATAAGTACACCTCAACGGCCATATCCTGACTACAAAACACCATCTCTGACTTAGACAATAGCAATTCAAGACAATATCAATTGAAGACAACAACGTGCAAATATGCTAAGCCAAAACTCCAACTCTGACTAAGACAATAGCAGTTGACGACAAAACTATAGTAAGCAAAACATATCTAATATTAGGAAGCACAAAATGTAAATTAATCAACTCACATTTCCAACTATAAACACTCAAAACTTCTGAAATTCAAAAGTTATGTCGGTTTGCACAATTCTGATTCAAAAACAGAGGTAATGGATTATATGTTCTCGATTGGGATAAAACTATTCCACAATTTTTGTATTTATATTTATAGCTTGAAATCTTTCAAAATCCATCATATTCTATCTAATTAACGAAATCCTTTTAAATCAACTAGTAATGGAGGACACCTAAATTTATAAGTATTTCTAAATATCTAGATTGAGGACAACCACATTTTAATGAATTATATTTTACTCTAAATTGAGGACACTTCAATTTATATGAAGTTTTAAAATCCATGAAAATCTATATTGAGGACACCCCACTTAATCTTTCTCCTTTCCTCAACTACTTCTATAGACGAGGTGTAACGAGCACACTGCCATATGTAAATGCAGTGTGTTTATGAGTGAACAACTTATCAAAACACGAAAAGAAATGCAAAAAGAAATGCAACAGTTTCATCAAGATACACTTTATGAATATTATCTCTACATCCTAATAGAGAATCAAACAATGATTTTATCGACGATTAAGCAAAATATCATGACCAACTGAAGATCAGTTTAGTAGGGATCAGTAAGAATATTGAATTATTTTAGAAAGCATTTCATAACACTGAAAATTGAAATTCGAAATCCAAATACCATGTCAAACTTTTTTAACCACTTCATTACACATGCTTCAAAATTGTTTGTCAATCATAAATGTGTAATAGATAAATGCAAAACTCATTCCACATATCACAGAAAAGTGAAAATAAAACATCAATCACAACTCATAAATGATAAATCATGTTGCTGACTCACTTGTCGCTGCAGATTGGGAACGTCATTACCAAGATTAGGGACCTTTAGACCTTCATCGACGATTATGGCATTCCTAGTGTTAGGCTATAGTTTACTTTTGCTTTCTTCACCATTCATTGTAAGAGAAGTGATACGTCCTCATCTATTTTCTTATGTATTTTTGCTGCTTTGTTGGAGGTCAGGCCTCTGCCACCCCCCATGTATATATTATGGTTGAAGATCCTAACCCACATCATCCTCCTTTGGAGGAGCCTAAAAACACTCCGAGGATGAGTTGATGATTAGTAAATAAATAAATAAACAATTTCTTCCATCAACTCTTTGAAGTGGTGGGAATCTTTTCATGGTAGCATATTAAGTATTCCCCTTTCAAATTCAAAAAAAGCAATATAAGTTGATATGGAATGGCATAACAACCCAGTAAATGAAAAACATTGCCTTAACCCTTCAAAAAGAGGATACGTAACAAGTTCTCTACTCATGACTAGTCTCCTTAGCATACAAATTGTTTGACATCCAGTGACCAAATAAAAAATGAACATTACAACTTCGAGACAAAAATGACAAAAACTTGACAAGTTTAAATTTAAAATTACTTCATAATTCCATAGAGGAGGACTGCATTAGTCAATACCACCAAGATAATTATACTTTCGAAATCTACACTCCACAAAACCACAATCCCTAATTGTTCAATTTCCTAAATCGAATTCTAAGCTTTCTTCTCAGCCTAGGGAGTTCACCAAGTATAGGCTCACGAAGCAAGCAACAACTGCAGATTATCTATTACACAATTCGTATACCTCCTTAATTTGATGTGTATGCAGATTATACAACTTCCTAAGATTCTCAGTACAAATTCAATGATATATCTCATCCAAGATGTAGTAGAGCAGTGAAGTTAAGGTAGTACGAATGAAACTGACTACATGGAGTTCTATTCGATCATTCTAATTGCACAAATGATTATTCTCAAAACCGTGTTAGTGTTTTGATTGTATATTACCTATGTACGTCATTGAATAAAACAATTTCTGTCGAACTAGGACTCATTAATATAAACAAATTCATCTTCATTTTTTCTCAATAACAGCAAAGCCATATCCAAGTAAAATCACAATGAGAATGCTAAAATACTACAAGCAGTCTGAACTGAATAAACACTATACTAATGTTAGCAGAAAGTTTGTATATAAATGCACTTATCTCTAGAAGAAGCACTCACCTAACAACTACAGAAGCATCAACTTAAACAAGATAATAATACAGAAAGGAAGTGACAGTATCAACAATTAATAATGACAATAATATAGGAAGCACGAAACTAAAAGAGAATAAAGAACTTCACATGCGAGGAAGGAGCTCACAAACTGAACCAATTTTGCAGAAAATAGAGAGAGAGAGAGAGAGGCAGCAGGCTCACGAGTCACGGACTCACGGAGTCTGTTGTCACAAACACGGTGCAGTGGGCCAATGCCAGAGATCGGAGAGGCTGTGGGTGACCGTCGGTGGCAAGAAATAATTGAAATGCAGATTTCCAAAATCTTCAAAGCCGGTGACTCGAGGCAGCAACGACACTGATCTCCCCGACGATCGATGACGGTGATTTGGCTAAAAAATAAGAGGGCCAACGAGGGAGACAGAGCTGCGAGCGTCCGAATGTGAAAGGCAGAGACGAGAGGGAAATGGAGAAGTAAAAATTGGAGAAATTAGGTCTGCAATTGCATTTTGCTCTCGTCTGCCGTCAATTGAGATTCTGACACAATACACATAACACAAGTTTGGTATTCTAATATTTCAGAGGGGCAACAATGTCATAAATTGATATTTTTGATAGCAAATTTAAAAGGCGACAATTTTGATAAAGCAAACCCAATTTTTGATACCCAATGAAATTTCCTCATTTCAAACTAATATAGAGAGATTGGATTATCTAAATCAGCCATATGATCCGACAGAGATGAGATGAGATGAGTTAAGCGTAAAAATCAGCTATAGCAAAAGCACGTAAAGGCAAGGAAGTTTTCAAAAATTACCATCATATTGTCACGATGTCAAAGAGAAGAACTTGAGTATAATGGCATTAAAATTGATTCTCTAATAGGTTTCACTACTTTCTTTTGCATTTGGCACAATCATAGATGATTTTGTGCAATATTTGAGGTCAATTATTTGTGTTGATGAGAATAACTTGAAAGATACATACAAAGGGACACTGTTAGAATAGAATCAACCTCAAATATTATACAAAAAAAGTATAAAAGTTGAAAAGAATTATTAGATATAAAGTTTGTATATTTGAAGGTCTACATACATCCATGCTATTATCCATGTCTTTCCAGCTCATTGAATGGAGTGAGCTGATATCTTGAGAAGAGGAAATTTAGATTATCCTCACTTAATTCTTCCATTTCTGTTTTGCCTCTCCTCACTTGGCTTCTATTACCACCCTAACGAGTACCCAAAACAACATAATTTCTTGGTTGAGTTGATGGAGTAGTATTCTTGAATCCTAGCTTATCCCTCGGATCTTACTCATAAATAAAATGCCAAGACAGAACTTAAAATGAAGAATCCCTTCGCAAGGATTGGAAATTTCAGAATATTGGGATTTAAGCTCTTTCGAAGAAAGCAATTCATTCGTACAAGGACATTGAAACCTCAAACCCTCTTTGTCAACAACATCGAAAAGATTAGGACGAAGGAGCTCTCACTCTCTTCCATATTCCATTTTCAGAAGAAGATTCTCAGAAGCTAATTTTAATGCTCCAAATTTTTTCTTCAGTAGAGCCATTAAATTCGCTTTTGTTGTCTCTAACTGTTGCATTAAACAACATGTCTTCCCAAAATTTAGTTGATCGTCAAATGTTGTGATGTATGCGTCATATAATGTGGCTATCACTTTATTACCCCGTGCAAAGGAAAGAAGAAAATGAGGATATTAGCAAGAGGAGTAATTATAGGAAAAGCAAAAGAATATTTGTACTTATAAATGTGTATTTACCTCCAAATCCATTAGAACAAGATACTAGTATCGGCCAATAATATTATGAGCAATTCTGGAAGCTTATTTTCCTGCAACAATTATCTTTGCAAACCAATTTTGAGTATAAGCTTATAGTAAAATTTTCACCCTCAACATTAAACATGAAAAATGGATATAGAAACCACGCATCACAGTTACCAATTGCATCTAGGGGCGGAGCTAAATGGAGTCCAGTGCAAGCCAATGCCCGTACTGGACTTTGGACTTGACACAGAAACTCCAGTGTGCCTCATCTACATTGGACGTCTGGACCAAGAAAAAGAGAAGAAGGAGAAGAAGAAGAAGTAGGGTTGAACATGGTCCGGTTCGGTTCGGCTCCCTTAAGAACCGAACTGGACCAGAAACTTTTAGGTACTTAGTAATTGGAACCATCGGGTCCAAATTTAATTATGTAACCGTTTGGGTTCGGTTTCATTCAGTTCGGTTCGATTCCATACCATAATTACATTTTTTAATATTTACGACACTACATAAATACAACTAATAACATGCTGAATAATAGCTTTTACAAGTTAACGAAGTCCCATTAAAAAACATATAAATAACAAGTTGTCCAATAACATTCATTTACCAATGTATACATATACCAAAAAGTAGATACTAGTACTAAAATATCGGCAATCTATATCAATAATTCCCTAGCTTCAGCCTTCAAGCCTTCAAAATCAAGTCTACATAAAACAATTAAATATGAATTAGAAATTATACAGATAATATATTTTTAAGTATTGCTAATACTTACCAGTTATTTGATTAATCATCAATTTCTTGATTTGTCATACGAAGAAACTTTACAGAAAAAATTGAAAAAACACAATTAACAAACATAAATGAACTAAAAATTATTCAACTAATAAGATTTAATAAGAAAAATAAAACATATATTTTATTACCTATCTCAATGCTATCATAAAACTCTGTCTCTTCAATGCAAACTCTATCTTCATAAACTCTGAAAAGTCTATATTCTTCCATTAGCCAATTTTGTGTACAAATCAAGGCATCAACTGTTTTAGGAGTTAAAAAACTCCTAAATGGATCAAGAATGCGCCCTCCAGTATTAAATGCTAACTCAAAAGCCACTGTAGATACAGGAATGACAAGAATATCCCTTGCAACATTAGATAAAAATTCAAACCTTGAACTGTTGATCTTCCACCATTTTAAAATGTTAAAGTTTTCATCAATAGCATCTTCAGTAAGTTCCATTAGATATAGTTGTACCTTATCTTTTCCAGAAAAATCCATTTTGCTAGTTTCTATTTTCTCGTACCCAAAATCAAAATTACAATCATCCCAATCATCATCATCATCATCTGAACCCTCCAACAAAGTGACTCTATCATTATATTCATTGCCACCACTTCCACTTCCACTAGCTCCATTCTTTAAACGATGGCATCCCTTGTAGTGGTTATACAAAGCATACAATAATTTCACGACCTCAGTTTTTGTGGCTTCAACCTTAACAGAGTCATACAAGATACCAATACAATGTACAACAAACTCCAACTTATACCTAGGATCAAGCACAAGTGTTACAATCAAAATTTTGTTCATTTTATCAACATTACCCCAATACTTGTCAAACTTAATCGTCATATTGTTTGCTATGCTACTTAGCAAATAATCTTGCTTGTTATCCATTTTTTTTCAAAATTTGCTCAATTTTACAAACTTCTTGGAAGTAAATATTGGAAGTAACACTCAATGAAGCACTAAACTTCAATGTGACATCATAAAAGGTTCTTAGAAACTTGGCAAATTTTTATAGTTTTCTCCAATCATAACTTGTAGGTGACCACTCTCTTTCTTTTCCACCTTCATTCTTGTCAAAATATTTATAACAAAATCCATCATCTTCCTCCATTCTATAAAAAGCTTTTTCAAAATTCAATGCACTATCCAACATTAAGAATGTTGAATTTCATCTAGTAGAAACATCTAAAATAGCAAATTTTTTGCATGCAATCTTTTCCCTTTCAATAGAACACTTAAATTTCATCAACCGAGAAAAAGATGATTGAAAATATTTGATCCCATTGCGAATACTTTCTATAGATGGATTAAACTCTTTCAACCCTTCTTTAACAATTAAATTGACTATGTGTGCTGAACAACGTACATGCAAATAAGAGCCACCTAAAATCATAGTATGATCAGATTTCCAATTCTTCAACTTGTTTTTCACATAAATGATCGGTGCATCATTTGTACTTGCATTGTCTACAATAATGGTACCCACACGCTCTATTCCTCAATCAAGCAAACAATTTTCAATAAGCTTCCCAATTGTCTTCCCTTTGTGATTTGGAACAACAGAAAAGTCAATATCTTCTTATGCAGTTTCCAACTTCTATCAATAAAATGTGTTGTGACTACCATATAATTGATATTTTGAATTGATGTCCAACAATTAGTGGTTAAAAAAATCCTTTGCCTATCATTAATAAATTTAATCCTCAATGATTCCTTTGTTTCATGGTAGAGATGTAGCACATTTCTAGCAATCGTTCTTCGACAAGGAACCTCAAATCTAGAACAAAGTTGATGAACAAATTCCTTAAAACCCATACCTTCCATAAAGGAAAAAGTCAATTCATCAATAATAATCATCTTAACCAATGCTTTTATGTACTTTTCTTTATTAAACACCATAGCCATAATACCACCATCATTGTTTTCTCAAGTGAGTATTGCTTGGTTGTCATCAACTTTAGTGCTCTTATATGCATAACAAATTTTTAAATGCTTCCACATGCTAGAAGTTCCACTATTAGTATCAGCTTTAAATGTTCTCCAACAATAATTACATTTTGCTCTTTCTCCATCAAGTACCCTAGTGAAATGATTCCATATTTTCGACCTCTCATTAGGCTGTTTTTTGTCTCCCATTTGAGCATCCAAAACTGGTATAACCTTTATGAGAAACTTGATTAAATCCTACACAAACAATGTGGAAGAAAATCATCAAATGACAGAGTCAAATTGTATAACTTTATCACTCCAGAATCTCCCTCACCTTTAGCAAGTTTGTGAATTACTACTCTGAATTTTTGGTTCAAAATAATTAATTTAATCGTGTTTTAAATTTATCACTCCTGAAAATTGTCCATTTTATTACCTTTCTTGATTCTTGAAAAGTGAATACTCGTTTCATACAATATAATAAAAGAAAATCAGGATAAAAATCAGTCAATACTTAACCTCGAAATTCAGAAACCCATTGAATCTACAAAAAGATTATAAAGAATTGTGATAAGTTCCAACATATAATAGATAAAGAATTTACATCATATGCACATGTTTGTGAGAATTTGCTAACCAGTAGGAGGCAGCCACGAATCTTCCTACAATAATGTTATCTTGTTGCACATGTAAGATTAAACCACATGTTTCTCATTATTTATTTGAACTCTTCAATCATCTTAAGAGACAACTCTTTAGATGTTTGCCTAGAAAGAGAAAAGAAGCGTAGTTAATAATTTGCTTCTGCTGCTCCTCTAAAGCCAACATTGTAATAAAACTTTAAAATTTTATATAAAAATTTAAAAGAGAAAAAGATAATGAAACTAGATATCACATTAGGGATTTACTGGAACGAAAAACTATATAAACCCTTGTGAATATAGGGAAGAATACTTCCTACCTTGTTCGAATGGTCTGTGGTCGAAGGTCTCGGCTTCGATGGGCTTTCGAAGTTCACCGCTTCGATGGGGGCCGAACGGGGCAACTTCAATTTTGGTCTTTGGATGTGTAGGTTTTCAATTTCTCATGGGTTAATACTGAGGTAGGACCATATGTACTATGTAGTTTATTTAGGGTTGGATACTTGGATTTAGTGGGATAGACATCAGAGATTTAGAGTTGGTCTAAAAATGGAAGAATAAAATGGACTCGAATGCTTGATGTTTGGCTAAAAAAAATTTAAAATTTAAAATGAAACAAATAATTGGGCCAAAAAATTAGATTAGAAAAAATTAAAATAATTTGATTTATTCAATATAAAAAAATAAAAAAATTAGGAACATTCGTTTCTTATTCGGTTCTTTCGAATCGTACCGTCGTACCCGTCGGTTCTTGATTCGGATACCCATTCGGGTATTTAGATTAAGAAGAACCGTCGGTTCGGTTCGGGAGTTTTGTCCAGCCGTAAAAAGAAGAAGAAGAAGAAGAAAAGGGAAAGAAGAAGAAGAAAATGGAAGAAAGAAGAAGAAAGTTTGTGCTATTTGCAGGCAAAAGAATGGAAGGAGGAAGAAAATTATAGCCAAAGGAAGAAAATAACATTTGCCGACAACAGGGAAGAAGAAGCGTCGGGGGAAGAAGGGGGGTAGGAGTTGGGCCAATTTTTTAATTTTTAGATTTTGGGCCTACTCTTTAGTTAGGCTTTTAGGAAAAAAAATAAAATAAAATAAAATAAAAAATAATAATAACTAAAGGCCCTGTTATGAGTTTATTGGCCCATCAATTGATTGTTTATACATTGGACCCCATCATCTTATCTTCTATTATTAAAAAATGTACTCTACATTGATCATATGAAACTCTTTTTGTTCATAGACTAATTTCAACAAAAAAAAAAAAAATCATCGTAGCCAATACTTATAATTGTGCCCGCACTGGACGAAATCTCTGGCTCCTCCCCTAATTGCATCTACTAGCTGTTAAGGAATTATTCTTTTTCTCACATGTGTTTTATTTGCATTATTTCCTTCTTATGTAATAAATAAGTTGTAATGTAGAATAGAAGACTCTCCAACACTGTTAATGATAAAGAAACAAACACTTCAAAATAGCAGTCCTACATTGGCAATGCTGTTAAAATTTTTCCATACAATTATTTTATTACATTAACATTTTTAACCATTTTTTATTTGATCTAACTTCTTATTCAAGAGAATCACAGATATCGAAGATAACTGCAATGTATTAGCTAATCCCAAATATTTCTACTTCAGAAAAAATTGGTATGCAAATTTGATTATTGTAGGAAAACAAGCACCTAGAACTGTCCATTATACTACTAGCCAATACCAGTATCTAGTTATAATGAATTTGGAGATAAATACATATTCACACACACACATTCGCTTTTCCTATAACAACTTCTATTAATATCTTCATTTTCTTCTCTTCGTTGTACGAGGTAACAAAGTGACAGCCGCATTATATGATGCAGACATCACAACAATTTACAATCAACTAAAACTCGGAAAGATATATTTTTTATATAATGCAACAGTTAAAGACAACAGAAGCGAATTCAAAGGCTCTCCTGAAGACAAAATTTGAAGCATAACTGACAAAACAAAAGTAGAAGAATTGAATGAAGATAATCTAAATTTCATCTTCTCAATATATCAGCTCACTCCATTAAACAAACTGAAAAGACATTGATACTAGTATGAATGTAAGTAGACTTCCAAATATACTTACTTTAAATTTTATAATTCCATTCAACTTTCAAGCTTTTTTTTGCGCAATATTTGAGGTCGATTTTATTTTAACAATGAGTCCTTTTGTACGTACCTTTCAAATGACTTTCATCAACACAATTAACTGAGCTCAAATAATGCATAAAGTCACGTATGCTTGCACCAAGTGCATGAGAAAGTAATGAAACTTGATACGGGAATTGATTTCAATGTGTCTCCTTACCCAGATTATTCTATTAAAGAACGTGACCATATGATGAAAATTTTTAAAAATTTTCTTACCTCTACGTGCTTTGTCATAACTGATTCTCAAGCCTAACTCACATTTCACATCACATATAATCCCTATTGGATTATATGATTGATTTAGATCATTCAATGTCCCCATATTATTTTGAAACTATGATTGAAAGTCTGCTATTTACACACAGTGTCCCCCCATTCGACACGTCGAATTTCAAATATTCACTCGTACATAAATATAAGCAAATTGAAATGGTAAACATGCCACACAAATTTAATTTATGCATTTTAAATACAACACCTTTGAATAACTTCTACATGGCAATTTAAGCTAGTTAAACAGACAATTAAAATGACTATTCAAACAGTTATGAAATGTCGATATTGATATTCATGGTGTACCTTTAAGTAACTTCTACAGGACAATTTCAAGTTGGTTGGACAGACAGTTAAAATGCCAGTTCAAGCAGTTATGAAATGTCAATCAATTTCGAATATCTTAACTGTTCACAACTGTCGAGATCAGATACATGATATATCATGTGAAAATATTCTTTTTGAAGCATTAAGTATGTTGATCGATATTCTACCTTGTGAATGACTTTTAACTATAGTTTACACAAATCTACATAAAATAAAAAATCTTCCAACATTTTCATGCTTTCAAATAATTTTATCATTATAATCAAAATTAATGAATGAAGAATAATTTGCAATGTAATGCTTTCTTAATATTTATGAGTTAAAACTACTAAGTTAATAAATAAATAAAAATTCGACATACTGTAAATGCTAACATCGAATTTGAAGATAAACTCACTATGATTTTAACTTTGATATTTCAATTCTTGTATGAAAAATTCACTTATGTTCTTTGAGAGAAAACTTCATTTCTTCAAGTCATGAAAATGTTAAAAAAATAATTAATTCTCTTTATTTTTATATATAATCTACCTATTATTCATTAAATAATAACTTAAATTCATGGTTAGCTTCTCCCGCATGTCATGCATCAAGTCTTGTCAGTAAGTCCTGTTTGATGGCCATTATTTGAGATAAACAATATTTGAAATAGTGAATTTTTGAAAAAAAAATGTCGTTAAAAAGTATGAAAAAATTTGTGTTTACGTGCAAAATATTTTATTGTGTAAATATACGATTAAAAATGAGTACATAGAAAAATGAATTTTGAATTAAAGGCCATCAAACATGGACTAAATCTATAATTTATAATATATTAAAATATCACATCAAAGGAGAATCATTTTGAGAAGATTTTAACCTCTCTATAATTCAATTATTTCAATAATTCCTTACTTTTCATTTTTCGATATGTAATAAATATTACATAATTATTGTCATTTATAAAATTTGTGTTATTAACTCTTAATTAATTAACATTCACATTAATCTAGATTCAATAAATTTTTACTATAAATTTTTACTTGATGAATCTTGAATTATATAAATGTAAAGTTATTATAGATGAATTTATTAACGAATGTATCTGGAAATTTTAATAGATGTTTAAATTTATATATTAACAATTAATTTTTATGTATCTAATATAATATACAAAAATTGCTCATTTATAGTATTTCATCATTAAAAAAAATTTGAATCTTACAAATTGAATTTTGAGAATACAATTTGAATACAATTTTTTTCTTTTAAATTTCTATACCAAATTTTATTTTCTTTAATTCGTTCTTAACTCATCAAATCCTTCAAAAATTGGTATCAAATATTATTTTTACATCACTTATAAAATAGTTTAAAATAACGTACAATGTACGTTCAACTTTGACTAGTATATTCAAAAAGTAATGAAAATGGCAAATTGGACTTTTTCCGCTCAAAAATGACATTTTTGCAAGACTAAAAAAAAAAAAAAAACAAACAAACAAACAAACAAACATCGATGAGTTCTTGGTGTTTTTTCAAATTAGTAACATCTATACAAATGCCCCTTTATACATTCCCACGTAGCTGCCAATCTATGTACAGATTAATTCATCAAAACTGCTTGAAAAAAGCTCAGTGTACAGAAGAAAATATTATTAGAAGGTTTACAAGTTCTCACATGGGATGGACCCCATGTGAATATTTTATTGCAAAAAATAAACCACTCACTCCACCCATGTGTCTTACCTGTAAAAGTTTTGTGATGTTTCCTCATGTACCTGTAGCTTGGTTCAAAATGCTTTGCATCATTCAAGCAAACTATCATCGACAAAACCTCCATGTCTTGTCAATGACGATATGTCAAAACCCACCAATCACAAAAGCAAGTAAGAATGTCATCTCAAGAAAAATGGTAAGGTGGGTTGACTAGGCCGGAGTCTCGATCATAATGCCTAATCTGGCTATCCATGTGATATCTCAAAAGCTGCAATGAATTTCCATTTTTATCAAACATTATAGCAAAATGTAGCTAACAAATAATTAAACTTTACTGTTAATACTTGATATTATAAATCTCAATTTCAACGCCCCGTGCTAACACAATAAAGACTACATCAGTAAGTCACGGCAAGCATCTCGAGCGGAGTTCAATTTACACCTCACAACATTAATTTCCATCTAGAGTGATACTACTATCAACAAATCCTCAGGAAAAATGCCATTATAATTTAGATCTCTGTCCCTGCAGGAATCATTAGAACGGCTGCTCCATGACAAAATAAATAGGATATACGGAGATTAAACCTCCACTAGAAAATGTTCTAGTTTTCAAGAGCGTTTCATGTTTCTCCACTTGTCCTTCAAATCAACCTGAAAACAGTCGTATTCAATAGCTTATGGTTATGAAAGAAAAAGAAACTAATCGTGAAGTGGGAGACACAAAGCTTATTTACTTGAGTTCTTCTGTCTGCAAATCTGTGGCCATACTTTTCTAGAATATCTTTCCAACTTCCTTCTCCACACCTTCAAGGGAACAAAATACACTAAGTTAATGCAATTTTCCTGACCTCTATATGCTAGGAGATGCAATCTTTAACAAGAAAATGGCAGAGAAGTCAAAACAGAAAAGAAGACAGAACATTGGATCCCACGCAGCCAACACTAATAAAACGAGAGAGAGAGAGAGATGTTCTCACGCAGCCAACAATAATAAAACGAGAAAGAGAGAGAGAGAAGAAAAAGTGGAACAAGGGGAAGAGCTTCTTAGCTATGATGCATGGAGACTCCAACACATATCAGGCACTGATACTCTCAACTCTAGGGAACCTGTGACCTCTTTTTTTTTTCTTTTTTTTTTAATTCCTAAACTTCGGGCATTCATCTAGCACCCTATCAAATGTCCTCAACACTTCAAGGACACTGAATGTCCCACTTCTAAAATTTTGAAAAATAAAATTATGAAATTTTTTACTTAATAAAACATTTGTTTGGAAAAATCATAATAATGTGAGAAAAAATTCTACAAACTTTATGTCAAATTTGTTATATATCTACTTTATGCATTTTTCGTCTCTAGTAGAAGTTTAACTCAAAGGTACCCTAATATAACAAATATCCACTTCTCTAATTCAAAAGATTTCACCAGCAAATATCAAAGCTAAAAAAAGTCACAATTTTGTTGAAAAATATAAAATTGTAAAAATGGAGCTGCAGCTTATAAACGAATTAACTTTAAAGAATGTAAATCAAAATATCCCCAGTGTGCCTGTGTACTAAGAGGGGGAAAAAAAAAAAAATTACGAGTATTGGCATCTTCGAGTTGTTTAGTGTGTCCGTGTCTGTGCTTCTTAGCATCTCGGTGAGGGATGACTGTGCAAATAGAGTCAATGTATTGAGGAGTAAAATGATGATGCCTGGTACAAATATTATATATCCTTGAAGAACAGGAAACTGACATAAAAAATATGTTTATCCAGAAAAAAAAACCACTTCAACCAAAAGGTAATCTCCAACGAAAAACAGTCAAAACAAAACAAAACAAACAAAATTTATATATTAATTGTCAGTAATAAGGTGCATGAGCAAACAATTACATACTCCTCTACTCCAGTCCTCAGAGCATCTTCTTCATCTGCATTCCATTTTCCAACTCTTCTCCTCTTCTTTGGTTGTTCACTTCCATTACTAATCAGAGGAGATACACGCCTTCTCTTTGGGCTTGGTAACTTTATTCTACTCCCCTGATCTGGTGATTCTTCTGAAGAATTCTCAATTGAGTCATCCCACTGCAAAGACAATTCCATAAATCACAGCGCATCATCGACACACAAAAAAATTTAATTATGGTACTATACTTCGATCTTTATATAACCTCATTCAATTTGCATGCAGAAATGTGTTAAGGGTGGACACAATCTTTCTGCACAATACAATATCTAAACACATAATAGCTATATAATAAGAGTGCTACAGAGAGATATTTTTAAAGCGTAATGAATGCACTAATAGGAGAAAGGTTCAGCTAGAGTTCTCATAAGAGCTCAATGTAAAAAGGTTCAGCTAGAGTTCTCATAAGAGCTCAATGTAAACAAGAAACAAAGACCATTCATGTGTTCCTACAGTAATTAAACACCTGTTCATGTTTAGGCAATAACAACTGATATAGGTAACAAAGGATTTGTCACCTCATGAGTTCGGGCAGCACTGTTCCTTTCCATTAAGCTTGGTCTCGGTCCATTACTTGGATTTCCTCCATTAGCTCGAACAAATCCTGCAACTTTCATAGCAGAAGTATTGTGTTTGACATGATCCTCTTGTATGGGGTCATGATCTGTACTTCCTCTCATAGCATCAACGACTTCTTCAGCAAATTCTAGTTCATTAGGAAGGGGGTCCTTTACGCTTGCTTGAAGATCCATACGACTTGATTCAAGAGCTTCCTGTATTCTATTAACTTCTGGGGTAGGAGGCAAATTGCATTTGCTACCAGGGCATACTTCCAAACAGTCAGATTCAGAAATCTTAGCTCCTCTACAAGTCCCGGATCTAACCCTGGCATGTTTTTTACCAATAAGTTTCCGACTCAATGCTGCATCTTTTTGCAATGCTACAAGAAAACATGGAACCACCTAACCATGAGGAGTAACTCATAAAACTGAAATAAGCCCAATCAAAGAAAAGAATAATAAAGATGCACGAAATGTATGACCTAATAGGCATGATTATATTTATGGTTGAACCAGAAAAAAATTATAAGATGGTTTTGATCTTGTTAAATTTACTAAGCAAGTTGTCAACTAAAATATCCACAAGATTACCTCTGTTGTCGTTAGTAACAGCGGAGCCAGGATCAACACTCTGCAAAACTGTTTCTTTTGGCAAAATCCGATTGGCATTCGCCAATCCAAGCAACTTCTTCAGTGTCTCATCATTCTTCAATTTATCAGCAACCAACTCGAGAAACGAAGGCCCCCGTCCCTCCCTTTCTTCTTTCAAATAAGCCCTAAGTGCATCGACTGCATTAACATCCTTACTCTTTTTTACCAGCCTCTGACGAACACCATGATCCTGCACTGCAGCCTCCATCTTAAGCCTCCAATCAAACAACTCGTCCGAACCCAACCCTCCCTTCTCCACCTCCTTCTCCAGTTTCCTTACCCTGCACGTCCACACACTCTTCACTGCGTCACAAAATTTGCCCCCATCCCCATCTTCATTTCTCAAATACTTCACTGTGTATTCCACTGCGACTTCGCAATATGCTGTCTTCATGGCATCGGAAACATTTTCGATCCCTCTTCGGTATTCTAGTTCTTCGAGATATTCCAAGTGCTCAAGAGTTGTCAACGAAAGTAAAGAATTGCGTGAGATATCCGACTCCAGTTGCTTCAATAAAAGCATTTTCCTCAGAAAATAATTGTCCTCTGGGATAGGGAAGGTTTCCAGCATAGACTTCAATCTACAATCATCCACGGATCGTTTAAGAGCGAATTCGAGAATCCAACTTAAAATAATGGGATCGATGTCCATGTGGGAACCCTAATTGGTTGTTTGCACGAGAAGAAAAAGGGAATTTACAAGGTTGCAATGAAATTCTAGAGGTTTTGGAAGAGGAAAAGGTAAAGAAAAAAGATGATTTATCCGTTTCTCCCATTATTTCAAAATTCCTATATATTTGTCAAGGAATATTCATCTGAAACTTTTAAAAACTTTTGAGAATATCGATCACTGTCACGTGCGTTGCATGAATTTTATATTTATCGTATTTTTATTAGTGTATAAATTTTAATTTTTTAAAAATTTTTTGAAGCAATATCTAAAAATATTTCCATCATATAAGAAAATAATTGTAAATTATTTTTACAATTACATAGCAGTATGTTATCTAGAAAAAATATGTTTGTATATTTCACGCTTGAATAAGAAATATACAAAATATTTTGCTTGTATTATTTGATAGTATTGATATGATTGAATTGAATATGAAGATTATATTTCTAAATTTTGTTTAATTCAATATTGTAAAATTGAAAAAAAAAAAACTCTCCGCACAGTGCGGAGAGAATTGAACTAAGTGCGGAGAGAATTGAACTAATAAAAAAAGGTACGAAGAGAAAAAAAATTTGAACCATGTGCGGAGAGTTGGTAAACTTTTCGCACAGTGCGGTGTAAAAAAAAATCTTCGCACAGTTCGGAGAGATAACAAACCAACTTTCCGCACAGTACGGAGAGCAAAAAAAAAACTCTCCGTATGTTAATCTCTTCGCACAATGCGGAGAGTTGGTCCGTACCATGACAAAACTTTCTACACAGTGCGTAGAGAGTTGAACCATGTGCGGAGTAAAAAAAAGTGCGAAAAGAAAAAAAACATCTCTGCACAGTGCAGAAAGAGTTGAACCATGTACGGAGAGTTGGCAAACTCTTCGCATAGTACGGAGTAAAAAAAAAAAATCGCATAGTGCAGAAAGATGACAAACTAACTCTTCGCACAGTAGGGAGAGCAAAAAAAATCTTCTTATTGTGCGGAGAGAGTTAATCTTTTCGCACAGTACAAAGAGTTGGTCTGCACCATGGAAAAACTCTTCGCACAGTGCGGAGAGAAATAAAACTCTCTTCACAGTGTGTAGAGAGTTGAACCATGTGCGGAGTAAAAAAAAAGTGGGGAAAGGAAAAAAACCTCTCCGCACAGTGTGGAGAGAGTTGAACCATGTGTGGAGAGTTGGCAAACTCTTCGCACAGTGCGAAATAAAAAAAAAACTCTCTGCAAAGTGCGAAAAGATGACAAATCAGCTCTCCTCACAGTATAAAGAAAAAAAACTCTCTGCACAGTGTGGAGAGTTGTTTTCAAATTCCTTAATTACAAATTAAATTTCAAGATTTTAAATTTTTCGTATATACAACGAAATAAAGTCGAAAAATATGGCTCAAAATCAATTATGTTTTCTTTAAATTATAGTCACGGCTCAATTTCTGAGCATGCAAATCATATTTACGGTATTGGAAATGAGCTTTCTCGTGATTCATACAATGAAACAATATATAAGTTGTGCAAAGAAGGGGATATTGATAGTGAAATGACATTACTTTCACAAATAGAGACTATAGGGTACCACCAAAATTTAATATTTTACACTTGCTTGATAACAGCTCTTGGATTTTGAAAGCGTATACAATTTTCAATGAAATTATACTTTCGGGTTGTATGCTAGGAATTAAAGTGTTCAATGTATTGCTCAAAAGTTATTTGAGAAAATGTCTCTTGGAACTTGCAGATAAAGTATCGAGAATATTTATTTTTCTCTTCACATTGTGCGAAGAGATAGTTTGCCATCTCTCCGTACTTTGGAGAGTCCTTTTTTTTTTGGCTCATGTGCAGATATTTTTTTTTGTCTCATGGAGTTTATTTAGCCCCTGTTTGGCCCCCATTAAATTATATTTTATTTTTCTCTCCTCTATTTTCAACCACACAATCTTCTTTAAAATAATATTACACATAAATCGAAAATTTTTCCTTCTTTTTCAACCACTCATTTTTTCAACAAAACATTATTCCTCCCATTTTCATTACCAAAAATAGGGGCCAAACGGGGGCTTATACTAAAATTATTATTATTTTTTTATGTTGTTGGCATTATGCGTGTGTGAAAAAATATTTGTCAATCACCATAAACAAAATTCTTTACAAAATGCAAAAAATAAAAATATATAATAAATCTTCTTATTACGCTAATAAAATTACAATAAAATTGTTTTTATAAATAACATAAAAAAATCCTTTTTTATCTTCAACAAAAAAAACACATTTAAAAATTAGTAATTTCATAACCACTTTTTTTTTAATTCTCGAAAATATAATTATAAAAAAGGAAACAATATTGAATTACAACATCTAATACTTAAAAAATTCAATATTAAATAAATTTTATAAATTTATAACAAATTATAAATCCATATATGCAGCTTACCGTATTTGCAGGTAGCTTACCGTATATGCTGCCTACCATATTTGCAGCCTACCGTATTTACAAATAACTTACCGTATTTGTACCTTACCGTATATTCTGCCTATCGTATTTTACAACTTACCGTATATGTTGTCTACCGTATTTGCAGCTTACTGTATTTTTATATACCAATTTTTGCACTTACAAATACCGAGAATGTAGAACACCATACATTCACTTACCAAATCGAATTTCAAAAAATTTTCAGATTTTTATTTTTTCAACATAAGCATAAAATAAATATTAAATATATATGAAGTACAAAATATAAATGCATATGAATATGATGCTCAATCTTCAATTTCCCAATATTGAATTACACAAAATTTAGAAATATAATCTTCACATTCAACTCAATCATATCAACACTATCAAAGAATACAAGTAAAATAATTTGTATAATCTCGTTTATTTCTTATTCGAGTATATTTTTTCTAGATGACACAATACTGTTATGCAATTGTAAAAATAATTTACAATTATTTTCTTATATTATGAAAATATTTCTAGATATTGTTTCAAAAACTTTCCCAAAAATTAAAATTTATACACTAATAAAAATACGATGAATGCAAAATTCGTGCAACACACGTGACAGTCACTGTGCGGAGAGTTTTTTTTTTAACTTCGCACTATACGAAGAGTTTGTCAACTCTTCGCACATGGTTTGACATCTCTCCGCACTGTGTGGAGGTTTTTTTAAAAAAAAAAAAAAAAAAAAAACTCATGTGTGGAGGCTTTTTTTTTTTTGTTTTTTTGCTTATGACATTTTATATTTACTAAAATTATTATTATTTTTTAATGTTAGTGGCATGATATGTAGAAGAATATTTGTTTGACATAATTATTTTTTTAATGTTAGAGGGATGATGTGTGGAAGAACATTTGTTTGACATAAACAAAATGGAAAATAAAAAATAACATTATATATAGTAAAATTGGATTCATATACTATTGCATGAATAGTAAACCTCATTCCTCTTTTTATTAGAAGTTAGATATAGGCCGAGTTTGACCTAACTTCCGTTTGATTTTCATTCTATGATCGCAAAAATGAAAAATATGATCGTTATTCAATACATCAAATTATCATATTTGACTTTCTATCTTTTATTTGGGTCTCATAATGATTATATTTTTCATTCTCATTCTTAGAAAAATTGGAATCAAATAGGGCCTACATTTTTTTCAAAAAATAGAATTTCAATAATAATTTGACATCGTTTCAGTTGCACATTCTTTAATAAAATAAAATTATACATAAATTCAAAACTTCTCCTTAGTTTTTAGCAACACATTTTTCATCAATATGCTATCAAAAAGTACATTCTTATGAAAATAATTTGGCTCAAACACTGACTTAATAAGTTTAGGTGTATTCAATTAAAACTTTTAAAAGCTCTCTAAAAATTTAGGTGCATTCAATTAAATTTTTTATAGACTTTTAAAAAGTATCTAAAAGTCACAAGATATTCAATTAAAACTTTTTAGAAATCTCTACGAGTCATGAGGTATTCAAATAGATCGTGACTTTTGAGAAATTCTCTACTTACTCGACTTTTGAACTCTTTGGTGAAAAATATAAATAGCAAATCTCAAAAAAAAAAAAAAAAGTCTTATATACTCTTGAGATTTGTGAAGATTTCAGGGTGTAAAAAAAATATAAATAAATGATAAATAAGGAACATCTTGTTTTTCAATTTTAGAATTTTTCTCATCTCTTAAATTCATTTGCTATTTTTAATTTTTGATTGTTCTATATGTACATAATTACTTTTGAATTGAAATTATATGCAATTGTTTCAAATCATAGAATTCCATGCAATTGATCTTTTTTTGTTGGTTAGAACAATTTGTGATCTTAGAAATTATGTTAATTTCTGAAATAATTTTGATTATGTTCTTAGAAATTGATGTTAATTTTTTATTTTATTTTATTTGCACCAAAATTGAATGATTGGGCCATAACTAGTGATTTTACCCCAAAGTCTACAGTTAATTAGGTAGAAAGAAATATTGAAATTGTTCGTGTATATATAATATATAATGAATTTGCAAGATAAAAAGTCTATGGAATTTCATGGAAGACTTTTATTAATTCTTACCAAATCCATAGAAGTCACATAAAAATTCATAAAATCTACATATTCACACACTTAAAAAAAAGATCTATAGAAGTCTTTAAAATTCCTAATTGAATACACCCTCTTACACAATAAGATATTTTACATGTATATTCAAATTTTTTTGTACATTCTAATTATACATTCTCCAAAAATTTACTATTCAAAACAATATTTTTCATAAAAATGACCACCAAATAGGAGATTATTTTGTTACGGGTTAGAAAAGAATTAAGAATATTTAACTGAAATAGGTTTCTACTAATTGCAACTTTTTATGGTGGTGGTGACAACGAGCCGAGTCGAATCAATTTGCGATCCTAAGCTCGGTATCAGCTCGTCAGAAAAAGGCTCGAGCCGAGCATAGGCTAGCTTGTCTCCAGAAAATGGAGCTTGACACTGACTTTGGCTTGAACATTTGTCCCGCTAAGCCGACTCACAGACTTTTCATTTTCTTATTCAAATATACCAAAAAATTATCGTTAATTTATAAACTACAAAATTAATTTAGCTATTATTTGATCCCATTATTTTCAAATATACATTTTTTTCTCTTTTCATTTCAATCAAATATTTTCCAATAAAATGATATTGCACGCAAAATCAAAATTTTTCCTTATGTTTTGACCACACATTCTATATCAATTTACTATTTCAAAATGGATTCTTACAATAAAATGGGGTTCAAACATATTCTTAAAAACTACAAAATATTTTCAACGTTTCATAGCATACATAAATGAAGATCCTAGATTAATAATAATATTGTTATTTTGTTTATATATTAACAAAATATTCTTTAAAATGCATAATTCTTGGGATCATCATGTTCATAACGAAGGGAAGATCTCTGGACTATAAGGTCATCTTCATCCCTGCATCAAAATTTACATCATTTTACACAAAACAGAAAATCATATTTAACCAAATACACCAAAAGTTGCATTAAATGAATAGCGTTTAATAATTGTATTCATTTTTTTAATTCGTAATAATTTATTTATCTCAAAAATTATTTATTTATTTTGTTACTACATAAATTATTAAATAAATAATTATGATTAGTTAACAAAAATACTGAATTTATTAATAAATTAAAAAAATGTAGTAAAGTTAATAGAAGTACAACAACTAAAAAAATATTAAATTATAATACTAAAACAGAGTGTAATATGTTTTGAATTGCAATATCATGATATTACAAAGTTGAAATAGTATTCACAGTTAATTATCATTGATTAAATGATTAAAATTTACTACAATGCAAATGATGATGATATAATTAAATTTAGAATTAAAAATTATTGTATAACAAATGGACAAATATACCCTTAAAAAATTAGTGCAAAAGGGAAGAGAATGGTAAATAACAATTTTAAGTGTTTGAGATTTAATCGAGGCATATAGTACGTTAAGTTTAACTTTTTTTTAGATTTTGTGCAGACTTCTCTCCATTAAATTTTATAAATAACCCTTGTATTGAATGTTTGAGTGATAATTCCCAAATCAAATGACTATGGGGCATTAGATTTTAGATACTCTTGCAAGTTTAATCACTCGAGTTATAAAGATTACAAAAAGATGATTTACAATGAAAATATTTTTTTTTCATGATTAGTGCAATGTCCTCATTAAATACTCATTTTCAAAAATTGACCGCTAACTTAAAATTTCATCTTATTGGCTTTAAATAATTTACCCAAAATTTAACCCACATGAAATTCACATATCATCTTAATGTTTTCATACAACAGCTCAATCATCCCCAAATTATACTATAATTGGCTTAAGAATGTATAATTTAGTAATTATCTGGATTTAGCGTATAAGGTCCCCTATTTTTTTCTTTTTCAATCAAATTTTTGAATCAAATCAATCTTCATGATGCAATACATAAATCTGTAGTGCAAAAATATCAAGTTTCACATGAATAAGTATAAATCAATCCCAACATGCAACTTTTTACAATTTATAACTTAACTTATGGTTCCAAATAAATAAATCATGGTAGACAAATTTATCTAATATGTACAAGCACACAAAAGCATGATAAAATTGAAAATAAATAATTTTATAAATTTTTTGTAATAATTTTGCACGCAAACAAGAACACAAAGTAAAAATATATAACATATTCGACGTTTCTCACTCTCAAACTTATAATAGACATTCTCCTCAATGTTTAAAATTATAATAAGCAAAATATATAAATTAAGGGCAAAGAAGGGAACTAAATACTCTCCTAATATAAATTTGCAGGTGATGGATGGACTAGCATGAAAATGCTAACTTACTTTATAATAAACTCACACCCTAAAGGAAATTATGAGGATAAAATACTCTATACTAATTAAAAAAGCAATAAAGATTTATAATCCTATATTCTAGAAAGCAAAATAAATAAAAGAAAAGAAAAGTGAGTTGCATCCCAATAAGTATTTGTTTATAGTTATTAACTCGACTTTGATAATCTGCATAATGTAGTTTGCTTCTTTTGTCTTTAATCTACATTTTATTGATCGTCCAAATCATTACGTTGCCTCTTTCAATGTGATTTTGATTAAAAATCAACTATGTTGACTTATTCCTTCTCTCGGACTTAGTCACAAATTCAATTGTTAGGCAATTGATGTAGTTGAAAGAATGTGTGTTAATTTCATCCATATTAATCATCACTACTTTGATTGGTTCCTTTGTAATTAATTTGTCATTCTCTTTATGCTCTTCTCCAATAAGTAATATATCTTCGGATTGAATGATTGGTTCAAAGTTTAAATCCACAGACAATAACAAGTCTTTCCCTTCGACATTTTTCAAGTGAATTATATCCCCCACCTTTTGAAATCGCTCTAGAATGCCGCGTCTCCCATGCATATTCTTCAAAACAATTCAATTAGTAACTAATTAATTGAAAAGCATTAAATTTTTCATCCAAGAATAAGCACATATTAACCGTCAATTTCTCGATTTAGATTATATAGTAAGGGTTCATTATTATTTTAGTAATTGAGACTCTAGCATTGTATTTCAAAAATTGCAAGAAAACATGTTTAAACGGAAAAATATAACCCCAAATGTTGAATTGATGAAAGAGAAGATGAAGATGAATCTTGGTGCTTGTTTGGTAGTGATTTTGATAATTGATTTTTCGACCGTTAGAGATAAAGTGAATCCTATCCGTGAGAGACGAATTAAAAAATGAGGGTTGAAATAGTGAAATAACGATCAAGAAATTGATTTTAATTGACTAAAAATCTGTATCAAACAAGATCTTGTTTTCTTGAATTTCTTCAACTATCTTGATGAATCTCCAATATTTCTTCTTGTTGTTCCCTAAAATCAATGTTCAAATCTTCAATATGTTGAAATCTTGCAATTACCTTTTATTTTCTTCACAAGATCAATGAATTGCCTCTCTTTAATTGTTGTAATTGATATATAATGTAGTATTAGAGGTTCTCCATAATGTCTTATGCTCTCTAGTATTTATATTGTTGAAAATTAGTTATAAATCGTGTCAAAATTATGTTTCAAGAAGAATCTCAAGTAAAATATGAGATTTTATACCATATGTCCTTGAACAAATCATGTGTAGGCGTTGTATACCATGGAACAGGTACGCCGTAGAGCTAGTTGGCTCCATGTTCCGTTCAACACAGGGGTGTGTGCTCCCCGGCTCGTGGCCCATATAAGCTAGGGAGCTTTTCTACCAAATTGCAATTTGATCCCTAATTTTGATTTTTTTGTATTTTAGCTCCCATTTGGCCCCAATTCTCATCCCATTTTTTCCATAACAATTGTGGCATCTGTGGGCCCCAGTGGTGTGTAATTAATGGAATATGACAATTGGTGGCTGCAACATGCTAGTCACCATTAAATTCAAATTCACCAACTTTCAACAATCCCATTAATGCCCTTGAAGATGAGTCAAAAGGTTCTAGCCACGTGGTGCTAGGAATATAACTATTCGCACTTTCACAAATTGTATGCCCAGTTAAATAACGGGACAAGATTATTTTCGAAATTGAAAACATACATTTATCGACAACATAAGGACGGGCAAATAATGGGTTGAAGACGGCAACTACCGTCCCAATCATCGACACTTGAGTCAACAACATAATAAAAAATAGGTTACACAAAGAACAAAATGCACGCAACAAAAATACAATTTCTCCCCAACCTACAACTACTAACGTAGGGCCTATGCCATATAATCCAGCGGTTGTTGCCATGACATGTCATCCTGGCCTATTGCATCCAGCTCGGCTACAATTTTAGCATGTTCATCCGGAAGGCCTATCTCAACTTTGTCGTTATCCACTTCTTCGGCTCTACTGAAACCCTCATCGAGCCGACCATTTCTCTTAAGGAAGTATGAATTCCCATTAAGGCTACAGCCACTGTAGTTTGTGCTCTCATACTCTAAGCTGGCATTCTATCAAAAATCTTCCATCTCTGTTTCCAAATACCGAATGCCTGCTCGATAACGTTTCGACATGACGAGTGGTGGTAATTAAATCACTTGCGTGCATTATGAAAACGACGCCATTGTCTACTCATAAAGTTTCTGAACTGTTGGAAATGATATCTAATGTCGGAGCCCTAATAAGGTGCCATATATCCAGGCCTGTGCGTAAAGCCCGAGTCAACAAAGTAATATTTTCCGTTCGGGGGCTATGGAAAATTTATCTCTAGACTATGTACAGTTCAGGCCAATATAAGACTGTCATGCTTGTTTCCTATTGTTCCTGTCAGGACAAAGTAAAACATAGGTTGAATCACATGCCACCAAGAGGTTCTGTGTCAGAATACCCTTTTTTCCAATGAAATTCTCCCTTCTATGCCTCGACAAAACATCTATGACATGCGTATCATCAATAGCACCATTTGTAATCTTGCAATTTTGAAAATACATACAACAGTTCTCTTGTTCAGAATATTCATCATCGTCGCAAGAAAGTAAAATTTTTTACTTTGTAATGTGTGTCACAAACTTGAAATAGAGGACAACGCTCTGGATTAGGCCGATTGTGGGTTACACCTTAGTTGTATAATGGATCTAATTTTATCATGGTAGCAGTGAAAGCTAAGCATGCTCGTAGCATCGTCTTAAAATACTATGATATGGTCTGCAACGAGTGATCAAACAGGGTTTGCACTAGTCGATATCCTTTTTCATGTGCAAGTATACACAAGAACATCCTCACTTGTTCGTACATGTCAATATTCGTGCTACTTGAGATCCTGTACTGGTCGCGGAGAATGTGCGTGAAGTGCATGAAGGCGGATACATCCTAAATTCCCGAAAACACGTTTACGGATAGACATGCATATTTTGCAGCATAAAAATGTGGCTGCATCTCATAGTTGGGAATAAATATCGACGAGCTCCATTCGGTGCCAAGTACTCACGAATGATACGCTCCTCAACTCGACAATATTCAAGCTACGTGGTAATATCCTCCTCTAACTGCTGAATCATGTCTTCTTCGAAAGTCCACTCGCCATTAGACATCGATCAATGTCACAATCTGTTTTTGAACCGGAGAAGACCATTGAGTCGTCCGACATCTCTTGTTGTCGACGTGAAGTAGCGATGAGTCTATAGACATTAAATACCAATGAAAGCATTAATGCTTACAAACACTTGGCGGCGTGTGAAGGTTTGTATATTTTCAACACCCGGATCCTCTCAAAATTTGTATCAATTCGTGTTTGTAATTTATAGAGTGGAAGCAGTAATAGTGATGACATTATCTAAAAAAGGCTAGAACGTATTTTTCAAAACACGTTTAATTACTTGAAAAAAATTCATTGTAGGTTGTAGGCAATATATTCCCAGCCAAATAAAAATTTGTCTTCCCATTTGTTTAGAACAATCACATTCAATATGGAATATGATAATAGTAAAAGTACAAATCACAACCATGGCAACAGGTTCACATGTGGCACAGAAAATTTATCTCCTATCAATTCAGTTAGAGCTCAACCACATGAGGCATACAGAAAAAAGGTTTATTGAAAAAAAGCTCCACAACCACATAAGCCAAGTTACGTGCAATCACCCCTTTATCTACTGCGACAGATTATCTCACTCGAAGCAGTACTCCACGAACTTGAAACGCAAAAATAGTGTCTTTACAGCACAATAGGAATTTTGGTTATCTTTGTCGCAGAAGAACCACAAGGCGAACGGGTGGAGCACATCACCCGTTTCACATAACCGAACAACAAAAGTTCATCGACACACTCGTCGACCAACATTCCTCCTTGACAATGTGATCTCGCAATTAAGGCAAGATCTGTTCCCATGCTAACCATCTGCTCAAGTGATGCCGAAACATCTCGGGCATTGTACGTTTCTTATTTCCTTTGTCCCTCCATTGTTTGCCTTTCTGTTTATCACCACTTTGTCTCCCGGATATGTTCATGGAAGAGTTTCCTGTCTTCGTTAGGACCTCCACTGGAATCGATTCCTTCTACATTGGTTGGCAACTTGTCGGCGTCCTCTCGGTCATTGTCTGTACCCAGTTTGAAACCACACCGTGAAAGCTTCGTTGGGGACAACATGTGCTTCGTCGCGTCTCTGGTATCTCCAAACAGTTTTCCATAAGTTTCATAGATTTTCCTGCAATCCATCTGCTTGTACTTCGTATATTCGGGTTCTCCTATTTCCCAAAAAAATAAATTAATTTATTAAAAAAACCATAGTAACAAAAACTACAAACACGAATAAATGAATGCAGGAACATGATGGAAACACTCAGTCAAATTCAAGTAATGACAAATAACTCATGTATTAATGTGCAGCAAATGCACCTTTGTGTTAATCCAAGTCATGTGGAAGAACTAGTGTTTCTAACAAAGCAACACGTTCAGGAAGTACCATTTCTAAGAAATTGTATTCATAGATCAATCATGCACACATACCTCGTTTCCACATTTAACTGCAGCACATAATAAGCATGTGGGGACAAAGCAGTACGGACAATAATAAGAACACTGTCAAGAGTAATTGGTTTCTATCAAATTGTTTACAGATTTGAAGAATCTACACAAGTTGACAACTAAAAAAGAGATCTTTTTTCCACAATAAGCAATATTCTGGCACGATCAGGACTATTGGAGAGACTATAACAGAGACAACATGATAGTATATGGAAGTTATAATAGAATACTAACATACGGTGCCTTGATCTTGGCTTCCCACCAATGCTCGGTAGTGACAATTGTACCAGTGCCCGAGCGGTAGTCAATTCCTATTCATCGCAACAGCTCAAATGGGTGTTTGTGTTGTTTACGCAGTTTACTCCAACAGTTTTTCATTTACGATGTAGTCCAATTCTTTTCGACCGACTTGTTGAAGATTTCTACGATGCGTTGTCATCTTTTGGTGGAGAAGCATTTGCCTCGTCAGTGGCCTTTTGCAATCACAGTTTCGCACATTGCAATGAACGCCTTGCACTTTGGGAGTTCCATTTGGCAGACTTTCGCACCGTTAGCCACGGGTCTTGCGGGTCGGATGCAGCATAGTGCATCGGGTAGGCACCACCATTGGTGCCGTGCTACAATGGAAAAAAATATAAGATGGAATAAAATAATAATTTAGCAAACGGATAACAGACTGTATTAGTCTGCGAAGAGGCAGGGGAAGATGAAGCATATTGTCACTATAACATGCACTCAACTTGAAATCTCTTGACGGTATAAGAAGCATTTTTTCCGATGGTCTAGCGAGAAGGGAAAAATGGCATAGTATGATATTCATTACAATTTCATTTTGCCATACTACATAGAAATGTACGAGGTTCAGCAAACAAGAAATACATAAACAAAAACTATTCTTCACGTACTACAGTCAAAATATGTGTTCATTGTAACTTATACCAACTCCTAAATTTCTTGTAAATAAAGTAGTTTCAGCCACTTGTAAGCAATGTAAATGAATAACAAAAGTAAGTTTCCAAATTAGCAGATGTCAAACATACATTTTGGATCACATGTAAAATGAAAACAGTTTACAATTGGGGAAAAGGGAAAAAGCCTATTGCATTTGATGTGAGCCAGGGGCCACAAGCGTCAAAGTCAAGTCCAACGTCTAGCCCTAAGAAAGATCCATTGATAGTCGAGGGCGGTCCGATGACTCAAGCAAGGATGAAGCGAGTAAAAGAGACGATGTGATTGCTCATCAAGGCAACTATTGATGAAACCATGTTCGGGACTCAAAATAGGACAAGTTTCATGTTGGGGACGTAGGTCGAAGAAGCTTGGATCAACATGTTTAAGGTGGACGAAATCGGGTTCAAAAAGCAAAGCCATGTGGCCACATAGCTTTGCAATGCTTGTGGTCGTACAGCCACATGCAGGGATTTTCAGGGGTGAATTTCACATAACCATGCCGTCGCAAGAAAATGTACCATGCGACCACATGGTACAAAAGAGGGATGCGAATTTTCTTTTCGCAAGGATTTCCCTATTTTATTATAATTCCAAGTTTAATAGGACTCTTACCATATTTGGAAGATTATGGGCAATTTTACCTAAATTTTTAGGACTAGTATAAATATTTTTCTCATTCTATTGTTTTGGAGACTTTTGACATATTAATTAATTGAAAGACTTAATTGCTTTCTCTTTGTTCTTCCAATTGAAAAATTTTCGAACTTATCAAGATCTAATTCTTGTGGCGTTCAAATCAATCAGGTGAGATTCCATAATTTTGCATAATCAAGAGGTCCGCACATCGTTGGCGATTCGGGTTGCTTGGTTCCAGATTTATTGAATTCGAATCCAAAACCTTGCTTTGGCTTTCTTGGGACGATTTTCATCTTGTTCGTGGGTTCCGTAGCGTTTGCCTACGCGGGTTTATATCAGTTAGTATCAGAGCTTGGCTCCAATCCAAGGTTATATCTCTTTTTAATTCTCGTTGAGTCAGTTATTCCTATTCTTTACTGTTCTTCAATTCCGTTAGTATTTAGAGTCTTTAATCCAAAAAAGTTATAAAAAAAATTTTTAAAAGTTGTTTTTGGATTCAATTTGCATCCGAATCAACTTCTGTTTGTTGTGTTAGTTTTATTTTTTATTTTTCTATCCCAAGAATTAAAAAAAATTACTGATCATCCGTACAGTAAAAAAGATTTCAAAAAAATTCCAAAAAAAATCCGAATTTAAAAAAAAAATTGTTATTATTATTGTTGATCTTGGGAATTACCGAATTCTTGAGTCCATTTATTATTTTGTGTCTAGTTTAAATCTTCAGTCAGTAATTTCCTTTCTTGTTTTGCGTTCTTGAGTCAATTTCTTTACTTTTAGTTTGAATTGCTAGTCAAATTGTTCTAAATTTTTTGGCCTTGTAATCTCACTCACACCAGTTTGAATTCCACGTGATTAAATTTTTTATTGAGTTCCAAAATTGTTCTTTTGGGGACTTGGTGAAAGCAACGAGTGGTAAAAGGTGGAATGGTGAGAACAATCGAGCGGTGAAGTCATATTGAGTGAAATTCCGAGTGAACAATTGTGAGGCAGAAAAATAACTTAGATTTAGGATGTTTGACAGGGAAGGATCGAGTTCAGGTAGAATTGATGATCGGGTTTCCATGCTAGAGAACTCGGTTCGTAGGATTGAGCGGATATGTGTAGGTATGAGGGATCAGATGGATAGACAGGATGCACGGAGGGAAAAGCAAAATTCATTGCCTGCCAATACATGAAGTGGATGTCTTAATGCATAGGACAGGGTAGACGAGAACCTAGGATGGATGAGCTTTGTGAATTTGAGGTTGATAGTTGGATGGATGAAGATGTGATTGTGGATGTGGATTTTGGAAGGGGTAGAAATAGAGGAGTTAGACAAGAAAGGAGAGGCAGGAATCTTGATGGAGACGAGGTGGATGGAAATATGAGTAACATTAAAACGATCATTCCTTCGTTCAAAGATAGGAGTGATCCGGAGGCCTACTTGGACTAGGAGAAGAAAATTGAGTTAATCTTTGATTGCCAAAATTACTCGGGAGAGAAGAATGTGAAAATTGCAATTCTTGAATTCACGGACTATGCAATCACTTGGTGGGATCAGGTGGTGGCTTTGAGGCGGAGAAGTGGGGAGCGACCTATCAATACATGGGAGGAAATGAAAACTATGATGCAGAAGAGGTTTGTACCTACTCACTACTACTAGGAGCTTCATCAAAGATTACAAAATTTATATCAAGGCTCCAAGAGTGTGGAAGATTACCATAAAGAGATGGAGACACTAATGATCAGGGCAAATGTGGAGGAGGATAGTGAAGCCATCATGACTCGAATTCTATGTGGATTGAACAGAGACATTGCAAATACCGTGGAATTGCAGCACTATGTGGAAATTGAAGACATGTTACATGTGGCAATGAGTTCGAGAGGCAGTTGAAAGGAAAGGGAACAACAAGGTACCAATCGGGATCTTCGGGTTCTAATTCTTCTGGGAAATCGAAGTGGGACAATAACAAAGGAGAATGAACTGTTACAAGATGAAGAACTGAGGTACCAAGAGGCAAGGAGGAGAGTGCTAGCAAGGCCGTGCCAAAAGGGGAGTCATGGTCATCAAGAAACAAAGACATCAAATGTTTTCGTTGCTTGGAAGTGGGGCACATTACTTCCCAATGCCCAAACAAGAGAACCATGATTCTGCGGGACAGCGGGAAAGTAGAAACTGAAAGTGAGAGTGATTATGCAGACATGCCAGAATTGAAAGATGTTGATGAAGAAGATACAATAGAGTATGCAGTTAACAGTAAATTGTTGGTCACGAGGTGAGCTCTTAGTGCTCAAATCAAAGCAGATGACTTGGAGCAGCAGCGAGAAAACATATTTCACATGCGATGTCACGTCAATGGCAAGGTATGTAGTCTGATAATAGATGGCGGTAGTTGTACTAATGTGGCTAGCACTAACATGGTGGAAAAATTGTGTTTGACACTGTTAAAACATCCTAGGCCTTATAAATTATAACAGTTAAATGAATGTTGGGAAGTTAAGGTGACAAAAAGGGTGTTGACTAGGATGAGGTAATGTGCGATAAAACCTATGCATGCGGGGCATATCTTGTTGGGGAAACCATGGCAGTACAATAGGAAAGCAATGCATTATAGGTATAAAAACAAGTATAGCTTTGTGAAAAATGGGAGGTCTATCAATCTTGCGCCATTAATACCGGCACAAGTACATGAGGACCAAATTCAATTGAAAAATGAAGAAGAAGCGAGAGTGAGAGAGTTAGGGAAAAGGAGAGAAAATAGTGAGGTGGCCAATAGAGAGGAAAAGAGAGTGGAGCCACATGAGAGAAAAGAAAGAGAGTCTTTTGAGAGGAGAGAAAAGTCGAAACAAAATTTCTTTGTGAGAGGGAGTGAATTGAAAAAGGTAATAGTTGAGAGGCAATAAATGATACTGCTGGTTTACAAGAAATCACTACTCAACTTTGGGGAGCATAACACATCCCTCACTAGTTTGGCTATTTCTTTGTAGCAGAAATTTGAAGACGTGTTTTTAGAGGATGTGCCTAGTGGGCTACCACCCATTAGAGGAATTGAGTACCAAATTGATTTCATACCTAGCACTGTCATTCTGAACCGACCGGCTTATCGAAGTAGTCCATAGGAGATAAAGGAGCTTCAAAGACAAGTTGAGAAATTGATGAGCAAATGATATGTACGGGAAAACATGAGTCCATGTGCAGTACCTGTGTCGCTGGTGCCAAAGAAAGATGGAACTTGGAGAATGTGCGTAGATTGCAGAGCCATCAATAACATTACGGTAAAGTATGTGAATGAACGAGGCAGCTTGGATGGGAAGAGGAAGGCCAAGCTGGTGAAGTCACTCCATGAAAAGGTATGAGAGCAAATTGCGAAGAAGAGTAAGCACTATGCAGAGCAAGCAAACAAGGGTAGGAAGATTGTTACATTCGAATCAGGAGATTGGGTTTGGGTGCATTTCAGGAAAGAACGGTTTCCAGAACAAAAAAAAAGTTAAAGTTGTTGCCACGAGGAGATGGACCGTTTCAAGTACTTGAGAAGATCAGTGACAACACATACAAATTAGATCTTCCAGGTAAGTATAACGTCTTAGCAACTTTTAATGTGTTTGATCTTTCTCTCTTTGACGCAGGTATAGATTTGAGGACGAATCCTTTCGAAGAGGGAAGGGATGATGTGAGCCAGGGGCACAAGCGTCAAAGTCAAGTCCAACGTCAAGCCCTAAGAAAGATCCGTTGATAGTCGAGGGCGGTCCGATGACTCGAGCAAGGACAAAGTGAGTAAAAGAGGTGATGGGATTACTCGTCAAGGCAACTACTGATGAAACCATGTTCGGGACTCAAAATAGGACAAGTTCATGTTGGGGACGAAGGTCAAAGAAGCTTGGATCAACGTGTTTAAGGTGGACGAAATCGGGTTCAAGGAGCAAAGTCATGTGACCGCATAGTTTTGCAAGGCTTGCGATCGCACAACCAGAGGCAGGGATTTTCAGGAGCGAATTTCGCATAACCATGCGGCTGCAAGAAAATATACCATACGACCGCATGGTACAAAAGAGGGACGCGAATTTTCTTTTCACAAGGATTTCCCTATTTTATTATAATTCCAAGTTTAATAGGACTCTTACCATATTTGGAAGATTATGGACGATTTTACCTAGATTTTTAGGACTAGTATAAATATTTTTCTCATTCCATTGTTTTGGAAACTTTTGACATATTGATTAATTGAAAGGCTTAATTGCTTTCTCTTTGTTCTTCTAATTGAACAACTTTTGAACATATCAAGATCTAATTCTTGTGGCGTTCAAATCAATCGGGTGAGATTCCATAATTTTGCATAATCAAGAGGTCAGCACATCGTCGGCGATTCAGGTTGTTTGGTTCCAGATTTATTAAATTTAAATCCAAAACCTTGCTTTAGCTTTCTTGGGAAGATTTCCATCTTGTTCGTGGGTTTCGTAGCGTTTGCCTACGCGGGTTCACATCGGCATTTGCAGATAGAGATGGGATGTTGGCTGAAAGAAGAAAGAGTGTAGAATGTTTACCAGGTGTTTGGGGAAAGAGTTCCATTGCTGGCCGTATTTCTTCATTGTGGCCGGTGAATGTGTGTTGTAACAGTGATGTTTTGAAGGAGCTAAAATGGCCCAGCATCGAATCTTGGTAGGGGACGAATTGCAGCGATGCAGTGGCGAGACGAAAAAATAGGTACCCAATGGCTTTTGAAAGGCTAAATTCCATCCGAGAGGACACTGGAAACGACGACGCAAAGGTGGTCGAAAGGATGTGGACAAGAAATAGTAGGCGGAGAGATGAGGGTGCAAGGAAAATGATTTACACGGTCTCGTTGTGGAATAGCTCACCTCCCACGGTAACTCAATGGATGATGAAGCTGGGTGGTCAGAAGAACGTGGGTTGAAAATCTCAACGACAGAGCGGTTGTCGGAGAACCTAGTGGCGCTTTGTGGGTCGATTGGGAAAGCATACGACTCGACTGAAATGATCAGATAAATCTGAGGAAAGCAATTGCAAAACAAGGGCAAAATGGGCAAACATTTCTCAACGGCATTGTCCCACATTCAACCTCTGACGGACCACTTTGGATGCTTGTCCCTTGATGTCTCGTCGGCACTGTATCAAAATGAGTTTTGGTTGAAAAAATCTAATTAAAATGAGCACCAAACAGGGGCTTAATTCATCTTTTCTTGCAATTTTGGTCTTTTAACATCTAATTGCATTCAATTGAACTCGTAACATCTTTAATCTTTATTTTGTGGTCTGAATAATCTATTTAATAGTTGCAATTAAGTCCCAAACTTTGGATTTTGCCAATTTTCGCTTCTTTCTTTCAATTCTACTCCTATATCATTGCGTTTCAACCATAAACGAAATATGCAATAAATTAGACTATAATTAATCAAAAGACCTATTAAATATCTATACTTTTAGGTCAGAACTAGCGTATAAAACACACTTATTAGAGTAACCTACACCTAATAATCAAAATTTCCTCCCTATATTAATAATTTCATAAAAAGTGTTGCATAAGAACATAAGACTACAGCATGAATAAGTAGAGATATTTCAATTTAATAACGAATTCATGAAGAGTAGGATTGAGTGTTCTAACATGGGCGCAATCTCTTGATGCATCATTAACATATTTCATATAATTTAACTCTTGTGAACAAGCGTAAAAATAAATCAATCACACTAATTCAACACATTATAATAAAGAAAAATTTAAAATAACGAATTAAAATATAAATTGGAGTCAATTAGTTACATCATCTGTCCTTGTAAATAATTTAGCTCTAAAAATACAATAAATAATTAAAACTAGAAGTACTTGATATAGAAACATCACCTACTTATTTTAGGAAGAAGAATATGGAATGAATATCCTCAAACTTTATCTTCATCCCCAAAAAACCCATAAATCTTGAAGTCTCGATCTTCAACAATTCCTTGGATCTTCTCCTGATTTCTCCTAAAGATGGTATTTTTATTTTCAAACTTTAGAGTATGATTATATATGTAGTATGAAACTTCCATTTGTTTGACCTAGAAGTGCCCTTTGCATGGCTTTCAATTACCTTGAAAAATGCCCTGTTACCCTTAAAATCGAAATTAAAAAATGTGGTTGAAAATGGAGTCGACCACGATTGTGAGTTGCATTTGGTTAGCAACCCATGACAAATAGCAAAAATGGGACCAAATTTATGCTCTAGACGATGTCACATATTGCAAAGAAAAAAAATCATAACTGTCATACTTTAAGAATATCTTTAAAAAGATATCGAATATGTATTTTTTTTTCCTTTAAAAAAACCAGGTTAGTAATCAATATTATATATCCTAAAATAAATAAGAGAATAAAGTGAATTAAATTGAGGACTAATAAAGGATAATTGGTGATTACTCTCTTTTATCTTATCACTTTTTTAGAAAAATAAAAATTTGATTATCTTTCTCTCCAACGTTCTTGCAAATTCTTAAATAGAAATAGAATCTAGCTAGGACTTCCATGGTGTAATTATCTAGAATAGATGTAAAAAATTGTCACAAATTTTCACATGATTTTTTCAAAATAATTGCTTCGTTTTTATCCACAGTTTCTCAGGGGTAATTAGTCACAATTTTTGCGTCATTTTTATTTGTATTGGTGAAGCACATAATTAAATAATTATTTGTAAACAGTTGTTTCGGTCACAAGTATTGACCACAATATTTTTCAATCATCTTGGGCAAAAATTGTGTATGTGAACTAATACTTTGTGTGATTGCGACTCATAGGTTGTGTGATTGTGATTTTCAATCACAAAATAGTGACAATTTGTAATTTCGAATATGCACGTACAATTTGAGAATTTGACCTAAGATGTGTTTTTGAAAATTTGTCATTTCATGTGAAATTTGACATTACATTGTATGATTATAACATAAAATATTTATAATACATGATATGATTATGATATACTACGTTATTTAATTATGACTTATAAGATTATGTCTATAACAACTATTCATAAATATGTAACGTTATTTTATGATTTTCTGTCTCTTCGAATGTTACATAACACATCTCCTTTTTAATCATAGACTTCTACAATAAGAAAATCGATAAGAATATTCAAGGATTCAAATGTTAGGTCTTAAATAACTTCAATTGGAAAGTAGCAAGACTAGGAAATTAGAAATGATGGGTAAGATCTCCCTTGGAGGAGAGGAACTTGCAAACCACTCTAATAGAATCCCCCGTTTTCCTTTGGATAATCCATTTTAACCCACCTGACCGACACAAAATTAAATCACGAATCTGATTCTACGCGTATAAAATAAATTTACTACTGTTAAAACTATAATTATTGTAAACAATGGAGTTGGAGAAGAGACAAAAGAAAATTGCAAAATACAACAAGTTAAATTGAAACCAAAAACTTGACAAGAATGAATTCGAAGGTGTGAACACGATATCGTTATCCTCAAACGATATTTGCCCCATCTCCAAAGGTAATGAGATGCTTAAGCATATTCCGGCAAACGATTTAAATGATTATAACAAGCTTTGTAAAGAATTTCACCAAAATACAAAATAAAATTCTCCAAAACTTGAACACAATTAAAGCAAATGAATATGAATGAAGAACAAGGGTTTGATCTTTGATTGTGGAATAAGGAAGAATCCCTAGTATTTTCAATTACTTCTTGGCTTGAATGTTGATCTCATAAATATAGGCTGTTGGAAGAAAACGGGTCATCCATGTGGGTTGACCCGACTCAATTTGCATGGAAATGAATTTTGGAGGGAGGAGTTGAAAATTGAATTTGAAAATTAACCTCCCACCACCAATAACTCCCATGCAATTTCCATAATTCATAATTCTGAAAAGCAAATAAAAAAATTCAGGTTAAAGGGAGTAGAAGGTATATACATGAGGAAAAAGTCTTAATTTTGAAAATATTGCATCTCAAAATTGGTTCTTGGATTGTGGCTATCAAATTCCTTCCTTTGAGATCAAGTTTCTGACCAGAAGAGGAGTACTTGGTGAGCAAACAAGTGACAAGAAGGCAAGTAATTCAACCTCTCATTTTCTTGAGATTTCAAGTAAGTTTCAATATTTCAAACTCGATTATAAGTATACAAGCACGTTTTACGTAGCCCTCAACCATATGCTCAAAATGGTGCCAAAAGAAGTAGGAAAGGTCATCAATTTTGAATTCACAATGACCACATAACGGTCGGAAAAAAGTACCATGCGATCGCATGGTTTACTCCAAAATGTCCTGTCAAGTCTCAGGCTATTGCCATGCGGTCACATGGCCAAATAGTCTGTGACTTAATATTGTAGTCACCATTCCCATTTTTCATTCTTTGTTGATTTTGAACAACTGTTTTTCAACAATAATAAATCAAAACATTACCCCATATGATTTTACGTACATTTATTCATTATCCAGTGTTCTTAACGTTTTTCAGGTCCCCTATTATCTCTGTACACGCGCACAGACAGACACCAAAATATGTGTACATATATATACATGTTGGTGTATGTATATACGCGACTGATTTTTCTTACAAGTAGTAGATCCGGTAATTGACAATGCCGAATCTTATGGGTTTTTTTTAATGCCTTTTCTAATGGTATTGTGTTAAATTTTTTGTTGTCTTAACTGTTGTTCATTTCTGCAGTTGAGCTAGATTGACGTTTACTTGAAGTATATTATTGAAATGGGGTAATCTAAATAATTTTTTGTTTAATGTTGAACAACTAATTAGTAGTTTTGGTGGATAAATTAAACTAATGGAAAATTTGATTTTAATAAATAGATATTGAGATACTGGATCGGATAGAAAGGGTTTGAGAAGATGAGTGAGGGCCAACGATTTCGGGTGGGAACCATTGGTGCATTAGGTCTGTCTGTGGTTTCTTCAGTGTCCATTGTCATATGCAACAAGGCGCTCATTAGCACTCTTGGCTCCATTTTTGGTGAGATTATCGATTTTATTCTTATGCTTGTTAATAACGATATTGTGTTCGTGATTTATTTCTTCTCGCCCGACTTTTTTTCTTGTTACTAATGAATTTGGTTTTGAATTTGTATATTTTTATTAGGAGTTTTATTACTTGAAATTTAGGGCAAACATACAATAACTAGAACTCAATGGATTGAAGAAATGAGTTCAACTTGCAATTATAAAATCTATTAGAAAGGAAATAAATAGATTATATTTGGTATGTTAACATTTCACAAACTTGTTCAATTCATTGTCCAGATTGTATTTATTTTGCGTTCTATATTTTCTTTCTGGTTAATTTTATGGTTGACCAATTGCAGGTGTCTCAATGCAGATGACACGTTGATCTTATGCGATGCAGATGTTGAACAATTTAGGAACTTGCGCCGTCTGCTCTTATGTTTTGAAGTGGTGTCTGGTTTGAAAATCAATTTGGGGAAGTCTGAGGTTATTCTAGTTGGGGAGGTCAATAATGCCAAGGAGCTAGCTGATATATTGGGTTGTAAGGTTGCGCAGTTACCGATGTCATATCTAGGACTTCCGTTAGAGGCACGATTTAAAAGTACCCATATCTGGAATGGTATTGTGGAAAGGATGGAGAGAAGGTTAGCAGGGTGGAAGCGTATGTACCTTTCTAAGGGAGGTAGACTTACTCTCATTAAATTCACTCTCTCCAATCTCCTTACTTACTTTTTGTCATTATTCCCCATTCCGATTGCAGTGGCAAAGAGATTAAAGAGGCTTCAAAGAGAATTTCTGTGGGCAGGGTTGGGAGAGGAGAGGAGACTCCATTTGGTCAATTGGGGAGTTGTTTGTTTGCCGATCAGGATGGGGGTCTTGGGGTGAGGAGCCTTGTGTTGTTCAATAAAGCCTTATTAGGTAAGTGGTTGTGGCGATTTGGAGTGGAGAGGGAAAGCTTCTAGAGAGAAATAATTGGGGCGAAGTATGGTGTGACCGATGGGGGATGGTGTACATTTGAGGATCGTGGTTCTTATGGGGTGAGCTTGTGGAGGTATATCCGACGGGGATGGAGTGCTTTTTTGGACAAACTGAAATTTGTGGCTGGAAATGGTAATGAGATTAAATTTTGGGATGATTGTTGATGCGGAGATAAACCGCTGAAGGAGAGATTCCCTTCTTTGCATCGCATTGCCTCAGTGTCCACAGCTATGGTGAGTAATCTCTTAGACATTCATAATGGGAGTTATAGCTGGAATATTACTTTTGGGAGGGATCTTCAGGATTGGGAATTAGAAGATTATTCGCTGTTTATGACCATTTTACATGAGGCCCAAATTCGGGTTGGAGAGAGGGATTGCATCAGGTGGAGGACAGCACAGGATGGTATTTTTTCGGTTCGCTCGTACTTTGGTTCCCTCATGGGATGTGTGAATAATTCATTCCCCTGGAAGTTGGTATGGTAGTGTAAATTGCCTCCTCGGGTGGCATTCCTAGTGTGGACAGTTGTGAGGGGACAGGTCTCAACGGTGGATAATCTTCGTCGTAAAGGCTTTTACACAACCGAGTGGTGTTATATGTGCAAGAAGGATGGGGAGACGATCGATCATTTATTCATTCATTGTGATGGTGTATGTTGGATTTGGAACAGTATACTCAGTTCACAATCTATGGATTGGGTGATGCCTTGTTGTATAGAGGACGTGATACGGGCATGGCGTAGAAAACTTCGGGATAAGGATAGCAAACTAGCATGACACCTTATCCTGGGCTGCATTGTTTGGTGCGTGTGGAGAGAAAGGAACAACTGTTGCTTCGAAGACCAAACAAAGACAAGAGAGCAGATAAGAGAAATATTTTACTTTACCTTGTATTCTTAGTTTAATGCTGTGGCTAGAAATTCTATAGATGGGTTGCCTAATTTCATGTTTTTCCTTAATGGCTTAAAGTGATTGTACACCCCCCATGTATTCTCTTTTAAGTAATAAAATTATTTTATTACCTATCAAAAAAATT
Source organism: Olea europaea var. sylvestris (assembly GCF_002742605.1). Lineage (NCBI taxonomy): Eukaryota > Viridiplantae > Streptophyta > Magnoliopsida > Lamiales > Oleaceae > Olea > Olea europaea. Next base: position 19,168,540 of record NC_036247.1, read on the forward strand.
TTTAAATGATGACTTGTGTGAATTTCAAAAAGTGGTATATTGTTGAATTGGGTGCTCTGTATTGGATGTGAAAAAATGGTGAATTAATAGCTTCCTTTTGTGAAGAAAGAAGCATGAAAAACATCAAATTGCTTTGTCTAAATGGTGTCTTGCAAAATTTCATTTAATGGATGATCCTTTTTCTCTAATTTGGTAATGTATTGCTCTATTTTTTTATTTTTTATTTTTTATTTTTAACTTTCTTAACGTTGGATCCTAATGCTAGCTCTGTTGAAGGGTTACAAAATGGTTTAAATAGGCACAAATAGTGCAACTCTATTCATATGCATTATGTAACTGTTCATATTGTGGTTTTCGTTCTTATATTCTTTAGTAAAAAAGGCTGCACATAAAAGAAAGAAGTGGGCAATCTCAGGGGCCTATAACATCTTAAAATGGCAAAACAGCTTCGTTGATAGTGCCATCTTTTTTGGTGGTAATTTCATTATGATTTCAAATTCACAAATATTAGGGCCCGTTTGATTTGCCACATTTTTCATGGAAAATTTTCTACAAAAATGGCTAGTTTGATTGCAAATTTTTTTGGCAATTCCATTTCCATCTTTTCCCCCACACATGTGCATTGTCTATGAATTGGTGGAAAACCAATTCTCACCAAAACGATGAAAATTAGTTTCTAGCTTTTTATTTTTTATTTTTTTTATTTTCAGTAATGGGAACAAATTTTATCCACAGTTGTAAAATATTATATCCTTTAATTGACAATTTTTATGAAAAAAAGTCAAACAAATATCAAAAGATCCAAAATTTCAACATTTTTCAAGTGAAAAATTATACCAATCAAATATATTTAATTGACAATTCACATAAAAACAAGTTTTAGGCATTTCAATTCCCCGGAATTCGTTTTCTTTCCACAAGAATTCCATTCTTGTAATCAAATGGACCTTAGTGATAACTACCTACTTATTATCGGAGGGGGCTATTAACATTAAAGAATCAAAATTGTAGACCCTCCGCCATCCCCACAATATTGGTTCTTGGGCTATGGTTTTTATTATTTTGGATTCTCAAAGAGAAACGTTCTCTGTATATTGGACTTAGTATTATTTTCAACTTTGATGTTGCTTTCTCAAAATGAAATTTGAGTCGTTTGTTTTGCTAGCATTCATTAGACTATACAATTGTCTCCATGATATATTTGAGCCCGATCGAGAAGTAGGAAGATGTTTATACTTAACTTTTTAAAGCTTTGATGCTTATACCCATGTGTTTTGTCAAATTGTGCAGAACTCTTCTTGACTTGTAAAAGTGGTGCTTTAAATGGTGACAAAACTTTGGTCATGATTTTCTGCAATCCACATTTTTTCCTATTGAGTTACATAGGCATTCTAGATAGAAATTACACCCAATAAGCACCACAATCCAGATTCTAAGCAAATGGAAATGTACTTTTGGATGGAACAAATTGATGTAAAGGTGTTCATTGATTTTCCCATTGCAAATTTTTTTGTTCAATGTTCTGAAAATTGTAGGATGTGGGAAAGCATTATAACTTTAACTGTGTCAATTTTTGCTTATTTGGGTGATCTAAAAAACCGTTGTGGTTTCGTTGAATTTTCTTATTCTTGAACTAGTTAACTATGATCCTCCATCTGTTGTACTTTTTCGAGCTACAACTTTGACAAGCTGACATCTTCTGGTCACATTTTGTTCACTTCATGTTGCACGATGGATGAAATTGTTCGAGCACAAGCCATTTGATCCAAGAGCTGTCGTGGGATTTGGCATCCTGAATGGGACATCTATTGGACTTCTAAATCGAAGCCTGGGTTTCAATTCTGTTGGATTTTATTAATTTTTTTCCCGCTTGGTTTGAAATTATGTTTCTCATCCACTAAGTTTTGACAAGTTTTTTCGCATTTGAAGGATTGATTTCAAGGTTTTCTTTATAACAAAAATCACCTAAGAAGTTTGACTATGAGTTGTGTGGTTGTAAATAGGGCAGTTATGAAATCAAATTCCTTTCTCTCACCTTCAAGCCTTAAGGCTATGTTGCTTAAAAGCTGCTAAGAGTATCTGTTTGGTTTAGCGACTCAAATGTGTTAGAATTATTGTTGATTTAGAATTTGATCAAGTTGAATCCTAGAAATTGGTTAGGAGTCTTTTGAAGATGCGGGTTAGACTTTTACTTAGAAATGGAATCTAATTGCATCCAACCAAAAGGAAACAAATTCTTGTTGAAATTGAGTCTCCTGATTGTAATATATTTTCTTTCCTTTTAGGACTATTCTAGGGTTGGCCTATAAATACAAGACTCCTCTGTCAGTTTTATTAGATGTAACAGATAGAAGCCAATTGCTAAATTGCTTTATATTATCTATATTGTTGAATTAATAAACATCATCCTTTGCCATTAAGCCTTTGTGTCTTCTTTACTTTTAAACCTTGTTTTTTCGGTGTGTGATCTAGTATAATTTAATATTGTCGTATAATCTCGTTTCTTAAAATTCGATTTGGAATCAACGTGTGTTATTGGAGCTTTCCACCCCCAACAAGTGGTATCAGAGCTAGGCTGTTGATATACTGTGGATTGGTTGAGATTTTTTTGGGATGGCTGGATTGAAGTTTGATATTCCGCAATTAGATTGCAGTATAAGGTTTTTTTGTGGTAAGTAAAGATAAGTGCTGTTCTGGTACAATTAGATTTGGACGATGCGTTGCTGGGTTTTGAGAAGATGCCAGCTAATTAGACAATGAAGGAGAAACAACGGAAGGATCGGAAGGCTGTTTCATTGATTCATCTTCATCTGACCAACAATATTTTACAGGATGTCTTGAAAGAGAAAATGACGACTACTTTGTAGTTGAGGTTGGAGCAGTTGTGTATGACTATGAGTCTTACAAGTAAACTGGCTCTTAAGCAGAAGCTGTACTCCCATCGCATGATGGAAGGAGAGTTGTTGGAAGACCATATTGTCGTGTTCGAGAAAATAGTTGCCTTGATCCTGTTGTGTTCGTTGCCTGGGTCTTATGCGTTGTTTCGGGATACTATCTTGTATAATCGAGATACTTTAACTGTAGAAAATGTTTATGATACTTTACACTCAGATGAGAAGATGAAGCATTTGGTGGAGCTACATCAAGGGATGAGGAAGCTTTTGTATCTCAACGTGGTCGACGAAAAGGCAGATCAAGAGTCAGATTTAGCAATGTGACTTGCTACTACTGCAAAAGGAAATGACATATTTGGAAGGATTACGATATGTTGCTGGCTCAAGTGATTTAGCTGCAAATTATGGAACGCAACCCTTGAATTCAGACGAAACCAATGTAGATGAGAATTGTTCAGATGGTGAAAAAGTGACGTTGACCGTGGTATCTGATGTGGAATCTAGGCCTAATGAGGAGTGAATTCTTGATTCAGCATGTTCGCACCATATGTGTTCCAATGGGAATTTATTTCAAACATATGAAGCTGTTAAACAAGGTAGAGTTGTAATAGGAAACAACCAATCTTGTCGTATTGCTGGGATCGGTCGAGTCATATTGAGGCTGTAGGATGGAACATTTAGAGCAATTGATCGGGTTCGACATGTTCCTGACCTGAAAATTTCGCTAAGTACTCTAGATGCAAAATGGTATAAATTCTCTGGAGAATGTGGAGTCTTGAAGGTTCAAAAGGGAGTCCAAGTTGTACTGGAGGAACGGAGGAGATCCAGTTGTACATTTCGCAGGGAAATGCAGAACCTGTTAGAAGACATTTGGACAAATTTAGCACCGTGGTGGAAGTTCAATTTGGTACAGTACCTCTTTGGTTGGGCTCTGAGTTGGTTTAGAATACTGCTAGAGAGAGCGTTGGTGATCCCACTTTGCCACCAATTTTAGCAAGTACACTGTGTTCAGTTGTTGGGATAGGACTCATCGAGCGTAGGCACCATGGTGTCAGCAATGTTTGGGATGCTTTCGAGGATAATGAAGGTAATAGTTCCAGCAAGGGGGTTCTGATCAAGCATCTGATTTAGTTCTTGCTACATGGTGTGCTTCGGCCCTGTGTGATTAACATTAATTCCTTGGTGGAATTGGGAACCCGAATATTGGGTTTGGGCGTCGGTTGTGGACTCGGACAGAGGATGAGTGTTTATTTTATATGGAATTAAGGTGACTTAGCCAGTTAATTTCGATGCAGATGGATTTGAAATCTAGGAGTTTCGTTTGTAGTAGTGGAATTTGAGCCAAAGTGGAGATTGTTAGGTTTGGTGACTCAAATGTGTTAGGATTATTGTTGATTTAGAATTTGATTAAGTGGAATCCTATAAATTAGTTAGGAGTCTTTTGATGATGTGGGTTAGACTTTTACTTTGCAACTAACCAAAAGGAAACAAAATCCTGTTAAAATTGGGTATCTTAATTGTAATATATTTTCTTGACTTTTAGGACTATTATAGGATTGGCCTATAAATAAAAGGCTCCTCTGTTAGTTTTATTAGATGTAATAGGTAGAAACCAATTGTTAAATTGCTTTGTATTCTCTATATTGTTGAATTAATAGACATTATCCTTTGCCATTAATCCTTTGTGTCTTCTTTACTTTTAAACCTTATTTTTCTGGTGTGTGATCTAGTACACTGCAATATTGTCATATAATATCGTTCCTTAAAATCCGATTTGGAATCAACGTGTATTATTGGAGCTTCCACGCCTTACAGTATCAACTAAGATTTGTTGTTTGAGTTCAGTGATGCTCTTTTTTGGATGATTGTATAGTCATCTTAGACTATAATAATCTACTCTAGGGATTGGAGAAAGGTTATAATGCAGGTACGAGACCTACATAGAGAGTTAGAGTGTTCAAGTAAGAGTCAACCTCAGTAGATCCTTATTTCTTTAAATAATTCCCTGATATCAAAGCTGGTTGCATGAATGTGCCTTGATAACATTGAATCTAATTAGTTGTCATTTTTCTAGTAAGTAGTTTATTAACTCCCAGGATGATCTCCTTTAGACCAGATATTGAATGTTGACTTGTCTTTTGGTAGATAAGTTTCTTCTTTGACAATTATCTCGGATTAGGTTCATGTCAGCAAACATCTATTTCATTTTCTATTATTTCGTCGGGGTTGTTGTTCCTAAATAGTTATATCTTCTAGTTCTTGCATTTTAGATGACAAAACTGGCCATTATTGCTTGCATGGTTCTTTTAGAGACTCTTTTCTTCAGGAAAATATTCAGGTCAGATCTTTGCATCGGTTAATTACAAATTTTATCTTGGTTTGTGTTTTACCCACTTGAAAAGAAAAGTGATGTATACAAGGATAGGGTGCCCTCATCTTTGAGTCAATGTTATCTGTTGTTCATCTTATTATTTTTCTTGCTGAGGTATATTGGTTCTTTTGCAATATATTAGATTCTGTTTTTCATAAGAAAAAAAAATGTAAACATACTGAAATGCACATAGAATTATAATGTGTTTGGTTATTAATGAAAATGTGCTAATAAATAAAATAATGTTTTAAGTCAAAGTTTCCAATAAAGTTTCCTGTGCCTGGATGATTGTGGTGATAATTATTTGGAGTAACTGGTATGCTTGTAATTTTGTTCAAATATTTTTAAGCTGATTGTGCTTGTTTGTCAAACCTTAGGTGTTGTATGGAGTTTCTTTTCTAACTGAGGTTCATGCAAGGCATATATAGGCCGGAAGGCCTACTTTAGCATTGAGTGGGTGCTTCTCCGATGTGGGCTGACTGCGTCGGGCACCTCTACCCGAGCATTGAGTAACAGGTTGATATTATAATATATTACACTAATTATTGCACTATTTATTGAAGTGTTACGGGAGAGAAGGACACAACTTGTGAATAAATATTTGCACGATGTGAATAATGAATAAATTGAAACTTGAATTTTGAGATTTTATCTTGAATTATAAAAATTCTAATTTAATTTCAATCGATTGAGCAGATGTTTGTCATAGTTCAATAGTCAGGACAATTGTTAATTTCTTTGAGATTGTCATTGTGCCAGATTCTTCATGGCCTGGCACTATATATGTTGAGCACTACCTATTTTGCAAGAGTTAACAATGTATTTTTAAAATTAAACTTACAAAAAATGTATTCACGCTTCACAGCAAAATATATATCTAGTAACAATGGAAACTTGAAAGTAATAGCTAATTATCAAATGGTCTACATAGATCTAGCATCAGCGATTTAAGAATCAGGTTAATTTCACGGCGACAAATATTTATCGGATCAATTTAAAAAATAAGGCGTGACTTCAAATTTATTAGTTTTTGGTATAGTGTATAATTTTTTCACACGCATATGTAGTTTCTGTATCTTACTTTTCTGTAATTTTTTTTACCAGGTCATTTTTTTACAGAAACGTATTTATGGGCTTGTATGACAGATTTCCCTAAAATTGTTTTTCTAAAGCATACCGAGTCACCATGTCATCTTTATTCGTATATTGTTGGTATTTTGATATATAGGGTCAATCTCATGAAAATGGTGGTATCCTGTGATATATAATGCAGGTAACCTACAATGAACATATTTCACTCATATTCCCAATATTTTGAATTAAAAAGTTCTTCAATTTCAATGACTCAGACGTGCAGTACTGTATATATATGGTCTAATATGATGACAACCCCCAGACGAGGTCCAGGACAATAGCGATGATGTTTGCTTTTTCGTGAGCAATGCTACATATAAATAGAAAAATTATATGGAGTTTTACGTAATGCCACATGGCAATAATTTATTGAATTTTGAGCAAAAAAATTAATTAAAATAGCCAATCAAGTGTTGCCAACTTAACACCTATAAAATGTTTTGTGCATTTCTCTTATACAAGTATTATTTCTAGCTTTTCATTATCAGCCAGATGGTCACTACGTCGCCTTTGCAACCAAAACTTGGCTCCATCGAGTAGCCATAACGTCCCAATTGAAGTAACAACATCTCTTTCGAATGTTCTAACATCTAATATGAGTGTTTTTAACATCTAATGTTATTTATTAATGAGTAATATATTTTCAAGACATTTTTGGTTGTATTAGGAGTCTCAACCTAACAATTTGATTTGTGGTAGGACGAAGCTATTGCAATCAAAATAGGAGATTGAAAACTATTTTATATAGACATTTATGAAAGTCGAAGCCTTGATTGTTATTTTATAACAAGCTACTTGTCATTAATTAAGGGATTCCCAAACAGAGTATTACTTGAATATTCAACGTTGTGAACATCAATCGACGAAGGCACTATTTTACTATCAAGATTTATATTTTGTTCATGTTTTGCTTCCCGACTTATTATTTCAATTTTGGGGTTAATTTTAATGATGGTTTTGTCCAAAACTACATCGCTCAACTTCTTATTTTGTAGCATTGCTATCGTCATTGTTGGGATCTTTGAAATTGCTATAGCATGTATAATTATTCGTTTTATGCATAGAGAACCCAAACAACAGGCGAAAGTTGCACCAGAGTCGATTGCCGAAGTTTAAGCCCTTGTTTATCTATTTGCATCTAGTTTATTTTTTTTTCTTGTCACATTTTGTATTTGGATTTTGGTGTTCAAAAGTAATATGGTTATTGAAGTTGTTGTAGCATTCGTGTGTACTACCGTGCTATAGCTACTGCACGATTCACACCTTTGTTCATAGCCCCCTCACATTGGGAGGGCCCGCACACATTTAAAAAAATAATAATAAAAGAGGTGGGGGCCCCCTCATTGTGAGCGGGCTGTGAACGCTTCTGTACAGTCCGAGCTATACAAGCAGCTTAGTCCGTGTACTAAACTTAGTTTTCATTGTACATTGTCAGATCATGAGTACCTTTAGCCATTTTACATCGCACTGACCAATTCCTTCCATTTTTATTTCTCTCGCTTCATTATAGGTGATTTTCTCATCACTGGAACCAATGACATGTCCGAATTCATACTATTTCTTACATAAGCTCGAAAATATTCTAAATTTACACATCAATTCGTCAGTAACATTTGGAAACTAAAATCGCATATATCCTACAATGTATATAATGGCTTATATACACATAATGTGGTGAAATATGATTGAGTCATAATTTCTTTTATCAAATAAAAAAAAACTTCGCCCACTCTTTTTTGACATCTCAACAATATGTAACCCACTATGTAAACCTATTATAAACAAGTAACATTATTCTTGATATAAGAATAAAATTTCTACTTGTTTTAGTTAAAAATTAGATTTTTAATAAATTTTGATAAAAATAGATACGTATATAATTAAAAAGTTAATAAAATTTATAAATTTTTTAAAATGTGTAGTTGAAAATATATTTTTAAAATATATATATATATATACACACACACACACACACATTCAGTCTCTTCAAATTATGTACTTCTCTTCCCAACATATATTTTTTAATTTCATTTTAGCCTTCTATTTCATGCGAAGTCTCTCAACTGTTGATTCCTGTGGTTTCTTTGGGTACTCTATCGAACCGTAGAAGTCATCCTTTCGCATTTAATAAATTTTTACATGGAAAGTTGGCTAAAACAACAAATCTGAAAACAATAATGAAATAAAATAGTTCCTTTATTGCAATGGCTACATAAAAACATGATATGGTGTGAGCAAAACCACTAAAATTAGAGATATAACACATGGTTCTTTATGGAAAAGTCTTTCTTTTCTTACTCTTCAATATTTGTTTAGGAAAACCGTTTAGAAAATAACAATAGTACTTATCTTTTAAAAAAAATCTTCGTTTTAAAAAGTTATATGAAAAAGGTAAATTTTTTCACATTTAAATCCTATAAATCTTATTTAAATTTTATTTATTAAATCAATATTTAAGGCAGAAACATTTATGTTTATTACCATTGCATTGAAGTTTATAATTTTGTGACTATACTTTAGCTTATGCACATTATTAATGTTATGAAAGTGTGGTTAACTTGTATGTGTCAATTTTTTTACTGTGGCAAACTGAGTAGTATTATTAGTTGTTTTTTTCATTCATTCATTGAGACAATAATTTTTGCTTTCATTAAATTAGAGGTGAAGATTTTGTTCTGATTGTTATACTTATTAAGTGGACTAGCCTTTCATTGAGTCATTTTTTAAGTTTCATTGAAATTTTAAAAAAAGTTTGTTATGTTTATTTTTAAGTTTATAATCTACAAATCTCTCAAAATCATTTACTAATAAAATTTTATAAATCTATGAATTATTGAAATGTCTATATTCTAATGATTTTTATAAAATTTTAATTGAAAAAGACTTTTAAAATTTACTAAAAGGGAAAAATTCATAACTAAAAGATTAAGTATCATTCATTTTAAGACTAAGAACAAAGGTTTCAAATTTAAAAAATCAAATATTTATTAAAATTTATTTATAATTTAATTAATTAATTATATATTATAATAAATTAAATATATTAAAGTTACAGATCTATACGATTTGGTCACAAATTAACGATTTAGTTAGTCACATTATTTTTTGGTCACAAATCAGAATTTTTATATGTCACAAATTATTTTAAGGTCACAATTCAAAAACTTTATAAGTCATAATTTGTTCATCGATCACAACTAAAAATTTATAGGTCACAATTTATTTATCAATCACAAATCAAAAATATTATAAGTCACAAATTATCAAATTATCGGTCACAAATTAACAATATTTAGGTCACACATTATTTCTTAATCACAATTTATCTTTTTCATTGACTGTTGTTTACTGGTCAGAGATTAACCAATTTAATGGTCATAGTCAACCAAATCATGTGTGACCACCACCTCACCATTGTCACCAACCGCATCACCACTACTAGAACAACCACCACATCCCACCCCACTCTACCCCGCCCAACCACAACCACAATCACTAGTAGGGATGGCAAAATAACATGCCCCATGAAGAAGAAAAAAAATTGTTAGTTTGAGCATTATTTGCTCCGGATTTTACAATTTTGAATTTGTATTTTATTATCTAATAATAGCATAACTCAAAATTTTGAAAATGTGTGTGTGTGTGTGTGTATAATGGGAAGCGTTCCTCCTACACATAGATTTGACAAGTATTTTTGACAAATAATAATGATATTTAGACGAAGCAAATCCAACGTTAGTATCGCATGGATCTCAAGTGGTTATAACTAACTCTCTATGATCCTAATGAAATGCATACTGACCATTGGATTTGTTTAATCTAAAGGTCACGATTATTTATAAAAAATACTTGTCAAATCCATATGTAAGAGAACCTGCCTCACAACCATCTCTAATCACTGTTAGACTACCACTGCTGCTGACATGACCATCACTACCACCACTGTCAAATATACAGCCAGATCCACCCCCATCAACTTTAGATCAACTGTTAGCAATGCCTGCTTGATTCACCACCATCACCGCCAATAAAGCCACCCCAACATCACCATACCATGAAAACCACCACTACCAACAAACAAAAATCAACCAAATCTTCAAGCCCAAAAACCATTGAAAAAATTCATTTTAAAACCATGGCGAATCTAAAACAACATATCCACCACCACCAAATTGTTATTTTATAACAAGCTACTTGTCATTAATTAAGGGATTCCCAAACAGAGTATTACTTGAATATTCAACGTTGTGAACATCAATCGACGAAGGCACTATTTTACTATCAAGATTTATATTTTGTTCATGTTTTGCTTCCCGACTTATTATTTCAATTTTGGGGTTAATTTTAATGATGGTTTTGTCCAAAACTACATCGCTCAACTTCTTATTTTGTAGCATTGCTATCGTCATTGTTGGGATCTTTGAAATTGCTATAGCATGTATAATTATTCGTTTTATGCATAGAGAACCCAAACAACAGGCGAAAGTTGCACCAGAGTCGATTGCCGAAGTTTAAGCCCTTGTTTATCTATTTGCATCTAGTTTATTTTTTTTTCTTGTCACATTTTGTATTTGGATTTTGGTGTTCAAAAGTAATATGGTTATTGAAGTTGTTGTAGCATTCGTGTGTACTACCGTGCTATAGCTACTGCACGATTCACACCTTTGTTCATAGCCCCCTCACATTGGGAGGGCCCGCACACATTTAAAAAAATAATAATAAAAGAGGTGGGGGCCCCCTCATTGTGAGCGGGCTGTGAACGCTTCTGTACAGTCCGAGCTATACAAGCAGCTTAGTCCGTGTACTAAACTTAGTTTTCATTGTACATTGTCAGATCATGAGTACCTTTAGCCATTTTACATCGCACTGACCAATTCCTTCCATTTTTATTTCTCTCGCTTCATTATAGGTGATTTTCTCATCACTGGAACCAATGACATGTCCGAATTCATACTATTTCTTACATAAGCTCGAAAATATTCTAAATTTACACATCAATTCGTCAGTAACATTTGGAAACTAAAATCGCATATATCCTACAATGTATATAATGGCTTATATACACATAATGTGGTGAAATATGATTGAGTCATAATTTCTTTTATCAAATAAAAAAAACTTCGCCCACTCTTTTTTGACATCTCAACAATATGTAACCCACTATGTAAACCTATTATAAACAAGTAACATTATTCTTGATATAAGAATAAAATTTCTACTTGTTTTAGTTAAAAATTAGATTTTTAATAAATTTTGATAAAAATAGATACGTATATAATTAAAAAGTTAATAAAATTTGTAAATTTTTTAAAATGTGTAGTTGAAAATATATATATA
>NC_036247.1:19180633-19223984 GCF_002742605.1 Olea europaea var. sylvestris
TGTGTGTGTGTGTGTGTGTATAATGGGAAGCGTTCCTCCTACACATAGATTTGACAAGTATTTTTGACAAATAATAATGATATTTAGACGAAGCAAATCCAACGTTAGTATCGCATGGATCTCAAGTGGTTATAACTAACTCTCTATGATCCTAATGAAATGCATACTGACCATTGGATTTGTTTAATCTAAAGGTCACGATTATTTATAAAAAATACTTGTCAAATCCATATGTAAGAGAACCTGCCTCACAACCATCTCTAATCACTGTTAGACTACCACTGCTGCTGACATGACCATCACTACCACCACTGTCAAATATACAGCCAGATCCACCCCCATCAACTTTAGATCAACTGTTAGCAATGCCTGCTTGATTCACCACCATCACCGCCAATAAAGCCACCCCAACATCACCATACCATGAAAACCACCACTACCAACAAACAAAAATCAACCAAATCTTCAAGCCCAAAAACCATTGAAAAAATTCATTTTAAAACCATGGCGAATCTAAAACAACATATCCACCACCACCAAAACCACCGGCAATCTAACAAATCACTGCTATAGCCATATCTACCACCAGAGCTACCGCCACCACGATTCCCGCAACCAACAAACCACCAACACACTGCACCAAATCGCAAGTTGGGCACCACGTGACCACCACCAACAGCCACACCACTACAAAACCATCTAAAACTACCACAAACCACAAATCTATCACAAAACAACCACCATAAACCATAAACCCATCGCCGCGCAAAGAACATTATGCACAAAGTGTCGTGCACCGACGACCATAGCCTACACAGTATATGTGCAATGCTTTAAGCTCATTGCTATGCCCAGGGACAGTGAATTCAAGCACTGTTCTACAACGAATGGTGATGGGCTCATCGCTCACAATGGCTATTCAACACAATGAATTTACCATCGTGTCACCACCTGCTGCTAAGAAAGAAAAATGGTAGAAGGACACGCCCTACTTGGCAGTGAAGGTGAGTGCCAGAGAGCTAAACACCATTGGTGAAAATAAGTCGTTGAAGTGATAAAAGAGATAAGAGATGAGGAAAAGGTAGAGAGAAAGAAGAGGAAAGTGTTTAGATTGATAATCAAGTTGAATAGGTTAATAGTGGATGGTGGTGTATATAAATAAAATAAAATTAATTTTGTTATATCCATAAATTACGTGATATACGCGAGACAAAGGGAGTCCTACATTGGTCGATGTGGCATCAACTATTTAATTTGATTGAGCCTATTAAATCAATAAGCTTCATCTTAAACTATATAATCAAACAATTGCATTTTGGGCTCGACCCATTAATTACTTCGCCTATTTACATTTTTATTTCTCCATAAATATGAGTTTTTCTTTCACACTTGAGGTATGTTTCTTAACCCTAACCAAAATCCCATCTCCCTCTTTTGCATTCATATTTTTCTCATTCGACTGTTGACTTGACTATCGAAGTACAAACGGTTGCCGAATATTTTTCTCGACCGGTGGCCTTTGCATTCTTATGGAGTGTTCAGTATGCAGGTGAGTTAACGTGGATGGGATGTGGTTGGAATTTTGTTGGCCCATTTTTTGAGGTCAACAGATTGGAACCGTTTGTGAAAATCAGTACATTAACCATGTTATTACCACATCCCAAAAAGCCATCGAAAAATATAGTTCTTCGAGTAGTGATCTACTGAAAACCAGCAAAGACAACAAGTAAAGAGGATTTTTCAAAAAATTTACTTCCACCAAAAAGTAGAAAAAGTTAGCTGCCAAAGAGATACTAGAAACAAAATATTTTTGGGCAAAATGGGAAAATAATCATTCTCAAACTTTTGGTTTTGCGTTCAAAGAAAGAGGAAGCCATCATTACTCTTTGGAAAAACTCACCTACTGATATCTAGTAACCAGCTAAAAGGAAAGCTTCTCTGTAGTTGAATAAAAGAAAGATGCCAAATAAGCTGTTGACCATACCCTCATTGCACCAGTAGTGAGAGCATTTGACCACTATATATTGTATGAAACTACCAGTCTCAAAATACAATGGATGTTCAAGCCTTACGATGGGAAATGGAAAATACCAGTCTTGTATGAAAAATTTTCTTACTGCATACTTTTTATGGAAAATTGATAATTTGAATGGAATTGAGGCCATGTCATTTAGCTATGAAAAAATCATATTGTAACTTCAATCACCAATTGCTTGATGAAGTGCTCCAACAAGATGTTTAGCATATTATCATTTTATGGGTTTGACAAAATGTTGAAACTCCAGTACACGGTCTCAAGCAGGAGCCTCGATCGGAAACATTTTTGAAATCGAAGTAAAAGCTATTAACCAAGCTCTACGTACATGAGCTCAGTTCACAGGAGTTGCATAGACCCCTTGCTATAGGGGGTCGGGCCCCACAGGAATTTAAAAAAGGTGGGGCCTACCCCCACCTTCTCTCACATCTGGCAGGGGCCTGTGAACCAGGCCCCTGTACCACCAACATTTTTCAAAAGCTATAGGCTTGTGAATTTTTTCTTGACCAGTCACTTTACTTGCTCATGGGTTTTACCTAATGGTCAGTGCAAATGTATGTCGAGAATAATTGGGGAAATGACTTGTCCTTTTCTCTACAACTCTAAGCTACCCACTTTTAGTTAAAGATTGTGCCTATTCCCATTTTTCTGCTTGTGTGGATCAACTAATTTGTTTCTTGAGCTTTCTTCATATGTCCAAGCCCAATGTAAAATCATGGGAAGACCACTTTTAATTATGCTTTAAAGTTAAGTGGATGGACCTAATATTTATTTTCCATGGTTGCAACTGAACTTTTGTTTTTAAGCTTGCTGGAATTTGTTTTCTGTGGTTTGATTAATTACCACTTGACTTTAATTGGACTTTCTACTCCTATTTTCTCTATCATTAAGTCCTACCACTCTTGTCAAAGCGAGGTATCCGCTCCAAGGATGATTTATTCTCATAGACTCCAACCTACTATTGACTTTTATTCTTGGTTTGGCATCAAGTGAGTATGAATTAGTGCTTCCTATGTGGATGCCTATATTTTTCAGATTTAATGCCATGTTAGGATTGCAGAGTTTGGGTTTCTTATGACATTGGTCTCTTTTGGAAGCAATTGTATTCCGAAGAATCTACTTATATTCATAACTGCTGATCATGACTGTTTAGGATAAGCATATTCAAATTAATCTAAAGATGCAATGAGGTTACGAATTTTGGAAGGGAATGATGATGGAGCTTAGCTCAATTGCTGGAAATGAGTTGTCATACATTCTATCTTTGCACCCACATTTCTTGGAAATGGCCATCTACCATGTATTTGGCAAAAACGCATTGTCTTGGTCTTTCTTATTTACAGGCACTTTTGATCATCATGTCTATTATTCGAGGCAAGCTCTAAGACGTCGCATGCCTAGGCTAACTCATAAGACCTCACATCTTTGAAGGTAAGCCCTAATGAGGTTACGAATTTTGGAAGGGAATGATGATGGAGCTTAGCTCAATTGCTGGAAATGAGTTGTCATACATTCTATCTTTGCCCCCACATATCTTGGAAATGGCCATCTACCATGTATTTGGCAAAAATGCATTGTCTTGGTCTTTCTTATTCACAGGCACTTTTGATGGTCTTGTTAGCTGGATATTTATTTTTCGCTTTGCCAGATGCTTATTCCTAGTTTTGCGAGATGTTTATTCCTCGCCTCTTACTATTGTCGAGCTTAGTTATAAGACCTCGTCTATCCGAGGCTGTTTGTAAGACTCTGATAATTTGAGAGCTATTAGCAAGATATTTATTACCAGCTTTACCAGATGCTTACTTCGCAAATGTTTATTCCTCGTCTCTCATTATCATCGAGCTTAGTTATAATACCTCGTCTATCCGATACTACTTGTAAGACTCCGTAGTTTGAAAGCCATTTGCAGGATGTTTACTCCCGCCTCGCCAGATGCTTGTTCTTGGTTGTGCAAGATGTTTATTCTTCGCCTCTCACTATTGTCGAGCTTAGCTATAAGCCCTCGTTTTTCTGAGGCCACTTATAAGACCTCAATAGTTAGAGAGCTATTCGCAGAATGTCTATTCCCTACCTTATCAGATGTTTATTCTTGTCTTTGCAAGATATTTATTCCTCGTCTCTCACTATCGTAGAGCTTAGCTGTAAGCCAACGTCATTCCGAGGCCATTTATAAGACTCCGATAGTTTGAGAGCTATTTGCGGGATATTTATTCCCTGTCTCGTCAGACACTTATTTCTGACTTTGTGAGATATTTATTCCTCGCCTCTCACGAACGTTGAGTTTAGCTATAAGTCCTCATCATTCCGAGACGGCTTATAAGACTACAATAGTTTAAGAGCTATTTGTAGGATGTTTATTCTTAACTTTTACGAGATGTTTATTCCTCGCCTCTTACTATCGTCGAGTTTAGTTATAAGACCTCGTCATTTCGAGGCTATTTATAAGACTCCGATAGTTCGAGAGCTATTTGTGGGATGTTTAATCTTTGCTTCACCAAATGCTTATCCCTAGCTTTGCAAGATGTTTATTCCTAGCGTCTCACTATCTTCGAGCTTAATGGCAAGTCCTTGTCTATCCGAGGCAGCTTATAAGACTCTGATAGTTCGAGAGTTATTTGCGAGAAGTTTATTCCTGCCTCACTAGATGCTAATTCTTGGCTTTGTGATATGTTTGCTCTTTGCTTCTCACTATCATCGAGCTTAGCTATAAGCCCTCGTCATTCCGAGGCCTCTTATAAGAAATAGTTTGAGTGCTATTTGTGGGATATTTACTCCCCATTTTTCCCAAATGCTTATTCTTGGCTTTATGAGATGTTTATTCCTCGTCTCTCAATATTGTCGAGCTTAGCTATAAACCCTCGTCATTTCGAGGCCGCTTATAAGACTCTGATAGTTCGAGAGCTATTTGCGGGATGTTTGTTCTCTACTTTACCAAATGCTTTTTCTTAGGTTCGCGAGATATTTATTCATGACCTCTCACTACCATCGAGCTTAGCTGTAAGCCCTCATCTATCTAAGGTCGTTTATAAGACTCTGATAGTTTGAGAGCTATTCGCAGAATGTTTATTCTCCTTCTTGTCATATGCTTATGCTTATTCTTGACTTCGCGAAATGCTTATTCTTCGCCACTCACTATCGTTAAGCCCAGGCATAAGACCTCGTCCACTTGAGGCAAGCTTATAAGTCTCCGATAGTTCGAGATGATCCATTAGCTCGATATTCATTCTTCGTTTTGCGAAATGCCTCACCATATGAGTTATTGCATCATAGTTACATCCATTTTCAGAGAGCTCATCATGCCTCTGCATCTACTGCATTACAGTTGCCTATCTTTCAGTGTTTTACTCTTGCTTCAACTATATCATATCTACTTATTTTCAGAGAGTTTACATTGGCCCTGCATGGATGAACCATCCACCATGCAAAAGATGTCATTTATCGCTTCGTAAGGAGAAGGGTGTGCCCTCTTATTACCCGTAAAGACGAAGCCTTCTATGGCTGGCTCAAACACTATGGAGGAAGCCCTTGCACGGAAGAGTAAACCTCTTGCAATGAGGTAAAAAATAAAATAAAATATCTCGATAAGGACAAGTGTAAAGCCTCTCACAGGGGGCCACACCTTGCCACCTTAAAGGTTAACCCCTTTATAATTGGATCAAACACCATGGAGGAAGGCCTTGACATGGAGTGCCACCCCTATGTAACGATATTAGCTTATCACAACTATTTACATCCAGATCATCGTCTCTACTGTTTATATTCAATTCAGAGTCAGCCTCTACATCAATATCAATACGTCTGTTTATATTCAGTTTAGAGTCAGCCTCTACATCAGTATCAGTACATCTACTTATATCTAGAGCATCGTCTCTGCTACTTACATTCACAACATTGCCTCTGCGTTAACTTATCACAGCTGCATATATATTCAGTCTCGTCTCAGCATTAGTTTTATATAATAGCTTATATTTCAAGTCCGACCCGCATATAAATATTCGACTAAGACTTGGGGGACTATTGTGATTACTGTTAGTATATGAATTATATTGTTGTTGCCAAGTAAGCATGTCACATTAGTGTTAGCAAGCCTCATGACCTATGACACTTTTTATTACTACTAGTACGTATGCCATGTTATCTACATTATCATTTTATAGACATCATGTTACTTCACATTAGCAAGTTTGATATGATCATTATTTTACTTTATTTGGAGGGCAAATGGATCCCAAATTTATTTTGTATATGTGTGGTGGAGATATTATGTTGAATTACAGGTTAGTTTAATCCATATTACAGAGGAGATATTGCCGAAATTTTGAGAAATTATATGTGATATCTTTTGAGACAATTTGTAAGTCCTCACTTATTCAGGTTAGCATAGATGTTTTCTAAGCAATTTTTAAGTCCTTACTTATTGAAACGGCTTGTATTCTCGAGGTAATTTGTAAGTTCTTACCTATTTAAGATTCATGCATATTTTCGAGACAGTTCATAAATCCTTAGTTATTGAAACTACTCATATTTCTAAGAAAATCTATAAGACCTCACTTAATTGACTACTTATATTTCAAAGTCTGAGTTGTATAGTCCGATTTGCATATGATTATACAACTCAGACTTGGAACTATTGTTATATCCATAAATTATGTGACATCGACTACTTAATTTGATCGAGCCTAGTAAATCAAGAAACCTCATCTTGAGCTATTTAATTAAACAATTGCATCTTTGGCTCGACCCATTTACATTTTTATTTCTCTATGAATACGAGTTCATTTTCACACTTGAGATATGTTTTATAACCCTAAACAAAATCCACACTCTCTCTCTCTTTTGCACTCATATTTTTCTTGTCCGACCATTAACTTGATGTCGGAGTGCAAACAGTCACCGGAACTTTTCTCTACCGACGATCTTTGTATTCTAATGGAGTATTCAGTGTGCAGGTAAGTCATGTGACGTGGTTGAGATTTTGTTGTCGTATTTTTTGAGGTCAACAAATTTTATAATATTATTAATAATATTAAAATTTTTAATTATAATCTGATTTTTGAATAAATAAATTTTGAATCTGATTTCAGTCAAAGACGCCAAATGTAATGTATAGACTAAACCGACCCATATGACTCGGACTTCCACTCCTGCCCGATGTGGGAGCCCAACGGACTCTAGGGTTTCAGATTAAACCTCATATAAATTCTCACAACACTGAATTTCTCTCTCATCAGTCCTCGAGTTCTAGTTGTTGACCCAAATTTCAGAGTGCAGAAGCCATCAAACCGATCAACGATGGTAGAACAATAAGATCCTAATAAGCGAAATAATATTTAATTTTCCTTCCGAAAATCTTCATGCGATTTACCTATTTTCCCCATTATTACCGCTATTGATTTGTACGTGTATTTGCAGACATTCAAGAGAAGGAATGGAGGACGCAACAAGCATGGGCGTGGACACGTCAACTTCATTCGCTGCTCAAACTGTGGCAAGTGTTGTCCTAAGGTATTTATTAGTTTCAATTACATGTATGTTTTTTACTGGAGAAAATCCCAAGAGAAGAAATGAAATTTGTTTTTCTAGCTTTATCGATCCCTTCAATTTTATGGTGGATCTGTTTTATTTCATCTTTAGTTTCCATTTGTACAAGAAAAAAGAAATTACGTCTATTGATATTATCTTTCAGCGAGATAAAGTTTAATGTACGTAAATTTGTGTAGCTTAACAAATTAATGGTTTCTGTAGCTTTATTAATATCTACTTGTTAATGTCTGAATTTTAACCCGAAACTACTTAAGTTTAATTGATGATTGTGTTTCTCAATCCATATTAAAATTTGATTAGTTTATTTTCCGTACAACGAACTTGATTAGTTTATACTTGTTGCTTCGTTTTAAATAACCGATCTCAGTTTGGAGAATTGTATGGTCATGTAGTTTGTTAATCCGCATTGGAAGCATTGCAATTTAAGAGAAGGGTTATCAATCTCTGCATAAAATCTGGCTGCCAGTGACCCAGTAGGTCTTGAAAACAATCTGTTTCTCGGCCATGTCTTCTTTCATATGTTTCTTTGACATATGGAACGCTGTGTCTAAGCTTGCAAATGTTAAAAATGTGTATAGATCATTGATATTCAGTTTTCCAGTATCGGTTTATGAAGAGCCTTCATCATGTCATATGAACATTGTAATGTTCCCATGTTTTATAGGACAAAGCCATTAAGAGATTTTTGGTGAGGAACATAGTTGAGCAAGCTGCTGTAAGAGATGTTCAGGAAGCATGTGCTTTTGATAGTAAGTACTCTACTTTCTGAATTACTTGTTCGACAGGTGTACACCTTCCTTACTTCCTGTATCTAGAATTTCCGTAGATCACTGTATAATCTCTGATTAATGACCTAATGCATGAATTTTTTGATTTCTCAATCTAGTGTACACCCTTCCCAAGCTATATGTAAAGATGCAGTACTGTGTTTCCTGTGCCATTCACTCCAAGGTTGTTAGGGTCCGCTCCCGAACTGATAGGAGGAACCGTGAACCACCTCAGCGCTTCAGGCGCCCAAGGGTATGTTTTTGCCATCTTACTTGATCAGCATTGTAGCTTACCAGTGTTCCCAAGTAGTATAATGCCATTTTTCCTCTTCAAGTATTGTTTTATTGATTGATTGGTCTATAGAGATGTGAATCTGTCATTCAAATTTGCTTGTCATTGTTAATCGTAATCTCCACACCCCCACCCAAAAAATAAAAATAAATCTGGAACTTGTATTTACAAGGTACTTATTTTGACAAACATGATTTTCAAATTTCTTTTCTAGAAAGTCTTAATTCTGTAGAGAAGTAATTTTTAGCGTTAGAATGAATGTTGTTCTGCATGAAGTGCAGGTATTTAATTAAGGATATATGCATAAAAAGCTAAATTCTAACATATCTGCATTTTGCTGTCCTACATCACGAATATCATTCAATATAGGGTGGTATTTATCATGGTTTCTCTTGATTGTTTTGAGTTTTGAAAGTTGCTTATCAAGCCATTTCTATAGGTTTGTGCTCTAGTTGACGATGGCTTGAATATTTTGTTTTCCCTATTTAGGTTGGTGCTATGTTGAAATATAACTATGACTTTCATCTTGTGACTTATGCTTTGGTTTTTTTAATTTCTTTTGACTACATCATTTTTGTGCTTCCTCAATTGCAGGATGATCTACCAAAACCAGGTCAAGGACCACGTCCTGGTGGAGCACCAGTTGCTGCCCGCACTTAAAAGTGCTCTTTCTGTCTTCTCCAGTATTAAGTTTTGGAACTTATTTTTTGCCAATCATTTCAATTTTTTGTTGTTTTGACATATAACCAGGTTTGGACTACTGTTGTTTAATTTGTTGGACTAAGATCCACGTGATTATGTGATGTCCACACTTCACCACCTCATTTTCACTACTGTACAAATTGGAATAGTAAAATTTGTTTATGTCGTCAATAATATTTAGGGTTCCATTTTAAATGTCAATCTTATTAAGAGAAGTAATCCAAATACTTATATGTTGATCTATATATTCATCTTTATTCGATAAAAGATTTATTCTTTAAAATTCCCCGCAAGATGGTGATTGAAGCAAACCAATATTGAGTTCGTGTGCTCATTTTTTGAGTTTTAATCGGATCAAATTGTTTGTTGAAACTTAATGAGCTTTAGTAACGTATTAAAATTTGATGTTCCATTTTAAAATGTCAATGTTGTTAAGAAGAGCAATTCAAACTTTTATAAATTCGCCTATATTTTTATCTTTATTCGGCAAGAGATTTATCCCTAAAAAGTTGAATGCCAAAATTTTCTCAGGTTCTTTGCTTAGATTTTAATATATTCCATAATTACATTGGTTGCCCATGCAAGCACAAAATTTGTGATCCACTTGAATGATTCACATCCCAAATTTCCCATTCGTCTTTTCTGATAAATCTCAAATATTATTCGATTTTCAAATCAAAAATTAAATAAATGATTTTTTTATGACGTAAGTATTAAGATGAGATATATGATAAATTTTGAAAAGTTGCTTAGTGGATCTATGATTTATAATGAATTCCTACGGAAGTTCAATCCAAGCCTAAATAAGAAAAGCTGCATGTCAACTCGAGTGGTATATCTTGAAAATATAACTTAGTGAAGGGGCATGAATTTAGTTTCATATGTTACTCAATTGCTCGATCGACTTTATCAAGCATGTTATATATGCTACACACTTGATTAAAATCTCGTAATCCAACTTATTTAATTTATTTGGAATAAGTATAATGATCAAAGTAATCAGTTATTGCAATTGGCGAGTCTAAACTTGTTTGTTAAAGTCCCCTAACAACCTCTCTGACGTAGACAAAATTCAATCAAACCAGAATCATATAACCCTAAACTTGTTTGCTGGAGAAGGCTTTGACTTTGACTTTGTCCTCTTATTATTATTTTTTTCCCCAAATTGCCCACCTTTTGAGTAACCAACATGGCTGAACACCCAATTCTTACAAAGAACCCTGCCCATGTAGTTAACTATCATATTTTTAATAAATTTTGATAAAATATATGATCAAAAAATTAATAAAATTGTGGATTCAATGTGTGATTAAAACTATACCAAACAGGACTCTATGCGATTTGCATGTCTACAAAACTCAAGGGTAAGATACCTTTCCAAGTTTCAAAAATATCGCTAATGACTAACCTCTTTTATTTCTAGATTTCAATATCACATACACGACACAACAACTTTTTAAGTAATATATTATCTAAGTGAGGTTGATATACATAAGATGTCGGTAAAGGAAATGATGAAATTTTCTATCATTAGCTGTAATTTAATTTGTTCAAAGTAAATTATAAAGATATAAATAATGTGTAATATATAGAGATCATTCGACATGTTTTAAATTTTAACCAGTTTTTTATTTAATATTGAAATATTGTAGTGATTAATTTATCACATAAGAGTATTTTCAAGAAACTCTATTTATATAGAGCATCTTATGTTTAATAGTGAATATTTTTAAATTTATTGACTATTTTTTTCTACAATTCAAGAATGGTTTCTATTTTGACTCTTCGTTCTGCTTTTTAAGAGACATTTGTTGATTTATCTTCATCTTCTATTTAACATATTTTTTAATATATCAATAATCAATATAATTTGAATAAATTAATGAGAAGAGTATTGAAACACATAACTAATTAAATATCATTTTAAGGTACGAATAAAGGGAGGCCTTTTTTGAAAAAGAGAATTTTTTTGGAGTTTATTAGCGAGCACCTTATATTCAGAAAACTTCTTGAATTCTTCCGACATAACATTCTATTATATAACATGATCATTATTTTAATAAATTTTGAATGTGTTTTATAATGTTTCAATATATTATTAATGTTATACTATTATTTAGCCAAATTTCAATTGTAAAAAATACATGTTTATATTTAATATCTTATTTTAGAGCTTCTTTGTGAAGTGTTTATAAACAATTTTATTTATAAATAGATAGAAATGAATGATAGAAAAAAGGTATGTAGTACTTGTGGACGTCATGGAATGTGTAGACAAAATTGGTTCACTAGCATGCTAGAATTGTGTCTTAATAAGATCTTTAAGTATTTATTAATTATTAAAGGAAACAAATTAAATTATAACTAATTATAGAAAGATTCATATTTTTTTCCCAAATCTATTTTAGGTATATCAACCTCATTTTGGATAATATATAACTTAAAAAGTGGTCAAGGTTGTATGAAATTCTCAAATCAATCATGCTACATAGACATAATTTTTAACATAATGTCACATGGTAACCTATTATTGATAGTTTAAAACATATTCAATCTTTTTATCTAATCACATCTTACCAACGCCTATTCTATCACTTTATCTATCATCTACTCTCTGGGA
Organism: Olea europaea var. sylvestris; assembly: GCF_002742605.1. Lineage (NCBI taxonomy): Eukaryota > Viridiplantae > Streptophyta > Magnoliopsida > Lamiales > Oleaceae > Olea > Olea europaea. The sequence goes on from NC_036247.1 coordinate 19,192,594, forward strand.
AATTAGCAACATTCTCTATCAATAAGAGAGGTTTGTGATAATTTTGACGTGTGAGAAGGTATTTCTAATATTTTCATGAATGTTAGGGGGTGCCCATGATATTGTCTCTATTTTATATTTAACAAATCATCCTACAGAAGTTGAATTCAATTTTTTTTCCCATCTGAAAGGCTAACAGGTCTAATTTCTATAAACTAATTAAATGCAATCATTTTAAAGTACGAATAAAGGAAGGCTTATTTTAAAAGTTAAAATAGGTCGTCTTTTGAGGTTTATTTAGAGAGTACCTTATATATAGAGAGATTCTTGAATTACTTTAAGATAACATTCTATTATATAACGTGATCATTATTTTAATAAATTTTGAATATGTTTTGTAATGTTTCAATATATTAATGTTATACTATTGTTTAGCTAAATTTCAATTGTAAAAAATAAAAGTTTATATTTAATATCTTATTTTAGAGCTTCTTTAATGTGAAGTGTTTATAAATAATTTTATTTAAAAATAGATAGAAATGAGTGGTAAAAAATGGTAGTACTCGTGGATGCCATGAAATGTGTAGATAAAAATTAGTTTGCATTTGTTAATATTTTAATTATCTATCATAATAAATAGTTAATAAAAAACTTTAAATTATTTATTACCGAATACTTCAAAGGAAAAAGTCATGAGTACAAGAAAATGTTGACATAATTCATGCTGATGTCGACGTGGAGGTGCATTTTTCATTAATATAGCAGAATTGCATCTACATAAGACCTTTAAGTATTTATTAATTATGAAAGGGAACAAATTAAATAATAACTAATTGTAGAAAAATTCATATTTTTTTTCAAGAAGATATTTTAGATATATCAACCTCATTTTAGATAATACATAACTTAAAAAGTAGTCAAGGATGTATGAAATTTTCAAATATACAAGTATGGGAGGTTACTGATATTTTACATATAAGGTATTTCTGATATTGCCATGAATGTTAGAGGGTACATATGATATTGTCTCCATTTTATATCCCACAAACCATCCTACACAAGTTTTTTTTTTTTTTTTTTTTCCATCAGAAAGGCTATCATGTCTAATTTCTATAAACTAATTAAATGTAATCATTTTAAAGTACGGATAAAGTGAGGCCTATTTCTAAAAGTTAAAAATACAGAGTTTTTTGAAGTTTATTTAGAGATATTTTTAGATAGCATCTTATATTCAAAGAGTTTCTTAAATTGCTATGACATAGCATTCCATTATATAACGTGATCATTGTTTTAAATTAATTTTGAATGTGCTTTATAATGTTTTAATCTATTAATGTCATACTATTCTTTTATCTAAATTTCACTTGTAAAAAATACATGTTTATATTTAATATCTTATTTTAAAGCTTCTTTGTGAAGTGTTTATAAATAGATAGAAATAAGTTATAGAAAAATGGTAGTACTTGTAGGTGTCATAGAATGTGTGGATAAAAATTAGTTTGCATTAGTTAATATTTTAATTATGTACCATAATATATATATATAATTAATAAAAAAATCTTTAAATCGCTTATTACCAAATACTTCAATGGGTTTTAGGTTTAAATTTCCACTAGCTTACTAGAATTGCGTCTTTATAAGATCTTCAAGTATTTATTTATTATTAAAGGGAACAAATTAAATTATAATTAACTGCAGCAAAATTCATATTTTTCTAACAAAGATATTTTAGATATATCAACCTCATTTTAGATAATATACAACTTAAAAAGTGGTCAGGGTTGTATATAATTTTGAAACTATAAATATGGGAGGTCTATTTTTTCTCAGTTTAATAGTGTCAAATTATATTTAATGTCGTGTAATAAACACACCCTTATTCAGTATATTTATTTATTTTCTTTGAAATTTACCATTGTCTTTCCAAATCCTATTGGACATGCTAAGTGGTTCTTACATGCGCAGCATTATGAATCTGCGGTAACTTATTTTCATGAAAGCTAAAAATTTCTTATTTTCTCACTCAAACTAATAATAATAATAATAATAATAATAATAATAATAATAATAATAATAATCTCATGCATATGTGGGTCCATCTTGTTAGGCTGTGCATCCACCACCTAAAGTCTACTCTTTCACCGAACTTTTACTTTGAGAAACAATGGAAATGCGAACTCACAAGCACCTTTGCTTGCCATAACTGCCTTTTCAACATAATTATTATGATTAATGGTATACAACATTATTAGTATTTAATATCAATTTAGGTGAAATATTAGTGATATTAAATTATAAATTTAATTAAATACCAGAAATTATTGCAATTTAATAGGACCTTTGATATTTTGATACTAGATTGATGTTCAACACTATTGTGTTAGATAACATTAATCATTTGTTATACACATTGAAATATTGGATTGCACTACTGAATAATATTTAAAAATTTTGAAATTTCGTCTAATATTTAGCCTTTGTTTGAATTCCATTTTGTTAAGTATTTTGGGATAGTGATTTTTTTGGAAAATGTGTGGTTAAAAAAATCGATTTACGTGTAAATTTATTTTATAGGAAAATGCATGATTGAAAATGAATTTTGAAAAAAAAATTAAAATGGGGGCCAAATATAGGCTTAGTATCTCTCATCTAGTGTTATATTGATCATATTGCTAATGTCTACCCTATGTAAAAATGTTGCTCTCATTGCCTAGAGGGTTATTGATATGCTTCAATAAAATAATTTTTTAATTTATTCTTTTAAAGAATAATGTTACATTCAAAATAAATAAATTATTTTTAATTTTTAGTATCAAAATAATTACTCAGCTCCTGTTTGGACTCCATTTTAATTTTAATATATTTTTCTCTTTCCTTTCAATAGCTCATTTTTCAATAAAATAATATTACATTGTAGAGGCTCAAACATGTGATCTATTATATGCTCCCAAAATTTGAAAGACAGAGGCACACTTTTCTTAAATGGCAACTTTTTGAGCGGACGATTTTTATGAGATCTTGACACCTAGCGACATCCTGGCTGTTAAATTGACATTTGGATGGTTACTGTGTATATCTCATACATACCGTTTCACTTGGCATATGGATTACTTTAGTTTTGAGAGTTCTGTGAAAGAGAGAGCTTTACTCTCGTTGGCTAGGTTTGATCTGAAATCTTGTTCTTTACTTAAACACATCATTCGAGATTGTGATCTGCTAGTTTAGCCACTGATTCTTGTATTTTCTAAGTGAAATCTATAAGAACGAGAAGATTCTTATGCTCTAATATTCAGCGAGATGATTTGATGTTTCTTATGTAATTCCTTCGTAGATCAGTAGTTTTCTTGAAAGAGATTAGTCTCTTGTGCCATATCTATGTACTGGTTAAACTTTGTAACCTTCATTACCATTTTTGGGGCTATATAGTGTAACCGAGCAAATATCCAATTTATTGGATGCTCAACAAGGGAGCAGGCAATAGAAATGGTTGCCAAACCTCTAGAACTTCGGTCAAAAAATTCTTTGTGTTCAATCTTTTAATTTCTACAAGTTTTACTTTCTGTCGAGTTTAATATCGTGTTATCTGGGCCTTTAATTGGTATTATAACAAGAACTGAGGACAAGATACTTGGATCTTTGCAGAAAGTGGTAGATCTATTGCAGATCTGGAATATTTGGAATTGTTGCTAAGCAAAATCGAAAGGAAATTGAGTTTTATAAACTCATTGTGTGAGATCTTTAATTTTTGTGGAGTTTACTTTTCAAAAATTTAGGGTTTCTTGATTTTCCTTGACTTACTACACATTGAGACCCTCTGGTGATTAATCTTTGTCCAAAGACTCCTATGAGACTTTGAGAATTTGAGATAAATCTAGAACAGGCGTGTATTTGGAGGATCTTGAAGGAGAAACCTCTGTAACATAAAATTGTGATCTTTGTTTATGTGGTTTTTGACTTGCATGTTTCTTGATTGAGATTAAAACTTGCTAAATTTTTTGAAATCTTGTTTTACTGAGTGTATTACTATGATTTGGAATATTAATCTGTATTCTTGTTGTTCTTTTCAAATCTGCGAAAGCTGTCTTCAACTTGTGAGTAATACTTGTTTATAATATAAATTTTGCTAAGTTTGAAGTTAATCAGTTTGATGGAAATGTGATTTCAATATGTGAAGTTAGTAAATGAAGGCTGTTTTAATGCAAATGAGATATGTTAGGGCATGAGACAATAATTCGCCTGCTGGCTTACTTCCTGCAAAGAAAATTAAACTTGAAGAAGTTGCATGGAGTATTATTTTCTTGTACTTATTTGAAAATGTGATAAAAGCTATTGTTGAAACAAAAAATGATTCTGAACCATGGACTAAACTTCATTCTAAATATGTTATTAAAACTACTCCAAATAAATGATATCTATTAAAGTAATTCTTTTCTTTTAAAGTGGATCATTCAGTTGATTTGGATGAAAAATTGAACAAATTTCCAAAACTTATTCAAGAGTTGGCCAATTGTGATGAAAAACTTTCAAAAGATTAGATGGTTGTAGTCTTGTTAAACTCCATTAGATACATATATAGAGACATCAAAGTTGCTCTAAATTATGACAGAGAAAAAACACTATTGATATAATCATAGATGCCATTGGAAACAAAGTTCTAAAGATGAAATCTGAATCTAAAGATACTCAAAATGGAGATAATCTATTAGAAAAATGGAAAGCTTTTGGTAAATTTATCACTCTAGACCTTTGATGAAAATAAGAATATATGGAGTGACAAAAATAAATCTAAAAATAAGGCAAAAGGTAAGAAATGCTATTACTATGGAAGTTAAGTCATTTCATTAAAAAGTGCTATAAGAAGAAAAATGAATCAAACAAAAAGAGATTTGATGATTGGAAGGTTGCCTTAGCTTGTAATAAAAATAAGCTTGAAGATGATTTAGTCCTTGTTAATATTGAAAAGAAACTGAATGATGAATGGATACTTGATTCAGGCTGATCTTTCCATAAGTGCCGAATAAAAACTATTTTCTTGATTTTGAAAGACTACTGATTTTGGTCAAGTTATAATAGGTAATAATATGACCTGTAAAGTGGGTGGAATATGAATTATATAACTATTATTGGAAAATAATAATGTCCCATTTCTGAAAGGAAATAGTTATGTTCCAGATTTAGAGATGTATTTTGTGTCTTTAGACATGTTAGATGACATAAAATTTGATCAATGACAATTAATATTTTTAGGGTTAGTAATTTGATCATCAACACCCCTAAGTGACATGTTCTCTATTTTCTTAAAGTAGAACCCATAATTTAACTGTGGCTGCTTTAAATGAAAATTCTACAGTTGAGCAGTTATGGCATGAAATACTTGGCCACATTGGCAAGAAACTTTGAAATCTTTACAAAATGAGTGTTTGGAAAAGTAAATATTGGTGATTTCTCTAATTGTGAACAATGTTTAATAGTAAACAAGTTAAATTATCTTTTCCTACTAGAACTTACAAATCTAAATGGATTCTTAAATACTTGCATGCTGGTTTATGTGGCCTTACATCTATGACTACTCTATCTAGTTTTAAATATTATTTTCTTATCACTGATGATTTTTCAAGAAATTTTGGGTGTTTTTATTAAAAACTAAAGATGAAACATTTACTATTTTGAAAGAATGGAAAATCCAGATTGAAAATCAAACTGATTTGAAAATTAAATTTTTGAGGACCGATAATGGCCTGGAATTCTGCAATTATGAGTTTGATAATTTCGATAAATTGCATAGTATTGTGAGGCATAGAATTGTAGCATATACATCCCAACAAAATGGAATTAGCTACGGTTTGCCTAAACTGTTTTGGGGATGAAGCTATGAAAACAGCTGCATATCTTGTTAATGAAACCCCCATAAGTACTCTAAATTTTGAAGTCCCTGAATCTGCTTGGTCCAAAAATTCTATTGGTTAATCTTACCTGAAAATTTTGGTTGTGCCGCATATGCTCGTCAAAAAATTGGTAAGTTAGAACCTATATTACTTATATGTGTTTTCTTGAATTATGGTGAAAATGTTAAAGGCTACATATTGTAGGTAAAAGAAGAGGTTATAATAAGAAAACATGTCATTTCTAATGAATCTATTATGCCTTACTTAGAAGGAAAGAAAGATAATTTGACTATAGTAAATGCTCTAATTGAGCTGGAGACTCCCTATATTGAGAGAGATGATCCTAAAATTGCAATTGAAGAACCGTCCTTGGTGAAAATGTTCCCTTAACTGAAATTGAAAATGATCAAGTTACTGAACTTGATGACCCATCTGATCATACAACTTTTTCCCTTGATGAGTATCAACTCACAATAGATGGGGGAGAAGGCAGATTAGACCTCTTATTAGGTTTGATAAGGATGATTTTGTTTCTCTATTCACTTATCAATAACAGTTTGAATATGAGGCAAACTTCTATGAAGATGCTACTAATTGTAAAGATTTAAAAAATTGGAAAGCTATCATGGAAGATGAAACGTCTTCACATCTTAACAATAAAATATGGGAATTAGTTAACAAGCCTAAAGACTATAAACTAATTAATTGTAAAAGATAAAAGAAGGGGAAGGGGGAAATAAAAGTGTTAGATACAAAGCTAGACTTGTTGAAAAAGAGTTTATACAAAAAGAAGGCGTAACTATACTAAAATTTTCTCCCCTATAGTTAAATATACTACTATCAAATGCATTCTTGCTCTTGTTGCTCAATTTAAATGTGAACTTGATCAATTAGATGTTAAATTCCTTTTCTCTACTGGTGATTTAGATGAGAAAATTTCCATGGGACAAGCTGTTGGTTTTATAAAAGGAGATTATGAAAATGTTATATTTTTTTACTAAAGAAATCACTGCATGGCTTAAAACAAGTTCCAAAGCAGTGGTACAGAAGGTTTGATTCTTTTATTTTGAAACCTAGATTTCAAAAGAGCAACTATGATACTTGTCTCTATTGTAAAGGTGAAAGAGGTAAAAAATTTTGTATTTTGTGTTTTATGTTGATGAAATGCTACTTGCTACTTGTGATAAATGCAAAATTGAAGATATCAAACATAAACTGAAATTTGAATTTGATATGAAGATCTTGGTTTTGCCAAAAAGATCCTTAGTATGCAGATTTTGAGAAATAAAGAAAAAGATGTGTTAGTTCTTAATCAACACGAGTATGTGATTAAAATTCTGAACAAGTTTAAGATGTTTGATTGTAAATCTGTAACTTTGCCTTTTGCAAACCATTTTAAATTTTCATCTAAATTCTGTCTTAAATCTGATGAAGAATTTGTTAGAATGTCTAAACCTTATGCTAATGTAATTGGATCTATTATGTATTCGATGGTATGTATTAGACTTGGCCTTGACCATAGCATTAGCATTCTCAGTAGATTCATAGTAACCCTAGGGAAGAACATTGGAATGTTTTAAAATGACTTTTAAGATATCTGAAAGAAACTTCTGGTTTTGATCTTGTGTTTAAAATGAATAAAGATAGGGTAACCTCAAAAGGTTATACTGACTCCGACTTTGTTGAAGATAGCGATAATAAAAAATGAACATCATCTTATTTCATTACTCTGTGGCATTGCAATTAGTTGGAAATCTCGACTTCAAAAAACTATGGCTTTATCTTCCACTGAAGCATAATATATTGTTGCTTCTGATGCACAAAAAGAAGGAATATAGTTAAGTGACTTGTTAAATGAACTTGATTTTATTGATGAAAATGAAATCCTATTCTCCGATAATCAAAGTGCTATGCATTTGTCTTGAAATCCCATGTTTCATGATAGGATTAACTACATAGCTATTAAATATCATTTTATTAGAGATATTATTTCAAAAGGAATTCTGAAAATTAGTAAGGTTGCTGCCCAATTTAATCCTTCATATATGGTAACAAAAATAATACCTTTAAACAAATTTTAAAACTGTTTGAAGTTATTATCCGTTGATTCTTTGAACTGAATGTACAAATACTTAGAGAAAGTGAAAAATGAAATTGTTGATATTGCTTCTAGCTGCACTTTTTTGTCCCAAATTTCTAGTAGCAATGTGATGATTATTGAGGTTCGAACGTGTGATCTATTATATGCTCCCTAAGTTTGGAAGTTAAAGTTGTACTTTCTAAAATGGCAACTTTGTTAGTGGACGCCTTTTATGAGATCTTGGCACTTGGCGACATCTTGATTGTTGAATTGGCATCTGGATGGTAACTGTGTATGTCTTATTTATGCCATTTCACTTTGCATATGGATTGCTTCAATTTTGAGTGTTTAGTGAGAGAGAGTTTTACTCACATCGATTAGGATTTAATTTGAAATCTTTTTCTCTCTTGAACACCTCATTTGAGACTGTAATATGTTAGTGTAGCCTCTGATTCTTGTATATTTCGAGTGAAATCTGTAAGAACAAGATGTTCTTATGCTCTAATATTCAGATGGGTGGTTTGAGGTTTCTTATGTGATACCTTTATAGATCAACGATTTTCTTGAAAGAGATAAGTCTCTTGTGCTATATCTATGTACAGGTTAAACTTTGTAACAGTCGTTGTCATTTTTGGGCTATATAGTGCAACTGAGCAAATATCAAATTTATTGGATGTTCAACAGGGGAATAAGTGTTAGTAGTGGTCATCGAACCTCTGGAATTTCGGTCGAAAAATTTTGTGTTCAATATTTTAATTTCTGCAAGTTTTATTTTCTATCGAGTTAAGACTATTTTTGTATCTTGAGTTTAATATAATGTTATCTAGGCCTTTCATACATAAATTCAAAATTTTTTTTCCTAACTAGATATTCTCCAAAGAATCATTATATCAAAATTCATTTTTCCTAAAAATTAATATTAATGGTACCCAACTTGTTTCAAAATTTACTTGTTTATTTATACTCTATTTACCTGTATGTAAACTTTTAAAGCTTTTAGTAAAAAAAAAAAAAACGTCATTTATGTACCGAATAACAGAGACAAGAGTTATGATGAAGTTTGCCAATATGGTACAAAAAAATATATTCAGACCTGTCAGAACTTATCCCATGAAAAAGCAATGTCTTATGTTAATAAATTTGACCACTAAGGATCTATTCACGTTTTAATCTAAATAATATAATTTATATTTGTAAGTAAAATCGTTCAATATCTTACTTAAAAAATAATAATTATTTGATTCGTATCTAAATTCTACGATCAGAGCTTGATTTAAGATAATTCCAATCTATAAATTGAGCATGTTCAAAATAGTATAAAGAAAAATACCTCCTGCACAGGTCTTGTACAGGGCATCTCACATAGGGGTGAACCCACCACATGTGTGTGTGCCTGTACAGGCTCTGTGCAACAGAGCCTGTGCAAGTAGCATTTTCGTAGTATAAATAAATAAATAATTTCTCTCTATCTTGTTTATAATTCAAAATTATTTCACTCCCCGAATGATATTCCCTACATGAAATTGATGGGAACATGGTTTGTAAAGTCTATTTTGTGCGTGTGTGTGTATATATATATATATTACAATGGAGTGTGGGCCTCCGTGAGGCTCACCATCTCCCCCATTGATACCTTAATTTTTGTCAAAGCGAAAAGTAACTATTCCGTCTATTTGTATAATTCACTTTATTAAATTCTCATAGTACGCCTCCACTACTTTTAACTAACCAATTAGTATCCTCAAATGAAATAAACAAGTGTTTTCCTTATTTATAATTCGATGATGTTACGTGTACATCACAATTTTATAACTTTTATTATCAACTGATATTGAGTAACGAAATTTGATTGAGTCAAAATTTCACTAGTCAAATAATAATAAAAAATTATCCTATTTTCTTTTTGCCACCTCATCAATCTGTGAATGATGATATACGACAATTATTTTCATTTTTAATTTTGTTCGCACCCACAAGTTAATATCAACTAAACTTTTCAAGTTTGTGTGTCCTGCCGAATAAATTGTAACTTAATTTCACAACTCAACCCCTGTTTGGCCCTCATCTTTTGGAAATGAAAATGAGTGGTTAAAAAAGATGAAAAAATTATCGATTTACATGTAATATTATTTTATAGAAGATTGTGTGGTTGAAAATAAAAGAGAAAAAAGTAGAATGTCAACCAGATATGCTTCTTTGATGAATAATGCTGTTTGAAGAGTTCGATGATAGGCCACCTTTTGACGTACTTACTTGACAGTTTGTAATTGACTGTTTTTGTTTATTTTTTTTGAACTGTCAATGAACATTTGTCAAGTGTATCGGTGTATAAAAACTTGTCATTGGATCTGTTTATGTAGCAAAGCTGTCTTTTGATAGAGAAAATTTCAACTTCTTAAGAAGAAAATGAAGCTAAAATTATATTACAAAGCAGTCATATTTAATACTGCATAGGGAAGATCTTATTATCTCCTTACGGATAATTACAATATAGAATTACATGAACAGATAAAACTGAAAATTTTATGACTGAACTTCAGCGATGTTGAACCAGATTTGCTCAAACGCCTTGATAATAAGATCGTGATATTCATCTGGATTCAATGAAAGATAACAGGCTAGAAGATTTTCCAAATCCTTGGATGCCCGGATATTGTTTTCCACTATCATTTCCATCATAGATTCCCTGAAATCTTTTTCAGGATCAAATGACGCCTTCACAATTGCAACACTCTCTGTGTATAATTCATTTTTCTTCTGTTGTGCCTTAGATCGTCTGCTAATTAAGACGCTCTTTCGGTTCCCTTGGATTTTCTTGCTTGCTAGTCTTGGTGAAGCGCCGCGGATCTTCACTCGTGGTGAACGGGATGTAGATTTTCGGGTTGTGGGAGTTTGTTTCTGAAGACAACGAGCTTCGATTTCATCGGAGAGCGAAGGAGAATTTCTGATCTGGGAAGGATCTTGTTCTGGAAATGGCTGCATGGTGATGGTGTTGAATTTTGTGGGTTTTGTGAGAATTGGGGGAAGTTTTGGCTCTGATATAATGTTGAATAATTCATCCGTTTCTTCAATATCCAATGCGGACATCTTTTCATCCATGTCCATGACGATATCGTTACCCGAAGAATTGAAAGTACAACCGCAGGAACTCGACCACGATGCAAGCCCATTTACCGATGGAGGAGCATCAAGGGTGTCAGAACCAAATTCAGATGTGGGAGATTTAAGGAAATCCTTGTCAGTGGAACTGACAGTTGAGCACTCAAAATAGTCCTGAAACTGTTCGACCTTATGCCTGACTGAGTTCATTGACTCTTCATGGTTGCAAACGGAAGGGCTAATTTGTCTTGGAGAAGGCTTGTACACAGTCTTCCTCTTTGTTCTTTTCGTTGATGACTTCCTTGGTGGATCAAAGGGTCTTGGATTCTTTGGTGAAGTATAGAGTTTTTCGACTCTGATGGATTCTGTGGTGTAGTAGTAGGATTTTCTTGGTTGTGAAAAATGTGGCTTTTGGGCTGTTTTCGTTGGTGAAGGGTGCTTTTTGTTAATCGTGTTATGGTTTCTGGTTTTGCTCATGTCTTTGAGCTTGTAAAACCAGGCATTTGGCATCATATCTGATAATCTAAACCTGTAATTTCCCATTGAAGATGATCTCTCCCCCCTCTCCCTCTCACATACACACAAACTGAGACAATCAGATACTTAGGCTTTTTAGTTCTATATTATGTTTGAGAATGAAGATTAGAGAGAGATGGGAGGAGGAGTTTTATAGTGAACCTCAAACAAATTGGTTCTTGTTACTCTCTCCGTGTGCAGTATCGCATTCGTATTTAGCCTTCATTCGATTACTGCACAAATAGATGGCTATGTAAGTACACTGTATACCATATACCTTAATTATAGTGGAAGTAAAAGAAAAAAAGAAGCTGAGAGTTGATTTTGATATTGGAAGGTGGGAGACAATCATATATAAAAGAAACTTTGATGGGGGCCTCCAGGGGAAACACTGCATCAATGCAAGTGGAGGCAGCAAGAGGACAGGTTTGTGCTGATTCTATTTTATGCTTGTTCAACTTTATTGCATAATTTAGCTGGTGTGGTCTCTCTCTCACACACACACGCACTACATTGCCATTGGTGAGTCTTTATAATCATAGGATAGCTGCAAAATCTTAAAAGTATATATAGATGAAAGATAAATGTTAGTTGTGAAGGGAAGTAAAAGAGAAAAGAATGATTCTTTGTCAATGTCTTTCCTCTTTCTCTCTATCTGGATAAAATGAGAATAAGTTATAGTTTATTTTTAATAAAAAATAAGTGGAATATATAGATCATTTTTTGTTATTTTGTTCGGTTCATTACATTTTTGACGTAGAAATTTGCTATGATTTTCTATGTTTACTGTCACTATGGGAATCAAATTTTAAATGAGTAAAAGAAGATACGTGCAAGTGTGCTTGGACTTCTACAAAAGAAAGCACTATGTGATTGACTACACTATGATGCCTAAGCCAAGGTTTGTGTTTGAGATTGAGAAATCAATTTGATAGAGTTTTGGTTAGTTCAAAGTGGATGCGAGCCTAAAGAAATTTGGACGAGTCGGTGTCCGATGAGTATAAGCCATTGACTTGATTTGACATGCTTCTGACGCGCTTCGGTTACATCAGGTGGCATGTCGAAATTTCTATTGATTTTCTAGGATCCAACTAGTTTCTTGAAAGGTTGGTGAACTTGGAAGCCCCAGCGCAGAGTGCACAGATGTAGTGGCGTTTCTAGACCAAAGGAATAGCTCTCGTTGGGTAGGTTTTAAGCATGGTGATATATCAATTTCACGGGTTCTTTGTAATCAACATCTCAGCTCCTCTAAGATAACTATACATTTGATTGCCAATTTTTCATATCATTGTTTATGCATTAAGGGCCCTCTGGTGCTTTGCGTTATATAGTTATATAATCTCATAAGTCAAATGATATTCGAGGAGAGTGATTGTGCTTGATGGTCCATTCAGTCGAGTGAAAGTCTCAATCAGATGGAGCTTAACCGAGTGTCTTTCTACCTACTAAACTAATTTGTTTTCCTCGACATTTAATTTTGACTCTATTAAGGCCTAGTCGACCCCCTTTAAATATGATTGTGCTAACATGTAATTTAGTTTGTAGTAAGTAGGTATACTTACCGAAACATCAAGTTTGTATTAAATTCATAGAAAACCACTCACTATAAGTGTTAGAGATATATGGGGTGTATATAGGAATTCGGAGAAAATCAAAAAGTCAGAAAGTTACACAAAAGGATTTAAAATTTTAATCTCTTTCCTTTTTTCTCCCCCATGTCGCCACACGGGGGGACGTAAAAAAGGGGATCCTATCAACTTGTTCAAGTAATGTTAGTTTCAATTAATTCCTTGGTCTTGTAACATCTTTTTCTTCCATTACTCTCCATCTAGCTGAACCCTAATTTTTAAATTAGAGATAATCTTGGTGGCCAGTAATCATAATTCTTAGAAGGATTTTGTGTGATTATCAGTGTTTAAAGGCATTCTTAAGAGGTTATAATTAAGATGATATGATGTGTTTTATATGGCATCAACAAAGGCCCATATGTCTCAAGTATAGCCGTTTATTTTTTTTTCCAGAATTCCATGCGCAGGAAATGATGGCATAAAACAACTTTCGAACTGTTTATAGTTGTTCCAGATCATGCGCACACCGTTCGCACATCGTATCAGATTATGCGAACCACATAATCATATATGAACTCTAGGAAGCAGAAGTGAGCATTCGTAAGCGCGAAAACTGCAACTAAAAATGACTAACTGTTTCCATCAAATCACTCCATTTCCACAGATGTTATCAAGCAAATGTGAATAGAGGTATAAAGTATGACTTCATACCCAATGAATGAAGGACACATAAGATGGCAAATAAAATGTTAGTAGATAACATAATTAGTTAGAAATCATTCAATGAAAGGCTGTCACATATCACCAACTAAAAAGACTCATTTACTCTCAAGACCTTAATAGAAATCTATAAATAGACGTGTCTTGAATGAAGAAGATAATGCTGAATTTGAAATAGCTTTCCTCCTAAATAACAATTTCTCTTCTTGCTCTCTATTGAGCAGCAAAATAGTGAGCTTACGAAGGAAAAATCTTGAATAGGTGAGAGAAATTTGTTGATCATCATTTAGAGGTCAATAGGACTATCTTTCAATGGAGAGCCATGCACTATCTCAGTGTTTAACTCTATTTTAAAGATAAAATTATATTTCATTCAAATATGAAATAAGTTCGATAGCAATAAATTATCGAGGAAATAGAATTGACCCAAATAGCACTACAATTGAACGTATAATGATTCGGAAACACAACTTAATGATTTTGTTACCCCGTAGCTCTTGTTTGATGGTCATTATTGAGAAAAAAATAATTTTTTGAATAGTAATTTTTAGAGAATGTGTAATTAAAAAGTAGTAAAAATTTTGAGTTTATGTAAAAAATATTTTTATTATGTGAATAAATGATTAAAAATGAATATGAAAATTAAATAATTTCATTTTAAAGAGATACAAAGAAAGGCTGGATAACCTGTTATAACTATAAAAGGTAAACATAAAATTATTTTACAAGGGAGTAGGGACAAGCCAGCCAATCAATAACCTCTCCTCCTCATGTTGTCTGGCACCAATCTGTAAGTGAATAAACTTTCTATTCTATCCTCCACTGGGGGAGAGGAGGCTATGATCCGACCCAGAACCATTATAACCATCTTATATAAAGTTAGACAATTTCCCCCTATTATTTATTTTTGCTTGGCCTACCACCACAACTCACATTTCTTTCGTGAAAAGCAAAATACAATAAAACTAAGAATTGACTACACAATTCCAATTTGCAGATGGTAGTTCTTCTCTCATTAATTTCTCCTCTTAGGCAATGCATTGTATTTTCTTTTCAATATTGTTGTAATTTTCAATTTACTTGACTTTTAAAAGTCGAATCAATTGCTTTTTTTCTCTTAGAATTGTCATAAAAAAATAATAATAATAATAAATAGACTCAACATGCATAGGCATTTATTGAAAGTCTATTGTGCACATGGATACGAGATAGTAAGATATTAAGGAGGCTCATGTCAGTAACTTATATAGAGGGACTGGGCTGTGTTGTAGTCCAATCCAATCCCTAGCCCATTTAAATTTTTTTTAGTGCAATTATTTTTTGGGAATAATACATAACTACTACAATATAAAACCACATTTCATAAATAACAAACTCCCTAAATACTTTCATAAATCAGGTGATAATTAATAATAATAATAATAATAATAATAATAATATAAAATTCAATTTAATCTACATATTCTCCCACTCCACCCCTCCCCTCCCCTCCCCACCCACATTCATTCCAACCTAATTTCATTTCCAAAATCGTAATCACAGGAAACCTACTTTCATCTCTCTCTCTCTCTCTCTCTTACCATCAATATCCACCACCCACCCCTCTTTCTATTTCGGAGCCGCAGCGACAACTCATTTCGTGCTGTGAGGCACCGCTACAAGTGGTGTAGCAGCGGCACACTGCTACGAGAAGTGGCGAACCGCTGTACAGTAAGGCCAAATCGTAGTGAGGTATAGTTCCAAAGCTCTACAAGGTTAAAAACATTGCCATGAATCTATTCTTCTTTCATCTTCATCTTCCTTAGGCGTGCTCGAATATTCATCAACGTTCTCCGATCAGCTAGGACGTTGCTGTAATGACTAGTGAAACTTTCAACAAGCCTGTCTAATAACACAAATCATTTTTCCTACATTTCTCAATAATGTCCCTGACTCAGTGAGATTGGATTTCTTTACTCATACTCCATTGCCATGGCACCTGGATCCCTATGTTTCTACATGTTTTTATTACCCCCTATATTAGTAGTTACATTTTTTAATATTCTGAAGATGTTTTTAAATTTCCTAGTAGGACATTTTTTGTATAAAATATAGAATTTTGCCTTTTATTTTTGTTTGTTGTTGTATGTGTTGGGTTGTGGTGCTGGTTGGGTTGTAGCGATGGTATGTGTAGATTTATTTGTGGTGACCTTATGTGACTATATGTATTGTGGCGTTGGTCTGTGACCATGTGTATTAATTGTGATTGCTTGTGACCAAACTCTTGTTAATTGTGACTATATGTATTGTGGCGTTGGTCTGTGATCATGTATGTACTAATTGTGATTGCTTGTGACCAAACTCTTGTTAATTGTGACTATATGTATTGTGGCACTGGTTTGCAAATTTATTTGTGGTGACAATCTATGATTAAGTCTTTCTTAATTGAGACCAGTTGTGATCAAGCATGTCTTCACCTTGACTAGATCTATTTTATTTGTGACATGTGACCAAATTTGTTAGGAAATATGTAATTGGCAAATCTGTGACCAAGGACCAAAATGTAATAATTGTAAAGTCAAGGATTAAAATGTCATAATTGTAAGGTCAAGGACCAAAGTGTCAAATGTCCAATAGTTCAGGGACTTGAGTTGCAATTAATCAAAGTGTTGAAGGCTAGGTCTAGGGTTGTGATGGATGCCTCGAAGTTGCAAACGGCGCGAGATTTCTCTAGAGTCACGCCATGATCTCGCTCGAGCCACGATTGCAGAACCACTGTCGCTAGAGCCTCGCCAGCAGGTTGCTCGAGCGAAGTGGACGTCGCTCGAGTCACGTTGGTCCCTCGCTCGAGCGACCTATTTATCTGGGCAACATTAAATTTAAAAGTTCGCGAATTTTTGACGCGCCACAAGACCATATGTTGAGCCCTATAAATACCATTCGTCTCCTTCGAGTTGAATATAGAGGAAATACACATTGAAGCCATATTATTAATTCTCTCTAAAATCCTTGGAGATCAAAATCCTCGAAAAGCGTTTGTTGAAAAACTTTTCTTTAATCTTTCATATTCCTTGGATATTTATCCTTTATATCTTTCACACCAAGGTTCAAAAAGCCAAACAATCTTCTAAACTTTTCAGATTAAAAATCCTTGGCTTTTGCAGAAAAACATCACACCCTGAAACACCAAAACACCACCTTCTCTAAATCCTATAAAACTTCCAGAAGATCCTCAGATTGAAGATTCGGGAAGAACTTGCTTGAAGAGTGGGAGTGCTTGATGATTCACGGGAAGTAGAAGTCAGACAAGGCTGGGATAGTAGCACAGATCTGCTAGATCCAGGAGAGTCTTGTTCTCAAACAGTAAGGAGGTCAGAAAATTGAGGGGATCAATTGTTCTGACGTGCTGTAAGTTACCTTCTACAAATAGTGGATCTCTACTGGCTTGTGCCCGGAGTTTTTACCCAGTTGGGGTTTCTCCGTCAATATTCGTTGTGTTCTTTTATTGCTTTAATTTATTTATTGCTACCGGTAATTCAACATAGGTAATTAAGACATGTGAATGAATCTGGACAAAATTTAATTCTTGTGACTTGTTGCATGAATTAATTGATAAGTTTTTTTAATTCCGCATGAACACCTATTCACCCCCCCTCTAGGTGTTAGTTGGGTCGAACGTTAGGTTTTTCAAAATTAATAGTGACTTGATTATATACAACAACAAATTAGACTAACCTAGTCACACACTGTTATATTGAAGATAAATATGGTCACAATTAGTCGCAGATAACATCGTCAATAACTTAATTACATACAAATGTTCTAAATTGTCACAAACTTTAAATGTAAACATGTTTCGTCACAAACATTCATGGTTAATAGATGTCTATTTACAAATTTTGCTGTTAACACGGACTCAATTACATACAATCACAAAACTTACTTCTTGATCGCAAATTACAAAATATATAGGTCGCTATTAGTCACAAATTACAAATGTCACAAACATTGAATGTAAACATTGATGGTTAAAAATGTCGCTGTTAACACGGGCTCAGTTAAATACAATCACAGAACTTATATCTTGATCACAAATTACAAAATGTATAGGTCGCAATTTATTGCATAGTCACAAATTCTCAAATTGATTGGTCACAACTTATTCTCAATCATAAATCACAAAATTTATAGGTTACAACTTGTTTCACAGTTACAAATTATCAAATTAATTGACCACAAGTTGTTTTTCGATCGTAAATCACAAAATTTATAGGTCACAACTTATTTTATAGTCACAAATTATTAAATTAATTGGCCACAAGTTATTTTTCGATCGTAAATCACAAATTTTATACGTCACAACTTTATTCCACCTTAAAAAATTATCAAATTAATTGATTATAAATTATTTACTGGTCATTAAAATACAAATTATAGT
The DNA here is from genome assembly GCF_002742605.1 of Olea europaea var. sylvestris. NCBI lineage: Eukaryota > Viridiplantae > Streptophyta > Magnoliopsida > Lamiales > Oleaceae > Olea > Olea europaea. Next base: position 19,210,858 of record NC_036247.1, read on the forward strand.
TCACAATTATAAATTTAATCACAAATCACACATTTTTAAGTCGCATATTATTTTTTGATTATAATTTGTTGGTTTTATTTATCACAATTATCCAATAGTTTGTTACAACCGCTGTTCATCTAAAGGTGAAAATGCACTAGTTGTGCATTGTCGGTGACTAGATTCAAAAATCCCGTGCATTCAATGCTTCAGTTAAATTAATCTTTTCTTCCACAATCAACACTGGACTCACACCACCATCCTTATTTTAACTTCTAGCACGTGACTATTAATAACATTTGTATAATTTTTGCTCATCACTTGTACAACATCACGACCAAGATTACCTAAATTCTCACCACTTTCAATACTACCATCACCAAGGAGTCGCATTCTCCCCACTACTATAGTACCTGACATAGATTTAAAGCTGAGTACCATTAGGCATGTTTCTTCAGAATAAATGTATCAATGTATTTGATACCAAGCTGGCTTAACTATCATGGTATATGTCATGAACATCTGACTCACCTAAATGCTCAAATGCTCTCAAGAAAGGAATATATGTATTCAATTTGTTGGTATTTGTGTGGTATACGATATTGCTGTTGTACTACCTGGCAAACTAGGAATTAGAATGAACCTTGTTATTATCCACGTATTACAATGCCTCTTTTCCATTTTCCTTGTGAACCCACCACGACGATAGCCGCCTTACTTGATCTTGATGGACCTGAAATTGACTCATTCTCACCCTAGACATCCTTGACAAATGTACGAAATTCTATAAGGAAGAGGAGGCTTGTGGCTTTTGAGGCGATGTTGGTATAGGTGGCTGAGAAGGCTAGGCAGAGGTCGGATCTTGGCCGTCGCCCGTGGTAGAGCAATGTTGGTAACATGAGCTGAAGGTGGAGGAGGAATAGAGAAGATCCGTATACAAATCCCGATCAAAGCAGGAGTCATCAAGTGGGCACTGAATCCAAAATGCCATCTCATCCTCCTTCACAAACAAAATTTGCGTCATCGTCATTTATTCCATGCTACTCCAACTCTATCGGATTTTCCTAACCTCTGCGGGAATCACTGCCTCACCTCCACCATCACAATTTGCAGTGGTTATGAAGTCCGACTTTTCTTCCAAAGAACGGTGACAACAGTTGTTCTGAGTAACTTTCTTCCATTGCTGGAGCCCAGAGAGAAATTGGAAGATGTTTCTATGATAAGAGAGAGAAACGGTAAGTCATGGATTTAATAAATATTAAATAAATAATTAACCCCTGATTTGTGAAAAGAAAAGTTTAAGATTTGATATATGAAATGTATACTTACAATGTAGGTTCTGGGTAATTTTGTCTTATTTTTTTAACTTATTAATCCGGCTTGTAGTCCGATCCCCGATTCGTCCCTAGCCCAGGTAAATATTATTCTACTGCTTTTTTAACAAAATTTTTGCCACCTATCTTTCCAACACTTATCAGAACTTCTCAGTTAGCCATCATATTGTAATTGATCTTTCACATAATCTTGACATGGCATTCAAATTCAAAATGATAAAATGAGGATTATGAAAATGTTTTTGAATTAAAAAAAAAATTAAAAAGATGTATTTTTAATGCTAACATTTATGATTAAGCTATTTGTACCTCTTTCTTGACACCTCTTGATCGATTGATAACATGGAAGTGTTGTAATTGTTAGATTAAATGTGCGAGCTATGAAAACTGATGTGAGATTGTGTGTAAATTCGATAAGTCGAGGTGTAAATTAAAATGTACATGTAACAAGATTGTCACATTTATATGGCATCACATCATGATAAGTCAGCATACTATACATTGGCTAAATGAAAGATATCTTGATGTAGTATTGTCTAAGTAATTTTTATCAAATTGGAGGACGAGAAGTGCAAAACAATGTGGAAATTGAGTTACGTAACATTGAGAAAATTGTCTACCCTTAAAATAAAATAAAATAAAATAAAAAAGCCCAGATCGGATGGGTTTCTTAATGCTGATTACACACACTTTCTATAGAAATAAACAATACAGTCAATGTGAAAATTCTCGTAGAAATTAGAGAGGTGCTACTCAAATAAGGGCTATTGACGGGACTTTCAACTCAGAGTCCGATCAATAGCCCTTGTTTGAATAGCATTAGTGTAAAAATTAACCTAACATGCAAAAAATTGTGGAAGATAAGTACGAAAGCTTTGTCGACGGAAGTAAACAGTGACACGATTTCAATTGACTATATTTATTTATTCTAAAAAAATAATTTATCCCTTGTTCAAATCACATTATTTCTATAAGAATACATTTTTGAATAGTATATTGATAAAAAAATGTGTATTTAAAAAATAAGGAAATTTTTTGAATTTGCATGTAATTTTATTGAAAAATGTGTAATTGAAATGATGTTAAATCATTGTTTAAGAATGTATTTTTTTTTTAAAAGGATGTAGGTCAAATAGGGCATTAATCTTCATTTAAATACAAATTTTAAATAATTTATAAATTTCGGTAAAAAAAATTAATTTTAATTATAAATTCATAACTATTACTCATTATTATTCACAAATTTCATGTGACCTACTTCCATTCCTTTTTCATAGAATTACACAAATGGTCCCTAACCTATGGAGTTGTTGCGCAAAATATTTCCTGACTTTCAAATTTCAGATAAAAAATAACTAACCTTCTGCTTAATGAGTCCATTTGGTCATTTTGTATGGTTTTAATCCAATTGACCGTTCTAAAGGTCAAACATTTGATGAAATTACAAAAACGCCCATAGTTACGTAAATAATAAAATAAACTAAGGGTCCATTAGATTACAAGAATAGAATTTGGGTGAAAGAAAGCGAATTGTAGGGAATTGAATTGTTTAGAACTTATTTTAGTGAGGAAATAAAAAATTTAGTGTTAATTTGACCTTATTTTACATGAAAATTGTCAATTTAAGGGATATTCTCTTTTACAATTATTCCTAAAATTCGTTTCCATTGTCGAGAAAAAAAAGATGGAAAATAAAAAACCACCAAAGTGGTAGGAAAACCAAGAAATGGTAACCGTGTGGGGGCAAAGCAAGAATTCCAATTGTCAAGAAAATTTTTGCTATTAAACAAACAAAAAATGGAAGATGGAATTCCTTTTCTATTTTCCATGAAAGAAAATGGTGTATCAAACATAGCTTAAGTGGAAAAGAAACCCTTTTGAAAATAAGACCCAAAAAAGTGGAGCCATTTTTAGGGATGAAATTCCTAACAACTCCCCTGCACATTCGGCTCCATTTGGTTCCATTTTTGTCAAATTAAAATGGGTGGAATATTTTTATTTTTATTTTTGAAAATGAGTGGTTGAAAAAGAAAATTTTTTCAATTTACGTATAATATTATTTAATAAAAGATTATGTGATTAAAAATAAGAGAGAGAAAAATGAAATTTAATTTAATGGTGCCAAACGAGGACTAGATAAACGTACCATCACCTTCAAATTTTCAAATCCAAGCCGAATATATTTTATTTTATTTTAATATTTTATTTCATTTAAATCATACTAAAAATCAAGATAATTTTTAAAATAAATAAAGAATAAACTGCCGGTTTAAATGATGACCATTTAATCATCATCTTGTCGTTGCCTCCCTAGGCATTTTTGGAAAATTGATTGGTAGAATGAGTTGTATTTATTGAAAAATAAAATAAAATCTTTTACTTATTCATTTTATTTTATCATTATTTAACTAGAAGTAAGAATATTTTAATTTTTTAATATTTGAATTTTTTAATTGTCATTTGAACGAAAACCATCCAAAATGATTGATTGTGCATATTGAATAGAAGGTTAGGGATGTTTGCACCAAGAGATGAATGTTATGGACCAATTGCACAAAGACCCATAGGTTAGGGACCATTTGCCAATTTTCCATTCCTCATTAATCGCATATAAATTGAAAGTTGAGGATCTCAAAAAATATATATATATATAGGTATAATATTTTTTCTTCAATCTAAAAAATATTATACCTTTCCATTTTTTATTGATAGATAGATAGGAGGGAGGGAGAGAGAGAGTGTGTGAATTACCTAAAAAAAATAAAATACTTTCAATAAAATAAATAAATTTTTTTTTATTCCCAAGGAAAACATGATCACGTGATCAAACGTATAAAAATATTTTTCGTGAAGAAAAATATTAATTAAACAGCATAAAAGTAAGAATTTAAGTGAAAAAAATAACATTTTTTTTAAAAATATTGACAATTTAACGCGCTCTAAATATTCCAAAAGGCAATGTTTGAGTACGGTGGTTACAAATTGTCAAATATCACGTAGTTATAAATGGATAGTCTGCACCACCATTCCCTATGAAGAGCCCAATATTGTAAAACTAGAAACACACAATGGGCCATATCGAAAGAGCAGAACCTAGTGAAAATTACACTGGTCACTCTTGTTATATAATATTTCTCGTTTTTTTACTATTCAATATTTTTTTTTTCCGCAAAATACTAAAACAAAAAAAATAAAATTAATAATGTCTCCATTCACGCTATAAATCACGGATTCATAGGCTCAAGAATTAATAGGGTGAATAAATTGATGAAGAATGCTACTCTACCAAGCTGAGGCTCACAAGCCTTGTACAAGCTCCTCACAATAAGGTCAGCCCCAGGTCAGACCCACTTGTAATAAAAAATTGCAAAAATACCAACCCCACCTACTTTTGTGTGAGGGCTGTAAAACCCTTGTGAGGAAGAGGCCTTGCAGAGCAGCAGGCTTCTAGATTGATAGATTTAGGCTTCATAGTGTGTACTACAGGTTTCATGGTATTCACCATGTATAATCATCTAGTAATCGCCATTGAGAAGGGCATCAAAGCCAATTTTGATGAACTCGATTCTCGTGAAAGTGGGGTTTAATGCTTGTGAAATTTTCATCTTGTAAATCTTGAATCTATGTTTTTTAAGCACTCGAAAAATTATAGAATATGTTATGTTCTTGTTTCTCACCTTCCAAATAGTGGACCCAAAGCAATTGTTATCAACCTCGAAAAAACTTCCTTCAACAATAACATTTTTGTTTGTATAGTAATAATTGGTTATAGTTAAATTATGGGCATTGAATTGCCAATAAATCTTACTTAATGTCAACAAAATTGTAGGCAATCATATAAATTGAATCTAAAAAATTCTTAAAGTTGCTTTTAAGTATTTTAATTTTTATTAAGCTCACCACACAAAATTCATCTTAATCCTTCGTGTGTTTGAAACAATCTATTGGATGGATTGTTGCATGTTTAAATCAAAGCTCTAGTCTTGTAGAATATCTATCTTTCCAACCTTTTTTGAACAATATGTACGCATCAATGTTAGGTCATCATACTCAATATGTTTGTCTATCAAAATTCAATAAATGGAACACATTTCTTATGCATCGAGCTTCGGGTTTATCATGGATACTCAACCTGTCTGAAGGAGCTATTATTATTGCCGCTCATAAACAAACTCTATAGAGTCAAAATAATGCTTCCGTGAAGGCACTCATTCCATTGGTATGTGATCCAGTATTACTCTTTTTCTTGTTTTTTGCAGTTTGAAGACGTGAACAATCTAACTATTACAACTAAATCAGACTCATCAAATAACAGCAATTCATAAAAAGGAAATCTTAGGAATGTTATGAAGATTGTTCCTTAACTAGGAAAGTGAAAAGAACAAAAGATTCATAGGAAATATTCAGTGTTTATGCACAACGTATAACATATCTCAAAATGCCCAATTAAAGATAGGGAATTTTTTATAGATGCCACTAAATTTGAAAAGTGGAAATTGGGTCAAATAACCCCTTTTATAATACACTTTCCTATTTTAGCCTTTGACCAGAGTAAAAATTTTAAATTAAAATTAATAGACTACCTAAATTACCCTTATTCAACACTACAGAATTTCCTCTCCTATTCCAAAATTGATTCAAACCGTGATTCCCTTCAATTCTTCTCTCTCAAACGGGAACGCCACAACCGGTTCCTCCCCTTCGAATCCCTCAACACCAAATCAATATAATCAACTCGATCTTTTCTTGTCTTCTTCCTTCACAGATTACAGAGTTCATAAACTATAACAAATCGTTATCCCCATTGTCGCGAGTCACCACTACATAAGAGTTATTCACCAATTTCAGTTCCAAGAACCAATATCTTACTGGGCTATCCGTAGGTATGAAATCTCTAATGATTTTTAGAGTTATTGACCCATAATTGCATAGGAAAACCTTGGTATATTTTTTTAGAATATAATGAGTGCCTGAACAAAATCTTGATGTACTGCATTTATCATCAATATGTTGATTTAGTAATATAACATTTTGAATTCAAGTAAAATGGAATGCTTTAAAATTTTATACGTTTTGGAATTCAAAATGGTTCAATTACCTAAAGTTGCATCCAGTTACTCCTAGCTCCTCTATTTACCCTAACCTCCTTGCTAGTCCTATTCAGTCTCATTGGATAAATGGAGAAATGGAAAAATGGCTTCTTTGTATTGTTAGTGACAACTATTAATACGTTGACAAAAATTCTTATTCTACAATATGGACATTAGCTTTTTACGGGATGACCTCTTTAGACCTCAATCAAAAAATCAAGTGGAAATTCATATTTGAATGACCCCGATAGAATAGGTTTGTGACCTGCACGTTCATAAATTTCTAATCACGCTTATAACTAGAAAGAATTTTAATGACATTTTCTTGTATTAAACCAATCAAAACCAAAGGTTAAACAATAAAGTGCGAAATCATATTGAAAAAGGAAAGACTATCTTATACCTAAGTGTACCTTTTCGTACTTGGCGTAGAATCATCATTGATGTCAATTAATTTAGCATTTTCCTTATTCTTCTCCACATTTGTTTTGTCATTAGAATAAGATTTCTTATCTATTTGTGAAAGGCACTTCGATTTTGCTAGAACACCATCTTAGTGTAATAAAGATTGAATTGATTGATCAAATGGCATCCTGCCGTTTATGAACTCTCGAAGATGTTTTGTATTTTCCTTATGATCCTTGACAAGCAGACACGATAGGTGCTTTCAATTTTGGATTCATTTGTGAAAAGTCGTTTAATTTTTACTCCTTCTCAAGTACTATGTGTAGGTTTACATGCCTTGTTAAACGATTGGATCTGTTTGTTCTAAGTAATTAAGTTCATGTTAGAATGCTTGTCATGGTTATGCTAGATTTTATGATTAATAGCTATCTTTATTTATGGGCTAATTTATGATTTGACGATTCATGATTTTAGTCTGATTAAACTGTGTTGTCTTTAGGCGTTTAATTAGTGTTAATTTGATGTGTTTTTGTTTTAACTGATAAAGTTATGTTGTTTCAACTTATTTATCTCAAATGTGTCACATGTAATAAATAGGGCAATCTTTTTTACTTAATATTTTCATAAAATGGGAAAAGAATTGATTGAGCGATTGCTATTGAGGCCGTTGAGTTGAAGTGAACTAATTTATGGAACCAAAAGAACCGTAAATGGTATGCCTGAATCTGATTTCCTAGGTTTTCTCGCTATGAAATGGTTATTTAGATTATTCTTTTTATACAATGATTCTGTCTCATGTGTATGCTCATACAACATTGCAATATCTTTCTTTTTCTTTCTATATCATGTGTTGGTTAGTCATTTTTAAATGATTTCTTGCTTGAGTTTTTTTCTTTTATAGACTTTGCAATATCTAGTTCAGCTATCCTTGTCTACATTATGGTGTACATATGAAAATGTCTGTCCTGTAGTCCCACATAGAATAGGCATATATATTATAGTTCATAAATGGGTTCATCTTAAATTGATCCTCCATATTTTGTGTCAAACTTATGTTCTTTGGATGCCATGGACTAAACCTGATATCTAAAAGGTACTACTATTATTTTTTTTTATCATTTCTTTCACTTAATATCTTATTTTTGATAAAAATGTTTTCGAGTTTAATGTGAGTATGAAAATCTATACATTTCTATTCTTCATTTTCATTCTGAAATACACTTATCATGAGTTTAGTAGTTATTTGGTTGGAGAATAGTTGGTTGAAAATTTGCAAGGAACAATAGTAATTCATAAACTATGTCATTTTAATATTATCATAATATTAGTTTATATTTTTACCATCATTGAATTCATGGTCGAAAACTCAAGGTCTGGCCTTGATGAAATTTCACTCGCACTGGAACATTATTCCTGGTTCCTTCCCTACTATTTAGCTAGTTTTTAGTGCCAATGAAAATGTAGGTTTTCAATATGTTAATTATTAGGTAATTTGGTTAATCTGGTTTAGAGTTTTCTATAGTTTATTGATTCAAAGGTTCAAAAACTAAAATCTACGCAGAAACTTGAACATGGTTTTAGTGAAATCTTGTGATTGCAGCAGAATGATGGTAGTCAGCTGAAATCTTCACATCTTCTTTAGGAATTCTAAAAATGTCACTCTGCCATTTATGTTATTCTGAAAATGTTACCTTACCGTTTATCTTTTTTTTTTTTTAAATAGATCGTACTAAGTATCACTTAGCATTACTGTAAAATCTTCATATTTGTTCATTGATAACTTAGCATGATCGTTTTATGTTTTTCATTACCAAAATGGAACGCTCATTTGAGTATGTGATTCCAATTGAACATAGAATTAAAGACAGGCCTTCGCAGAAGTTTTTCCTTCAAAAACTTGACTATGTTTGGGAAATTTTAGATGATGTTCATCAAGAAATGCTGATAGAATCTTGTTTCGGACAACTATATCGAATGAAGCACATACCTTTTCAGCATAGTTAGTCCACCAACTTGTAATGAGAATGATTGTAACCAAAAAACAAAATGAGATCTGGCTTTAATTTGGAGGAAAGTCAACAAAATTTTTGTTATACGAGTTCTCACTGATAATGGGGTTGAGAGCTAGTGAGGAGCCTTCGTAGGAGCCCCTTATTATGACTAATGGTAGATTGGTGAAGAAACACTTTAAAAAGTGTAAGAAAAGTATAACGGTGTACAATTTGAAGGAAGCTATTGAAAGTCGCAAAGTGCGTATGGAAGACAAGTACAAGATTAGGCTTGTATATATTTTGGAAACGGTACTACTGTCAAAAGAAAACTACACATACATAAATTTAGAACAGTTGTCAATAGTTGATGACTCAGAGGCTTTTGATAGTTATCATTGGAGGATAAATGCATTTGGCCGCACAATAGATGTATTAACAAGAGATTGGAGATCGTTGGTAAAGTCATACTTGATAAATAATGAGAAATATCTATATTCAATTTATAGATTTCTACTCGCCTTGCAGGTAATACTTTTAAAATTACAATTTATTATTCATTTTATTTAAATTGTAATATTTTGCATCGTATGGATATTTGGGCCTATAAACCACACCATCTATTGGACGGAGATATGCTGAGAATCTAGAGGAGGCTAACCTCCCCAGAATATGTCGATGGAATTCTTTTGAAATGCCTAACTCCAAAGATATTGGTGCAAGTCTGGACGAACCAAATGCAAGTAAATTTTAAATGTACATCAAAATATATGGTGTACTTTATGACAACTAAGTGGGCCTCTCATTTTTCATATAGATTGTTGTTCATTGCACACTGAAACCTACGTTGGAAGAGGCTTCAAAAGCATATTGAACGAAGATTCATCGATTCAAGGATCTTTTGTGGATAAAGAAAATGTAGCAGATTCGTCCATTCGCGTTGATTTGCCTCAGCAAACTTGTTAATCTCCTAATGCCTCTACATCTTCGCGGGATCCATCTTCCTTTCATAGGTCACCTACTTCTACAGATGCTCATACATTTCATTTGAAACCATCGACATCATATCCATCTCTTTATCCATCTAGGATGAGTTCGCTCAAAAATTGAGAATGCAATTAGTACAGATGGTAGAGACTATAGAGAGGAAAAAATGAAGGGCAGATAGATGATATGCATTCTTACATAGATCAAAGGTTTGACTGTGTTACATCTTTGTATAGACAAATTGATGAGAATGTATCATCTCTTGTGCAGTGGATAAGAATTCTAACCCGTCAATACCTTACATATATCACTCTCCTTTTCGTAGTGAATTTATGAATACTGGAAAGGCATGTAATGTAAATGAGGATCCACTTGTACTGGTAGAAGTTCAAAATGATGAGAATGAAGATGACAATGAGCAGAGACAAGTAGAAGATAATGTGTTGATAAATGAGCCGGTTGTTGTTGAAGAAACAACGTTGGCCGTAGATGGCAATGAAAAAAAAAAGCATCTAACATGAATGACTGTCCAAATCCTGTTGAAGTGGAAAATGAGCAAAGACAAGTAACGGATTTGCCGAATGATGATCAAACTTGTATGGAAGAGATAGATACCTGTGTACCGATGGATTAAACGACTACACGTACTATGCAAAAACTTACCACACTTTCCAATTACGATGAGATTATTGTCAAGTGAAGTGTAGTGTAGTAGGTTCCAACCGACTATAGAGAAACTCGCTATAGTTTGGACAAATATATCATTGTAATGTCAAAACTAATTCAAACCTTCATCCTTCAATTTTCAAGTGCTTACTAGCTTTATTACACCAAACGGACACGAAATGAGTAGAAACTACAACCATACATTTAAAACGACCAGATGTCATTTTAGGTCAGTAGGTATTGATTTCACTCCGAAACTAGCAACGATGTTTGAAACATTATACACATCCTATACACATTGAACGACTACACGTGCTACGCAGAAACTTACCACACTTATCACTTACGATGAGATCATTGTCAAGTGAAGTGTAGTGTAGTAGGTTCCGACCGATTATAGAGAAACTCACTATAATTTGGACAAATGTATCGATCGTAGCATTGAAATGTAATTGAAACCTTCGTCCTTCAATTTTAAAGTGGTTACGGGCTTCATTGCACCAAACAGTCACAAAATTAGTAGAAACGTCGTCCATACATTTGAAACGACCAGATGCCATTTTGGATTAGGAGGTATCGGTTTCACTCCGTACTAGCACAACGGTGTTTGAAACATCATACATGTCCTATGCACATTGAACGACTACATGTGCTATATAGAAACTTACCACACTTGGCACTTACAATGAGATTATTGTCAAGTGAAGTATAGTGTAGTAGGTTCCGACCGACTATAGAGAAACTCGCTATAGCTTGGACAAATGTGTTGACCGTAAAGTAGAAACGTAATTTGAAACTTCGTTCTTCAATTTTCAAGTGGCTACGTGTTTCAATGCACCAAACAGACACGAAATGAGTAGAAACGTTGCCCATACGTTTGAAACGACGAAATGTCATTTTGGGTCAGGACGTATCGATTTCACTCCAAAACTAACACAACGGTGTTTGAAACATCATACACGTCCTGTACACATTTAACGACTACATGTGCTATGCAGAAACTTACCACACTTGCCACTTACGATGAGATTATTGTCAAGTGAAGTGTAGTGTAGTAGGTTCCAACCGACTATAGAGAAACTCACTATAGTTTGGACAAATGTATTGATCGTAACGTCGAAATGTAATTCGAACCTTCATCCTTCAATTTTCAATTGGTTACGGGTTTCATTGTACCAAACGGATACGAAATTAGTAGAAACGTCGTCCATAAATTTGAAATGACCAGATGCCATTTTAGGTCAGGAGGTATCAATTTCACTCCGTACTAGCACAATGGTGTTTGAAACATCATACACGTCATGTGCACATTGAACGACTACATGTGCTGTGCAGAAACTTACCACACTTGCCACTTACGATGAGATTATTGTCAAATGAAGTGTAGTGTAGTTGGTTCCGACCGACCATAGAGAAACTCGCTATTGTTTGGACAAATGTGTCAATCGTAATGTCGAAATGTAATTCGAACCTTCGCCCTTCAATTTTCAAGTTGTTACAGGTTTCATTGTACCAAACAGACACAAAATGAGTAGAAACGTCGCCCATACGTTTGTAATGACCAGATACCATTTTGGGTCAAAAGGAATCGATTTCACTTCGAAATTAGCACAATAGTGTTTGAAACATCATACACATCATGTACACATTGAATGACTACACGTGGTATGTAGAAACTTACCACACTTGCCACTTACGATAAGATTATTGTCAAGTAAAGTGTAGTGTAGTAGGTTCCGATCGACTAGAGAGAAACTCACTATAGTTTGGACAAATGTATTGATCGTAACGTCGAAATGTAATTCGAACTTTCATCCTTCAATTTTCAATTGGTTACAGGCTTCATTGCACCAAACGAACACGAAATGAGTGGAAACGTCGCCCATACGTTTGAAACGACCAGATACCATTTTGGTTTAAATAGACAGTGCTGCTGTCAATTTTATCAGAAACTGACTTACAAATCTATCAGAATTTATCAAAATATCATCACAATGTAAAGATTAAATTAACGATTAACATCCATCCATCCGTAACAAATGTGAATGAATAAAAATTAACACAAAATGAGTAGAAATAGCACACATACATTTAAAACGACCAAATGCCATTTTGGTCTAAACAAACAGTGCTGCTGTCATTTTTATCATAAACTAACTTACAAATCTATCAGAATTTATCAAAAAATCATCACAATGTAAAGATTAAATCAACAATTAACACCCATCCATCCATACAAATGTGAATGAACAAAAATGTACACGAAATTAGTAGAATTGCACCCATACATTTAAAACGACCAGATGCCATTTTGATATGAACAAACAGTGATGCTGTCATATTTATCAAAAATCTGTCTGAAGTAGCTATCATACTTTGTCAGACAACTATCACAATATATCAAAAATCATCATAATCTATTATAATTTCAAGATTATGTTAAACAAAAAATGTTCTATGCATCTATCAGCTAGTGTAGAGCATTTTTGCAAGTCAGACGATTATGGCCCCTCTGGTCACACCTACTACATTTACGAGTCTTTTTTCCCTCTCCTCTTGATGGAATTCGACGATTTTTTAGGCGTCTACTTTGTCGTCAATTTGAAAGGAGTGGTAACACCTTTGGCTGATTGGAGATTTCCCAGTCAACCTCATTTGCCACTGGATATATACATTCA
>NC_036247.1:19235448-19238864 GCF_002742605.1 Olea europaea var. sylvestris
TTTAAATATTTTTTTATTAATTATCTTGATTGGTTATGCATATTTAATTGTTTTATTTAATTATTTATTTTAAAAAATTACTCAAATAAAAAATTAATATTTAATTTAATTTCTTCTTTAAATATTTCATTAATTAATTATCTTAATTTGTTATGTATATAGTTTATTTAATATTTCATTACTTTATTTAATCACTTATTCGAATAGAAAATTTATATTTAATTTAATTTATTCTTTAAATATCTCATTAATTAATTATCTTAATTGGTTATGTATATTATTTATTTAATATTTAATTAGAATATAAATCACATGGTGTATGAGAATATTTAACAGAGATGGAAGTTGAACTTTAGACATGATCAGATTTACAATACATCAAACATTATTCAATAATGTCAATACTATATTTCCTCTACAAAATGAAGTCGAGTGAGAAGTTCTCGATTATGGTATATTACTCTCTACCCAACAAATGTGTAATATCTATTTAAATCCTATGTACTCTCTATTTATAGTGTGTTATTGATTTCCTCAATTTTCTTTATTTATAGTGTGTTATATATATAATTAAGAGTAATTAGTTATTTATTATATAATTACATAAAAACTAAAGTATTAAAAACGTTTTTAAAAAAATGCTTACTTTTGAAATTATTACAATTACGAATCACAATGTACATAAAAGAACGTTTGCATTTTAATGTGTGTTTAGTTTATTAGCTCCACACCACTTTCGATGCTAAAAATTTAATGTACTTCAATTAGGGTTGTCAATGGATTGAATTTTGATCCGAATCCGATGAAATTAATGGGAGATGGATTTAGGGTCTCAATCCGATAATCCAATCGAGATTCGAATTCGATAATTCGTTAACTAAATGAATCAATAGATTGGATTTTGATCCGAATTGGATCTAAATCCAATGAAATTAATGGGAGATGGATTAAGGGCCTTAATTCGATAACCCAATCGAGATTCAAACTCGATAATCCGTCAACTAAATGAATCAAATATGGATATAGGTCATTCCTATATAATAAATAAATAAAATCTTTATTTTTCTATTTTTTTCAATTTCGGATCGGATAGCCGATAACATAGTTAATCGGATATGGATTTAACATTCAAATATCCGTCGGATTATTGGATCGGATCGGATATGATAATTATTATTAACGGATCGAATCGAATTTGAGCAAACAATGTGTTGTGACAGCAATCTAGTCCTCTTGCTAACAATTTGCTCTGTCACGTCAATAATATGTTTCGTACAAAGTGTCATCCAAACTTGCGACATTATCTGTCAAGTTGGGGATCCTCTTCGACATAGTTATGTATATTATTTATTTAATATTTAATTACGTTGTTTAATTATTTATTTAATCACTTAATTAAATAAAAAAGTGATATTTAATTTAATTTCTTATTTGAATATTTCATTTATAAATTATCTTAATTAGTTGTGTGTAGTATGTATTTAATATTTCATTACCTTATTTAAATAAATTTCACAATATATACAATATTTCATAAATAAAAAAAATACAATTATTACAATTATTTCATCCCCACCACCGACACCTCTTCCATCTTCACTGACATTCATAATGATTCTAATGAAACAACTGTGTACATCCCCATCCTTCCACCGTCGCCCTTTCTGTCACCATCTCCGCTACTCTCTATCACTGTCTGGGACCCTCATCACCTACGTACTGTGTCTCTTCAGATATGACTCTGACCCTCCTCCTCGATCAACGGTATTAGCTCAGTGAGCAATTCAAGCTGACATATTAACATTTCACTGAATTAATGACCATGCATTGAGATTTCAAAATGACGTACAACATAAATCACAAAATGAATAATATGTATTTCAGGATCGTCGAGGAGAGCTGATAACTGTCAGCTTTGTCCTATGGATAGTTGTTGAATGTGTCAATGTCATCGACAACCTCCAAATGAAAGACGCTGATCAACGTTTTCTTGTGATAATACCTCGGTATGCTCTCGAGTATAAACATCATCCCCAACTTCAATTTGTCAAACATATCGTCGTATTTCTTGAATGCATCTCCTAATTGTGCCAGAGTTAAAGTCATAAGTAGGATTGGTGTAACAGGTCTGCGTGCTCCTCATCCAACAAATATAGGAATAATGCGAAACTGACAAAGTTATAGTTCGACGCAACTTTGTCAGCAATCTGTCTCATAGCGGTGTTCAAATGGTAATCCATTTTGTAAAATTTAAAATATTTATATTTCTTTGTTATTTATGTCAATTAATTATTTTTATTGCTTAATTAACATTTAAGTTACTTGTTTATTGAATTTATTTCAATTAGTTATTTATTATCATTTAAATAATCATTTTATTATTTATCATTCAAATAATCATTTAATTATTATTTAAATGTTCACCAAGTTAATTTTGAATGTTAATTATTTATTCTAATTGTTTATTTAATATTTGGTTACTTATTTTTATTATTTATATTTATGGTTCATTTAAATTATTTATTTAATACTTAAATGTTAATTATTTATTTCAATTATTTATTTAAAATTTTTATTTAATATTTAATATTTAATTACTTATTTAAATTACTTCTTTTTATATTTATGGTTCATTTAAAATATTTAACTAATATTTAAATTCTAATTATTTATTTCAATTGTTTATTTAATATTTAATTACATATTTAAACTAGTTTTTATTATTTATATTTATTTGTTATTTATGTTAATTAATTATTTTTATTGCTTAATTAACATTTAAGTTACTTGTTTATTGAATTTGTTTCAATTAGTTATTTATTATTTCAATTCATTATTTTCATTATTTTATTAATATTTATTTAATTTATTTCAATTAGTTATTTAAATAAACAATATACATAAATAATTAACATAATTCTTGAAATATTTAAATAAACAAATAAAGTATAAAATGAATAATTATATATTAAACAAATAATATACATAAACAATTAAAGTATTATTTGATTTATTAAATTACTTATTAAATATTTAATTTAATATTTATTTAAATATCTCATTAATTACTTTAATTGGTTATGTATATTGTTTGTTTAATATTTAATTACTTATTTTAATAGTTTATTTCATATTTATTTACTTCATTTAATTAATTATATTAATTTCTCATTTATTTTAATTGTTTATTGAATATTCAACTGTTTATTATATTTATTTCATTATTTATATTTTAAATAAAATGAAATAAAAATCAATTAATTGTTTTACTTAAATAAACAATTTACATAATTCATGAAATATTTATAAACAATTAAATTCAATATTAAAAAATAAAAAATAAAAAATGATTAAATATTTATTTAAATTCTTTATTGATATTTATTTAAATGCTTTGCAAATAATTAATTTGATTG
>NC_036247.1:19238964-19239609 GCF_002742605.1 Olea europaea var. sylvestris
ATGACACAAGTGCAAAACTTAGAAAGACACATGTTCCACTAGTGCTTTTGCCATCAATAGTCATCCAAATAGCTAAGTAAATCAATGCGATTTCCCTTTGGATGCTAAAGATTTAAGTTTCTAGTACCACTAAGATATCTAAAAATTCTTTTTATGGCACTAGGTTATGATTCTTTGGGATTAGATTGAAATTTAGTACATAACTACACGCTAAACATAATATCAGGTCTACTTGGGATTAAATAATGAAGGTATATGATTATATCTCAATATTTTGTTACATCAATGGTAGTACCTGATCATCTTTGTTTAATTTTGTGAATAAGCTTATCGGAATGTTCATAGGCATTAATTCCTCCATTTCAAAATTAATTAGCATGCCTAATATATACTTGTTTTGACTAATGAATATTTCATCATTAGTTTGTGTTGAGAAATTGTTCCAAAATTCAACTTGAAGAAACGTGTTTTATGAAATAGCAATTTTCTTTAAGTGATGTCCATGTGGCGGTTGATTATTGGCTACTACATTAACACCCGGATTGTGCTACTTGAAACAATATGTGAGTCGTTGGATTAAATCTATGACTGTGATTTAATCAGAAAAGTGACTGACTTATGGCTGATATTTCTTGAAAAAAAAAA
>NC_036247.1:19249795-19251718 GCF_002742605.1 Olea europaea var. sylvestris
TTTGAAGAGGAGAAATCAAAGTCAAATCTCAAGTTTCGTTAAATTTGTTCACATATTATTTTTGGAATTTATATCCTTGTGTTGTGATTACTTCAACCATAAATTCCATGGTGTAGACTCCCCCAAAATTTCCAAGAAAAGTTTGCGGCATGCAACTTATGCGTATATTGGACTCCACTAGCTGATAGACTATAAAACAATGTCTAACAAAGTATTTTAAAATTATAAGTCGGTGGGATTCACTTAATATACGATTAAAAAATGAATAAAAATTGTGGATCAAGTGAGTTGTGTAGTTAAAAATAAAGTTTGACTAATTTAAATTATAAAGAAAAAAATTACCAAACAAGGCCAATTTTATTAAAATCGACATTAAAATAATTAAATTACGAGGAATTTGTGTTTATTATCTTCAATATGCACATATATAAATTAGAACCAGCAGATAAGATTCTTTTATTAAAATTATCAAATCTTGATTATTTTTAGGTACGACACAACGAGTCATCTTGAGCTTCGTTTGTTGCCAAATTGAGAAAACAAAATTAAATAAATGAGGACACCCAAGCCAACCCTAACATACTACACATCAATAGGTAATATAAAAAATAGTTACATAATAAATATTATTTCTTGCAGACAACCATCTTATGCCTAAAATGTAATTTTATACCTTAAATTAACAAAGAATTTGAAATTTCAAACCACATTTACACGTCCTTATCCTAAATAGTGTAGAAAAGTGAAAAAGGTAAAAAGTTATGTAAACTCCCTGCGTTGTCCACGCCTTTTACAACGTAATAATACTATTTGCATTCGTTCATTATCACAATTGCCCTACGTGACATACATTTAACGATTAGTAATTTGATACATAAGACAGTAAAACTATTACATTAATATATCAAATCACTAAATGTCATATGTATGCCACATAGGAAGATTACAAATAACATTACTCTTTACAAAATCATGAAAATGTATAACCTGGCAGGTTGGCAGTGTTAAAAAATTAGTTGCTAAAGAATAAAATGCAAAAAATTAGAAAATCTATTAATTGAATTAACTACTCAACCTTTTGACTTTCTTGGTGGGATAAGGCAAGCTACTCTAATGAACGAAGCACTTGCAAAAAAAGAGACTGGGACTACTCCCCCATTGTACCTTTGGCATGAGAGTTAGTATTGACCAAATGTAAGTGGAGAATAGTAATCTTCAGACGGGAAAAAGAAAAATCACAAGATACGGAAAAAATGTCATTCTTCTATACCTTATATGTCTTTGGGGGGTATTTATAGTTGTTTTACTGTTATACAACCGCCAAGTAGTTGCATCTAATTCTCACTTATTTAGTAGCTGTGGGTAAGAGGTAACCACTAGGTGGTTACTGATCAATGAAAAAAAATACTTGAACGATTGAGAGACATGATGGTCAATTGAGCTTCCTAATGATTAATTATCCAATGGTCAGTTGACCATTGTGGTAGTTGATCAACCACCGTGTAGTCAATAGATCATCCATATCGATTGTTCATCATGCCTATTGCTTATATCACCTAGCATCACTAGCCCTTCTCCCTTTTGATGATAATTATTGTTAAGAGATAGCATCTACATTTCCTAATGTTTCAAGAGAGAGTATAAATTTTGAGATTTCTTTAAATATCCCCTATCACGTATCGCCATTTATTGAGACGCAAATGGGTCGACTGCTCCCAATGGCGAGGAGCTATAGGTCTGTGATCTGTGAGGGGGTTCTCTTTTGGGAATTTTCAGTCTAAAAGGTTTCTCTATATGAAGGAGAGGTGAGGCTCATTTGTGCATCTATTTTTCTTTTGTGAACCCTTGGTGAATCCTTTATATTCTTCTCCATCTTTAAGGTAATTTTCTTCACCCCCTTTCATTTTCATGAATTTTTTTTTT
>NC_036247.1:19252307-19272676 GCF_002742605.1 Olea europaea var. sylvestris
AAAAGTTTAATAGTCATAGTCAAAATCAAAATCAAATGGGGACTAAAATGAAATAAATTATTTTATTGGGGTTTATTTTACAATTGAAAATACTTAAGGGTTTAAAATGGATAAAATTTAATTTTGGGGATCTACTTATATTTTTGAAAGTTTAGAATTTAATGCTTTATTATATGAAGGTTGGAGGGCGTCCATTACAATTTAGAGTCAGTGGCCACTTTTTATACTACAATCAAACACAATTTTCATTTCATGTATACACAGAGCAACTTGGAAAAAAAAGGACAGAAGATGGGAAAGAAAAATGGCAGAGAAAAGAGAAAGAAAAGAAGGAAGAAAAGCTTGGGTTCAAATTCTTCATTTCTTCAAGAGGTGGTGACGAGTAGATTGAAAAAGCCTACTTACCGTCCTAGGCTATAGCTTCTATTATGAGAATGGATAAAAATTTATTTTTCAGAAATAGGTATATATTTAATTTATATTATATCAAAACATTAATTATTTTATATAATTGGTTTGACAGTATGATTTTCAGAATAAATTGATCTTATAATCAGTTTTTTAAAGTTAAATTCAGTACAGTTAAATTATTTTCTTAGCATGTTATATTCCCATTAAATATTTCAGTATATCTAAAGTTATTTTTAAAACCACCAAAAAATACCCAAATAATTTTACTCTATTTTACCCACTCTGCACTGGCGTAAATGTGTTTACACAGTGTATGAGCAATTATGGTGATTTTACCTTCTCTGCAATATTGTGAATATATTTCCATAATGTATGACCATAATATAGTCTTTGGGCAGCTCTGCGCGTGTATGACGAGGATTACAAAATTTAATAGTTTTGCCATGTATATCAATGTTAATCGGCACATGTGTAAGGTTATTATGGGTATCTTTTTGGTGTGATTTTCAGTAATTTAAAATACAAAATTTAGTTATTTCAATTTAAAGAATAAAGATTTTAGCTTATAGTACCGTAAAAGGATATTTTTATTATATACTAATTTTTAGAAAGTTGTCAATAAATGGAAAATATATACTTATTTGCGAGATATCCATTCACTGAGTTATAAGCTCATATATTTGCCACCATTTTATTCTCAGATAGTAGTTGAGTTGAGCAGCATTGGAACCTGTCGATCTATCTAGTTGAACCACACATTGACTTTTGTTGTATGATTCATTTTGTCAATTTATACAGTTCATATTTTAGAGATACATGCATTTTTTGTCAGAAGTGTATACATATCATGGCTCACTGCATATTTTTGTTTATGTTGTACATTTGGAGTGGAGTGGTGTGGTTTGTCAATAAGTGTAAATTTTATTTCTGTGCACTATATTTTGAATAGTTTGTATCTGAAGGGACTGGTGTACCTTATTTTAAATTATATGGACAGATTTGAGAGAATTGATTTTTGTTCAGTTGGCTTTAGCCTATATTTTAGTGGAGAACTCTGTCAAAATTTTTATAAAAATATTACAATCAAAGTTGCTTGGGTGGAGGGTCCAGCACTTGGCTGGTATTTACCATCGGTGCACGACACGTCGAGTCCATTCGGATGATTTGGGATTGGTCGTGTTAGTTGTACTCTCTTCTTGTTCTAGCCAAGAAACATCAAAGTCATTTTCTGCTACATCAAATCAATCACTCTTACCTTGTCAAAGTAGTTAGGGTAAGAGTAAAAGTAAGAATGAGAGTGGGAGTGGGAGTAAATCGATCATCCCATCTTTTGATCGGCCATTCACGGCATCAGGGCTGGTCAATAGACCATATCGTTAAAGGCTATCAGTCAATTGAGCGGCCCATTAGGAGCAATCGATTGACTTCCTGGTGGTGGTTATCCAATTTACTTTAATAGTTTCAATATTTTTAATCCATGTACTCTTAAAACTCATATTTGTTCATTTCCAATCGAATTTTTGAAATTGAGCAGGATCTGGCTAGTGAGGTGGTGGTCCTTGACATTCCAAAGGGATTTAGCCGTTGTAACTCTTCAGCAAAATTAAGCCAATTGCTTAATATATGTAATCGTGTTGATGATATGTGTATAAGCCCCCAAATCATAAGAAAAACTTTTCGAGTCTAATTCTCTCGAGATTGCTATGTACAAAGACTATATGGATGGGGGTTTGAGGCTTCCTCTCTATCCATTGTTTTTTTTTTTTCAATCTACAATGAATTTTAAATCATTCCTAGCTAGATAAATCCCAACATATGGAGGAAAGCACTATATTCTTACATATTTGCCTCAGTGAAAATATCGTAACCTCCATCGAACTCTTTAGGTGTGTCTTTGAGTTACATAGCCTGCCATAGTACAACATTTTCATCTACTTCACCACTAGGTTTCCTTTAAGTTTTCCTAAGTATAGGAATGTGAATAATGGAGAGAAGTCTTGATACTTTTTTGTTTAGTATGTGAAAGCCCAATTTTCATTTAATACTCATTGAAGATACCGTCAAATTCCTTTTCTCAATAATCATGTAGACTTACCTCTTAGAAGATCAAATACAATAGTTGAACCCCGTATCACCACCCGTACTCGTCCTATCTCAAGTATTAACCCCGAGGTACATGTTGATGTTGGGGATCGATCAATCTAGCAGTAGGCTTTCCTTTATTGCCTTTACTTTTGCTCATACAAATATTCTTTTTTTTATATCTTTGTTTAAATAATTTTTTGTATGTGCGCAAATGTGGATTTTGACTTTGCTGAAGTGTTGAGCTTGCTACCTAAGCTTTAGAGTGATATGGGTTTTTTTCCTTGTCCCTAAAGAAGTAATCCCACTGCTCGAGGTTAGAAGGGGTAGTTTCGAGTTGCAATAAGATTGAGCTTGACCATGATGGTTTTCCTCTCCCAAACTTTCAATTTTCTTTGACTAATGTGAGTATGATATTGATATAATCAAAACTTGTATCATTTCTCGTCATGATAAAAGTTTTGCTAGTTGCAAATTTAATGATGTAGAGAGTGTTGCGGAAGCTTTCTTGAAAGATCTTCAAATCAGTGATTTTCGGGCTCAGTTCAACGCACCTTTCCCAATCAACAACCAGTTCAATCGGCTCAAAATCACAACCAATTGATTCACCTTCGTTGCTATTCAATCTTACCCACGTAAGACAAGAAAAGATGATGATTTGTGGCCACAAAAGCTAGAAGAAGACACCACAAAGGTATACTATGAAGGAACCACCAATTGCATACGTTAAACAGGCATTTTGGACACTTCTAGAGGCTATTTTTCACACACAAAGGAGGGTAGCCGGGATTCCTTAATTTTTCTCTCAAAACCACACAAAACATTATAAGAA
The DNA here is from genome assembly GCF_002742605.1 of Olea europaea var. sylvestris. Taxonomy (NCBI): domain Eukaryota; kingdom Viridiplantae; phylum Streptophyta; class Magnoliopsida; order Lamiales; family Oleaceae; genus Olea; species Olea europaea. Next base: position 19,255,633 of record NC_036247.1, read on the forward strand.
AGTGGCTATGGTTATAGCCATATATATATATATATATATATATATATATCATAGGATTAGGCTTTAAGTTGGACCTTTAAATAGGTAAACGGGCCAAGATTCAAGTCTTCCAAGAGGGAATACAATTGGGTCAGATGTAACTCATGGATTTGGTTGTTGGACTTATTTCATTCATCGGTCTATGCCTATGAAATAATATTAACTCACGTTAATATCATAACCCGAAATTTATTGGGTATCAAAAACCCAACAAATCTCTACCTTGATGCCCAATAAATCTGCAAGTAATCAAAACACACAGTTAGGACTTTCATAATCAAGGTTGCCAATAAAATTGGATCACAGACCTTACCTCGTATTTCCAACTTGAAATACATACCATATCTGCTCCATGTACTCACTGGGGCTAAGGTAAAAAACACTCAATTAGAAGCAAATATTTAACAGTAAACAATCAAGAGCAAATACACGTGCGATGACGATATACTATAGGATAATACACACAGATCTTTTCAGAAACACGTTCACATAGAACCATAGATTAACACCAAGTCAATTAAAACACGGTCAACCACATATGCAACACATGCATAAATGACCCTAAGAAAAGATCTCACTACACTTATCCTGTCTCATTCCGTGTTGTTCACACCTCGAGAACGCATATCTCCTCTCATTGCCCACCAAGCTCACTAGACAAATCACTCAATTCATGTCTAACTGGCAAGTCACAATAGATCCTAAGTCCACGAGATAATCCTTTATCTCTACATCACTTCTCCCAACCTACGTGGATAATGGGTCTCCACCTTACAGAAGTGATAGAAGTGCCTCTCTCACACCCTACCTGATCAGGGTCTCTTTCCAGATAAAGGATTCTAGACATTTGATCACATCTCCACTCGTGGTCCAAATGTCACACTCCACATCCCCGATACAAACCACCATGTACCCCTAGGCATCTATTCTCCACCTTACCAAAAGACACACAACACACTGCTAATGCATCTTAACCCACTATGCATGTAAGCAATTACACCAAGTAATCCTAATATCTCAAATTCATGCAAATGCACATATCAAACACATTGAGATGTAGCAGATAATCATGCAACAAAATTTAGACAATCACACACATGCAGAAAAAGATCACACACAAATGCATATGCAGTGACTAGGTTTACACTTAATAAACCTCATTGGGGTCATAACTCGACCCCTCAACCAAATTCGTCTCACCTCTCATCTTACCCTTCAACTTATCTTTCTTTTTGGGACAGTCCCTAATAAAGTGTCCAGGCTTACCACAACTGTAACACCTTCTACCACTAGACTTGTCTTATCCCTTGCCCTTCTTCTTACTACCCTCATCACTCGAGTCACTACTCGAATCACTACCATCTTGAGTTTTACCCAAATTCATCTACTTAAACTTCATTATACTCTTCATCATATGTAATTCGCCACTCCTCTTATCCTCTTTTTCAGCCTTAATCTCCATTTCCTTACTCCTGAGCAAGTCTATAACAATCTCGGGTGTTAAGGTGTCCCTACCGTACTTAATTGCATTCTAAACTTTCCTATATGAATCAAACACGGAATTAAGCAGGATAATAGCCTTATACGTTTCAGATACCTTTTCATCATAATTAATGATGTCTTGACTAACTTGTTAAAGACATCCAAATTGTCATCAAAATCCTTTGAAGGATCCATTTTAAAGTTGAAAAATCGTTCAAGCAAGTACAATTTATTAGGAGTTGACTTAAACAAATATAAGTCCTCTAACTTTTTCCAAAATTGTTTTGTAAAATTCACTTTTCCTACTTTTCTCAAAACAGTATCAGACAGGTGTAAAATAATTGAAGTGTATGCAAGTTCATCATACTCTTGTTTTTGTGCTTCTGTTAAATTTGTAGGAAATTTGCCATCTACGTCCTTTGAATTTTTTTGTTGGACCAAAATACCCTTCATCTTTTGTCGCCAAATTAAAAAATCCATTTTTCCATTGAAAATTCCAACTTCGAAGTGTGAAGATATTTTTAAGGAGAAAATAAAAAAAGAACAATCAAGTCACAAATAGGTCACACAAAGTAATCCTAAAGTCGCAATATACACCGTTCTAGATTCCCAGGGTTTCGTAAGATTCACAATTTTAGATCAAAGGAATATACGAACGGGTCAAGTCCAGGTATTCTAATGGGATAATTAATGCAAACACGAAGGTATATAAACAAAAAATTCAAATTTTCATGCAACAAGTCTCACACAATGACTATATGACAGATAAAGCACAAAATCGACTACCAACTTGCAATCAAAGTTCAACACTTCAAAATAGAGCAAATAATTCCTAAACTTTTTAGCACAAGCAATAGTTGCCAAGTAATGACAACCCCCAATTCTAACAATCACCCCATATGATGATCTGCTAATGTTGAAATTTAAATTGAGTTAAATCAATATACCAGAGCGGACTTATCTGAATCTGTAAATTATGAGAGTTGCGAATTTATCACTTTAGGACCACCACTACTCATCCTAAAGTCTCTGAAAAGTGCAGCAACAAAAAAATCACGATCGAGTCCCGAATGCCCGAAGAACAATGTTGTCCAGATTCTTCTGCAAGCCCTGAAACAATAAAAACTTTCAACACAAAAAATGTTAGAAATAATGTTAGGAACAAACTGCATAAGGGGACCTCCTCAAAATTACCTCCTCAAAATTCCCGCTCACGCGCCCTCACGCGCTGGTTCATCTCTCTGCGCGTGGGCTTCACGCACCACCACACGCGCCTCCGACGATAGACACGTGCCACCCTACAGGGTTCGCCTCCACGTACATGTCGCGCTAGTGGTCTTCGTTTTCAAAAAAATCCTTCTGGATTGATCAAAAAATGCGAAAACGAAGACGAATTTTGACAATTTTTTTGATCTGATTTCTGGTTCGTTTCTGTCGATTTCTGGACGGTTTTTTGCTATATTTCAAGAGCCAAAAACACCAACTTGAAGCTCTGATACCAAATGTTGCGGAAGCATTCTTGAAAGATCTTCAAATCGGTGATTTTCGGGCTCAGTTTGACGCACATTTTCCAACCAACAATCAGTACAATCGGCTCCAAACGACAACCAATTGATTCACCTCGGTTGCTATTCAATCTTAACTACGTAGGATAAGAAAAAATGATAATTTGTGGCCACAAAGGCTAGAAGAAGACACGACAAAGGTATACTATGAAGGAACCACCAATTGCACACGTTAAACAGGCGTTTTGGACACTTCTAGAAGCTATTTTTCACACACAAAGGGAGGCATCCGGTATTCCTTAATTTTTCTCTCTAAACCACACAAAACATCATAAGAAAGTGGCTAAGGTTATAGCCATATATATACTCTAGAGTTAGGCTTTAAGTTAGACCTTTAAAGATGTAAACTGGGCAACATTCAAGCCTTCCAAGAAGAAATGCAATTGGGTCGGATGTAACTCATGGATTTGGTTGTTGGACTTATTTCATTCATCGGTCTATGCCTATGAAATAATATTAACCCACATTAACATCATAGCCCGAGATTTATTGGGTATCAAAAACCCAACAGAGAAGATCTTGGCTATCTACAATAGAAGGGTATTCATTTCACTTTACTCCCTTTTTTTTTTTTTTTTAATGTTTCTATTTGTGAGTTTCTCTAACAATTTTATTCTACCTTGCTTTTTACCTAACAGATTTTGACCATGCAAGATTCACTTATCGAAGTGAATCACCTTCTAGTTGTAAAAGTGAAGACTTTTGAGGAGGATAAAACCTGAGAAACGAATAATTTTAAGAAGAAAATTTCAAAACTGAAATAGTCTTGATGTTTCAAAAGCTCATGCTAAAGAGTCTAGAGTCCCAAATTTGTGAACAAGAGAATGAGAATGATAGTCTGTGCTTCTCTCTAGCCCATGTACAAGATGATGCTGTAGAGTGACACAAGGCCTTTTCAGAGTTTGTTAGAAACATAAACGCTTATGGAGCCAAAATGATGGTGGCTTCAATCGCCCTAACTAAGGAGTGAGTGACCGGTGAGTATTTGTCAATTCACCTTTCAGATTATGATTGATTTTCGATCAGCATAGACAAAAAGAAGAGGCAGCTAAACAAGCTTAGGCATCCGAAAGAGAGGAAACTTCACACCCGAAATGATCTAGTTTCTCATTTAGACTATCTACTTCTTTCTATTTTTTATTGTTGCCCTCTCCCATTTGTCATTCAATAAACTTGTAGTTTTTCTTAATCAAGGATGTGGATAGGCTCTCGTATTTTGCTTCACTTAATCAATGTTGGTTTCTTTTCGAAGCAATAACATGTATCTATCATGCTATTGAACGGATCTACTTCAACGTGGAGTATATTTCCTTCCATATTAACACTTTTGTTTGTGACTAGGTGAATCATCCAATTAGTATATAAAAGTCATTGATTAAAATGCTAACAAGTCAGCAGCTTCTCTTTGTCCTATTTTCTGGTTCGACCACTAAGCGATCAACTAAGTGCAAACGCAGCGCAATTAACATGTCATTGACTGCATTAGCGATCGACAGATTGATGAGTTGACCATGTAGTGGAAGATCCTAGGAATGCATTGACAATTCATCTCATAGCAACTACGTCGCAATCAAATGTATTAGTTTCGTCAGTCATTGTCATTTCTTGCTAATCAAATGATTGTACAAATTCGAATTTGGTTAGTGAATTTTGTTCCCATTGTTTCGATTGGCAATTCTTAAGCTTTAGCCAATTTTTTAGTTTTCTTGCTCATCACCTAGCCCTTTTGGCGATTCTGATGTACTGAACGTATGATATAGGGATTTGGAGCCTTAACAATTTTTGGATTTCGAAAGCTCATTACTTAGTCCACAGCGTTTCTGAGCTTATAACCAATTTTTTGGTTTTCATGCTCACTACTTAGCTCTTTGGGTGATTTTGATGTATTGGACACCGGGTCTAATGATTTTTGAAAGTTCATCACTTGGACCGTAGAGTGATTTTGAGCTTATAACCAATTTTTTTATTTTTTTATTTTCTCCTTCACCATCTAGCTCCTCAGGGGATTTTGATATACTGTACATGCGGTTCAATGATTTTGAGCCTTAACCATTTTCTTTTTGTTTTGGAAGCTCACCACTTGGACTGTCGAGTGATTTAGAGCATATTACCAATTTTTTGTTTTATTGCTCAACGCCTAGCACTTTTTGCCAATTTTGATGTATTAGGTACGTGGTCTAGTGATTTTGAGTCTTAACTAATCTTTGTAGTTTTGAAAGCTCACTTACACTGTAGAGCGATTTAGAGCTTATAACTAATTTTTGGTTTTCATGCTTACCGCCTAGCCCCTTGGGAGATTTTGATGTGTTGGACGTGTGGTCTTGTGATTTTGAGGCTTAACCAATTTTTTTTGGTTTTAGAAGCTCACCATATAAACTGTAGAGCGATTTTGAGCTTATGACCCTTCTTTTATTTATTTATTTTTTTGCTCATCACATGGCCCCTTGTTAATGTTCTCATTTTTAAGCTTGTTTCCATCGTTGCTTTTTGCTTGTCATGTGACTTTCTTTTGCTAGTCTCAAGCTGTCTTCCTTTGTGAAGAATTTTTGGTGCCTTATCTACTTCCTCTATATCTATATTTTTTTCTTATTTTTTCAACAAATCATGCATTGACTCTAGGGGTTGTTTAAGAGTGGCATCTGAAATGCTTGATTTGTGTCTCGTTCATTAAAGTGGTAACCATGACAAACATTTGAAGATCTTTAATGCCAATTGTAACTGGAGTGAATCTGGTCAAGTAATCATGCAGAGGCTCATCTTTCTCCTGAATAACCTGTATTTGTTGAAAATAAGTTTAAAAACTTTCAAATTAAAATTAAAATTTCAGTTTTCATTTTTTAAATTCAAGTTTCAGTTTTCATTTTTTTTTCAATTTTTATTTTTAATTTTTAGATTCAATACAAAAATTTAATCTCATTATTATTTTGTAATTTATGTTAAATTTAATTAGTTTTCATCATGAGAGAGTTGGATTTTTCTACTATAAAAGGAGGTGGATTTTCCATTGTTTTACGTAAAACACAACAAACACTTGAAAATACTCTCTAGTCATTTTATATTATCTTCTTTTATAAATTTTGGCAATTGATAAGGGCTTACTCTTTCTCTCCGTGTGGTCATACCCATAGAACGAGAATTGGCTAAGAGCTATAAGGGTTTTATCTGGAGTCGTGTAGTGTTGAAAGTACCTGCACAAAGAAGAGACCACACCACTTTAGAACAGCGTTTATTGCAACTCTCTCAGACCAAGTTTTCTAACTCTATTCTCATATTTTTATTATTTTGATTCATGCTTAGAGCTGATAACTTATTACACAAATCATATAATTTTTTACAACAATCTAAAGTCGTGTGAGTGATTTGTATAATAATAATTCATGGTAGTTGCAAATATACTCATTATTAACATGCTTTAATTTTATTTGATTCTGTTAAAATCTTAGAACCTTTTTATAATTTTCATTCCGAAACTTACTGTATAATTGCATTCTAGGAGCTCATAAAAATTTTACTGATTAAATATTGCACTCTTCAAAATTGCTTCAATATTTTAAGTGCATATTCCATTTTGATAACCTAGTGGAAAGTTTTGAAAATTATAGTATTTATTTGATTATTTGACTTGAACGTTCTGTGCCCTAGTAATATAAAATTAATTGTCACTATTGCATTTGACACTTCAATATTCATTTAATCTTTCGTATTATGACTTAAAATATTTGTTATTAGAGAATTAATATTATCAAGTTTTAAATATTTTACTTAATTGAAAATTTTATTGTTAGAGTTATTCATATATATTGTTAATTGCAAAATATAAATTAACAAATTTATATACATTTACAGTTACTTCTCTTTGTCTTAGTAATTCATAGTGTAAGAATGACATCTTATGAAGATACTAATAGTGCTAACCGGAAAATTTTGATGGAAAAAATTTTAAAAGATGGAAACAACAAATGGAATATTAGTTGACCGTTCTAGGGTTAATTTCTACTATAAAAGAAGATAATAAAGGTAGAAAATCTATCTCATGGTATAACCAGAACAAATTGAATTCCACTGTCATAATCAAATTTTAAGTGCTCTTTTTGATAGACTTTATAAAATTTATCAAAATATCAAGAGTGCTAAAGAGCTTTGAAAAACTTTAGAGGAAGAATGTGGAATTGAAGATGCTGGAGTCGATATATTTAACGCGTCAACCTTCAACAAATATATTATGGTGGATGAAAAATCTATAAACAAACAAATCCATTAATTTTAAAATTTATTGCGACATGTAGAAGAAAAATGGTCAAGTTTTAGTGAGGACTATAAGATTTCATGCCTTGTAGATAAAATTCCACCTTCCTGGTTGGATTTTGCTAAAGGTCTTAAACATAAGCAAGGAATTTTAACATTGAACCAAGTATTCAATTCTTCAAGAATAGAAGTGTTGGGAATTTATTTAATCATGCGCAACGAAAAATAAAAATAGATTTCAATTTCCACCTAAGATCTACTTTGTGTTTAGATAGAAACTGTGATAGAAATTATACATTTCTTTGATTCTGCAAACTCATTTACTTTTCTTTCGTTTCAACAATCTTGATTTGTCACCCATATCTGTCCAGTTATCCAGCCTCAAATAGAATTCCACACAAAGAACAAGATTGTAGGAACTAAGGCTTTTCTCCTCTTGTACTAACAAGAATAAAATTATCTACAAAATTGAAAACCATAGTTGCTTATATATATAAGCCCAAACGGGTTTGGCTTGTTTACTGACCCGATCCAATATTTAATTAATTAATTTAATTTAATTCGGTCCATAAATTAATTAATTCGAGCTTATAAATGAGCAACCCAATTAATTAATTTATATAATTCTTGTTAAATTAATTAATTGACAAATCACAATCTTCTAGTTTTCCTTTTCTGTGTGCGACCCATCAGGTTCCTAATCACAATGTCTAACGATGTGAATTCTTATTTAGATCTAATCAAAATTGATAAATTAAAATACTCTTTTAATTTATCACCAATTCACATTTGTCATCCTAGATGGACATTCAATAATGTGTCAGAGCAATACATGTGACGGCAAATGTCATGTGGTATGAAAAATAAAACTTGTTCATTTATCGTGAAACTATAATTCTTTCGTTAATATGATTAGATCAATTACTAGATATTGAAGTGTGTCGATCTCAATTATCGATCATATCTTTCATTCCACTATTAAGTCAATATAGGTCGAATACTCTTTTTCGACTTCTAAATACACCTTGGCCAAGGATTTTGTTATTAACTTAATTGAATGAAACGTGTGGATCAAAATCTCCTACTATCTAAGAGTGATGAATTCTCTATTGGTCATTCACAACCTTCATACGATTATTAAAATATTCTAACGATGTAGTATTAGCGACCCTTCAAAGAGAAACATCCAATACCGTCAAAATATGAATGTCCTCATATAAGGCACCATGATGACATCAAGTCAAAAGATCAATTCCACTACTGAATGTTAGAGATCAACCACTGACACTCAAATAGTTATTCATGTGGAATCTCTTAGAGGGTCTCCAATAATTTGTTCTATAACAAAACATCCATGTATTCATTTAAGCGTCACCACACTTTAACTTGTGAGATCAGCTGCTTGCTTCACAAGTAAGAAATGTCACACGTGATGGTCTATCCATAATAACGATATCCTTATCTCATTATTACTTATGACCACGAATAGTTTATGATTCAATCATATATAATTTGTATTTCACAATCACACTCCTTATGATTAACAAATTAACTAGTTTTGAATCTACGGACTCTGTTATTTAATATTATTCATCAAAATATGGATTTAAATAAATAATAGATCTTGCAAAAAATAAATGCATTAAACATATTAAAAGTGTTTACACCTTAAATCGATTGAACCTAGGGCATAACACTTACAAGAAGAGCATCATAGAAATTGTATCAACAAAGTTGATGAATTACGTGCTAAAGCAAGTTTGTTAGAAAATTCAAAAACCCCTACAAGCTCCCCAAGGCAATATAAATCTTAAGATAATAAGTTTAAGAAAAACTTTCACCATTATAGGGAAAATTCCTAACCTAAGAGTTACTACACTAAGGATAACAAAGGCAAAGAGAAGAGGGGGAAAGGGCTATGTTAAGTACGTGGAAGAACCAACTATCTTGATCGAGATTGTTACTGCAAAATGACTAAGGAGTACAAGTTTAAGAACAAATTTCAAAAGGATCAAGTAAACATGTTGAAAGATGGTGACATTCCATCAGGTGTAAATCATTAACCTCTTTAGTCAATTTTACTTATACTAGCAATGAATAGTGATTAGATTCTGAAGCAAATTTTTATGTTTATTTTGATAAAAATTTGTTTGAATCTTATCAGACTTCAAGTGGAGGAAGTGTAACTTTGGGAAATGACTCCACCACTTTTGTATTGTGAATTGAAAGTGTTGAGCTTAAGATTTCTCTGGGAAAGTTTAATTTTAGATCAAATTTGCCATGTTCTGGAAGTTAGAAAAAATTTAATTAGTGGATCACTTTTAGTTCAACAAAGTTTTAAACTTGCAATGGAGTCAAATAAGGTCGTTATAACAAAAAACAATGTTTTGTTGGAAAATGTTATATTAGTGATGGATTGTTTAAATTGAATATTATTGAAAATCCTTGTCGTGATTCTTCCATGGTTCTTAATGTTGAAATTAGCTATTTGTGGCATGAAAGATTGGGTCATGTTAGCAATATGAAGATTAAGAAACTTATGGATCTAAACTTGATTCCAAAATCTCGAATTGGTAATGATTAGCGTGAAGTTTGTGTACAAGCCAAACAAACTAAGAGACCTTTCAAATCTATTAGAAGGGGATACAAACTTATTAGAATCGATTCATAGCGGTGTTTGTGATTCTAATAGATCGTCAACATGAGCCAGTAATAAATATTTTGTAACATTTATAGATGATTATTCTAAATATTGTTATTTATTTATTGAAAATAAAGGATGAAGTTTATGATAAATTCAAAATCTATGAACTGGAGGTCGAAAATCAATTAGAATGTAAGATAAAAATCTTGAGGTCATTGGAAATAATCTTAAGGATTACTGTAAAGATAGTGGTATAATAGATGAAGGACAGCATTTATCGCAACTCACTTAGGTCAACTTATCTAACTCGATTATCATATTTATATTATTCAACTCATGCTATAGCTAATAACTTATTACATACGTAATTTTTTACAACAATATTAACCGATGGATGTCATCCTCTTTTCTTGCTACTCAAGAAATATGCCACAAAGTTTCAAGAGAGCTCATCGAAAGCTCTGATAGGCCAGGGTGCCAGAGTATCTTCCCAGTCTTTAGCTTCTCTCCTCAATGTTAGTAGAAAAGATTGACACATTACTGAATATGGTGCTACATAAAAGATTTTTGGTAGAGGGGTTGCCATGATTTCAAGTGTGAAGGGGTCTTCTTTCAAAACCATTTGTCTGAGTCTATCCTACCTCCTAGATAATGCGTCATCTATTTTCTGGGATATCATTTCCTCCATCTTGCATTCCAAATCTATTATATGGCTTTGAACCTTGGATGTGAACTCCATTTGGAGGTTGATTTCTAGCTTGTGCAACCATTTATGGTGCAGTACCAGGTGGAGAAACCCCTTGGTTTGCTACTACTGGCTGACCAATTGAGGTGACAATTGTTTGTGCAACTTGGGGCGATTGTTCACATGTATTTTGTAGTGGTACATCTGGTGGATTAAGGACTAGGCCAGCTGCTCTATGATCCTAGTTTTGCAAAAGAGCCATCCTAACCGAGTCTCCAAAATGTTAAATTGATTCTATGTTACATAATGTAGTTCCTGTGGAGGGTTTTGATCCTAGGCAACAGATTTTGACTTTATCGTGTTTTCAACCAAGCACATATCACTTCTAATTCACCTTTTTGACAGAACTTTTATGTCTAGAGTTTTCCAAAAATGATGCCGATAAAATAACAAGTACTCAACTTTCAACTTCCTTGGCGGGATAAGGTGACTTTTGCTACTTTGTGAACAAAGCATAGTAAAAAAGAAATTAGGGTTATCTAATCCTTTGTACCACCGGCTTGAGAGTCAATTTATGTGGAATATAAAAACTTTTAGACGGGATAAAGAAAAACGATAAGATATGGCAAAAAGGTCATTCTTCTATACGTAGTATATAAACTTTTAGACGGGAAAAAGAAAAACCATAAGATATGGTAAAAAGGTTATTCTTCTATACCTAGTACACATTTGAGGTGTTTATTGGTATTTTACTCTCATGCAATAGTCAAGTGATTGTCATTCACGCGCTAACGATTAATTTCCACTTATTAGGATGTCCAGGGGATTTGAGGTAACCACTAGGTAGACAATGATCAATGAAAAAAATGCTTGCATGATTAAGAGGCTTAGCGGTCGATCAAGCTTCTTAGTGGTTGACCAGCCCAGTAGTCGGTTGACCATCATGCTAGTCTGTTGATCACCATGGTTGTCGATAGATCTTCGTTGCCTGGTTGGCCATCGTTTCTATTACTTATATCACCTAGCATCATCGATCAATAAATAATAATAATAAATATAAATATTTATATCAAAGAAGTCCAAGTTTAAGGTCTCAAAGTTCAATCATAAACTTTTAAATATCCACAATGTGTATGATTCCAACTATTTACATCTCACATAAATTTCACTATTTTTACCACTCGACCAACTATCATAATTTGGTTGTTTCTTCCAAATACCTATTTTCTCTTATAAACGATATTTTATTTATAAGTTAATTTTGAACAAAATATATAGGTTGATATAGAGGTGAAATTTGAAGAAAATTGAAAAAAGAACAAAAAAATTTACTTATTTGGTGGGTAATAAATACAAATCAAATTACACTACATTAACTTCTGGTGATTTTTTAAATCACCCAAAATCAATTCACAAAAACTCACAAGTATTGATTTATCTAACTTCTCGTAAATAGTACCATTAAAAAATCGTCAAAATCAATGAGAAAAAAATTTGGAAAGTAGACCTAAAGCTTTAAATTAAGTAATAAAATTGTCTCACTGTCGATTTTTAGGAGAAAAATTATTGAAAATTAGATTTTTTATTTTCTTAGTAAGTTTATGATACCTTGGACTTCCCCCACATACTCCTATAGAGGTCAATTGAGAGAATCATAATTATTGGCCTTTTGATTTAGATTGGGGAAGAATATTTACTCATTGTTAAATTATATTTTATTTTTCTCTCTCTTTTCATTAATCTCATAATTTTTAATAAAGTAATATTAAGACCCTGTTTGACCCACATTCTATTCAAAAAATATATTTTTAAACAGTAATTTGACATCATTTCAATCACGCATTTTTTCAATAAAATAATATCACATACAAATCCAAAAATTTTTCTTATTTTTTAACCATATATTTCCCATCAATACACTATTCAGAATAACATTTTTATGAAAATAATGTAGCTCAAATAAGAGCTTTACGTAAACTCAAAACTTTTTCTTCCTTTTTATTTATGCATTTTCCGAATCATTTCCTACGTTATAATGTGAAATGAGGCCAAAGAGGAACATTTTGTCAATTAATATGATGGGATTTGAGAAACGAATAGGCAAGTTGCAATGACTTAAAGAAGTCAATTAGAAAAAGGACAATAGAGTACAATCAAGTACGGCAGCCATATTTGAATGAATTATTCCACGGCAAAAATTCCACCAAAACCTACGTTTGACAGAATTATAAATGTTTTAACATTGGTCCATATGACAATAATTATATCATTAAATTATAAATTTAATTAAATGTAAGGATTTATTACTTATTTATTAAGATCTACATTTAAATTGATATTCAAAATTATTGATACTAAATCCCCATTCGATATTATTTAAATCAAATTTTAATTTAAGTTAAAGTCAAATAATTAATATTAATCATATTTTTTATGAGACTCACAAATTTTCAACCACACATTTTTAATTTTTTTAATCAAAATTTAATAAAATTTTAATTTTGATCCCGACCAAAGAGGAACTAATAACATTATTCATAAAAGAACGGAAAAAGATAATGAAAAATTCTCGAAAAAAATAAAATCATATCTCGCCCTCGTTCTCGTTGATATCATCTTTGAGATTTTCTTGTTCCATTTCCGATTAAGCGGGGACAGGATGGGATGGTTCCATCCAGTGTAACTCCCTCATTATTTTTTGTATTTATTTATTTTTTATTTATGATTATTATATTTTTAATATGAATATGATGTATTGTTTTAATTTTTTATTATTTTCTAAATTTTCAATGGGACAGGGATCGAGGTGGGACCATGATCTTGGTTCATCCCCTATTCGACTTTGATTTCTTAAACCTATCCATGTCCACTCCCTGATTAAGTTTGGAAATTTTCCGCCTCCTTCTCAATAATGTTGAGTATTTTCAAACAAACAGCTCACCTTAATCAAGAACTTTTTTTTTTCTACGACAACTATTATTTAATGAATTTTGCTGGGTTAATAGAGAATCCCTATCAACACTCGCACCAAGTAAGTCCTACGTGGGACCCACCTATATAAAAAACTACCAAAAACCTTGGTGCTATAAGTATTCAGTATGGTTTAACAAAATCCTCATCCTGTACGTGAAGCAGCATTGTTATGTAATTCTGGTACCATGAGTAGACACCATTAATTAGTGCCCACCTAGAGATTTTCGATGCTTGACAAGTCTTTAATCCTAGCCATTTAATTTTATTTCTTGTAAATAATTAAAAATAAAGTTGCATAAAACATTTAATTTCATTTTTCTTTCTACTATTTTTAACCATACAATTTTTTATAAAATAATATTAAACGTAAATAAATTTTTTTTTCTCAACATTCATTCTCAAAAAAAAAAAATTACTATTCTATTCCACCCATTATTAATCTGGAAAAATGGAGCCAAACGGGGGCATGGTGGATCCTCACCTATGTGGAGCATTAGACAAAAACTTACCCATCGTATAGTTAGGGCCATCCCTGTTTACTTAACTAGCTAACAAGAAACAAATTTAGGCCAATTTTTAAATTGATATTAAATACAATTAAAATATTCGTAGTATAATATATATAATTTGTTTGAGCCATATTATTGGGATGAAAATGCATTTTTCATAGCATATTGATAAAAATGTGTGGTTAAAAATAAGAAATTTTTTTGAATCTACGTGTAATATTATTAAAAATATGTTGTTGAAATGATGTCAAATTACTGTTGAAAAATATATTTTTTTGAAAAAAAAAATGTAAATTAGATAGTGGGTGCCGTACTTTCCTTGAAATGATGAAATCTTGATTATTTTAAACTACGCCACAACACATGCAGATCATCGGGACGACGGGATTGTTGCAAAATAAGTTAAAAAGGAGACCCAAGTCAACACTATTGTTACCAAACGTGTTGCACAATAATAATATTTTTCTTTTTGATAAATTCAATTCGAATCTTGTTACATGTACATCAATATTTACATATAAGATTACATAATGTTCACATGACACTTTACCATTTACCATTTTAAATCACAATCAAATTTTTCATTTAATCTTTTTTCTCCATGTCATTTTCGATAATTGTTTATGTACTGTTTTTATGTACAAATAGTAAAATCCAATCCGTAATCCATTTGACTTTGTGTAATCGCATCATACTGTCTTAATCCTTAAAAGTAATTATAAATTAACGAAAACTTTGAAATTTTAAACTAGCCAAGATGATTAGTTGGAGTTTAAGTTTTAAATATTAAAAACTAAAACGAGACGTTTATTAAGGCTTTGTTTGATTTTCATTTTTTAAAATACTTTTTTTTTTCTTCTTTTCAATCACATGTTTTTAATTAAAATAATATTACATGTAAATCAAAAACTCCCTCATTATTTTTTCTATTTATTTATTTTTTATTTATGATTATTATATTTTTAATATGAATATGATGTATTGTTTTTAATATATTACTATTTTCTAAATTTTCAATGGGACAGCGATCGAGGTGGGATCATGATCATGGTTCGTCCCCTATTCAACTTTGATTTCTTAAACCTGTCCATGTTCTCTAGAGATGACAATTTATCCTACCCTGACGAGGCCCCGCCACGGATGGGGCAAAAAAACCCTCCCTGACGGGTTGATGGGGCGGGGCGGATTGCCTCGCCCCGTGAATATTTTTTTTTTTTGGATATTATTTTTTCAAGTGTTTCTTTGAATATTAATATTAATTTGAGCATTATTTGTTTTGAATTTTGAATTTGTATTTTATAATTTAATAGTATAACTCTAAATTTTGAAAATGTGTAAAAAAAAAAATTAAATTAAATTGGGCAGTAAACGGGACAAAAAATTGCCCGAACCCGCCCCGCCTCGCCCCGTTTAAGGTGGGGCGGGATGGGGTGGGGTTGGGGCGAGTGTGTGGTTAAAAAATAAAGAATTTTTTTTATTTATGTATAATATTATTTTATAAAAAATTATGCAGTTGAAAATAGGACAGAGAAAAATAAAATATAATGTAATAGGGACCAAATGAGTTGTAAATTTTATTTTTCTCTCTCTTATTTTCAACCATACAATCTTCCATAAAATAATATTAAACTTGAATAAAAAAAATTCTTATTTTTTCCAACCATCCAGTCTCCAAAAAATATTCTTCCATTCCACCCATTACAATTTGAAATAATGGGGCCAAACGGGGCATGGTGGATCCTCACCTATGTGGAGCGTTAGACAAAAACATACCCATCGTATAGTTAGGGCCATCCCTGTTTACTTTACTAGCTAACAAGAAAAAAACTTAGGATAATTTTATTAAATCGATATTAAGCACAATTAAATATATTCGTCATATAATATATATTATATAAATTAGATAGTAGGTGCCGTACCTTCCTTGAAATGATGAAATCTTGACTATTTTAAGGTACGCCACAACACGTGCAGATCATCTCGATTGCTGCAATATGAAGGGAACCAAAAGGGTAATTAGCACAAAACATCCCTACCTTTCGATATTTTTGTGGAAAACGTCATAATTTTATTAAATCGATATTAAGCACAATTAAATATATTCGTCATATAATATATATTATATAAATTAGATAGTAGGTGCCGTACTTTCCTTGAAATGATGAAATCTTGACTATTTTAAGGTACGCCACAACACGTGCAGATCATCTCGATTGCTGCAATATGAAGGGAACAAAAAGGGTAATTAGCACAAAACATCCCTACCTTTCGATGTTTTTGTGGAAAACGTCCCTACCTTTCATTTTTTGGTGGATTACACCCTTACCTTTACATTTTTTTGCTCAAAACGTCATTCTGTCAACTCTCCGTTAAAATGCTCCGTTAAATCAAAAAGGTAATTAGCACAAAAGGTCCCTACCTTTCAAAGTTATTGTGCAAAACGTCCCTACCTTTCATTTTTAGCATTTTCACCCCTACCTTTCACCTTTCATTGCAAAAAAGGTCATTTTCATCCATTTTTTCAATAAAATGACGATTTTACCCTCCTATTCAAATAAAACAAAAAGAAAAGATGAATTACCAACTGCAACCATAATCCTTAAATTTTTAAAAAATTACAAAAAATCATAAATTCTCAACCACCACCATTTTCACAACCTATCAAGCTGCCAACTATAAATCCACATAATACCACATTTCGGCCACCATGCCCACCGGACTCCACCACCATAAATGTGATTGTTTTGGACATATTGGTGACCAATGCTATGGAGGAGGATATTGGGGAGAGTGAGGCGACGCTGGTGGTGGTAGAGTCTTATGTGTTGTGGTCGAAAAGTGGTGCTATATGGATCTATAGGTGGTGGCTTGGTAGGGTTGTGAAAGTGGCGGTAGTGGAGAA